>NC_064863.1:70132849-70734689 GCF_024139225.1 Suncus etruscus | reverse complement strand
ACATAACATTGTTGCAAAAACAAGGGTAGTATTAGCCTTTTAAATTTGTGTTTTCAAAATAAATTGACGTTTTCAAAACCCTTAGATAAAAGTTATAGGAGGATGTTGATTTGTTGTTTGTTTTGTTTTATTTTGGGGGGCATTTAAACCCAGCACTGCTCAGGAATTAATTTTGGCTTGGACTCTGGGTAACCATGTGAAATGCTGAGTATTGAACCTGTGTCAGCTACATGCAAGACAAGTTAGCTCCCTACGTGCTGTGCCATCACTCTGGCCTTGTGAATATGGCTTATTTCCAAAATTGTTTCCAGGATTCTACTATGAAGATTTGATGCACTGAGTTTTTTCACTTAATTTCTCAGCTATGGTAGATCTTAAGTGTATTTAAGTCAATACATTGTAGATTTTCAAAGTAGAATCATTCATTTTTTCTGAAAATATTAGGCACATCTTTATCATTTTTCTAAAATGTATGTTGGTTTAGTAATTTATAGGAATAAACAAGTGTTTTGGACATACCTATATTACTCAGAGTCAGGAAGATGCAGGGTTTTGATAATAAATAATTAATAATCTAGAGACACTAGATTTAATTCAAATTTTGCTGTTTCTTTTTGGGGGGGGTTTCTTTCTTTTTTCTTTCTTTTTTTGAGCACCACACTAGTGATGCTCAAGGGTTACTCCTGGAACTCCACTCAGAAATTGTTCTTGGCTTGAGTGACCTTATGGGATGCTAGAGATTGATCCGGGTCCATCCTGGGTCATCTGCGTGCAAGGCAAATGCCCTACCGCTGTGTTACTACTCCAGCCCAAATTTAGCTGTGTTTATTAAACAAAGTTTCTTTATCTTCATAATTTTCTCTTTACTAATATTAAATAATTCCTAGTGTCATAACAAATGCTAATAATATTGATAAAACACTTATTCCAGAAATTATTTAACAGTAGCTGTTCTTAAATGCATTTTGTTTGAATTGTGAATCTTACTTTTGACCATTATTTCATATTTAAAATATTATATGATAATACTGTCAAAAGCTATGGAGGATTGTATACCCCTTTGCTAATTTCTCTACTTTATGGACCAAACTATGTGAACCTAACATTATCTAAAATGCCTGATGTTAGGATTTACTTCTTGGCAAGGTGGCTGTTTCAAGTATGACTTAAACTGCACTCAGGTCCCTTTCTTTTTCTTTTTCTTTTAATGTTTTGACATTTAATCTGAGAGTGTAAAGATAACATCCAATATATTCTTGAGTATTTCCCACTACCTCCTATCAGGAAAATTTCTATCAGAGTTTGGTTCAAGAAAAAGCTTTATCTCCCTTGGGAAAGTAGTGGGCTTCCTTTTCTCAGATCAAAATGACTACGTGAGTTGTTATATTTTCCTTTGTCTTGCTTGTCAGGAAGATTAGAGTTGGTCTTTTCACTCAATTACCACACTTTGACTTGTTTTGTTTTAAATATTACTTTTCTCCTATTTCACATGTAAAACTTTATTTTATTAATTCATTTTACTAAAGTGCCACATAACCTTTTAGGAAGGAAGTCAATCAGAAATAGTTTCTTATTAATTTTTATTTATTTCGTGACTTCTTTTGGGGGTTGGGAGGGTGCCTTTGAAGTGGTTCTCAGTAGGTCTGGGGATCCCTTGCTGGTCAGGTGAGTTGGTGGTTCAATATGAGGGTTGAAGATGTGATGCTGCTGAGGCCCAGAAGAACTGGAGACCATTAGGCTCACTGTGGTGAAGTCACAAGCACTTTGACCCTCCAAGATCACACCTGTCATGGTTGGGGTCCCATGTCAGTGGGTCAGAGTTACCCACTGATGTTCAGGTGTCCAAATAATACCAAGAATTAAACAGTAAATCTCTGTACTGCCTCTCCACCCCTGCTGTTAACAAATCTTTTAATATAAATGTTTCTTTCCTTTCCTTATGATAATTTCCTTCACATGTTTTTTTTTACCTTTTATTTTTTGTGCCCAATGTGTGAAGTTTTTAGGTTAAGAAAACTCTTTGCGGGGCCGGAGAGATAGCATGGAGGTAAGGCGTTTGCGTTTCATGCAGAAAGATGGTGGTTCGAATCCTGGTATCATATATGATCCCCCGAGCCTGCCAGGAGCGATTTCTGAGCATACAGCCAGGAGTAACCCCTGAACGTTGCCGGGTGTGACCTAATCCCCCCCCCCCAAAAAAAAGAAAGAAAAGAAAAGAAAATTCTTTGCAAATGATTCCAATTATTGTCAGTAAACCCGTGACCTACTAAGGATAGGCTACTCTATTCATGAACAAAGCCTTAATAAGGTCAGTCACTCTCCATTAAAAACTTGAAATTTGAGCACCGTGATGTTACTGCTAGGGTGAAAAAGGCTGGAGAAATGTCTTAGCTTTCTATTGGGGGCAAAGAGGTGGTAGTGAAGGAAACACTATTACTGAACCAAATGGGGTTGCACTACTTTTCTCATAGCCTCGGGTAAAATTGTGTTTTTCTGTTTGTTATCTCAGAGGCTGATCTACTCTGGCTACAAATAAGATGTCTTTTCAGATCTGCGAGAACAGAGAATGAATTTTGTTTTGTCACATTCCTAGGAGAAAAGATAGCTTAAGAGCCCCTTGCTATTGAATCCCATTTTCTTGTCATTTTGTACTACACTTTCAGGATATTGCTCAGGACAATCCTTGCTTAATGTCATATTTTCCTTCTTGTGGATCCTTAAGGCAACACGAGGCCTTTTATTCTATTGCATAAGAAAATGGAATGTGTTGTTAACCACTTGGATTTTATTCATGAGCCAACACCACCTCAGCAGAGCCTGGATCACACCAAGGATAACTTCTTGTGTGATAGATGGCAAGTGATGCACCTCTGTAGAGACATTTTGTGTGTGTGTGTGTGTAATTACCATATTTTATAATTTTATTAATTTCTTTTTTCCCTTTATTTAAACATCTTGATTACATATATGATTGTGATTAGGTTTCAGTCATGTAAAGAACACCCCCTTCACCAGTGCAACATTTCCTACTACCAATGTCCCAAATCTCCCTCCATTCCACCCCACCCCCACCTGTACTCCAGACAGGCTTTCCAGTTCCCTCATTCATTCACATGATTATGGTAATTCTCTGTGTAGTTATTTCTATAACTGCACTCACCACTCTTTGTGGTGAGCTTCATGAAGTGAGCTGGAAGTTCAAGCCCTCCTCTCATTGTCTCTGAGGATTGTTGCAAAAATGACTTTTTTTTTTCTTAAAACACATAGATGAGTGAGACTATTCTGTGTCTCTTTCTCTCCCTCTGACTTATTTCACTCAGCATGATAGATTCCATGTACATCCATGTATAGAAAAATTTCACGACTTCATCTCTCCTGATGGCTGCATAATATTCCATTGTGTATATGTACCACAGTTTCTTTAGCCAGTCGTCTGTTGAAGGGCATCTTGGTTGTTTCCAGAGCCTGGCTATTGTGAATAGTGCTGCAATAAATATAGGTGTGAGGAAGGGGATTTTGTATTGTATTCTTGTGTTCTTAGGGTATATCCCTAGGAGTGGAATAGCTGGATCGAATGGGAGCTCAATTTCCAGATTTTGGAGGAATCTCCATCTCGCTTTCCATAGAGGTTGGACTAGATGGCATTTCCACCAGCAGTGGATAAGAGTTCCTTTCTCTCCACTTCCCTGCCATCACTAATTGTTCTCATTCTTTGTGATGTGGGCCAATTTCCGTGGTGTGAGGTGGTATCTTATCGTTGTTTTGATTTGCATCTCCCTGATGATTAGTGACAGGAGCATTTTTTCATGTGCCTTTTGGCCATTTGTATTTCTTTTATATCAAAGTGTCTGTTCATATCTTCTCCCCATTTTTTTTTTATGTGATTAGATGTTTTTTTCTTGTAAAGTTCTGTCAGTGCCCTGTATATTTTGGATATTAGCCCCTTATCTGATAGGTGTTGGGTGAATAGTTTCTCCCACTCAGTGGGTGACTCTTGTATCCTGGGCACTATTTTTTTTGAGGTGCAGAAGCTTCTCAGCTTGATATAGTCCCATCTGTTTATCTCTACTTCCACTTGTTTGGAGAGTGCAGTTTCCTCCTTGAAGATGCCTTTTGTCTCAATGTCATGGAGTGTTTTTCCGATGTGTTGTTCTATATACCTATGGTATCAGGTCTGATATCAAGGTCTATAATACATTTGGATTTTACCTTCGTACATGATGTTAACTGGGAGTGTAGAGACATTTCTTTTCATATCATAGTGTTTTAACATAATATATATTATTTAAGAAAGTTGCTTACCTATATTAGGGTTAAGTTTACTCAGTTTGGACTTGTTTTCTTAATGCCTATAAAACTACAATTATGAACTTTATACCAGCCTGGGACCTAAACTAGATATATCTATAATATTCTCTATCTTCAAACTGTAGTAAAGATAGTAAGAATATAAGATAGTATGGAAATATATAGTGTTTACCAATCTTCTTTCAAACATTGGTTCAAAGTACAATACCTGAATGTAGAAGGGGTCTTAACTATTTTGTATAGACCCAATTATTGAGCTTGGGATACTTATTGCTTCCAGATTTAAGATTGCAGGATATGGCCCCGGCACTCTATATGGTCCCCAAAGCACACTAGGAGTGATCCCTGAGTACAAAGTTATGAGTAAGCTTGGAGTGGCCCCAACATATAAACAGAATTTTCCTTTGTATACAGAGGAATAGCTCTGTGATTTCAAATGTCTGCCTTGCAAACCTAGGCTGACAGACTCAAAGTACCAACCAGGCTCCTTGAAGTTTTGCTGTATTTGATTTTCACCTGAAGTCCAGTCAGGTTGGAGAAACACCACCCAGTAATGTAACCTATCAAGCACCAC
This sequence comes from Suncus etruscus, assembly GCF_024139225.1. Taxonomy (NCBI): domain Eukaryota; kingdom Metazoa; phylum Chordata; class Mammalia; order Eulipotyphla; family Soricidae; genus Suncus; species Suncus etruscus. The sequence continues at coordinate 70,729,807 of NC_064863.1, read as the reverse complement.
AGACACAAAGTGTTGTACAGATGAGTATGTGTACAGGCATCATGAGAAGATGCCTTGGTGAGCAAGCAGCCAAGTGTGTGAGCACCACTCTCAGAGAGCACCAAAACTAAGCAGTCATTGCAACAATAAAGTCAACAACAACATGGGGAAGGAAGGGGAAGGAGAAAATAAAAAATATGGAGAATGTAGTGGAAGACATCTAAGAAACAAACAATGGAGATAAAAACATATGTTAGGGCCTATGGGGATGGTATATTTCAAGTGGTAAATCTCATACCCAGTATGTTTCAAGGTCCTGAAAGTGATCCCTGGTACCATCTCATACTCTTGAAAAAATATTTCTCACATACAATACAGGTAGAAATGTAGTGCATATTATATTTTGGTTATATATGGATTATATTCACAATATTCCAGAAAGAATTTACAGCAGTTTATAATAGTATATACGACATGACAAAACAAATTGCTATGTTAAAGAAAATAAGGGAAACAGGAGATAGAACAGAAATTAGAAAACATACATAACATGGGTCTGATTCTCGCTACCACATGGCCCCCCAAGCATAGTGGATTGTAACCTGAAGGCTCCTGAAAATTACAAGGGGTGTCTTAGGTAGTCCCTGGAGTAGCAGAATTGAGCAGCACTGCATTATATTTGAATGACATTGATCTTAATCTTGCAGTGGAATGCAGAGCCAGTTGGCTAAGAATTGCTAATGGGTCCCCAGTCTCTTACTAGAGAAACCTTCCCTACCCTACAAGATAAGCAAGAAAATGAAGGAAAGAAAAATGAGACATGAGATCTCAGAAGAAGGCAATAACAAGGTTTCTTCATAAAATATGCAAACTATGAGGCTTATGCAATGAGTCCTTTAGCCATTTATTTTCAAGATTTAGCTACAAAAATAGAGATAGAATTTTCTATGATTCCATATCTAAGAGATAAACCAATTAAACTGGTCAGAAAAGGCATTTTGGGGGCACATGACAGAGAAAAATAGATTTTATTAATTCCCATATTAAGCCTACTGTATAGTTATAAACAATATTCACAATATCATTCCTGTTGATCCATAGATGAATACATTCAGGCTTTTTTAGCCGTTCTTCAATATGAGAGCTCACTATCATAAAGCAATTCAAAAAAGCAATAGGTAGTTAGAGTTGAGGGTGTAAGAGCAGCAAATGATAAGGTCCAAGCAGTGAGCTCAGTGAGTTAATCCAAAAATTGATTTTAGTATGATTAAAGGAATGGAAAGGCCACAAATCCTTCAGCCAATCTTCACAAATGCTGCTTTAGAGCTCTTTGGAAAGAACTAAATATTATGTATTCAAATTGTTATTTCCTGAATAGGGTATAAGAAGAGGATTATTTGGTGCAACCAGATAAATAAGTATGGATTCTTAGTAGAAGCACAAGCAAAATAAAAGCATGAAATTATACATTATTCAACATTGTGAATTATAAGAGAACAACTGCAGATTACTCAACCAAGTACTAGTCACTTTTTTTTTTTTAGTACTAGTCACTTCTTAAAGAAAGACCCTGTGTAACTGTACAGGTCACACCCCTGTGAAGCCAGCTCAGACTCTATGTTTTAACAGACAGCCAGGAATTTTGCATATGCCCTTGGACATATGCCTAGAAAAAAAAAAAAGACTTTCTTCCCTGGAACTCAGCATCCCCATTGGAAGCTCAAGATTCAGTATAACTCACAAGTAAATTAGTAATCATGGCATTGAGAGCACCAAGCCACAAACATAGCAACATATTAAATCTAAGTAATTATATATTTTTAAAAAGAGGTTAATAGATGCCTAGCTTGGCTGTTTTAAGAGATGTCCAATATGTCATACATATCAATATAAAAGTAGTAATTTAAATATAAATGCATAGTACCTTTGAGCAATAAAATTTTCTTATACCTTTTTTTATTTTTAAACTGCTTACAAAGAGTAACCTGAGTAGCTAGAAAAGCTGCTTTGTTAAATAGTTTATTGTAATTGAAGTTATATTGGATGTTGAACTCACATAATGACTATTTTTTAAAAGTCCTTCTCTTTTTTTCAACTAACAGTTCTCAGGAGTCTGTGCTTATGGGACAACTAGAGCCAAAAATTCTGTGAAACAGGAGACTAGGATGTTCTGTTATTTTTAGAAAAAGAGAAAACATAGATGTATTGCTTGAAAAGGAATCATTAAGGCAGAGGCTCAAAAGAAGGTTTCAGAATATCACTGAATTAACTTCTCATTTTATCATTTTCAAAAAATCCACATCATCAAGAGCAACCCAACAAGCCTTTACTGATGACCCAATTGATATTTGTTAGGATATGTGAAGATGATAAATTATAATTATCTTAGAACATATTAAACATCCTGTATATAGTAATAGAATATATTTCTCAAAAGGCTTAAGCAATGAAAAACGTTAACTCTCTAGGGGCCAGAGTGATGGTGCAGCAGTAGAGCATTTGCCTTGCCCGCTGCTGATCCAGAACAGACAGTGGTTCCATCTTCCAGTATCTCATATGGTCCCCCAAGCCAGGAGTAATTTCTGAGTGCATAGATAGGAGTAACCCCTGAGCATCACTGGGTGTGCCCCCCAATTAAAAAAGAGTTAACTCTCTAATTACAGGAACTCTAGAATTAGTGCATACCACTCTTTTGGCTTTTCACTAACTCAAAGATGTCCTCAAAGACAAGTCTCTGCTTTGTCCTTGCATTACTTTAACACAAGATTACTAGAAAGATGGTGCCATACTTGCAAGACACAAGTTGGGCATTGTGTCTCATTCTGAGGACTTACAAACTATTTCAAGAAGTCATCTAAAACATTCACAAAGGAAATGAAATGTCCTTGGTCAGCTGAATTGTGAGGAATGATGGACAGTCAGACATGATATCCATCTGGTACCTAGGCCTCTGCTTTGTGGACATAGGACCTAAGAGAAACCAGTTAAGTCAATAAGAACACTTATTCCAATAAATTTTAATTAAGGGGCTTAGATCTTGAGAGACTCGGAAATTAGTTCATAGCACTGCAGAAAACTATATAAAATTCTTTGAACTTGAGCTACTGAGATTCTTAGCACTATCCTGAAGAAGACTATTCCATTCTTCTTTGATTTCCATAGTGAAAATAAATATAGTATAGTGAAAATATATTATATACTCACATTAAAAAAATCATTTCCTTTTTTTTTGGTGTTTGGTTTTTGGGCCACAATTGGCAGCACTCAGGGATTATTCTTGGCTCTGTGCTCAGAAATCACTCTTGGCAGGTTTGAGGGATCATATGAGATGCCGGGGATCAAACCCAGTCCTCCATGTACAAGGCAAATACCCAACCTGGGTCCAGGGTTGGTGGAGGGAGGGAGGGAATAGTTGGGGTGAAACAGTAGTCCACCAGGGCCACATCTTGCAGTGCTAAAGGAAGTTTAGGTTTTATTTTAAATCCAGGACTGCTCTATAATTCTACAATTTCTTAAGAGACTCAGTAAAAAGAGTAAATTTGAACACCCTCAAAATCTACAGCAAACCACTTAAGTAACATTTTGCTGCTCTTTATACATAGATATCAACAATTTTAGGAACTGAGAGAAAATTGGGATAGTGTTCAGGTCTGTTAGTCAAAGCAATCTCATGAGAAGACTTTAGAATAGAAATACTATAGATTTTTCCAACTATTCAATAGGCATTATTTTCACCCACTCATACTTGTAATACTTGCTGTCTCAGCAGTTCTCACCAAATGCACATGAATTAAGTCATTGAGTAGATAATTAGAGCATAGATGCCTTCTGCATTTAAGGAGCAGTATATAATAGTATAAACATTCAACATTCAGTGACCATGTAGCAGCACAAAGTACATGATGACTATAATTCAACATTTAATGACCATATAACAGCAGAAGTTGTATGATAGTACCTAGAACACATACAGTGATAGTACAAGGCAGATGGACAATAAGTGTTAAAACAATAAATGAGTAAATGCTCTTAAATCCATCTATTTGAAAATGATGAGCTAGATTATTGATATAGATAAATCACAGTCATATTCTTTGTCTTAAAAAGAAACTGCATAAAATCCCAAGAAATGATTATTTAAAAGATTTCTAATTATTGTTGCTTAGAAAGAGTGTGTGGCCTTTTTATTTCATAACATTTACCTGATTGGTGAATTTAAAGAAGGTGAGCATAGGGTAGAAAGTAATTAGCTCCATTGCTAAGGAACTTTTACTAAACTTCTTAGATTCAAACAAGAAAGGGTGAAGCAGAAAACTAAAAATATATTGTTATTTCTGTACCCCAATTGCAGGATTAATTTAAGTTTAGAATGTTAGTAGATTCAAAAGAAATCCCCAATTACTGTGTACAAATTACTAAAATAACAACTTTAATAGCATTTAAGATGGGAAAAAGAGGATCTCTCAAGATGCCAATTAATCGTGAACACAAATGTGTTAATACTGAACCAGGAGAAACAAAGGTATTTAGTATTGTCAAAATACCTTCAGACTCTAACTACATTACTCTTTTGCTGTACAAAGCAAGTTAAACCTTCTGATATTGGAAGCTTCCGTGTAAATAAGGCTTTCAATGAAGGCAATAAATCAAAACCAGTTGGTTTTCTAATTGGTGAACCAGTTACCTTAGAATCAGAAATCATAATTTCTGGGTTTCATTCTTAAAATTGATTTTTAGATTTCAAAAAAGCCCTACAGGCAACGGGTTTGCCGCCAGGACACAGGTGTCGTGAAAACCACACAGCTTAAACTAATCCAGCCAAGATGGAGAAGGAAAAGACCCACATCAACATCCTCGTTATCGGCCATGACCACTCGGGCAAGTCCACCACCACCGGCCATCTGATCTACAAATGTGGCGGCATTGACAAGAGAACCATTGAGAAATTCGAGAAGGGCTGAGTTGGGAAAGGGCTCCTTCAAGTATGCCTGGGTCTTGGATAAACTGAAAGCTGAGCGTGACCGTGGTATCACCATTGATATCTCTCTGTGGAAGTTTGAGACCAACAAGTATTACGTGACCATCATTGATGCCCAGGACACAGACTTCATCAAGAATATGATTACAGGCACCTCTCAGGCTGACTGTGCTGTCCTGATTGTTGCTGCTGGCGTTGGTGAACTTAAGGCTGGTATCTCCAAGAATGGGCAGACCTTGAGCATGCCCTTCTGGCTTACACACTAGGTGTGAAGCAGATTATTGTTGGTGTCAACAAAATGGATTCCACTGAGCCACCCTACAGCCAGAAGAGATACGAGGAAATTGTTAAGGAAGTTAGCACCTACATTAAGAAAATTGGCTACAACCCAGATACTGTAGCATTTGTGCCAATTTCTGGTTGGAACGGTGACAATATGCTAGAGCCAAGTGCTAACATGCCATGGTTCAAAGGATGGAAAGTCACCTGTAAAGATGGCAGTGCCAGTGGAACCACACTTCCTGAAGCCCTGGACTGCATCATGCCACCCACTCGCCCAACTGACAAACCCCTGCTGCCTGCCCCTCCAGGATGTGTACAAGATTGGAGGTATTGGTACTGTCCCTGTGGGCATAGTTGAGATGGTGTTCTCAAACCTGGCATGGTGGTCACATTTGCTCCAGTCAACGTTACAACTGAAGTTAAGACCGTTGAAATGCACCATGAAGCTCTTAGTGAAGCTCTAACACGTTGGGGACAACGTGGGTTTCAATGTCAAGAAAGTATCTGTTAAGGATGTTCGTCATGGCAATGTGGCTAGTGACAGCAAAAATAACCCTCCAATGGAAGCAGCAGACTTCACTGCTCAGGTGATTATCCTGAACCATCCAGGTCAAATCAGTGCTGGCTATGCACCTGTGCTGGATTGTCACACAGCCCACATTGCTTGCAAGTGTGCTGAGCTGAAGGAGAAGATTGATCGTCGTTCTGGGAAAAAGCTGAAAGATGGCCCTAAATTCCTGAAGTCTGGTGATGCTGCCATTGTTGATATGGTGCCTGGCAAGCCCATGTGTGTGGAGAGCTTCTCTGACTACCCTCCCCTGGGTCGTTTTGCTGTTCATGACATGAGACAGACTGTTGCTGTGGGTGTCATCAAAGCAGTGGACAAGAAGGCAGGTGGAGCTGGCAAGGTTACAAAGTCAGCCAAGAAGGCTCAGAAGGCTAAATGAATGTTATCCCCAGTACCTGCCACCCCAGTCTTAATCAGTGGTGGAAGAATGGTCTCAGAACTGTTTGACTCAATTGGTCATTTAAGATTAATATTAAAGGACTGGTTAATGATAACAATGCACCGTAAAACCTTCAGAAGGAAAGAAAAATGTTTTGTGGACCATTTGTTTGTGTGTGTGTGTGTGTGTGTGTGTGTGGCAGTTTTAAGTTATTAGTTTTTGAAATCAATACTTTTTAATGGAAACAACTTGACCAAAAATATGTCACAGAATTTTGAGACCCATTAAAACAAAGTTTAATGAAAAAAAAAAAGCCCTACAATATTTGTACATTAAGTATTTGTCTTAATCTGGTTAGTATAATGGATTTGATGATTGGGAAAATCCTTTGGTATATACATCTTAAAATGCCCAATAACATAAAAACCACAGAAACACACAACATGTTTGTACACTCTTTATATAGGTAGTTGAGGTAGGGGCAGAATCATGGATTTCTTTGGGTTGAGAAAATAAGAAAATTTGACTCCATAAGTCAAATTTATAATCCAAAGTATAGTGCATTTACCTGGAATATATGTCCATCAAGAAGTGGTCCACAATTCATTTTTAATCAGCTTCTTGAATAATTAGAAGAAAACAGAGTCTAGAGTTCTAAACAGAACGGGAGGTCAGATCAGTTCCATGCAGTCCTTCAGGCCCTAAATGGCAATACACTCAGAAAAATTTCCCCTAGATGATGTATGTTTGTACCTGTTTTAGCTTTGGCTCTGGGCAAAACAAAGGAAAGGAAGAAAGCTGTCTGAGATCATGTGTTGCAGGATTGTGGTTTGAATTCACATTCATGTGCTTGCCAAAACATTTCAAGCTGTCTGTCTAATGTGAGACGATTCTGGTTTGTGGGACTTCAATACTAGGGAGAAACAAACAAACCTTCTCTGAAGGCATATGTACTTTAGGCAGGTCTTCAAAATTCCACAAATGACTCCAAGTCAAATGAACCTTCAATTGGAAAAATTTCTATAGATTTAAGAAACTAAACCCTTCCTGGTAAGTATGAATAGTAGTCACAGAGAACTGAAGAAATAGATTTATGAAAATGACCACTCTTAGAATGAACAGATAGGAGAATATGCAATAATAAAAAGTTGAAGCTATATTATTTTACTATCAACAATGAGAGGAAGATGCCAGTTGCCATAAAACAGAACTATACTATTTTGCATTCTTCACTGGGGCAGGAATAAATCAATAAATTCTGGTTTATATTTATACTTTCTGATACAAAATTGATTACCTTTATATATATATTTGACTATCTTTATATTAGTTTGATCAATTGACATAAGAAAGCACTATGAACTGGGGTGTGAACAGGAAAATTTTATTCCTCCAAGTTCTAAAGGCTTGAAATTTAAGGTCCAGGTTCTAATAGGGTTGCTTTCCCCTAAGGTCTCTCTTTGTAAAAAATTGTCAACTTAATTTTCCAAGAAAGGCAGATCCTTTGTCTGTGAAGTCCGAGATAAAATCAAAGAGGAAATCAAAACTTTCCTGGAAACAAATGACAATGAAGACACAAACTATCAGAATCTATGGGACACAGCAAAAGTGGTACTGAGAGAAAAACTTATAGCTTTGCAAGCACACACCAGGAAGGAAGAAGGGGCATACCTGAATAGCCTAATGATGCGGCTTATTAAATTAGAAAATGATCAACAAAAGGAACCAAAAATAGGGAGACAGGGGCAATAACAAAGCTTAGCACAGGAATCAATGAAGTGGAAACTCAAAAAACAATCTGAAAGATCAACAAAAGCAGAAGTTGGTTTTTTGAAAAAATAAAGAAGATTGATAGACCATTGGAAAACTCACAAAGAAAGACAGAGAAACTTGATAACCTGTATTAGAAATGAAAAGGGGACGATCACTACAGATATTGCAGAGATTCAAAGGGTAATTAGAAACTACTTTGAAAAACTCTATGCTACTAAACATGAGAACCTGGAGGAAATGGATAAATTCTTGGACTCTTATAAACTTCCACGGATGAATAAGAAGGATGTAGCATATCTAAACACCCCCATCACTATTAGGAAATTAAAATGGTAATCAAATGTCTGTGCCAAAAGACACAAATGTCTGTGCCAAAACAAAAGCCCAGGCCCAGATGGATTCACTAATGGATTCTTTCAAAAATTTCAAGAGGAACTATTACCAATCCTGGTCAAGTTCTTTCTTGAAATGGAAAAAAACGGGAACATTTCCAAATAGCTTTTATGAAGCCAACATCACCTTAATACCAATACCAGACAGAGATGCTGCCAAAAAACAGAAAAATACAGGCTAATATCTCGATGAACAAGGATGCAAAGATCCTCAACAAAATCCTGGCAAATAGATCCAATGCTTCATCAATAAGATCAATCACTACAATCAAGTATGTTTCATCCCAGGAATGAAAGGATGGTTTAATATTCATAAATCTATCAACATGTAACACAACATCAACAAGAAAAAAATAAAAATTACATAATCATATCAATTGATGCAGAGAAAGTATTTGATAAGGTCCAACATCCATTCTTGATAAAAAAACTCAGCAAGATGGGAATGAAAGGAACCTTTCTCAATATAATTAAGGCCATCTACCACAGGTCAATGGTAAATTTTATCCTCAATGTAGAAAAACTAAAAGCCTTTCCTCTAAATTCTGGTACAAGACAAGGCAGTCCTTTCTCACCAGTCCTATTCAACATAGCACTGGAAGTACTTGTTATAGCGATTAGGCAAGAAAAAGATATCCAGTGAATTCAGATAGGAAAGGAAGAAGTCAAGCTCTCACTGTTTGCAGATGACATGATACTCTACTTAGAAAATCCTAAAGACTCTACCAAAAAGCTTCTAGAAATAATAGATTTATATAGCAAAGTGGCCGGCTACAAAATTAACACACAAAAATCAATGGCCTTTTTATACACCAATAAAGATAGGGAAGAAATGGACATTAAAAAAACAACTCCATTAAAATTAATGTCACACAAACTCATGTATCTTGGAGTCAACTTGACTAAAAGTGTGAAGGACCTATACAAAGAAAACTATAAAACCCTGCTCCAAGAAATAAGAGAGGACATGCATATCCTGCTCGTGGATTGGAAGGATTAATATCATCAAAATGGCAACAGTCCCCAAAGTATTGTACAGATTTAACACGATCCCTTGTGATATTCTTCAAAGTAGTGGAACAAACACTTCTGAAATTTGTTTGGAACAATAAAAACCTTCAAATAGCTAAAGCAATCCTTGGAAAAAGGAATACAGGAGGCATTACTTTCCCCAATGTTAAATTGTATTACAAAGCAATAGTTAACAAAACAGCATTATCTGACACTCAGATTAGTGGAATAGGATTGAATCTTCAGAGAATGTTTTTCAGATATACAAGCAACTAATATTTGATAAAGGGGCAAGGAAAGCCTCTTCAAGTGGTGTTGGCACAACTGGTTGGACACTTGCAAAAAGTGAACTCAGACCCCCAGCTAACGCCATCTACAAAGGTAAAATACAAATGGATTAAAGACCTTGATATCATACCTGAAACCATAAGATATATAGAACAACACATAGGTAAAACACTTCATGATATTGAGACTAAAGGCATCTTCAAGGATGATACAGCATCTCCAAACAAGTGGAAGCAGAGATAAACAGATGGGAATATATTAAGATGAGAAGTGCCTGCACTTTAAAGAAAAGAAAGGAAATAGAGCCAGGATACATGAGCTACCCACTGAGTGGGAGAAACTATTCACCCAATACCCATCAGATAAGGGTATCCAAAATATACAAGGTACTGACAGATCTTTACAATAAAAAAACAGCTAACCCCATCATAAAATGGGGAGAAGAAATGGACAGACACTTTGATAAAGAAGAAATACAAATGGCCAAAAGGCACATGAAAAAATGCTCCACATCACTAATCATCAGGGAGATACAAATCAAAACAACTGTGTGGTACCATCTCACGCCACAGAGATTGGAGCACATTACAAAGAATGAGAACAAGCAGTGCTGGCAGGGATGTGGAGAGAAAGGAACTCATTCATTGCTGGTGGGAATGTCATCTAGTACAACTTTTATGGAAAGTGATATGGAGATTCCTCCGAAAACTGAAAATTGAGCTCCCCTACGATTCAGCTATACCACTCCTAGGGTTATACTCTAGGAACACAAAAGTACAATACAAAAATCCCTTCCTCACATCGATATCCATTACAGTGCTATTTACAATAGCCAGACTCTGGAAATAACCAAGATGCCCTTCAACAGATGAATGGCTAAAGAAAGTGGTACGTATACACAATGGAGTATTATGCAGTCATCAGGAGAGATGAAGTCAAGAAATTTTCCTATACATGAATGTACATGGAATCTATTATGCTGAGTGAAATAAGTCAGAAGGAGAGAGATAGATGCAAAATACTCTCACTCATCAATGGGTTTTAAGAAAAATAAAAGACATTTTTTAAAATAATTCTCGGAGATAAAAGAGAGGAAGGCTGGAAGGTCCAGCTGATGACATGAAGCTCACCACAAAGAGTTATGACTGCAGTTAGAGAAATGACTACATTGAGAACTATCATAACAATGTGAATGAATGAGGGAAGTAGAAAGCCTATCTCGACTTCAGGCAGGGGGTTGGGGTGAGGATGAGGGAGATTTGGGACTTCAGTAATGAGAATGTTGCACTGATGAAGGGGGGTGTTCTTTACATGATTGATACCAACTGCAATCATATTTGTAATCAAGGTGTTTAAAAGAAAGATATTTAAAAAACTTGATTTTTCATCTCTGCACTTCTGTATACAAAGTTCTTTCTCATAAAGTCAACATACAAACTTATCTTAATTAGAGCTCATCTTAGTGATTTCACTTTGCTTAAAGGGCATCTATTAAGGGCATCTCTCATATGGAGACATATAGGTGGATGGTGGGATTAGAACTTTACCAAATGATCTTAATTCAGTGCAAAATTTAGTACACTATAATAATATACAAAGTGATCTGTTAAATAGGGGGAACAAAGATATAGTACAGCATATAGAGTGCTTGCCTTGCATGAGTCTGACACAGCTTTAAGTCCCATTATCCCATATGGTACTCCAAGACCTGCCAGGATTGATCCCTGTACGTGCAGAGCTAGGAGTAAGCCTGTCAGGTGTGGCCCCAAAAGTCAAAAAGCCAAAATAAATAAAGAAAAAAGAAATAGAAAAATATGTGGGAGATAAGGGTGGAAATATCTGGACGATGCAATTTAATTTTTAAGTTTTTTAGTGTTTGGTATTTAGAGAAATAGTGAAAGTACTTGCTTTGTATAAGAGTGACCTATGTATTATCTCTTGTACTACATATTGTTTTCTAAGCCTTGCTAGAAGGAAACCTTGAGTACTACTGAATGTCATTCAAAACAGTGCCCCAAAATGTAATTTTAATTTTTTAGACCTCCTCAGTTGTACTTAGCAGACCTAGAGGCCATCTCCGGCAATTCTCAACTGAGTCATTGGTTCAATGCAAGGGCTGAGGCTGTGGTATTGAGGTAGTTGGAGGATTGTAGAGTTGCTTGGGAAACCATGTAGTGCAGGGGTCTTCAAACTACGGTCCGCGGGGCCACATGCGGCCTGCAGAGGAGTTTGATCCGGCCTGCCAGCAGTGAGCGCTGTTTGCTTGCCAAGATACCTGCCAGCATATACACCCAGTGTATATCCAAATATCAGGAACCATGCACTCAAAGTGGTAACCATCTTTGGTAGCACTTATGCCTGTGAACAGACTTTTTCAAGAATGAAACATCTGAAATTTCCAACCAGATCAAGATTAACTGATGCCCACTTGCATCACTTGTTACGGCTGGCAGTGACAAATACAGAACAGGACATTGACCATCTCTTTAGCCAAAAGCAGGCCCGCAGTTCCCATTGAAATGCTGGTGCATAATCTGTTTATTTATAAATAGTTTTCATTTTATTTATATAAGATATGTGCAGTGTGAGTAGGAATTAGTAGCTCATATAGTTCGTTCCTCCAGCTCTCTAAGGGACCGTAATCCGGCCCCCACTTTAAAAAGTTTGAAGACCCCTGATGTAGTGTCATGGATCAAAACAGGGTCAGCTATAAGCCCTGTGTTATTTTTCAAGCCCAAGGTTTCATAGGGAATAACCTACAATAAATTGAGGAAGCAGAATAGAGATGTCAGGAAATAACTGTCTGGCCAATTATTTTATGCCATAATATCAGCAGTAACTAACAGGTCTAAAGACAGAATTTTTTTCCCCAGATCTGGAGAGAGGGTGCATTTATATATTACTGTTTGAAGGAATATAAATTTCTATGAACACGTTGGTATATACTTAAGCATTTCCAAATAAAAGTCAAAAACAACAAAAACAACAAAATGTATACTCAAAAATAAGCAACTCTGGCCAGGGAGAGAATTCAAAGGGCTGGAGCACATGCTTTGCATGAGGTTTGATCCCTGTTGTGGCTCCTGAGCACCTAACCAGATGTAGATCCTAAACAAGACTGAGTCTGACTCCAAGTAACCACAACCAAGGAAAACTGAAGTCTTTCTTCTAGGAAAATGTACATATGTTTTATATACTTATGTACATACATATGTATTTATAAGCACACATGTATGTGCACACAGAAAACACACAACTGTAAAACTGTTGAGAGTAGCAAGGATGTCTGAAAAAAATAGATATTCAAGATGGAATTTACCTCTGGTGATGAGAGAAAAAGAGATTAGATTTGGGAAAGAGTATACAAGAGACACTAGAAGTTTTATTCTCCTTATCAAGCAGATGCTTTATTACATGGGCATTAGCTATTCAAATATTAAAAACTTTGGCATGTTGAAATTAGTATAGATGAAGAACATTAATGTGGTATAAAATTCATCCATGGCCGAATATTCCTGCAGACCTTTTTTTGGGTTATAGGTTAAGAAAAAAAATTTTTTAAACTATTTTTTTGCCTTTTTTTGTTATGATTTTCTTCTTTTATTCCCTTTCTTCTTTTTAAATTGGTATTTATAACCTCTAGATAGACTATTTTTTGTTTTTGTTTTTTTTTGTTTGTTTTTTTTTCTTCAATAGAACCACACAAATTGAATCATCTTGTTCTACCTCATAAATTGAGAGGGAAAAAATGAATGGTACCAGAATCAAAGAGTCATATGAACATTGAATAGAAATAAAATATGCTCAGACATAAACTCCAAACCCAAAGTCAACGACAACAGAATCGATACCCAATCTTCAACAAGCTTTACACAGAGGGGACCAGTTAAACCAGCAGTCCAGGGGGCAAAGGAGAGGGATGCTGGGAACAGGGTTGGAGGGAGGACAACACTGGTGGTGGGAATACCCCTGATTCAATGTCACTATGTACCTTAAATATTGCTGTGAAAGACTTATAATTCACATTGATCAGAATAAAAATTACTTAAATAAAAAAGAAAAGTAAAGCCTATCATGGCCTGATATTCTAACTCTTGATGAGACCAAACTTGCAAGATAGGCAACTGTTAAAAATTCTCAAGAGTGGCCATTTGCCCTTCCAATATATTTTATAATATTTACATTTCCTCATACCAAACATATGTTCTTCCTCAGGTAATAGGATCAAAAATCAAAATGAATGCATTTCTTATTCAGTCATGATATTGAAAATTGTCATGAACTGGTCAAACAACAAATGCTTTGATCATATTATCTCAACATTAATGGTTTTTTAAAATAAAGAAAAATGCTTTGCTTCCTTCTGCTACTTCAAATATGAAGTTTTCCACTGAATCTGTTCCATTGCCAAGATAGTTTAAAGTTAAAGTCTATATTGGGGTAAGGATAGAACCCACTAGGCAAAATTCTGATAACAGTTTTTATTTAATTGAGATATCATTATTTGCAATAGCATTAATATTAATGCTTATAGTATATGCTGTTACCACACCTACCATCAAAGCACAAATAGTCTCAATCTCTTCCTCTAAAGTCCTTCCTGTCTCCTATATCCTCCAATCCCCTTTAACTATTCCTGCCAGGTAGTCCAACTTTTAAACTCTGGGTAATTATAATTCTCTTTCATTCATGCAGCAGTGATATTTTATTTAGATAAACTTAAGTCCTGAATTAACATATAGAAGAAGACAGGGTATGCAAAGATTTTCTACATCATTTCATTTTGTAATCTGGCACTTTATATTTTTGTTTACATAAAATTGTGCTAGACAATATCATTTTCTTTAAATATAGTCTTAAGTTTTAAATTTATTTTTCCATCTACAAGCTAGCATTATATTTCTAAACTCAGTGATGCAGTTTCATCAGTAGATAGAGTCAGATCCCAATCTAATTGAAAACAGGAAAACCTTTACTTAAAGCACAGAGTAAACATGGATTAACCCTTACTTAAACATTTATTTCTCTGTGTGAACCAATAGGGACATTTGCCTTCTCCAACCAGAACACATAAAATTTACCTCATATTTTCCTGTATTGGAATATTGAATTTGTGTGACTAAAATTTAGAATAATTTTTCTTTTCTTTTTTTCTTTTCATTTTGGTGTTTGGTGATGCTCAAGGGTTACTCCAGGCTATGCACTCAGAAATCTTTCCTGGCTCAGGACACCATATGAGATGCCAGGGATCAAACCCAAGTCCATCCTGGATCATCTGTGTGCAAGGCAAATGCCTTACCACTGCACAATCTTTCAGGCCCCCGGAATAATTTTTCTTGGTGACAAGTCCTTAATCATATTGCTATATAACTTTATAATTTTTCTATATACTTGTTTGCATATGTATCTGACCTGAGCCTCTTTGATTAAGGGTTAGCAAAAGGGTAATGCCTCTAAGCTGTGTTCAGGGAATTCAAACAACCAGGCCTCTAGAACTGCACCCCTAAATGTGGAGTAAGAGATCAAACCAAAACAGTACATTTAGAGCTTATGTCTTAACTCCTGTAATATTTCTCTAGATGCCTGAATCAGAGAGCTTTGAATCTGAAGAGGTAAATAAACATAACTGCAGAAAAGACAAATGATCTTTAATGTTCAGTCTTATTAAATGGAAGGATCAACATTTAAAAAAATCTTTATTGATTGATTGGTTGGTTTTGGACCACATCCACTGGCGCTCAGGGGTCACTCCTGGCTCTGTATTCAGAAATCACCCCTGGCAATCTAGGGAACCATATGGGATGCTGGGAATTGAACCAAGTCCCTCCTGGGTCAGCTGCATGCAAGACAAATGTTCTACTGCTGTGCTATCTCTCCAGTCCCTAACATTTGAGTTCAGTTCTTTTGACTTCTATCTCTTTTATTTTTGTAACAAGTTGCTTTCTATTAGTCCCCAGTTTTCAGTTAGAGAAGGATGTCACTTTGGAAGGATTTTTTTTATAACTAACCAAATACATAAAAAATGTAGTTTATTCATCTTAGACATTGTTGATGGTCATTTAGATTAATGTCACAAAGCTGTTCTATCAAAGGTGTCTATTCACTCATAATCACAAGAGATTTGTGGATATTTCATATATCCCCATTAGTGGTAGGAATGTTGCACTGGTAAAGAGGGGTATTCATTTTTATAACTGAAACCCAACTACAAAATGTTTGTAATCATGGTGCTTAAAGATTTAAAAAAAAAGAAGATATAGGTGATGCTATAGATTGTCATTTCCAATTTATGATTCAGAGCTTGACATACGAAATGTTGCATTTCTTGTTGAAAGATGGTAGACTATTATTTTTCTTTAATTTTTTCAAGGCTCTTCAGTAGAAGTAGGCAAAGCAGGATAGGATAAGACTGAGATGGGGTTTGCATGAACCTTTGCCTAAAGTTTGCCAGAAGAAAACAGAGGCATAGCTTGGATGCTAACATTGAGAGCTTTGATTGATTCATATCTCTGTACACCATTTTGTTTTTCAAGCTTAAGAAATTCTTCCTGGGGCCAGAGAGATAGCATGGAGGTAAGGCGTTTGCCTTGCATACAAAAGGACGGTGGTTCGAATCCTGGCATCCCATATGGTCCCCCGAGTCTGCCAGGAGCAATTTCTGAGCGTAGAGCCAGGAGTAACCCCTGAGCGCTGTTGGGTGTGACCCAAAAACAAAAACAAACAAACAAAATTTTTTCCTTTACACCTTTCTTTATAGGTTTGTAATTTCTGAATCTGTCTATCATTTTAAAAAGGAATTAGTGGGAAAGTTGGCACAACCATCAGTAGTGTCACTTTATGGTCATATGAAGCCATATTCATTTCTTCTAAATGTTGCAGCTTGTCTTGACCTTGAGTACCTATAGCTTTGCCATTATCTTTGATATAACATCAGCCAACTGAAATTGAAGAGATAAACCTGGATCCCAATATTAAAGGCTGTTTTTTTAAAATTAAACAAAACATAATTATTAAGTGACATAATTTTCTTTTTCATACACATTTATAAAAACTCTTGGAATATGCTCCTAAATAAAAGATAAAGACTTTCTATGAGGACCCAACTAATATAATGTTTAAACTTTGTAGCATTGCCATCTTTTTGCTGCCATTAATGAACTTTACCATTATTGGATAAAACAGTCAAGTAAGGAGTGAATATGTGAATGAATATGCATATTGTGTCCCAATAAAATTTTTATAAAGGCAGTTGGGAGGTGGGGGAGCATCCATTTAATTTACACTTACTCCTACTTTATAGAAGAGCTCTGGAATAATTAAATAGAAAATTATAACCAAACTTATATTAATTATGTGCTAGACCTGTTCTAAACTCTTTTCAAACATTCCATCTTATTCTCATTATAATATGATGAGGTAGATGTTATTATGAATTTATATCCTATATATAAAAACAAATACAAAAGTTTATTTGTTCTATTCCAAATACCCCAACTGGTATGATCATAGTGCTTCTTCAAGTTTAAAATATAGTCTATTGTGTGTACTTTTCTAAAATTTTTCTAAAATTTTAATAAATGTCTTTTGAAACATATTTAGTGATTAATAAGGCAAAAGAGAATTTCTCCATAATCCATCTACCCACCCTGAGTTACAGCTATCCATTCATTCCAAGTTAACAAGTATTCAATTATGACCTCCTTGATGATAGGCATTGTTTTAAGAAGCAGTTTCACAGCAGTGAGCAAAATTTCTTCCCTCAAACAGCTCTTTATCTAAAAAGCAGAAACTGATAAATAAGAAAATCTCTATACAAAGACGGCATGGTAAATTGACTACCATGTGCCTAGTTTTGTGAAGGTGATTGAATCCATCAATTAAAGGTGTTCCCAGAAGTAGTGTTGTTTTGAGATATCTCTCGCTCTCTTTCTCTCTGTCTCTGTCTCTGTCTCTGTCTCTGTCTCTCTCTCTCTCTCTCACACACACACACACACACACCACACACACACACACCACACACACACACACACACACACACACACACAGAAACCAGCTACAGAGAGATTTAGAGAAAAGGGAGAAAAAAATGAGTGCAACAACCTAAAATCAGAATAAGTTTGTCTCTAAGAAAGCCTGGAAAGAGTCTTGATGCAGGAAGTTGGGTGAGTCTGGGTGGGGTGGGGGTGGAGCAAAATCAAGAAGGTCTTTAGACAAAGATGAAGAATTTTAGTTTAGGTTTGGTAGGAAGCCCTTGAGGGACTGAAAAGTCAGTGATCTGATTTGATTTTTGACATATACTTTAGTTGCTGTGAGGCCAATGCATATGTCAAATTGAGAGAAGGAAGTTTAAAGTTGAGAGTAGACAAGTTCTGTTTTTTATTTATAAACATAAAATGGCATGTTTTATTTATAGATAAGGTGGACAGAATTGGTGGATACATGCAGTCAGGAGAAAAGGTTAATCCACAACAACTCCCATGGTTAGACTAGAGCCTGAGGCAATACTAGTGACGCTATAAAAGCCTGTGAGAAAACAGATTTAGAAAGGAAGATATGTCTTTATGTCATTTTTGTTGTTGTTGTTCGCTTTGTTTTGTTTTGGTGCCTCACCAGGCAGTGTTCATGAGACCACATAGGATGTCAGGGATGGTCAGCTATATGCAAGGCAAGGACCCTGTTTCTCTGGCCCAAGGAAAAGATGTCTTTTCTGGACAGGTTCACTATTTATGACTGTTGTATACCCAGGTAGGAATGTACAGTTATTAGTTGTATATATGTATCTGGATTTTAGGGTAGATGTGTTGGCTGAGATAAATGTTTAATTGTATATAGATAATTGTATCAATTATATTACTCCCAACTACAAAAATGGGTTAAATTGAAGCCCAAATCAGTCTAGATAAAATGATAATTACACATAAAAAGAAGCTTAGAGATAAGCCAGTTTCCTGACTTGGTTTATGTCACATACTAGTGCTGTATTTAAGCATTTTTTGCTCTTAATTTTCCTGAACTACCAGTGTCTGCTGCGGGCATCTTGAGTCTTAGCAACTTTGTGGAGGAAATATTCTTCACGAGAGGAAAGTGGATGATCACAAGTGGCAGGGTGGAATATGAAATATGAAATAATAAAACCACACACAAGTATGTGGGGTCAACACATCTTCTGGCAGGCAAGCGACAATCTTAATTTTTAAGCAGGGAGCTTTTATAAGGTGTAAAGCCAATCATAGGTATTGAGAAGAATGTTTGCAACCATAAATCAAAGTTTAACAGTAGACAATACATTAAGCTATGGATGTGAGCCATAAGAATTCTGAGTTACAAAGGAGAAGGTCACAACTCAAGGCAGATCTTAGCAAACTAACTTCAGATGCAAAATAAGGGATTATTAAGAAGTACAAAAAAATCTAGGAATACTATCTATACTGGGATGAGTTCTATTATTTTAGAGGTCAAGTGAAAGAAAGAGCTAAATCTACTAAGGTGTAGTTCCCATTTTCTGGGAAGAGTCAATAGCCCAGGATTTGCATTCTGGCTATGCCCTTGATTACCTGAAATTGAGGCTGCAAGGACATATTTGAAAAAGAGAAAAAAATATTGTCTTTGATTTTGGTGCTAAATATTATGCAGAAAAGGGGTTCTCTTAGTAATCTTTGGTGCTAGGATTTTTGAAAGAATTTGATTGAGGCCATATTTTGGCCTGTGATTTTACAAGGAAGATATAGTCAAATATGACAAAATGTAACACCATAGCATGGATTTATTTATTCAGGAATTCCTCAACTATCCACGCAGGGAAAGAAGTGTCCACAGCAGGCCTTTTGAGGAACTCTGTGGAGTTTTTTTCACTTCTCCACATCAAGGAAATCCGAGGATACATCTGGTGGGCCTCCTGAGTTCCCCTTAAATGGAGATGTTTATGCATGCCGTGGCAAGTGTCATCTTTAGCTCAAAGTTGTTTTTCTGGTACCAAGTACCCAAAGTGAAAGTAATTGGGTAGCCAAACATGTGCCCATAATAGGAGGAAAAGGGAGAGATAAAGAAGACAATCCAGGCCTGTGCCATGTGGGAATGCCAGTATTTGGAGACAGGCCTATAAAGATTGAGGAGGAGGAAACAGCAAGCTGGATGAAAGAGTTGTGTTCAGTGAGAAAAGAAAAAAACTAGTTGAGTATCATGTCACAAAAGCTGGAGGAAAAAGTGGGAACATTTGCAAAATTCTGCTTAAGGAAAAGAAAATGAAGCAGAAAGTTGATCTCTGGGACTTATTACCGTCAGTAGAGATCATGTCCTGGAGAGACTTTTTTTTCTCTACAGGGTTAGTTTGAAGGAAGTTTCTAATTCCAAATTCATAAAATCCCAAAACATTATTGTCTCTGAGAAATGAGGCAGAACAGCAGCTTTCTCCAGATTCTCATTGTACATTGGTAGCTATTTAGATGAGTAGTTTTCCACCTAGCTCTTTTTGTGCGGGTACAGACATCTTTCAGACAATTCACAAATAGACATAAGATTAGGTGTCACTTATCAATATTTGGGATTTTGATCTCCCATTTTATGGTAATAGCTGTAGTGGGGATCAGAATTAATATGAAAATACTGCAACGTGATCTCCTTATCCTCCTTCTTGGATTTCCACACAGTTTTACTTGTACGATGCTGAGCAGAGTCCAGCTGTGCAAAGGGCATACGTGTCAAAGTCACCCCTGAGTGCACAGATGAAATGTGCTTGTCAGTGACAATTTCATATTTCTTTTTTTGCTGAAAAAGAAAATCATGAGGGATAAAAGATGAATAACTGGAATGCTTAGGACCATCTTCATATTTTCTTTTTGAGAACTGATTGAGGTAAAATGAAAGCTCTTTTATTTAAGGGAGGATTGAAAAGGAAGGTAAAAAGGACAAAATCTAGGCCCTTTTGGACTTTATGGAAAAATACATTCCAAATCAAGCCAAATGTGTCATAAATATGCCAAATATGTCAAATGTGCCAAATAATCAAAAAGGTCATGTGGGTTGGGTAGGAGGTCGAAACCTAAGAAATCTGAAGTAAAGTAATACAGTTTTTGCAAGGTATTTAGATTTTCTTTCATTATTGGTTTAACTGTCCTTTAAAAATTCTAAACTGCATCAGAAAAGTAATTGCATTTTATTTCACTTTATAAATGCAGGAATTACATAAAATGCTGTGTCTTTTATAACGTTGAATAGATGTAAGAAGGGAAGTAAGAGAAAGGAAGGTTGGGAAGCATGAGATAAGTTAATGTTGGATAAAGTGACTAAAAAAATGAGTAGTTTTATATCTTCATGTGAAACTGTTATATATGTTTTGAAAAAAAATGTAGGAAGATTCTTTTGTTTAAAGAAAAAGTTCCCTAAAGATTCCATGAATCTTATTAACCAGGATATATTTTTTTTTACTTCAAGGAGACTTATTCAAACTTCTAGAGACAATTGCATAGTTTTCTGCACAGTAAACCATGTGCTTACTTTTATTTCCTTCTAGAATTTCTTTAGTTATCTCATAATTAAACAGGTGAAGTGAAGGACCAATGTAATGTGATTCTATGGGACTAACCATACTGTAGGGGGTAGCGGGATAGAATAGAGGGTAGGGCTCTTGCTTTGCATGCAGCTGACATGGATTCAATTCCTGACACTTCATAGGGTCCCCTAAGCATGCTAGGAATGATCCTTAAGTGCAGAGCCAGAAATAAATCCTGAGCATTACCATGTGTGACCCAAATATCAAAATATAAAATAAATAAATTAAATTACTAACACTACATGTAGTATGTTTGTATAGATCTTTATGGACATTTTTATTCTAAAGAATTTATTTAATTATGAATACATATGTTCATTATAGCACTCACACAATAGCTAGGTTATGGAAACAATCTAGCCTTCAACATTAGAAGTCATGAGATAGATAGATAGATAGATAGATAGACAGACAGACAGACAAGATACATAGATAGACAGACAGACAGACAGGCAGACACAGACAGACAATGGAATACTAAGCATTATAGAATGATAAAACCATGCAATTTGCTACACATAGAGGGAACGGTAGGATTTTATGTTAAATGAAGTAAATCATAAGGACAAGATCAAACATTGGCTATTCTCACTAAGCCATGGTATATAGAATAATACATTTAGAGAATGAAAGATATCAGAGGTGAAAAAGGCATTGAATCTAGATTACAGAAACAAAATTTCCAAGAAAAAGGAAATGGAGAGGGAAGTTAGAAGAGGAATTCTGGGAGTAACTCAAGAAAAAGGGTCAGGAGTCTTGATTCTCTTTCTCGTGTAAAGGCAAGATCTATATCTATCTATCTATCTATCTATCTATCTATCTATCTATCTATCTATCTATCTATCTATCTATCTATCTATCTATCTATCTATCTATCTATATGTATGTATGTATTTAAACCACTAGGTCCAACACTACTGTAAGCATGGGAGCAAAAATAGAAAATAGAAGAAAGGATCAGGTCAGAGGGTAAAAGGGAATCAAAGGCAAGTGTAGGGACAGGGACTTCAGATTAAAAGTGGGATAATATTTTAAGACTGAAAACCCATTGTAAGCAATTATGCAAATCACCATGTCTAAATAAAGAAAAATTAAAAGAAAATTAAAAAGTAAAATACTGTCATCTTTGCAACAATCCTCAGAGACAATGAGAGGGGGGCTGGAACTTCTTGCTCACTTCATGAAGCTCACCACAAAGAGTGGTGAGTGCAGTTATAGAAATAACTACGCTGAGAACTACCATAATCATGTGAATGAATGAGGGAACTGGAAAGCCTGTCTGGAGTACAGGTGGGGGTGGGGTGGGATGGAGGGAGATTTGGGACATTGGTGGTGGGAATGTTGCACTGGTGAAGGGGGTGTTCTTTACATGACTGAAACCTAATCACAATCATATTTGTAATCAAATGTTTAAATAAATAAAAAATATACTAAAAAAAGTAAAATACTTATTTTTACTAGTTATTATTACTAAACAAAATTATTACTATTTTATTTTCATGTTACACCCTGTAGTGCACATCCTCCTGGCCCTGTGCTCAGGAATCACTCCTAACAATTCTCAGAGGATCATAAGTGGTGCCTGAAATTAAACTGGATCTGGTTGTGTGCAAAACAAGCATTCTATCCTCTGTACTCTCTGGCCCAATTTAAAAGAATTTATAGACACCTTTGTTGTAAAGAATTCAGAAAGACATCTTTGCCATAAAACATTTATGGATAGTCTGTCATTATAAAAAAAACACCAATCAATATTATTTACATGAATGGACTTAATCATTCACTGTAAAATCACCCATGTGCTGTATCTCCAACCCCAAATGAACAAGTCTAAAGCAGAGTCAGTGCATGACGTAATCCAGACCAGTCTGAGGATGAAGCATGTAGTCTGGCAATCTTCTACTTCATATCCAAAGCTGCCTGCTAGAACTATAATTTTTATTGAGTACCAGGACCAGCCCCAGGTGGGGCAGTAAGGATAGACTAAGTGCAGATAGCTCAGGCTCTCCTGAGCCTGCCCTGTCCAGATTTCTGTATAAGACAATCTTTGTTTTGTATGAAACCAAATTGTAAACAAACAGGTACAAAGATATCAGGGATGATTTCTGTTTTAGGTAAAACAGATATAACAATTCACTACAGGACTACCTAATCTAGCTCACCAAGATCTCAGAATAAATATTAAACAATGACCAGATGAATGGCAGCATTTTTAATAAAAGGTCTCCATTTTATATCACCTTGCCCTTTCACAAGACAAAAATGAAATAGCCACAGACAGTGGACAAGGCTGCTATGTCTACTTGAGTTCCGATAAGAAGTAAACAGCAGGTGGATTCTGATGTCCCAAGGATTCTAAAGAAAGAGCCCACAGAGATTTATTTATTTATTTATTTATTTATTTATTTATTTATTTATTTATTTATTTATTTATTTATTTGGTTTTTGAGTCACACCCGGCAGTGCTCAGGGGTTACTCCTGGCTCTATGCTCAGAAATCACTCCTGGCATGCTCGAGGGACCATATGGGATGCCAGGATTTGAACCATCCTCCTGCATGCAAGGCAAACACCCTACCTCTATGCTATCTCTCTGGACCCACCCACAGAGCTTTAGGTAATTCAGAATTCACCAGGATAAAACTAGTTTGGATTGTTAAAATCTGGCAGACTTCTGTGTATTCACATCTGTGTGCAGAGTTGCTAAGTCTTTCATTACAATTTTAAATGATGAGCCTATTTTTAATGTACATAAATTGCATTCAATAGACTTCGTGATTGAACAGAGTAAATATTTTTCTGAGACACTAAAAATAGTAGGTTTTTTTTTTTTTTTACTGAAAGTATTTCTCGTTCCTTTTCTGAAATAGCTTATCTTCCTAGCAAGCATAGTCTCTTGAACATAATCTTTTTTGTTCCCAAGGAAGCAGGGCAGAAATTTGGAACAAAAAGCATCTTCCTCTTTATCACCTATATGGTGCTCCAATTTCTGTTTCTTAGGGCAAAACCCCTAGCTTTCTCTTTATTTTATGTTTGTTTTGGGGTCCATATCCAGTATGTGTTCAAGGCTTACTCTGGCTCTGTACTGGGATTATTTCCAGCAGGACTCAGGGAAGCATATGAGATGCTGGGAATCAAAACTGGGTTTGACCATTTGGAAGGTAAGTACTATCAATATCACTATGACCCAAGCTCCTTTCTCCACATTTTCAATGGCCTGTTGTACCTGGAGAAGCTGCACATGCAAATGATTAGCAACCATCACTATCCTTTTGTTTTCTGTGAGAGCTTTCCTTTACATCCTGGGTGTCAGCAGCAGCTTTGCCTTCAGATTTCAGGTTGGCCCAGAGATGGCATTTTTTATATGCCACGTGCTGGAGGGAAGAAGGAACTTGGAAACTAAGACTATTTACTTCTGATTTCAAGTAGAATTGCCTAGGGTGGCATAAAATACTTTTATTTTTTGGAGAGGCACACCTGTCAGCACTCAGGCATTACTCCTGGTTCTGTGCTCAGAAATTACTCCTGGCAGTCTCAGAGGATCATATAGGATCCTGGGGTTCGGACTCCTGATTGGCCGCATGTAAGGTAAACACCCTACCTGCTGTGCTACATTCAGGGTCCTAAAATACATTGTGTGTGTATGTGTGTGTGTGAGTGTGTGTGTGTGTGTGTGTGTGTGTGCTTTTGTGTCACAACAAGTGACTATTGACTACTACCTTTGGCTCGGGTCCATGGTAAAAATTCCGCACATGAAATGGGTGCCAGCTCTGCAAGTTAGTCTGTGTTTCACTCATAATCTTCTCATTGCCTACAAAATTGGGAAATAATAGTCTGTTCTGCTATTTCTCCTGCTTCTAAGTCTGAGACTTCCAAACTGTTCAATGATACAGGCACAAGTTCCTAATAACATTGTTATGATTTGTCTCAGTGGAGTCTATCCAAAAACACATGGAAATACCTAATTTTTTAAATAAAATAAGCGTAAGATACAGAGTTTAAAGAGTTCTTGACAATTGAGTTTCAATCATACAATGTCCCAACACCTGTCGCTTCACCAATGTTTTTTCCTATGTCCCCCATTTCCCTCTCTGCAAATCTGCCAATATGGCACATATTATTCTCTCTTTTCCTCAGTTTTCCTTTTAGGCACCCTAGTTTGCAATACTATGGTATTAACTGAAAGGGTATCATACATATCACTTTGCTACCTTTCGTCACCCAGTTCTTGTTTAGAATGATCAGTTCTAACTATCATTTCAGAATGGTTCCTTCTCTGCCCTACCTGCACTCTTCCTCAAACCGTAGGTGGCAAACCTGCTACCTAGACCAGTCATTTTGGCTTTCACGTCTATTGTCTTTGGGTATCACTCTCAGACTGTTTGTTGTTGTTTTAATATCCTTCGAATGAGTGCACTCATTCTATGTCTGTCATCTTTCTGTGACTCATTTCTATTCCCAGAGAAATGGCAGTGTTTGTTCTTTGAGAGGGAGTGTCTGTTATTCACCTCTGGGATGTGTCTGTGTTTAAAGACCACTGAAAGTTGCTAGAAGGGAATGATTTCTGAGTCCACTTGCCAAGGACTTTGCAGCTCTAAGTTTAATTCTCACTATGCTTGCTACAGTGCCAGTAGGCAAGAGACTACCCCAAATAAACTGCTCATAGGCCAAAAGGGATTGTTGTTAGAGAGGCTACTGCCTGGCAAGGCAAAAGGAAGACTAAATTCATTAACCTATTGGTAGTGGACCTGGTGGATACAAAGGGGTGCAATTCTTTCATTCAACCATTCTCATTCAAATAAATGTATTATACAGGTTGTTAAGACCTCTACTTTTGTGTGTGTGTGTGTGTGTGTGTGTGTGTGTGTGTGTGTGTGTGCTTTTTGGGCCACACCTGATGACACTCAGACGTTACTCCTGGGTATGTGCTCAGAAATAGCTCCTGGCTCAGAGGACCATATGAGATACCGGGGGATAGAACCATGGTCCATCTTAGGTCAGCATGTGCAAGGCAAATGCCCTACCGCTTGCGCCATTGATCCGGCCCCATGACCTCCACATTCTTAACTTTATTTTCTAAACTTTTTGTGGTATTTAAAAAATTACTGGATGTTAGCATATAGATAAATCAGACTTCAAATGTAGGCACTAGTCCATTTGTAATGTGTTCTCTCAGCACTATTGTGGGGAATGTAAATGAGTAGACTTCTCAAGGAAAAGGAAGGAATATGCTGATTCCTAGCATACAACTTTGCATATTATATGCTGTTTAGGACTGAGTTGTATTCCCTCAAATATGTCTGTTGAAGTTCACACTTTCTAGCTCTTTCTAATTTGTCTATATTTGGGAAAGGGTCTTTAAGGAGGTAATGAAGTTAAAAATGAAGCCACTTGGCATAATAAAATCTGAAAAATATCTGTAAAGAAGAGGATATTTGCACAGACGTGTACAGAGGGAAGAGCCCAGAAAGTCACAGGGAGACAATGGTCATTTATAAGTCAAGGAAAGGGTCTCAGAAGAAACAAACCTTGATTTGGTATTCCTAACCTCCAGTACTAAAAGAAACTAAAAGAACTACAAGAAAATTAATTTTTGTTATTAAGTCATGTAGATTATGGTATTTTATTAATGCAACCCTAACAAATGAATATACCTACCAATTCAGTTGGAACTGATGGGAACAGGCTGAAAATCATTTGCAGTGTTCCTTTACCTCCCCTGTAAAAGAAAATATGATGTATACCCAGTATACAAGTATACTTGTATACTGCCAGTATAACAAAGAAGCAGGTGGAGAAATACTCAAATCTATTTTATTCTCAGTAAAGAGTAGTGAGGCCATTCTGTCAGTTAGTCCTCTGAACATTTTCTTCTTTCTCTCCCTGTTCCTTTTCTATTCTTCTTCCTGAACTTCATCAATTCACTAACATTCAATACCCCACCTTTAGGCTTGTGTGAGGGAATATTTCACAATCACTGGAGAATTAAAAGAGGTATCACTAAGAACAAGGGAGAATGATGTGCAATTATGTTGGAGAGATAGAAACTAAATGGTTGTAAACAATGACAAAAATCCAATGATTACTTCTACACTGATTTTGTTGATAAAGTGTTCGCTTAGAAAGCTGTAAAAAAACCAAATATAGCTTCAGATTTAACTATAGTGTCATTTTGCTCTCAAAATAACTCCATCTTCACATTCTTCTCTTCCTTTCTCTCTGATAACTACAGTAGTTTGCACATAAACTAAGAGGCTTTATTTATTTATTTTTTTGTTGTTGGGATACAACAGGTAGTGCACTTAGGGATGACTCCTGGTCCTTGGGGAGCCATATTTTGATCTGGGAATGAAACACAAATAAACTGCATGCAAGGCAAGTGAACTACCTGCTATGTTGTCTCTTCAGTCCCTAAAAGTTATTCTTGTACTAGTGTCTTGCCAGTTTATTTGCTTTATTCATATTCCACTTCTGCATGAAACCAGCTAATATTTATCTTTCTCTTCCTGGTTTATTTTAGGTAGTGTTATCACATCAAATTCCACCCATATTGTCACAGAACACATGATGTCATCTTTTTAAATAGCTGAGTAAGTAGGATTACCACAGCCTCTTCACCCAGTCATCCTTTAATTTACATTGACAATGAGCCCATGTTTTGGCTATTGTGATAAATGCTGCTCTGACTATAGGGCTACAAATATCCTTTTAAAAATGGGTTTTTGAATAATTTGGTAAATGCCTAAAAATGGTCCTGTTGGATTATTTGACATTTTCATTTTTAATTTATTAAGGTTTCTCTGTGTAGCTTTACTAATTTAGATTCCCACCAATAGTGTGTACCAGAGTTTCTTTTTCTCCATACCTCACAACAATAAGTTCCAATCTTTATTTATGTGTTATATTCACAAGTGGTAAGTGATATTTCTTTGTGGGTTTAATTTTTATTTCTTTAGTGATAACTTATGTTGAGTATTTTTTATGTGTCTTTGGGTCTATGATTGATCTACTCTTGCCTTAAAAAATTGTAAAAAACCAAGAGTAGACCTTCAGACCTAAGTTCTACTGCCATCTTATTATCAAAATGATTCCCTTTTCCTTAGGGAGTGTCTATTCAGAACATTTTCCAATTTTATATTGTGCTGTTTTCTTTTTCTGTTGTTGTCAAGTCATGATTTTTTTTGTCATTACTCCCATACTATTTTATTAGTGTCCAGTTTTATTGGTAATTCAAAGAGCAACACATGTACATTTGGGAAGAAATAGACACTGAAAGTTAAATTTATTAGTTACTTCTCCAGAAAATATATATTCAGTAAATATGGAACTGGAGCAACAAATTTGTATCCCATAAGCCTTTAAAATTCTTAAATAGGGACGGAGCAGTAGAGCAGCAGTAGGGCAAGCAGTAGGGCGCTTGCCCTGCACGCGGCTAACCCAGGACCGACCTTGCTTGGATCCCATATGGTCTTTCAAGCCAGGAGCGATTTCTGAGCACAGAGCCAGGAGTAACCCCGGTACATCGCTGGGTGTGGCCCCCAAACAAACAAACAACCTCCCCCCCTCCCAATTCTTAAACAATCTTCAAAGATTTTGGTCAGGAAATTTTCTCATTGGTGGAATTGGTGGAATTCTCCAGTCTCCAGAATAGTGTTACCTGGGAATATGTTGGGTTTCCTTTCAACGATGGCATATGGTTTTGTCTGGACATGATATTTCAAATACTAGTGAAAAATCCACATAGGAACAATACATGAGTAAAAGCCAAGATACTCTATTGGTATGCCTTATAGAACATGTTCTTCCAGGGGGCCTGGTCATGCAAAACCTTTTTCCAAAATTCCACCGGCCCCACTTTCTGTGGGGGTGTAACAGCAGCTCTTGGGGACACAGTTCTTGGTCCTTCAGCCATAGCCTTCTCAGTCCTCACAGCTGTTGCAGCCGCAGTTTCTCATCAGGTGTATAGACATGTTGCCACTGGGACACAAGCTAAAAAAAAGAACACGGGGTACCCCCAGAACCTGGAAGAACGCGCCTCTCACTTGCAAAGCCAAGTTGTGAATACTTGATGTATTTCAAACACCAATTTCTTATTGTTTTTATTATATATAGATATCATATCCCAAAGAATTTTGTCTTCACTCTAATTGATACAAGAAACTATCAAATAATTTTAATTGGAGAACTTGTAATTGAAATGATTATTGTATCTCTAGTATAGATAGTGCATTGAAGGATTCTTGGATTTTCATTTCTGCAGTTCAAACACTGTGGAAGTGAAAATGGAAAAAGGATTAATGAATTAGGATCACTTATATCAATTAGAATGGATGCTATCAAATAATCAGAAAGTCATAAGTGATAGTAAGGATGTGAAGTAATTAAAATCCTGTGCACTGTTGGTGGGGGCAGTTGCTACAGTAAACAATATAGCAGTTACTTAAAAATAAATATTAAATTATTGCTTTAGATATTTAGACTTAGTATATATCAAAATTAATTTAAAGCTAAAATTTGAAGAAATATTTGTGCAATTGTGATATGTGCCATTTTACTGGTATAAATTTTCTCATTGATTTTTTTGATATGCATCTCCCTGATAATAAGTGAAAAGAAATACTTTTTCAATACTTTTGACCATCTAAAACCTTTTTTTGAGAAGTGTCTGATTTATAGCCTTTCTTATTATTTTATGGAGTTATTGGAGGACTTTTTGTTGTTGAGCTTCACAAATCCTTCCTTCATGGTATACTGTATATTAGCCTTTATCCAATATATGCGTTGCAAGTATTTTCTCCTGTTCAATAGAGTGCCTTTTAATTTTAGCCCGTTTCTTTTCTTCTTTCTTTCTTTCTTTCTTTCTTTCTTTCTTTCTTTCTTTCTTTCTTTCTTTCTTTCTTTCTTTCTTTCTTTCTTTCTTTCTTTCTTTCTTTCTTTCTTTCTTTCTTTCTTTCTTTCTTTCTTTCTTTCTTTCTTTCTTCCTTCCTTCCTTCCTTCCTTCCTTCCTTCCTTCCTTCCTTCCTTCCTTCCTTCCTTCCTTCCTTCCTTCCTTCCTTCCTTCCTTCTTCCTTCCTTCCTTCTTCCTTTCTTTCTTTCTTTCTTTCTTTCTTTCTTTCTTTCTTTCTTTCTTTCTTTCTTTCCTTCTTTCCTTCTTTCCTTCTTTCCTTCTTTCCTTCTTTCCTTTCTTTCCTTTCTTTCCTTTCTTTCCTTCTTTCTTTCTTTCTTTCTTTCTTTCTTTCTTTCTTTCTTTCTTTCTTTCTTTCTTTCTTTCTTTCTTTCTTTCTTTCTTTCTTTCTTTCTTTCTTTCTTTCTTTCTTTCTTTCTTTCTTTCTTTCTTTCTTTCTTTCTTTCTTTCTTTCTTTCTTTCTTTCTTTCTTTCTTTCTTTCTTTCTTTCTTTCTTTCTCTTCTTTTCTTTTTTTTTGATTTTTGAACCACAACCGTTGACACTTAAGGGTTACTCCTGGCTATATGCTCAGATATAGCTCCTGGGTTGGGGGACCATATGGAATGCCAGGGATTGAACTGAGGACTGTTCTGGGTTAGCAGCATGCAAGGCAAACACTCTACCGCTATGCTATCACTCTGGCCCTCACCCAATTATTATTATTAGAATAATAATATTTTAATAATAATAATTTATTATTTATTATTTAATAATAATTTTATTATAGTTATAATAATAATTTTATTATTTATTATTTTATTATTTATTATTTAATAATAATTTTATTATTTATTATTTAATAATAATATTTTAATTTGATATGGTTCCATTTATTTGTTTTGCTTTTGTTACTTTTTTTTTTTTAATTTGGTTTGTGGGCCACACCAGAGGTGCTGGCTGTTATTTCTGACTCTGTGCTTAGACATCACTACTGGCAGACTTGGGGGACCATATAGGAATGCCAAATATCAAACCCAAATCAGCTGCATGCAAAGCAAATGCCCTACCTGCTGTACTATCACTCTGGCCCCTTGCTTTTGTTATTTTTGCCAATGGAATGAAATCTCTGAAGATATCACTGGAGAGTCTGTTTCTCTCTTCTTCAATATATTTTAGGAATCTTGCTATAATATTTATGTTTTTAATATACTTTAAATTAACTTTTGTTTATGGTATAGACTATGGTTCTAGTTTTATTTTTTAAATGCCACAATTTCATTTTCCCAACTCAATGAAGACTTTCATTATTTTGGTTTTTGGGTCACATTCAGCAATGCTCAGGGGTTACTCCTGGCTTTGTGCTCAGAAATTGCTCCTGGCAGGCTCAGGGGGAACAAATGGAATACTGGGGTTCAAACCACCGTTCGGTCCTGGATTGGCTGCGTGCAAAGCAACTGCCCAACATGCTGTGCTATCTCTCTGGGCCCCAATGAAGACTTTCTTTAATTCATTTCATGCAACTAACTCCTTTGTTATAAATTAACTGTCCATCGATCTGAGTTTTTCTCTGCATTTTAAATTCCATTTATTTAGCTGTGTCTAATAAATATATTCCAGTATCAAACAGTTTGGATTACTAGAGATTTATAGTATGATTTAAAATTTTAAAGTTGAGAAATACAAAATGCAATTTCTCCATTTTTTTCCCTGCTTCTTAAAATTGCTATGGCTATCCAGGACCCCCTCCTGGAAGTTCTTGGCAAACCTGACCTATAGTTCAATGCTAGGGGTCAAGGTGCTGTTCAGAGCCTGTGGTTCCAGGGACTCACCAGTGGTTGTCAGGGAGTCTTCAGTACTTTATTGTGCTTAAGCTTGGGGGACCATATGAAGATCATATTGAATCTGGGTCAATTGCATACAGAGAATGTGACTCTCTTTCCTACACACTAAAATTGAATTTTAAAGGATTACTATTCAATAAAAAGCTAGTGAATGAAAAAGAGATTTCAGGCAATCTGGAAATGAACAAAGGTAGAATAGATTGGGTGTTTCAGAAGCTGCAATTAGTTTAGAATGGCTGTGAATATATATGTAGGGGAATGTCTGATGAGAAACAAATTGGCAACATTGGCAACATCACAGTTTCTTAAACGGATTTGTTCTATGCTCCCTTTCTCAAAATCTTTTTCTTTAATGCACATTTAAGAAAGTAGATTTTAAAATACATATTACACAACATATATACCATACTATATAATGTATAGAATATAACAATGTATATGTTATATAAATATGTAATATGAATTAAAGAAAGAAGACTTCCAGGAAAGTGTGATATATCTCAAATTTAAAGTGATATATGGATAGATAAATATCCCTCCCAATACCTCCTGAAAATGTACTTTCTTTTTTAAATTGAATCACTGTGAGATACATATTTACAAAGTTGTTCATGGTTGAGTTCCAGTCATAAAATATTCCAACATCCATCCATTCACCAGTACACACTTCCCACCACCTGTGTTTCCAATTTCCCTCCTGACTCCTTCCTCAGCCTGTATCTATGACAGACATTATATTCTCTCTCTTGTTCTCTCATTCCACTTTTCCCTTTTAGGCACTGTGGTTTGTGATACTGTTATTGAAAAGGTGCCAGTCATTGCAGTTTATCTTTTTTTCAGCACCCAGTTTTTATTCAGAATGATCATTTCAGCTATTAAAGTTATACTGGCCCTTTCTATATTTGAACTGCAAGCACCCACCCACTTTGTTGCAAGTTTCTTACTAATGACTAGTCCTGGACCTTATTTGTATTATCTTTAGCTATCATTCTCATACTATTTTTATATCCTGCAAATGACTGTTATCTATTCTTTATCTGTTCCTCTTCTTTTTTTTTTTTTTTTTTTGTGGTTTTTGGGTCACACCCGGCAGTGCTCAGGGGTTACTCCTGGCTCCATGCTCAGAAATTGCTCCTGGCAGGCACAGGGGACCATATGGGACGCTGGGATTTGAACCGATGACCTCTTGCATGAAAGGCAAACGCTTTACCTCCATGCTATCTCTCCAGCCCCCTGTTCCTCTTCTTATGGCATATTTCACTCAACATGATACTCTCCATGTCCATCCATGTAAAAGCAAACTTTATGATCTCATTTTTTTCTGAGAGCTCTATAGTGTTCCATATGTATCTTATAGTTTCTGAACCCACTCATCTGTTATTGGGCCTTGGGTTGTTTCCAGATTCTGACTATTGTGAATGGTACTGCAATGAACATAAGAGTGCAGATGCCTTTTCTGTGTTGTATTTTCTATCCCTTTGAATATATTCCCAGAAGTGGATTGCTGGGTCAGATACCACTCAATATTGTAGTTTTTTGAGGGATCATCATATTCTTTTACAAAAAGGCTTGAAATAAGAGTCCCTTTCTCCTTGCATCCATGCCAGCTCAGGTTGTACTTGTTCTTTTTGATGTGTGCTCATCTCTGTGGTGTGACCTGATATCTCATTGCAGTTTCGATTTGCATTTCCCTGATAGCTAATGATATAGAACGTTTTTCTATGCCTTTTAGCCATTTGTATTTCTTCTTCGAGGAGGTTTGTGTCCATCGATCTCCCCATTTTTTGGTAGAATTAGAATCTTTTTCTTGTTATGTCATACTGGTGCTTTGTATATTTTGGATATTAACCACTTTTCAGATAAATGATCTCTCCAGTTTTGTAGGCATTCTTTGTTTTCTGGTCATTGTTTCCTTTGAGGTGCAGAAGCTTCTTATTTTAATATGCTCCCATTTGTTTATTTTTTTTTCTTCCACTTGCTTTATCAGTGGTATTTTATACTTAAAGAGGCCTTTAGTTTCAATGTCATGGAGAGTTCTGCCTATGTTTTCTTCTATGTATTTTATGGATTTAGGTCTGATATTAATTAGGGAACACTGAAGATGGCCACACACCCCTTTTGGATCATTTCATCTACCCACTAGGGGGCGCGATTGTTCACTTCGGGAAAGACTGGGCTAGAACCAGGTCTGTCCTGCCTAAGTGAGGTATTTGCAAATTATACTGCAATGCATTGGGGGCATTGAGGCATATCTACAGTGAAGTAATCACAACAGATTTGTTTTCTATCAGTATGATCCAAGTGTGGTTTGTGTATGGCCACATGAGAACCAGAGCTTTATTGGAAATATAAATCATTGAGTATCACTCAGATCTGCTATTTCTATATACCCATTTTACTCAATACCAGTTCATATTTTGTCAAGGTCACAGGTGATTTGGGGAAGAGGGGCTAAAAATGAAGTTGAAGAATCACTTAAAAATACAATCTGGCTGGGGCGGTGGCACAAGCAATAGGGTGTTTGCCTTGCACGTGGCTGACCTAGGATGGACAGCGGTTCAATCCCCCAGCATTCCATATGGACCCTCAAGCCAAGAGCGATTTCTGGGCATATAGCCAGGAGTAATCCCTGAGATCACTGGGTGTGCCCCCCCCCCAAATGAGAAAAACAATCTATGTATCTTAGGTAAAACTGTTAGTACTACTTTTGCTAAGTGCTTCAGTCACTCACACTCTCTCACTTTAGTACAGGAAGAATAGCAAGTGAGGAGTCATTGTTCAGGAAAACCATGATCATTGTATTTGAACTAAATAAAAAATAAAGTAAAAATAAGAGACAAATAAAAGAATACTATAAATGTCAATGAGTTTTGTTTCTAATATTAGAAGGGCTTGTGATATAGCTAGTTGGAGACTGTTGGATAAGTGGATGCAATGGTAAGCAATATTAAAATTTTTTTAAGGTTCGTAATGATAAGAGACTAAATGAAGCAATAGACTGGGTAAATTTGGAAATGGTTGTCTAAGTGCAGAAATGTGGGGAATGATGTATATATGAGTGGGATTTGATCATGAGTACATGGTTAAGTTCTCTGAGGTCAACTGTAACATTTGTTCTAGTCTATCTCTACACCTGTCAAACTGAGCCTTTCAAGGTCCTCTGAATACACATGCTGTCTGTCTCTCAAGGCCTTTGTGTACATACTGATCCCTCTATAATATTCTTTCTTGGCCCAGTATCTAATAAGAACATTATTGCCCTCATTTCCATGCTTAACTCTCAACATCTAATAAATATTCTTTCATCAGCCACCTTGAGCGGCTGAAGATATAAGATAAGAGGGCACTTGTCCTGCACACTGCTGACCAGAGTTGAATCCCTGGCATCCCATATAATATTTTGTGCCCACCAGGAGTAATTTTTGAGCACAGAGCTTTGAACACCACAGGCTATGGTCCTCAAACCATATCAAACAAAACAAAACAAAAAAAACCTTATTTTCAAAGTAACCATGTCTCCAAAAAAAGTTTTCCTTCTACTTTCATGTTTAGAATTACTACATTAAGTAAAATGGACTTTTGCTTTTGTTTTTTTCTGTGCTTTGATACTTTTACCTCACTCCCTGCAGACTAGCTGACATATATAAAATACTCCACAACTATTCACTGAGTGATATGTTAAAAAGTGGCTAAAGATGGATAAGGACATGGACTATTAGACAAGGAGTATAGACAGGGACTTATGGTATGAAAACTGATAAAAGAATTGGTTGGTTGCTGTGGAGGCCAGATCCAGTGATAAGAGCTACTTTCAGATCAACATAGCCCACTCCCATGGTCCTCAAGAGAATATGTGATATTATGGATAAATCTGGGGACCCTGCATGTAAAGTGTGTGTATCAACCCTTCAAGTTAGCTTGTAGTCCCCTGTAATTTCTACAAGGGAGTGGTTTGTGCAGGGAATGTCTGAAACTTCCATGCAATTATAGCAGATAAAGAATGAAGATGTCCATATGGTTTAAAAATTAGGTCAGTAGTGTCCTTTGCCAGGATAATTTCAGTGCAGTCATCTGTCACTGTAGAAGTAGAATTTCCGAGCTTGAAGAATAGTTGGTAGGTTAAAATAATAAATCCTGAACTAATAGGATGGGTGGAAGAAGGAAACATAGAATTAAAGAATTCTGCACCTTCCTTTGTGCAGATATGACCAATTATTCCTAGGAATGTCTTAGTTGGTTTCCTGTAGGTCATCTAGGAACTATGATTGTGGTCCCAAAGTCAGTTATTTACAAAAACATGAAAGTTTCCTGGGAGAGAACAGAGAAGAAGAATATCTTTTATATCACTTAGAGATTACTCCTTCTTGGTGCTTGGGCGACCTTATGGTGTCAGATATCAAACCCAGGACTCCTTTATACAAAAAATGTGCTTCAACCTTTAAGTTGTCTCCCTTCTGTCCTGCCCCTCATGTTACTGATTTTTAAGGAGTTTGTTCTGGGTGGTTTATGTCACCTTTTGCTCCTATTAGTTTTAAACCTTGAGCAAGAAGGAGCAAAAATACCCCCCCCCCCCTTTTTTCTAATTTTGTAAATTTTACTAATTTGCTAACTGATTCCTGGTCTTCTCACTTCATCAAATTAGAAATTGTTTTACTTTTAGTTAGCAAAAGTCATCCTCTTTGTTATAAGAATGCTTAATCAAGTATTAGAAAATAATATAATCCACAGAAAAAGTATTTAGAATCTTAAAGTAATAGCTGAAATTAAAAATGTTCAAATGTTTATACACCTCACTGGTAAGGTAAACTTAAATTTTCACTGAGAGGCACACACATTTATTTTGTTATGTAATAGATTTTGTTTTATTGTTGCGGGTTGTTGGGGGCTACAGTCGGTTGTGCTCAGCACTTATCCTTGGTTCTGTACAACTTTGGAGTGGCTCAGGAAACCAGATGGGATATCGGAATGAACCCAGATTGGTCATGTATAAGGCATGCACCCTACCTCCTGTGCTCTGGTTTCTGTTTTTATTTTTCTTTAGAAAGAAGTAAAGATTCTTCTAGTTTAAAAATACTAAAAATAAACAGCAATTAACCAAGCTACTTGGTGCAAACTAAGTGTATCTCCTAGCTTAATGAATTGATCCTGTATGCCGGTCAGAACAGGTGAGATTCAGGTATGTATTTATATAAAGTCTCACATACCACACATTTCTTTTTGTTTATTTTTTTGGCCACACCCAGAGACGCTCAGGAGTTACTCCTGGCTATGCACTCAGAAATCGCTCCTGGCTTGGGGATCATATAGGACACTGGGGGGATCGAACCACGTTCCGTCTAGGTTAGAGTGTGCAAAGCAAAAGCCCTACTGCTTGCACCACCACTCTGGTCCCCACACATTTTAATGATAACACATTTTGATTGTCCATTGCCAAGGCAAGTCTCTGAAATACATGATGTACAATAATGAGCATAACCCTGTGAGATAGGTTGTACTATTCATTTTAGTTTTGGGCTCACACCCAATACTGCTCAGAGGCTATGTCTAGGTCACTGCTCAGGGCTCAACCCTGTTGGTGTTTAGAGGACTATATGCAGTGCTGGGAGTCAAATCAATGCTATATGAATGCAAGGTAAGTCCCTCAGCCCCTGTTTTATTTCTTGAGCTTTTTATCTCTATTTCAAAAGAAGGAAAAAGAAAAAGAATCATAGAGTCAAAGTTATCAAGTAATAGAATTACAATTTGAAGTCATACATGGTTTGGCTCCAAATCCTCAGCTCTTAATCATTTCTTGAGAACACGTTGAAATGTTAGAATCTATTTGTTAAACTAATTTCAAATAACCATTGAAGTTACATACAGAACTATTGCCTCCACTCTGCCTCCCCTCATTTGTTCAAATTTGCTTTTAGGACTGACTTAAAATGTCATTATTCATCCAGAGTACACAGCATCCCTTATAAACATATATTTGTTTATGATCTCATATATTATTTTTTTGGTTTTTGGGTCATACTCAGAAGTACTCTGGACTTACTCCTGGATATGAGCTCAGTTATTACTTCTGAAGGAACTCAGAATACCAAATGGGTCGAACCTGAGTTAGCATGTGCAAGGCAAAAACTTCTACCTGCTATATTCTCCCTGGCTTCAGATTATTTCATATGTTAAGGCTGATCTTTAAACAACTGATCTTTGTAAAGAGTTTTTCTGATGCACATTATACATAAAAGAAATTTCTTATTTAGCTTTCTGAGAGTTCTCTTAATTCCAAGGAAAGTGTTCTGAACTAATAAGGTGAGCAAAAACCATGTCTAACTTACCTCAATTCTTAGCACAATAGACATGGAAAGGATTACTGCTTCATTCAGCTACTGGAAACATGTGATATTCAATTAATACAAGATCCAAGACAGAAAAATAATATTAAAAGGTTATTACATAAATTAATACAGGGTGAAATGAATCTAGATTGAGTGTTCCCGGAGTCTGATTAACAATCTCCACTTATTTGAGATTGAGGCTAGTTCTTTGTGCATCTAATTTTCCTTAAAAGGCACACACAAAAGGAGCAATTGGCTTAGCCATTGGAAGAGAAAATTAAAAGGAACATCTGACCACTATTTTTTTTGAATATCTTATTACAAGTCTTAGAAAATATGTGTGGAGCAGATCAAAACATCCAGGTGTTTGGATGAGAGCCCTGTAAAGCCAGCTGGCAGAGGGCAGCTGTTGCTTCTAGTAGAAAGAGAAAAAAAAATCTCAGAAAAATGAAGAATTAGCCCAAGGGAGGACTCAGGAAAGATTTAACTGAAGGGAGGAGTCTGACCCAACATTTGTGAGGCTATGGATAGACTAAAAATTATACAAATAAATAATTAAAGTAGTATATTTTATAAGGTGCTAAGGACATAATGAAATATCTCAGCAGAGGCAGATGTCCTGTTAGGTGGTCAGATAATCTATGTTTGTGCCAAAAGAAACACATGATTTTCCAAGATGGCAGAATGCCTATATGCCTGTGCTTAGGAAAACTAAAGTCCTGGGGTTGGAGTCATAACACTACAAATGGGCCTTGCCTTGCACATGACTGATCCGGTTCTGTCTCTAGCACGCCATAAATATTGTGAGCCCACCAGGAATGATTCCTAAGTACAGAGCTAGGACAGAGCACAGTTGGCTGTGGCCCAGAAATAACCAAACAAAAATAAACACTAGGGGCCGGAGCAGAGGCGCAAGTGGTGAGGCATCTGCCTTGCACACACTAGCCTAGGATGAACGTTGGTTGGGTCCCCCGGTGTCCCATATGGTTCCCCAGGCCAGGAGTGATTTCTGAGCGCATAGCCAGGAATAACCCCTGAGCAGCGTCACCGGTGTGGCCAGAAAACCAACCAAC
This sequence comes from Suncus etruscus, assembly GCF_024139225.1. Classification (NCBI taxonomy): domain Eukaryota; kingdom Metazoa; phylum Chordata; class Mammalia; order Eulipotyphla; family Soricidae; genus Suncus; species Suncus etruscus. The sequence continues at coordinate 70,690,488 of NC_064863.1, read as the reverse complement.
CAACAAACAAACAAGCACTAAATTCCTTCAGCAAATGTAGCCCCAGAATTGAAGTGTAAACTATATCTTTTCAGGTTTAATTTCAGAAATAATAAAACACTACCAAAATTTGAACAAATACAGTGTAATCAATGCCTTTAGGTCAGTGCTTCTCAATTATTTTCTGTCATGCCCCCCTTAGGAAGAAGAAAACAATTTTGTGCCCCCCTACACGACTGTAAATAGTATTTTTATTAAAAAATACTTTAACCTACAAAACAAAAATATATAAAAATAATTTGAGCTGATTTTTTAATCAGAGGTGATGTCTGGATGAATGGCTACAATGAGCGCGTTTTGCAATGCATAGCTTTTCGAAACAGGGTTTAAAGAGGGACACAGCAACTCTCAGCTCCAGAGACATACAGAGACATAAACTCGGGGCTTAGCTTGTTATGACATTATTTGCCGAGGTCAAACGCGCCCCCCTTTGTGGAAACTCAGGGGGGGCATACCCCACTATTTGAGAAGCACTGCTTTAGTAGTGGAACAACCCAAACTATATGTCTATGATTTTTGAGTTACTCAAAAACCTAGTATTGCTGGATTTTCCTTCTCTATTCTCTCCATTCCCCTCTGACTCCACTTAAATTTTCAAGTCAACATATAATAGAACAACAGCTAACAATGCTTGGCCCTGGATTTATAAAGCACAGCACTAAGTGTTTTATAAGAACTAACACTTCTGGGGCCCGGAGAGATAGCACAGCAGCGTTTGCCTTGCAAGCAGCCGATCCAGGACCAAAGGTGGTGTTGGTTCGAATCCCGGTGTCCCATATGGTCCCCCGTGCCTGCCAGGAGCTATTTCTGAGCAGACAGCCAGGAATAACCCCTGAGCAACGTCAGGTGTGGCCCAAAAAACAAAAACAAACAAACAAAAAAAACCTATCACTTTCATCCATAAACAGTCTTCAAAGAAGAGACTTTCATGAGCTTTATTTGATAAATGAAGAAACTAATCTTAGACAGGGGATGGAAAATAGAGCATCCAGCCTCTAGAAGGGTAGGGAAAAGTAGTTCTATCATTCTTCAAATTAGCTGCTGATCACAAGATCTGTACCACTAAGAAGAGCCAGCAAGAGAAATGAGGAAATGGGGGAGATCGAGTGGCTACTGTAGAGGAACAATATTTTAAAGGGGGTGAGGGTAAGGAAAACTAATTCTCCAGAATAAAAGTAAAAAAATATATTTAAAATCTTGCTCTTCAGGACCATGTTACCCCTTGAAAGCATGTCTTGCTACTTGACTCCTAACTCTCTCTCTTTGCTTGCATTTGCCACTTCAGAGAAGCCTATATTCTCTCTTTAAACAAATGCTTCCCCTCTCTCTGTTCTGTCACATCTAAATTAGTTGTATTCAATAAGAACCATCTTTTCTCTCACAGTCACACACAGACACACACAAACACACACCAAAGATGTTTAAAATCTGTAAAATTAGACGAATATTTTCTGTCAAAAGGATTTGAGAATCAGAAAACATTCTCTCCTTCTTGAACATACACCCTACTTCATCTCTATCCCTGAAGTTAGTTTCATGGTTATGACCCTGCCAAAACACCAGGGGGAAATGGGGAGTGAAAAAAAGTGGGGTGAAGCTGCAGATGAGGCAGTGTTGGAGGTGTGGAGCGGAGCTGCCTATGGAACGGTGATGGCCATCTGTCACCGTCCAGAAACCCTCAGGGCTTTGGCTACCAAACACAAACACTCTTTACATCTTCTGTGGATTCCTAAGAGCAAAAATTAAGCAGTCTGCCACTCCCCCGGCCTGTTGTTACACATATGTTCAAATTGAAACCCTGTCTTCATGAGAAGCTGTTTCTCATTCAAGCTGAACCAGCTCACCGACCACTAAGGCCCAGGGCCCCTCTGAGCTGCTCTCCCCTCGCAGATTAGCCCTTGTTTGTTCCTGTCAGGCTTCTGATGCTGCCTTTAAAACAGATGTGCCCACCTGCGTCCTATGAACTGGACAAAAGTCTCTCATTCATGCCTCTCACTGTCTCATGATTCTGAAATCCAGCTCAGTCAAAAGACACAAAAGCCCAAAACTGGGCCAGCATCAAGACAAAGATGTTTTTCAACCAGGCAAAATATGCCATCCAACTGGTTTGAAACGACATGCACAGCAAGTACATTTTTTCTTTCCTCTGAGCTATGACAGAGAGAGGAAGAAAAGAATGATGGTCTTTGGGTCAGAGGCGGAAGTGTAAGACATTTATTGCTTTTATATTCTTCATAAGTCTGAAAGATAAAAAATAAAATCAAAGGACTCCCATTTTAGTTGGCATCTTCAAAATATAAAGTCAGATTACAGTTTTTCTTTTCTGATATTAAGAATATTAAGAGGTGTCTGATGTTGGGGCCAGAGTGACAGCGCAGCAGATAGGGCTTTTTTTTTTTTTTTGCCTTGTCTATGGCTGACTCAGGTTTGATCCTCAGCATTCTATATGTTGCCCCAAGTTTGCCAGGAGTAATTTCTGAGCACAGAGCTTGGAGTAATCCCTGAGATCTGCCAGGGGTTATCCCTTTCCTCAGAAAAGAGATGTCTGGTGTTTATTTGAAGGCATCCCAAAGTGAAGGTAGAATATGTACTTCTAGAATGTGGACACAATTTGAAGCTCACCACAAAGAGCAGAGAACTCTGTTAGGGAAATAACTACACTAACAACTAACATGACAATGTGAAAGAATGAGAGAAGTTAAATACCTGTCGTGAATACAGGCGGGGGTGGGGGAGGAGAGAAGGGGGTGTTGGTGGTGGGAATGTTGCACTGGTGATGGGGGGGGTTCTGTTTATGACTGAAACCCAACTACAGACATGCTTGTAATCATGGTGCTTAAATAAAGATTTATAAAAAATAAATAAATGAAAAAAAGCTAAACTTGCTAAAGGCTAAAAAAAAAAAGAATGTGGACTTTTTCCCCCTTGAATTCTCTCTCTCTTTCTCTCTCTCTCTCTCACTCTCTCTTTCTCTTTTGTGTGGAGTTACTTAATCCTAAACCATCATGTTGAGAATATGAGGACAATGTAGACTTCCTAAGAGGGGTATACATACCTTTCCCAGCTGGAAATCATAGGAAATAAAGGGCATATGTGTGCATGTGGGTGAGAGAAAGAGAGAAAGAAAATGAGAGAGAGAGAGACAGAGAGAGGGAGAGAGAGAGACAGAGAGACAGAGAGAGGGCAAGTGAGCACAATGCTTTGGCCAATATCCATGTCAGTTTGATTGCCAGCAACATCACTCTTGTCAGTTTATCAAGTAAATTTTCAGGAGTAAATGACTAAAAGAATCTATTTAGGCTTAATTCATTGTCTTCTCAAGCTATTGTTAGACATAAGGATATATACATTTTTGTTTTGTTTTGTTTTGTTTTAGGCCACACCCAAAGGCACTCAGGGGTTACTACTCCTGGCTCTGCACTCAAATCATTCCTGGCAAGCTCTGGGGATCACATGGGATGACAGGGATCAAACCTGGGTTTGTCCGGGGTCAGCTGTGTGCAAGGCAAATGCCTTACTGCTGTGCTATCACTCCGGCCTCAAGATATCTAATTTGTTTTCATTTAACAGTAGTTCTCAATCTGGTCTCTAATATTATCTTCAGAGCTTCCAAGTGCTCAAAAATGTAAAGGGACAGCCTACTCATTTAGTTTGGGTGTAGTCATGGAGTCTGGAAAGTTCCAAAGGTAATGCAAAAATTCAGGCAAGGCTAACAACTGAAGGATTCAAGTAACTTCCAAATGTAGGAAGATAACTCAGGATACTGGGTCAGATGAAAAGATTCATTCTCAGGACACTTTTAGTTAAAGGGGAAAAAGGTACTGAAAATAAATACCTAAATGCAATCTTTCAATTTATAAAACAACTATAGCTGTGGGTCTATTGATTCCAAAGTTTTATAAAATTTATAAATTGATAATTTAAGTTGTTGTTGTTGTTCGGCCACACCCGTTTGATGCTCAGGGCTTACTCCTGGCTAAATGCTCAGAAATTGCCCCTGGCTTGGGCAGCCCTATGGGACGCCGGGGGATAGAACCGGGGTCCTTCCTTGGCTAGCGCTTGCAAGGCAGACACCTTACCTCTAGCACCACCTCGCCAGCCCCTAAATTTATAAAATTAAAAAAAATATTTTTATCACTAATCCATTTGCAGAAATGTGGTCTTCTCTTATCAAATGTAAAATATGCTCCAGAACACTGCAGGCCAACACTCCCACTTTATTAGTACTGTAAATGTATACATTTACATGTGGAGTTTAGCAACAGTATTCTCTCCACAAACAAAATCTACTTTATTCAGTGTTTATAAGCTAGACACCAAAGATAGTTTGTTTAGACCTCTCACACACAAACCCTGCATTTTCATATGACAAACAAGAAGATTACGGTCCGAGGACTTTGGAAAAGATAATGAGTGTCAGTCAGTCTATCTGCCTCTTGGGCACCTCTAGAGATTTCAAGACATATCTTGATTCAATTCAAGATATCTCCTTCTTTGTAATTCAAGAGCATACTTGTGACATGTTGCCTTTGCTTAGAATGACTAGGGTCCAGGCATCTTGTTAAACATAATATCCTCTATAGGGAATAAATATTTTTTTCATTTTGAAGGTGAATGAAACTTAATGTGGCCACGTAATGTCATGATCATGTTCTTGGTAAATGACCTAAAATAACACTTGTTTTCAAAATGCAAGATTTTATCCCCAAGTTACTGCTCTTGATTTGTAGACTGCTAGGATAAAATAATTTAATTTTGCAATATGACTATTTTTCATGAAACTAGAAATGGGTCCATATGATCCAACAATACTGCTTCTAGGAATATGCCCTAGGGGCAGAAACACAATTCAGAAAATTCTTCTACTCTTATGTTCATTGAAGCACTATTAACAATAGTTGGGATATGGAAACTACTCAAGTTGTTTCTATAACATATGTATTCCATAACAACCCAAAATATATTTATAATACAGAACCTGTGATATATCTAAACAATAGATACTATGCAGTTGTTAGGAAAAATTAAGTTATTAAACTTTCTTATATATAGATGAATATGGAGATAATTATACTGAGTGAAATGAGTCAGAGGGAAAGGGGTAAACAGGACAATCTCACTCATTTGTGGAATATTAGAAAAAAGATAGTGTGGTAATAATATTCAAAGACAATAGAGACAAGGTCCAGGAGGACCACTCCATGAAAGGAAGCTTGCAACTAGTAGCCAAGGACTGCAGTTAGAACAGAGAAGGGACCACTATAAAAATAATAGTTGGAAATAATCATTCTGTACAAGAACTGGGAACTGAGAGGAGATAAAGTGATATGCATGCTACCCATTTAGTAAAATATTACAAACCATAGTGTATAAAGAAAAATAAAAGGAGAGAGAAAGAAGAAGGGGAGGAGAAGGAGGTAGAGGAAAGAATGAAAGACATGAAGAAAGAAAGAAAGAAAGAAAGAAAGAAAGAAAGAAAAAAGATGAAAGAAATACAAAAGAAAGAAAGAGAAAGAAAGATGAGAGAAAGAAAGAAGAAAAAGAAAGAGAAAGAAAGAAACAAAGGAAAGAAAGAAAGGAAAGAAAGAAAAAAGAAAGAGAAAATAAAAGAAAAGAAAGAAAGAAAATAAAAGAAAAGAAAGAGAGAAAGAAAGAAAGAAAGAAAGAAAGAAAGAAAGAAAGAAAGAAAGAAAGAAAGAAAGAAAGAAAGAAAGAAAGGAAGGAAGGAAGGAAGGAAGGAAGGAAGGAAGGAAAGTCTTCGAGGCAGGAAGAAGGGATTGCAAAGAGGGAAGAAAATGGGATATTAATAACAGGAAATGTGTACTGGTGAAAGACAAGTTATACATTGTATGACTAATCCTGTGCTTATAGCATAGTGGTACTATTTTTTGTCAATACTGAGGTGTAAAGTTTGTACTTTATACTGTTCTTTTTGTGCTTTAGCTGATGGTTGCTATGGCATTTATTCAATCTGCCAGATATATTTGAAAATCTTCCCAAAACTATCACTAGTAATTAATGCAAAAGGACCAGTCAGTCTTTCTTTGTCTACCAATACTTGGAAATATTGGGATTAAGATGTGAAGCATGATGACATGTGAGTTTTGTTAATGTTGACTATGTTGTAAACGATAAAAAATAGAGAAGGCAGGATAGCAAGTACATCTTTTTTTCATTTACGTTTTATTGTATGTATTCAATATATCTTTGTGCCTCTTCTAGCTTCTGTATGCCTATTTACTACGCTACCCAGACTCTGAGAAGCCTGTCACTATAGAGCTTGCTAAGTGAATGGATTGGGTTCAACTATTGCCTGAGATTGCTCTCTTCTTCTGAGAAGAGAGGGAGGCTCTTCTCACAGAGGGCTGTTTATCTGGCCCTTATAACACAGTCAAGGCTTCTGGATATAGTCTCTGTACTTGAACTCACTATCTGTGAGTCGAGGTCATCCAAGTGGATTTATAGATTCTCTAGTGCCTCTAAGTCTGTTGCAACTTCTCAGTCTTTTGAGACCTCAAACTCTAGACTAAATAAATTCCAGAGACAGGCTTATTTCCTTTTCAAACTTTAACTTTTCTGAGGTCAAAACTAAGTTTGAATTTTTAACCTCCCCAACAAGACATATTGCAATATGTTTTTATGACTTAGACACCTCTCACTTTGGACTCAAGGACAGAGAAATGCGAAAATAGAGAAAATAGCCTCTGACAACCACCACTTCTTTCTCTATGAATTTGGCTACTCTCAATGCCTCCTATAAATGAAAGAGTGTAAAAAATGATGGGGGTATAATTCAATGCTTATTGTTTATTGGCAGAGCAGCCTGTGTATCACTGTGTTATCTGTGGGCAAGAAGATAAGATGCGTTTGGAAATGTTCTTTGAGAAATTAAGTCTTGTTTCCTCCTAATTATTTTATAGTTTATACTAAATAATAAACAGATAATAATCATCATCATAATAATAATTAAAATAAGTTTTGGTAATAATGCAAGATATGTACAAAACCTAGAAGGAAGCCAAAGTGATCAGAGAGACGTGGGGATTGCCAGGGATTTCCACACTCCTCTCTTTTGTTTGCATTAGGTTGTATTTTCCTGCCCCTTAGATATGGCATATCATGACTACTTAAGTCACTAAGTATTTGTCAAGGGGTGGCATATCACTCCTAGTAGACCAGTGCTTTTCAGTGCTCTGACTTCCCACTATCAAAGTGGCTGACTGCTCCATTAGCCCAGTTCCTTCCATGGATTCTTCTTATTGACCCCTATCAATATGTAGCAAGAACAAGAAATAATCTTTTTTCATTAGAAACAAAAGAATCCTAGCATATTTATATTGGCAGCATAGTCTTATTAATAAGAAAACAATCATATTAAGCCTCCTATGTAGGGAGAGTAGGAATATAAAGAAGTAAATCTCTCAGAAGGAAAGTATGTGGAGTCTTGTGTTTGTTTGGACCTTAGGAACTAAAGGCCAGCAAATGTAGGAAAGAATTAAAATTTTGAAAGGCCTAAGTCAAGCCCAATCAAATAAGTGGTTTTAAAATTATAGTGAAATGCACATATAAAATTTGAAATATTTTATAGATTTGATGGCACTAAGCGCATTCACCACCTCCAGAACATTATCATCATCTCAGATCAAAGCTCTGTACCTATTAATCAATGACTCCTCATTTCCACTTCTACTTTTCTTAGCCTCTGACAACCACCACGTCTTTCTCTATGAATTTGGCTCCTCTCAGTGCCTCCTACAAGTGAAGTTTAACATCTTTTGTCCTTTTGTCAGACTTCTTTTAAGTATCTTTGGGGAATGGGTAAAAGGATTGCATTCTAGGTTTTTTTTCTAGCAACCTCTTTATCTTTCCAGCTATTTCTAAGAAGGACTTACTCAAGAAACAAACAAACAAACAAACAAACAAACAAAAAACCAACCAAACAAACAAAAAACCCAACACAACAGAGAGGTATCACAAAAGACGTTGCTCCTTTGACTCTGGCAGTAGGTCAAAGTGGATGAATACTTTCCAGGCTCCAAGTCAGCAATCTTTTGAAACTGAAATGTCAGCATTCCAAACCCATGCTTCTCTAGAGTTAAGGGTTAAGGATGATTTCAAATGCAGAGTGACCAGTTTCTGACTCCTTCTGATATGGGGGCGGGGGTGGTGTTTGGCAGAGCAGAGCACCTTATTTTGCACACTCCAAGAGGAAAGAGCTTTGATTTCTTTTAGTAACAGAGTAAAGGTTGACCCTGGTGACTAGCTGTTGGCTATAAACTTAGGAAAGGGCTATGACAACAGTGATAAGTCCCCAAGTCACTGAAACATAAAGCTACCCATGGCTCAACAAAGCAGGCAGCCTTGTTTATCACTTGTATCATTCAAAGAAAAGTTATCAAAATTTGTCTAGGAATGTTACTACACTTTTGGATAAAGGGCCTTATTTTTGTTTTCAGTATTGCACTTGTTAGAAGTGCCAGACCTTCTGAGGGATGAGGGATGGTAGTGGAGCTGAAGTCAGAGGACTACACATTCATGCACTATGATTCCCTTGCCCTGCTTATGGTCAGGAAGGCAAGCCAATCTTGAAGTCTCCCCTGAAATCTAGTTTTTATACATTCCAATTGGTTTTGAGGGTTCAGTGGCTCACTGAAGAATGAAATCCATCTTCTGGTCAGATGGAGATTTATTTGGAAAAAAATTAATGGCTTAATTTATCTTATCATTAGATAAGATCATTAGATCATTAGAAATAATAACTTCCTGAGAGATAATAAAACTGTAAGATGTTTACTGTATTTGCTCAGCAAAGACATCTGTATATCAAACATTTAATGGGGTACTGTTGATAATTCAGAAACATAAGCACCCTGATTTGTTTCTTGGAGCTTCCAGTTTAAAAAGAAAATAATCAACAAACCAGTCAAGAGTTATGTATTAACCATGCATTATGTTCCAGACCTTGGAGTAATCCAGGAAGCTAACCAGACATAATCCTGCAAACATGTCAAATAGTAACTCAAAAGAGGTCCCAGAAAGAGTGTTAGTCTGTATCCTGAGTATCTATAATGAGAGTTTATTATAGAAAGGAAGGGCTTGTTTGGAGAAAAAGAGCTTAACCAGGTGAAGGGGGATGAGAAGTATGTCACAGGTAGAGGGATTAGCATGTGCCAAGGCCCTGTGTTGGAAAGGAAGCTTGGTGAGAATGATGAATGACCATTTGTGGCTGAAGTGGGGTGAGAGGTACTGGAGGATCAGCTAAGATAGAGGAATAGGATGGTAAGAACCAGCCAAGAAAGGAATCCATAGAGAACTGAGATGTTCCTGACTTAAATTTTCCTTGTCAGACCATACATATCCTTTCTTTCACTCCTTACCACAAAGTTAAAAGTCATGGAGTCTAGGACAGAGAGGATCCTTAGGAATAAGGAACACATAGGTATCTGTAGGTTACATCTGAAGTGCCAGGAATTGAGCCCAGGGATCCATGTAATGCAGCCCTTTGAACTATCTCCTTGGCGGAGTTTGAATTCTAAAGAGATTAACAGGTTGTGCTATTCCAATGACAGCTCTGCAATCAAAAGAAAATTACTTAACCTCTGTGCCTCAGTTGCTTACAGGTAAAAATGGAGGTATAGTAGTAAATACTTCATAATTTTGTTAGAGAAATTCAGTGAATTTTATAGTCCTAAAATGTTTTTGAACAATGCCAACCACTAATTATGTTTTGTCAACTATTATCATTATTGTCCTATAAGGTAGAGTTTCACACCATTCATCGGCTATTCCTCAATTTTGAATAAGAAATTAGGATTAAGGGCCGAAGCGGTGGTGCAGCTGTAGGACGTTGACCTTGCACATGGCTGATCTAGGACGGACCACAATTCCATACCCCGGCATCCCATACAATCCCCTGGCATCCCATATGGTCCCCCAAGTCAGGAGCAATTTCTGAGTGCAGAGCCAGGAGTAACCCCTGAACTTCACCAGGTGTGGCCCCCAAAAATTTAGAATTAGGAATAATACAGAATTTTTTCATCTATAAATAGAAAATTTATCTTAATAAAAACTAAATTATATAAATAACATAGTAAGTGCATTATCAGCAGATGCCAAAATGCATTATAGTCATATTTAATGGTCATTTATGATATGGAAAAATGCACTTCTCAAATTAATTGTTGATAAATCATCTCTCAAAGTAAAGAGAAATAAAATGTTTCAGTGTTGCCCAATGTATATTGGAGATTTTTGAAGAATGTGTATTTCACCTAGACAGGTAAAATTTAGAATTGACAAGAACAGAAATTGCCCCCAAACTTTTTATCATCTCAGCATTGATACAATTGAGCAATCCTAAAATGACAGGACTAGAAGCAACCTTAGAGATCATCTCGTCATTTGTTCTGATTTAATTGGCTGTTGGTTTCTGCATGAAGTGATCACATTAGGAGAAAAAGCTGCCAGCTTAAGAATTTAATAGACACATAATTAATTTAACTGAGACACTTCTGTGAAAACCATAAATACCATCTGCAGTTTTTATTTTGGAATGTAATGCATTTTTGCTGGTCTTTTTTTAACTCTTGCTGAAAAAATGAAAGTATTAAATAGCCTTACATTAAACTTATGGATTTGGTAGCATTGTTCATCATCATGCCTTCCATGTGGATGAAGTTCAATTAATATCAAGAAAACTCAATGGGAAGATCTCTGATTATGAAACTTGTGATGGGCGATTTTTTTATGGTGCCTCATTTAATCCTGAGAGCAATTGTATAGACTCAGATCTTGCCTTGCCTTTCTCTCTTTGCTTCATGTTGCAAGTGGATTGATTCTTACAATGGTACTGGATTTTCTGGCGTATAAGACGACTTTTTTTTTTTAATTTTTATTTTGATCATAATGGCTTACATATCTTTCTCAGTAGTATTTTAGGTACATATTAACATTGAATCAGGGGAATACCCATCACCAAATTTGTCCTCCCCCATCCCAGTTCCCTTTCTGTAACCCATATACCCCACCCCCACCCACTCCCATGCTGCTAGAGTAGATGGTCCCCTCTTTGTCTAGCTTATCATTAGTGATCATATATCTGTTTGGTCCTGGTACCCTCCTTTGTTTCCCCCTCTATTTAAGAGGCGGAGCTAGATAAATCAAGTTATGTGGTTTTGTTAGAAGGAAAGAAAAGCAATAGATTGGGGTACAAAATAAGAAAAAATAAAATAAAAAAATTCAAATACACTGAAAATGGGCAGAGTCCTTCTAGAGGCTTTCAACCTCAGTTTGAGAGAGGATGTGAAAAAGGTAATTGACACACCATAACAATATAGAAAGAAATATTAATTTAAATATCTAGTGAACACTACAGCAATAAAGACAAGCACCACACATTCTCGTTTCTGAAATCAAATCATGCCGGAGTGCAAAAAGAAAGAGAAAGATAAGATAAAATAAAGTAAAATAAAATAATATTGGAGACATCAACTTCAATCTCTACACTAAAATAAGTATGTCAAAAAAATCGATCAACCGATAAATAAATATGTGGAAAAATAATTGTTTTGTGCTTTTTTTTCCTTTTCTTTTTCCCCCTGCATAGGCACAGTAACTATTGGGGATATTATAGAGGGAATTCCCTTGGCCTAGGAGATACAGAGTTTCTCCACCCCTGAAGTATACTGTCTCCTTGCATGTATAGACTCCTTGCATGATCATTTACTCTCCCCTCGGTGTTTTGTGGTGTATGGAAGACTTCTGCTTCATCTTAGATGGTAAAATCAGACCTCTATATCTAGAGATCTTGGTGACTGTGCAGCTCGAGGAATGGAGCATATGGTGAAGTCTTTCTTTGTGGTTCTAGCAGTTCTGCTTCTTCAGTATTGTTTTAATGCATTTTGTAGTTGGTGGTATAAGATGACTTTTTAACCCATGAAAAACTTCTTAAAAGTCGGGGGTTGTCTTATATGCCAGTATACGGCATGCTGAAACTTACTCCAGCTTCAAGGATGAGTGATCAGACCCCCTCTTACCGCGCATCCCATCCAGCTGCTAGGTGTCTCAGTCAGTTTTCTGCTTGTCCTGATTCATCTTTCAGGGCACACAGAAGACCTCAGTTACAGAGCGCTGTATCTCATCCAACTGCCTGGTATGCTGTTTTCCAGTGCTCAATCCTCTGTTCAGCTTTTATGGGACACATAGGAGGCACTCTGTCTTCCTCTAGCTGTTCTATTAATCACTGCACTCCAGCCAGCTGCTCTTGGAGGAGCCCCCTCTCCCTGCTCTCAATGTAGATCACAATTAGAAAATCACAGTCACTACAAATGAAAAATGTAAAATGGTAGTTGGCACTCCAAAGTCTAGCTTTATGAAGCATATGCTGTTATCCTTTGAGAGTTCTACTGTTTTCCTCTTACGTTTTTAAATTTTCATTTGGTGTGTGTTAAAAGAGAGGTAGTCTTATACAGCGAATATAGTCCAAATCCTATATTTTAACAGAAAAAATAGGGGTTGTCTTATGTGCCCAGTTGTCATATATACTGGAAAATATGGCATTTCATAGCTTTTCCTACCTATAGTCCCTGAATGGACCCAAACACTGGAAAGCAGTGGATAGAGATGTTGGCTGTATGGAGAAAAAAGTCAGAATTGTCTCACATCCTTGTCTACTGAACCTATTTCTTCTCTGTAGTTCCATTCTCTAGGGATTTGTAGGCCCTACTCTAGCTAAGTAACTGCACCCTAGGTTCCAATACAGTTACATTTTTCTTGTTGCTCCAGCCAAGGTATGGTGAGGCCTTGTTTTTGTTCAATGGAAACTGTGTGGGTATACAATTTCTATCACTGCTATAGTCAGTTTATTGAATTGAATTTTATCTATAAAAATATTTGATGCATGGGGCCTTAGCAGTGGTGTGGAGCAGTAAGGTGTCTGCCTTGCCGGCACTAGTCTAGGACAGACTACGATTTGATCCCCTGGTGTCCCATATGGTCTCCCAAGCCAGGACCGATTTCTGAGCGCATAGCCAGGAGTAACCCTGAGCGTCACTGGGTGTGGCTCAAAAATTAAAAAAAAAAAAGTTTGATGCAATTATAGGCTGAAGCAATATAGTACAACTGGTCGATCACTTGTTTTTCATCCAGTCTACCTGAGTTTGTTCCCTAGCACTACATAGAGTCTCCTGAGCCCTGCCAGGAGAGATCCCTGAGTGTGAGCTCAGTGTAGCCCAAAAGCAAAAAAAAATATTTGAGGCAAAAGAGAAATTGCTTATTAGGCTCGAATATATATATATGTGTGTGTGTGTGTGTGTGTGTGTGTGTGTGTGTGTGTGTGTGTGTGTGTGTGTGTGTGTGTGTGTGTATATATATATATATATGTTCTGCATGCAGAAGGCCCAGGTTTGTTTCCCCATACTACCTGGTATCCCAATTACCACCAGAAGGGACTACTCAAAACTGAACTGGGGTGTAGTCTTTATGGTCCCAAATATAAATCTATATTTGAGGTAAATTTTGTTTTCTCATTGAGGTTTTACAGGATCAGGTTTGATATATTTATAACTTTAAAAAGATGTTAATATACATTCTTTATTTAAGCACCGTGATTATGAACATGATTGTAGTTGGGATTCAGTCATTAACAGAACACCCCCCTTCACCGGTGCAACATTCCCACCACCAATGAATCATAACTTTTTAAAAATTAGATAAGGAGCCTGAACACCAAAAGGCTAAATATCACAATAATGGATCCAAGTAGCAAAACTTTGGTAGCCATATAAAAATCTTTACAACCCTAAATTTACATGTAACTCTTTTGTTTTATATTACAATATCTTCATGGACCTATGGAAAATGTTATGAGGGTTCATTTTATTTTATCAGTAGAATGATTGGGTTTACCATAGTACTGTTTGCTGTTTGTGCAGTCCCAGCGATTGAACCAGGGGGGCTGTCACATATGCAAGTCAATTGCTCTACCACTGGGATACATTCTTAACCCTGTGGATTGATGATTTACTGCAGCCTGAGATTGAAGGTCAACATGTTACAGTTTAGAGATAGAGTGATTGGCTAGATTGAACAGATTAGAAATATATTCTTTCTTTTGTAAGTATACTGAAGCATAGTCTTCATAGAAAACATGCTCAAAATTAGTCACTCTTTCATGCCAGACAATGAGTTCCCTTTGTTTAAATTAAAGTAGAAAATCAATGTCTTTATTTTTTACCTTAAATCACTCAGAATAAGTAAAAAGTATTGAAAAGTCATCAAAGCAGTAAGTGATTTGATGATGTCATTAGGAAAATATATAAGCTGATTTTTTGGTTGAACTTAGGTGTAGGCCTAGGAGAAGGTCTAAATGGAGGAAATACTATAATTTATATTTTATATATTGTATATAATGTATTATACTGCAATTATTATATTTAAGAAAAATGCAACAATATGAACTTTGAAATATGAGAATAAAAGTTATTATTAATGCATGACATAATATGGAAGTAGAATTTCTGAGTTTATTATTAGGATAGGAGATGAGAAAGAAAAACTTGGCAATGATAAGTGTGAGAATTAGGGTCCTTTTTTGATTGCTTTATTGTTTGGGGGGTTCACCCAGTAATGTTCAGAGTTTATTCTTGGCCCTGTACTAAGGATAACTTTTGGGGGTCTTGATGGGATTATGTGGTGAGCCAAGGACCAAACCTATCTGCTATACAATTGCTCAGGACCCATGGAGACTTATGACTTTATTTTTAATTTTATTTTAATATATAATATGCAACCTAAAGAAATTCTCATTCTATTGTGGAGCTTTCATATTACTATGGAATTTGGTTGATAGTAATTCTTTGATGAGGACAGAGAACTGAATTAAGTATCCCAGAGAATCATTACATTTCCTTCTGAGCAAAAAGAGCTTTTAAGAGATTCTAAAGTTTCCATACTGTTGACTAGGTAGTAAAAATTCAGATTATCAAGTAAATGGGGCAATTTCCATATGTGTATAGCACAGCCTGATGCTGAAGATGCATATAGATTTTAGTTTGTTTTGTTTGGCTTTGAGAGTCATACCCAGAGATGCTCAAGGATTACTCCTGGCTCTGCTCAGGGCTCCTTGTTTTGTTCTGGTCACCAAAGGGGACTCTGGAATTTTAATAGGATCAGTCACATGCAATGCAAGCACATTGCCCCTTCTGGCCTCATATTATCTCGCTGGGCCAGATCTATATCATTTTACAGTATTTTTAGATTTAAATAACTTCCTTATTAGTTAATTTTGTGTAGGGCAAGATTAGGAATGAAGAAATGATCCAACTGAGACTCATCTGGGGTCAGCTGTCAGCCTTGAAGGATAGGTCTCATACCTTGCATACCTTTTTAGTCTTAGGCAGGTCTCCACACTTTACTGAAGGCAGGACAGTCCACTTCTTTTCTAAATTTTATATCCTGGCTTCAACTCTCTCACCTGCAGAACTTGTTCATTCCCACCATTGAAACCACTCACATCCTTGGGCCAAAGAGATAGAACATGGATTATTGCACTTTTCTTTCATATAGCTGACACTGAGTTGATCCGTGACACCACATATAGTCCCCTGAAAACCACCAGGAGCGATCCCTGAACATAGAGCCAGAAGTATGTTCCACACTTCGAGATATTGCAAAGAAGCAAGCAAAAAATACACAAATTCCCCACATTCTTCAAAGCCCTACCTCCTTCATAATTTGTTTTCTTTTAAACCAACAGTGTTTGTATTTTGTATTTTTCACTTTATTATATATTTTTATTCCTTCGATTGCATTAATTTTGTCTTCCTAACTAGATCACAAGCTTCTTGAAGAAACAACTATATGTTACATTTAGTTCAAAGTTAATAATATGTTGACATTTAGAGATAATAATTGACTGAAGAAGTTTCCCTCATTTTCCCTCACTACCTTATCTGTATAGTCCCCTTTGTGCTAACTTCTGAGAAGTTTTCTGCCCCATTGTCTATGGATATACTGTACAAGAATTCTAAACATAGAAGCACTTCTTCCAGGCAAAAGAATACTGGGATATAGAATATTCCAGATGCTACTTTGTGGATGGAAGAAGACAGAAAGAAAAATGAGTTTAAAATATAACTTGTTCTTCAACCTGAGAGGACCTATTTGCTGGAAGTTACCAAAAGAGCAAAGTTGCTCAGAATTTCAGCCCATCTCTAGATTCTTATATGCCTAAAACAATGTTGCAAAAGAAAATTACATAGGCCAAGAAATTCTTTGGGTATTTGGGGGAAAGGAATTTTCAGCATTGAGAACATCATCTAAATCAATATATGAGACCAAAAAGTCAACTATTATTGATTGAATTAGGTATGTTATTGTCTTTTACATAATTACTTTCCACCATAAATATAGGTGTAGTTATTTTAAATTTCAGTCAACACTAACCCAGAATAAGTTAACCTAGCATCAAAAAATTACCTTGTCCAAAGGCATTGTTAACATTGTATTTAGGGCATATCCTCTCCATAATAATTTACATGGTAAACAATATAATTATTTATATATCAGCACATGGTTAAATATGTCTATCATCTTTATAATAATATTGCTACTTGAGAATTAAGTTTGGTTTCTGAGTCCAGTGTCTTTTTCTCTATTTGCCTTCTTATACTACCATTTTCACACATGTTGTAGACCTGGGGCTTTTAAAATACAGAATCTCCTTCTGTTATTGAGAATAATTATATCCTTATTATATAGTCAAGGTTGCTTGGTGTGTCCTTTTCTATGCAAGGTGGTATTTAGAGTGTTTTATTTCTTAATAGACACCTACTGCACTTCATTTTAGTGGCTGGGGAAGCTGTTTCTAGAAGTTAACATCAAAGGAGGTTGCCTGATTGTGTTAATTGCTCTTTAGCAGAAAGGTTGCCACAGACACTGGAGAACATTGTTGGTTAATTTTGTTGAACCATGGCTAATGGGACAAATCACTGGACCATGGAGACTCCTTTAGCTGCAAGAGTATGAAGAGATGCAAAAAGGGAAACAGGTCATGGTCTCTGCCCCTGGCATCTAAGGGGATTCATGGAAAGGTGAAAGCAGGCAGATGTGTATTCACTGGGTCAGCATGGGTAGCAGAGGTCACCATTGTCTCACTTGGGTTGACCATAGTAGTATGTGATAGACAGGATGCAAACAACACCCACCAGCAAGGCATAAGAAAGACTTGAATCATGCAAGAAGAAACTCTATTAGAGGAGGGGGAGCATCACATGACAATGATGAGCCCTCTTGAAGTGTAAAGTCTAAAAAGGTTCAGCTTCTTAGAAGTCAAGAGCTTGTACTAGAGTCATGCTATAATTAGTGATGGAATATTCAGACTTCCAGACCAGTGCTCTCTCCAAAGATTATCCCAAAAGAGAAACATAAAGATAATTTGAAATGGTGAGATCTCCTAACTCTTGGAAGATTACCTCTTCAAAGCAAAAATTTTCTTTTGGAAATTAGTGACTAAAGTGATTTAACAAATCAGCTCATGATTACCATATTTTTCGTACCATAAGACACAACCCCCTCAAAAGATGAGGGGAAATGTCTGCATGTCTTATGGAGCAAATACCACCTGGAGCTGAAGCCTGAGTATTTAAATAACATCGCTTTTTTAAAATTTTCTAATGTAAAAAAAAAAGTTAGGTAAATGTGTTTAACCAGTTGTAGATTGGAGAATTGTAAACATATTTCAGCCTCTCAGGTTGTTGTTTCCAGCCTCCATCTTCTGATGGTGTCTCCATTGCACCATTTGCATTAAAATGCTTTTTTCTTGTTTTCTCATCTAAAAACTATGTGCATCTTATGGTGAGGTGAGTCTTATAGAGTGAAAACTACAGTATTTCTGAGAATTGATTCTCATAGATGAAGCCAGAGGACATTGTAGTAGCATAGTTATCTTGCATGTGCTAATCATCATTAAAGCATAAGAATCAACAATGATGTGCACAAGAAATATATTTGAGTGAGGCTTGCTTCTTGGGTAAACAACACCCTGCCTTTCAAACAGGAAGCAGTAGTGTACATCATTAAAATTACAATCTTTCAACTAACTTTAAAGGGTAATAAGCAGCTTGAGTTTGGGAAACACTTCACGTATTCAAAATGCCTTGATGAATCCTAGATCATTGTTGCCTCACAGCTATTTCTGCATAACTTAGGAAGCTGTGGCACCGTAGTATTAAATACATTAATACACATTTAGTACATTTGATAGACGAAGAATCTGAAACTATAGATTTAGTGATTTGTCCAAGAGCAAACAGTAGTTACAGTCAGAATTAGGACTAGAATTTTAGTTAGTTTTTCTTTTGAAAGTTTTGGGCCTCATCCAGCAATGCTTAGGGTTCACTCTGAGCTCTGCATTCTGTAGGGACCATATGGAATGCCAAGGATTGAACCTAGGTCAGCCACATGCAAAGCTAGTGCCCTAGACCCCTATACTCTATGGAGCAATATGGGATTGCTCCAGCTCCCTAGAATTTTAGTTCCTTAGTATTTTTGTATTATTAAGTTCAGTTTTCTACCTAAAATCTTAAAAACCAAATGAAAACCATCTAAATCTATTTTTGTTATCCTAAATCATTTGGTAAAATATTTCATATGTCCTGAACTACCTTTAGCAAAACCAAACCAAACCTGTTGTTGTTTTAAAAAGTATTGTTTTTATTTTTGGTTTGGAGACCACACTCAATAGTGCCCAGGGGCTTTTATTGGCTTTATACTCAGAGGGTCACTCCTGCTACTTCTCAGGGGTTCATATATGATGACAGAGAACAATAGGATCAGCTACATGCTAAGAAAACACTTTAGATGCTTGTGCTAGCTCTTCATCCTCCAAAACCTGTTTGAAATGATGTTGGGACTCTTTCTTATTTTCTTCCAGGAATAATTTATATATTGCAAAACATTATTGTGGACAATTACAATATGGCACTAAATAAGTATTTTATACTGGTTATACTCAAATTGCCTCTCTAATGCCCCCAGAAATTCTGATTTCAAGAGCACACCCCCCAAATTTGTGATAATAATTGTAATTGTAGAGTAAATTTTTTCTGTCAAGTAACAGTCAAGAAATTATTATAAAAACCAGATATTGTGGTAACTAGCATGATAAACACATCCTGCTAATACTGAACAAATTATACCTTCAATAAATATGCCTCTCTGCACTATGTTGTGAGGGTTATACAATACAGGAAAATAATTTGGCACAGTGTCTGGTTTGTAGGAAACATTCCATAACTATGGGTTAGCTCTTATCATTCTTAATAAGCCTCGTATCCTCGTTTTATAGACAAGGAAATGGTGACAGACAGAGAGGTTAAGTAACTAGCACAAGGTCACATAGCAAATCAGTGACATTGCCAAAACTGGACACCCAGGCTGTTATTTCCACTGAAGCATATGCATAATCAGTGGGGTAGAGATAATTCTTAGATCTTCCAGGGAGCTCTCAAAATCCTTCCAGATCATCATTATGAAAATTAATTACCAAATCATTGGACTGTAGCATGTGAAAGTGCAGAAGCGCTATTTAATAGCCTGCTGGTGAGGCCAGATTTTGTTGGAGAGAGAGGTGGGAAGGATGAGAGAGAGGGGGAAGTAGGGGAGGGAGGAATTCCTTTATAGAGTGATTGGGAAATCTCTCTTCCAGAGAATTATTACAAGTACAGTAACAACTTCCTTAGATGGCTTAGAAGAGGCTGTTCTGGAAATTAGAGCAGAGAAAAGATACTCCTAGGACTTTCCCTCATATTCTGTAGAACAAGCCACTGAAACGTCTGATTTGGACAGAATAATCACAACTCGTGCAGTGCATGGATAATGAGAACAGGCATAGGGAGACACAGGAACATTAGACTCCATAAGGGATCTTAATCCCATAGTTCCCTGCTTGTCTATAATTCACATCCCAGATGGTGAGAGAAGGGCCGAGCCCCTCGTGCCTGTGGACTGCTAGGATAGGCTGGGGAGAAGGAGGGGCCCCAGCCTCTAAACCCCAGATTAGGAAGACCTCAGGGCCATTGTGTTGGCAGCTGCTCCATAGGCTCATGTGCTGGGTGGCAGCAGCACATGTCGGGCCTTATTCATTTTGTGGGATGTGGCACTTGAAAGTTCTTTCCACCCCCAGAATCCTTGACATTTGTCCAGAGATTAATTGGGCTAATCCTCTTCTTGAAAGAAGAAGTTGGAGTGCACGTACTAAGGGAGGGCGAGGAAGCCAGGGAGACTGGGTGGGCAGGCGTTATTGAAGGAGCCGGGGCTGGCTGGAGCCTGTGAAGGAAGAAAAGAGCACATTTCTCTGTGCTTCCCCGACCAGGCTGACAGGTGGGCAGAGAGACTGTGCTTCGGCTGTTCTGCAGGGCTTTGCCAGAAGGTCTGTGCACAACAGCGGTAATGACTTCTGACAGCACCAGATGCCATTCGGGGGCACACAATCCCAGTGCACCTTGGCCTGCCATTCTCAGCTTTTGCACCCAGGGCAGAATAGGAGAGCCCTAACATAACCTACACTGACTGGCAAACACATACACTTGGACGCTTGTTGGAGTCCTTAGAAAAACACATTTAAATTTTGGTTTCGAGGCAAGTTGTTCAAAATAAACTTGTTTTATGATGTGAGATTAGGGACCCAGAAAGGAAAAAAAACTC
Source organism: Suncus etruscus (assembly GCF_024139225.1). Classification (NCBI taxonomy): domain Eukaryota; kingdom Metazoa; phylum Chordata; class Mammalia; order Eulipotyphla; family Soricidae; genus Suncus; species Suncus etruscus. The sequence goes on along the minus strand of NC_064863.1, from coordinate 70,669,746 downwards.
ACAGTGTTTTCTTACATATTTGGGAGCAGAAGCAGAGCTGTTTACTTTTTTTAATATCATCATTTTTACTTCGTTGTTAATGTTGAAGAATCATGCCTGGCTGTACCCATCCTCCCTGAGCAGAGAACCTAGAATAAGCCCTGAGCACTGCTGGATGTGGCTCAAAAACAAACAAACAAACAAACAAACAAACACACAGAGTTTCAAGGGAGTTTAGAATGTGCCAAGGTATGTTTGAAGCATTTTGCATGTCTTTCTAGGCATGCATTAATTATTTTTTTGTAATGATGCATTTGTAGTAGAAGCTAACTCCTTTTCACTTAATAACCTAATTGTAGATGGCACCATCCAGACTCATACTCCACAGTTCCTGTTTCCCCTACCACTAACATGGGCTTCATTTAAGGAGGAAATGGGCATAAGCATTTTACTAAATCTAGTCCCAGGTTAGGACGTACCTTCAGTAAAATTGAACATTTCACAGAGAATAGTACATCCGAGGAGAATTTAGGATAAAGAGACATGGGAAGACTTTGATTTCCCTAGATATGTGCCCAGTCATTCTATAAGTAGGCAATTTTCTCCAGCTCACAAAATTCCAACTGTGCACCTTTTTCCTTTGTAACTTATTGCAGATCCGGGTATCATGGGTTTGAACAGACCAGTGGTTAATCAAATGAACTCGAAGAACAGAGCTCTTGCAGTAGGGTTTATGTTTATGCCTACTCTAAAAGTGATTAATAAGGAGTTTAAAAAGTATCATGGCAAGGGAAAGAAAATTTGCAAAGGTATGCATATCTTTTCATCCTTTATCAGAGGCAAGAAAACTGGGTCACAGAAACTGTTCTCAGAGAAACAGAAATGACAGGATGCTAACATCAGAACAATGATGAGGGTTTGAGGTATATCTTTCTGGTTTTTGAGCAGAAGGCATAGAAGACTTTCAAGTAGAAATAGACAATTTAAATCTGTTTGTTCCTTTACTTGCATCCATTGTCCACCCAGAAAACTGCCCACATCCTCTCCTCTCTCTCTTTTTCTCTCTCTCACCACCTTAATCAATGCTTGATTAATTATAACAATTATTTAATGATGACAAGTTAACTAAAGACTACAAATTTGAGTCTGTGGCCAAACTGAATTTAGACACAAGAAGTAGCATCCAGAGCCATTTTTTCACTTACATCCACTCCTGTTTGCCATCACGTCTCTGGCACCACTGAGAAATATGGTAACAACAGAAGAGAAAGAGACTTTATCCCTCCACTCTGGTGTCAGCTACATGCACCATGATACTACCTTTCGCTATTCAGCCACACCCAGTATCACTGGATTTGCTGTAAAAGGAAGAAGATAGAACAAAGGAAGACAAGCATACTTATATCCTGTTTCTCAATTTTGTCTCCTTTCATATTACCCACGAGCTGCATTTCTTTTTTTTTTTTTTTTTTTTTTTTTTTTTGGTTTTTGGGCCACACCCGGTGACGCTCAGGGGTTATTCCTGGCTATGCGCTCAGAAGTCGCTCCTGGCTTGGGGGACCATATGGGACGCCGGGGGATCGAACCGCGGTCCGTCTCCTAGGCTAGCGCAGGTAAGGCTTACCTTACCTCCAGCGCCACCGCCCGGCCCCACGAGCTGCATTTCTCATCTCCCAACTCTATATCTCATTCCATGTAAATCCTCACTGTGCAGTTGGACCTGAGCACAGGTACACATCTGTTGAGTTTTTAAAACAGGAAAAGACTTTTCCACCTGTTTTATTTCCTTAGTTTTTAAGCCATATATACCATACCTGTGGCCCAAGACTTTGTGATCTTCATTAAATTATTTTTAAATAAAAGTGCCATGGTTCCAAGCATGTTCATAGTTGGATTTTAGTTATAAAATGCACACCAAACTTTACCAGTGTGGCATTCCCACCATTAAGCCCCTCATTTCCCTCCTTCCCCACTCCTGCCTGTCTTTGAGACAGACATCCTATTTCTTTCTCTCACTATTATGACCTTCATTAAATTTGTAAGTCTGAAGACTCTGAAAGCTAGATCTGTGGGGCCGAATTGATAACACAGCAGTAGGGCATTTGCCTTGCACACAGGTGACCTGGGTTCTATTCTCAACATCCCCTGTGGTCCCCCGAGCCTGCCAGGGGTGATTTCTGTGCATAGAGTCAGAAGTAACCCCTGAGTGCTGCAGGGTGTGGCCCCCAAGAGAGAAAAATTAAAAATAAAAAAGTAAAGCTATATCTGTGAGTACTAAAGAAGTTTTGTCTACCCCCACTATACTTTCAAGGTCTTCAAGTGCATCACCAGAGTAGGATTACAACTAAAATTTTAATACTCCCAGAAAAATAAAAATAACTACCTGTATACTTGTGATTAAGCCAGCCCAAATATAAGCCAACCCCCTAAGTTTACCCTAAAAACTGGGAAAACTTAGTGACTGGAGTATATAAGCCAAGGTGGAAAATGCAGCAGCCAATGGTAAATTTCAAAAATAAAAAATATATACCCAAAACAATTACAATAATTGAGGAATCAGTAGATTAAATTGTTTTCAATATTTATTGCTAAAGTAAAACTGTATACTAACAACAATATCTTTCAAATTTTAAATAAAGTGCAGAAAACTACAGCTTAACAGGTTATCAAACTAAATCACAAATGTTAAAATCTGTCAAAACTGGATTCTTCCTCCTCATCATCTGTATGTCCAAACAGAGCTTCAGCTGTATCTGATGTGAGGGTATCAGGATAGACATTGTCATCATCACTGAGTTCGCGGATATCATCATCACTGCTGTCAATTTCATACAAAGTGCAGAATGTTGTGGGTTAAATAGTTCAGTGGCATCCATTTCAGTTCGGCCGTCTACCTCTTCAGCTCAGTCGTGACTTGTGGACTGGGCTAAAGCACCACCCCATCCAGCAGAAGGCAGATGATGACTGGAGACTACGTGCATTTGATTCAGTGCGCAGGCACAGAATCTAATAACTTGTATGACCTAAGTATAAGCTGAGTTCAGGGTTTTTGAAACAAATATTTTGCCAGAAAAACTCAGCTTAGACTCGCATATATACAGTAAAGAGAGTTAGTCAGAAGATAACCTGTTTAAAACCAAAGATTTCCAACTAAATTTATTAGTGTAGACCTTAACAAAATGGCTGGCGATCACTAGCAAAATCTCTTGCACTTCCTTATATGGTTTTCAGTTTCTGATAAAATGCTCAGTAGTCACTACTTTTGTCATAAAGATTGATTTCTTAATTACACATGGCAATGTCATCTATACCAGGCAATACTATTTTTAACATGGCTTAAAAAATAAGCCATGTGTGATAGGAAATCAAACCTAATTGTTCCTTCTTCATGCTACCCTGCTGACATCATTCATCCATCTTTGCTTCACATCAGATGTGAGCTCCTAGAATACATACTATTATGTTTTAACTTATTTTGAATCTCAGTGAATTGTATTCCCACTCATCCTTTTCTTCACATGAACCCTTGCAACGAATTTCCTACACAGAAGTTTGAAAATGTAAATCAGATCGTATCATTTTTTTATTAAAACCCTTCAAAGTTTTCCCCTTTCCAAGTGCAATGAACACACATGTTTGGGCCTTGGCTACCTCCAGAGGGTCTGGCTCTTTATTTTCTCCAGCCTTGCTCTATACTTGCTAGCTATTGTTCAGTGCTTTTCAGCCTCAGAACTCACTGATCCTCTGTCTGGAATATTCTTCTCCAACTTATGCATAACCGGCTCATGTTGTCTCAGGTTTTCATTTTAAATGCTTAAGTATTTCCTTAAATGTCAGAGAAGCCTTTCCTTGAATGTTCCGTGTGAAATAAGTCTTTTTGAACATTTTCTCATTTCTTCATTCCATTTAAGCTCTTTAAATGGTATATCATAATCAGCAATAAGTTAGTTTATTGACTTGTCTGGGATTACTTAGTTTATTAGAATTAGGTATTATGAAGGCAGTGTTCCCATCCACTCAAAGATGTATAAAAGACTTTTGAGTATAAAAGACGTTTTTCATACAGACTTGAAGCAGCTCCCCCCCCCCATTTTTCTATATGTTTAATAGAGTGAACAAATGAATGGGAAATGAACAATGACAAATGTTTCTTTATTTTCTTTTTAAATGAATATCTTTAGTTAAGCACCATGATTAAAAACATGTTTGTAGCTGGGTTTTAGTTATAAAAAGAATACCCCCTTCACCAGTGTAACATTCCCACTACCAGTGGCCCCCATATCTTTCCTTCCCAACCCTCTGCCTATATTTAAGACAAGCATTCTTATTTTCATTATCCATTAGGAATGTTGTATAGAGATGAGATTCTATCAATGTGTGTTGAGTATACCCAACAATGACAACATGCATATCCAGAGTATTCCTCACAAGTGATCTTGGACAGCAGCAGGATAGACAGGAATTCAGCCCAATACTGAAAAGATTTACCAAGAACTAGTTAAATTCCCTAAGTCAAAGATCTCCCAAGACTGTCCATCAAGTCATAAGCCTCAAGTAATTCTTGGGTAGATAGTTACCTATGCTATTCAAGAATAGCCAGATAGAATAGATACAGAAGACAGTGTATGGGAAATGTGGAGAGAAAGGCAGCTTCCATTCCCTGTTTGGTTTTTCTATACTTTCCCAAATTTCCCTATACTCCCCATGTGGAGGATCTCTGAAACCATCTTTAGAAACATTCTTCTGAGTTTTTACAGAAGTTTTGTTACCTAGATATGATGTCTGAACTTATTTTCCACTTGCAATTGAAATCAACCTCCAGCACCTTTCTCATCCTTAGATACTAGAAGTTCTCTAATCATACTTATCCCCCCCAGGCAACGAGCCTCAGTTTTCAGGTACCTCTCCAAAGTCCTCCTATTAGCCTAATAAATCACTTATATATCAGCCTCAACAATCAGGAAATTCTAACATATTGGGGACCTTTGCTTTGAACAGTGGATAAAGTCCAAATATATATGTGAGAAGTGTATTTTGATCATTTAAACAATAATGGAATATATTTTTTCAATAAGCTACAACATTACACAAATATTTGCAATGTTTGTGTTTACATAAGTGGACAATGTTTCTTTGGTTTTTTTTTTTGTTTTGTTTTTGTTTTTGTTTTTGTTTTTTTGGGCCACACCTGGCGGTGCTCAGGGGTTACTCCTGGCTGTCTGCTCAGAAATAGCTCCTGGCAGGCATGGGGGACCATATGGGACACTGGGATTCGAACCAACCACCTTTGGTCCTGGATCGGCTGCTTGCAAGGCAAACGCTGCTCTGCTATCTCTCCGGGCCCATAAGTGGACAATGTTACATTTACACTTGCACTTGCAAATAAACCAACTACAAAGGACCAAGAAAGCACTGCATGAGAGCAGGAATAATGCCCAGGGTTCTAATGCTGCCCTTGTGGCCTAATGCTCACACTCAGGCTGTCCACCCTTCCTACTAAATTCTATTTCTTTCCCAGAAATTAATGCATTCCCTTTGGATGCTCCAATTTCTAGGTTCCAAATAAGAATAAATCTAGTGATTTTTCACTTCCACACTTGGGAGCTCCTCATTTATCAACACCTTAAAGTATCTGCTTTAATAAGAAGTTTCAAAATAAATGGAAATGGATAAATCACTCTTTTTTTTTTTTGGTTTTTGGGCCACACCCTGTGACGCTCAGGGGTTACTCCTGGCTATGAGCTCAGAAGTCGCTCCTGGCTTGGGGGACCATATGGGACGCTGGGGGATCGAACCGCGGTCCGTCCTAGGCTAGCACAGGTAAGGCAGGCACCTTACCTTTAGCGCCACCGCCCGGCCCGGATAAATCACTCTTAAGGTTTACCTTGAAGATAACATCAATCCTCTTGGAGTTAACAATCTTCAAAAATAGGTTATTTATATTGTCAGTCCCAAAGCCTACATCTTATTTTCTAACTTAGCATTCCTAGAAGCAAGGGAAGGAGTATAACATATTTTACAAGCATTTTGGGTGACATCGATTAAACACAACATTCCGCAACTTTATCTGAAACAAATGAAGGATAACTCATTTCAGGTGTCTCCTGTGCCTCAGTTGTTTCTTACTTTATGCAATAAGGCCCTGGAAACACAACATGGAAAGTGACTCTTCCAGAGACTATGTATAAGACTCCAACTACATATTTTAAAATAAAGTAAGTACATGTAAAAGAAAAAATAAAGTAACTCTATATATATTCTATATTTTGAAAAATACCTTCTTAAACAAAAATGATACTTTGTTTTGAATTTTAGATTTTTTATACTTATAGTGACTGCTAGAGTTTTTAATATAGTTTTTTGGTTAAATGCCTTTAGCATTATTAAAGATAAATAATATATGCTCAACTTAGAAAATGACAAATGAGCCTAATACTTGCTGGAAGTTTTTATTTTATTTTTTGCATAATAAGCTCTTTCAAGATTAAAAAATAATTTCCTAAATTGTGGCCTAAGGTGATAATTTTCTAAATAAATTCTTTCTCTCAATGAATGGGATGAAGTCTCTGTTTTGTTTATAGTCTGTGAATAATTTATGGATTAGAAGCCACCCCACTGAGCACAACTCATTTCTGCCAGGTGCATTGAGCTTCAATAAGTTGGAAGTGAAATGTGGGATCCCAAGCAGGGAAAGAGATGGAAACCACATTCACAGTTTATTTGCTCACAGATGTTTACATAATAGAAACTGACATTTAAGAAGTGGATTCTCTTTATACAAGAGACAAAGAATAACAATTGTGTAAGGCATGGGAAGGCACATGGGCCAATGAAACTGAGAATTGGGAGTACCAGTGTTCATCAGCCCTGGTGAAAAGAATAAACTCATGGGTGAACATTATTAATTTTCATGCCCACAACACAGACTAGGTCATAATGTTATTGAACCATGAGCTAATGACTTTTACTGGAAAAGGAATTCTGGCTTAGTTCTAGATAAGGACCTGAAGACCTGACCATAGACCGTCTCCCTACTCCCTAAACCATGAAGAGGGCATCAATGTAATTTTCAGAGCTGAACAAAGTCTGAGTTATTGTTGGTATGTCAGAGACAGACCTTTCTTCTGTCCATGTCCACACAGTTACATTTGGTATGTATTGACAGTAACCTAATACTAACTCAAACACTAAACATCTGAAATATGATGTTTATAGTCTATAGTTTATATAAGCTATAGTCTATAGTTTATATAAGTTATATATATATACATATATATATATATATATATATATATATATATATATATATATACTCCATTAGGAGTAACCACCAAACACCACCAGTTGTAACCCCAAAATAAAATATACTTACAAATTATTAGCTGGGGTAATAGCTCAACTGGTAGTGTACTTACCTGGCACATGGGGGTTTGTAAGCAGTATCCTCAGCACTGCATTGACCTCTAAGCATCATAGGATTGATCCAAGACCTTTAGAACTTTTCTGGGTGTGACATTTATAGAAATGTAATTCTGGTGTATAATGGCCAGGTTAAAAGAAAATAGGAATGCATAAGTATTAGCAGTTATTTTGCCATATAAATGTAATTGAAAAAGGAAAATGCATCTGCTTATTGTGTAATATATCACATGTATTTTTTTTTTACAAAGATGATGCTAAACTTCTATAAATTCAGGATATTAATTAATAGTCAAATACTGGAATTCCTGTTCCACCATTGAACAACATTAAACACAAGATCTGGACGTGCAGAGTCAGTATTTCTTGGTGACAGAATGCATCTTCCCAAGTATCATCTCCTTCCAGAACTGATTCAGGAGCATCTAAGGTTGAAATAGTAGCCAGTATAGGTGCATCAGAGTGTTTGATGCCTTTTTGATGGTGTTTGACCTCTGCATCAGTGGCAAAATATATATGGTAATATATGTGGCAATTATTTGGTTTAGTATATGGATATTTGTTGTTTTATAAGCCATTTGTTGTATATGTTAAAATGTGATAAAAAATAGTAGTTGGTGACAGGTTAATTTGTATAGGATTTTTTTTTCTTTTCTTTTTCTTGAGAAGTTTCTGAGTTAATGACAGATTAATTCAGTTAGCCAGTTAAAGAAATTCATTTTAACTGTTAATGTTGTCAATGGGAAAATCAACTAGTGTGTTCTTGATGATCAGGAAGGGCTGGAGCACATAAAAGTCAGTTTATTTGTCCAAGCCAGGAGGGACTACTCCAATCAGAGAGATAACTTGGTCTCTCACTTGGTTGTAAAGGTAGAAACAACTGGCTCACAAGATGGTAGCCCAGAGGTGGAATATTTTAGCTTTCTAATACTGAGCCTGTACTGTGGTGTGGGTCTTAATTTGGCTCCTTGTTTTTATAAAGTGACATTTTCTCCCAGGGCCTAAATGAATAGGCATAACAAAACTGGATAGAGAGATGCTTAGAATCTTTGAAAGTCTGTCAGTTCTCCTACCTGGCAGGGGAGAGGAAAAAGATGAGAGCTTGAAAAATCTTCATTACTTCCCACTCTGGTGTCTGGCAGATATAAAGCATCCCAGTAGGAACAGCAGAAAAGGTTGCTCCACCCAAAATTATTCCTGCATCCAACTGTTCTCTCTCTCTCCCCCTTTTCCCTTCACTTTTTCTCTTTTTCTCTCTCTTTCATAGATGATCCTTTGACTAGTTTATTGGATATCATCATCTCAAGCATGCACAGAGTCCTTGAGTATTTGCTGACAACCCACAAATGATTTGGGGCATAGAAAACACTAGGAACTGGCAGCCTGCCCAGGGTGTTCTTTTTATTAACAATGTGTCTGCCACGATGCCATGACAGCAGGATATTCTGTATTATTCCTCTTTGAAGTTAAACCACCAGCATCTCTGGTTACTGAATGCTGCATTGTTAGACAACTACCATACTGTAAAAGGATTTGTATTACATCTCTTTGGCCCATTGGACTGTGTTGCCCATTAGCTCTTTGAATTTTGGGGGAAGAGTTTTATTCAGATTATATCTTTGATTCTTGGCTTATTGCCTCTGACTTAGTCGGCCTTAAGTGTTCCACAGTGGCTCTCAAAGTGTGGTCCCCTGAACTAAATAGTAGCAGAAGTTAGAAACCATGGAAATGCAAATTCCTGACTTAACCATAGATACTTCTGGGAATGGAGTCCAGCAATCTGTGTTTTCACAAGGCTAAAGTCCATGCTAAAATTCAAACACTACTTCTTCATTAAATTAAAATGAGCTATTTTAGCAAGTTTGCATGTATAAATTCACTATATTGAGTGCTTTATTATTGACTATTTTCAATTAGGTTTTAGTTATCTTTAATTTCACCTCACATTTAAGAGAGACCTACTGAAAACCTTTCTTAGAATAGAATATTCTGGAATTTGTCCACAATAATAGAACTTTCTCCAATTTCTCTAAATGTTCCATAAAATAATAGTCATTGCCTTGACTTCAGCCCAGTTATGGAACTTTTGGTCTCCAGAAACTGAAAAAAAAAAAGCTTTCCTTCCTTCCTTCCTTCCTTCCTTCCTTCCTTCCTTCCTTCCTTCCTTCCTTCCTTCCTTCCTTCCTTCCTTCCTTCCTTCCTTCCTTCCTTCCTTCCCTCCCTCCCTCCTTCCTTCCTTCCTTCCTTCCTTCCTTCCTTCCTTCCCTCCCTCCTTCCCTCCCTCCTTCCTTTCTTCCTTCCTTCCTTCCTTCCTTCCTTCCTTCCTTCCTTCCTTCCTTCCTTCCTTCCTTCCTTCCTTCCTTCCTTCCTTCCTTCCCTCCCTCCTTCCCTCCCTCCCTCCCTCCTTCCTTTCTTTCTTTCTTCCTTCCTTCCTTCCTTCCTTCCTTCCTTCCTTCCTTCCTTCCTTCCTTCCTTCCTTCCTTCCTTCCTTCCTTCCTTCCCTCCCTCCCTCCCTCCCTCCCTCCTTCCTTCCTTCCTTCCTTCCTTCCTTCCTTCCTTCCTTCCTTCCTTCCTTCCTTCCTTCCTTCCTCCCTTCTTTCCTTTCTTCCTTCCTCCCTTCTTTCCTTCCTTCCTTCCTTCCTTCCTTCCTTCCTTCCTTCCTTCCTTCCTTCCTTCCTTCCTTCCTTCCTTCCTTCCTTCCTTCCTTCCTTCCTCCCTCCTTCCCTCCCGCACTTCCTTCCTCCCTCCCTTCCTTTCTCCTTCTCTCCCGCACTTCCTTCCTCCCTCCCTTCCTTTCTCCTTCCCTCCCGCACTTCCTTCCTCCCTCCCTCTCTCCCTCCCTCTCTCCCTCCCTCCTTTCCTTCCTTCCTCCCTCCTTTCCTTCCTTCCTTCCTTCCTTCCTTCCTTCCTTCCTTCCTTCCTTCCTTCCTTCCTTCCTTCCTTCCTTCCTTCCTTCCTTCCTTCCTTCCTTCCTCTTTTGTTTTTGGGCCACACTCGGTGACACTCAGGTTATTCCTGGCTATGCACTCAAAAATCGCTCCTGGTTTTGGGGGTCCATATGGGATCTGGGATCAAATCCAGGTCCATCCTGGGTCAGCCATATGCAAGGCAAGTGCCCTACCACTGTGCTATCACTCCGGCCCTCTTTCTTTTCTTTCTTAATATGTCAGTAAATTTGTGATAATTTGTTGCGTCAGCCACAAGAAATAAAAGCAAACAGCCTTTGGTTTTGTAAAATATTTTGAATGCATCATTCATTCAAGATGAATAGTTCTACATATTTCTACATATTATTATGCCAATATATTGTAAACATTCTTATACATCTTAAGAAAGAATAAAAGTAAAAAAGTAAGAGCTCTGGTAGTCAGGTGCTTATATGCTTTATAAAGACTAAGTCCTGAACACTCCTGAGTTTGGTCCAAAATCAAAAGAAGGAAGAGAAGAAGAGTAATGAAGAAGAAAATAAATAGTATAAATAAAATAAAAATAATATAAATAAATATAAATAAAATAAACAGTATAGGTAATCTTATATTACTAATTGCTATAAAATGTACTAGTACTAAAAGTTATTTTAGTGAAAGTAATGTGAGTGAAAATGGTTTGTTAGTCTGTAATTCTTAATTTAACCATTTATTAAAAACCTGAAGGTTCTATTCACTTACATAATTTATTATGTGTAATGTATAGCTGAAAACTATCCAAATATACAAATCAAATGAAATATATAGACTTTTGACTATGCTTACTAAATTCTGACAATCTTTTATTCTCAGATCTAAAAATCTTATATTTAATAAATACATTTCCACCCAATCTTATAAACTAATCTGATGATGTTAATTCTAGAAAATGTTAAGTAGCCCCAAACTTCACTAATATATATAAACAATTTGAAAATTGATGCATGTTTTAAAGAGAGCAGTAAAGAAAGTTTTAAGTGAGAATGTTTTCAAGCAACAGAAGCTTGTAATCATGAAAATATTTCTAGACACATTTTCAAAGTATTCTCCTTTTAAAGAGCATTTTTTTGTTTTCTGTGAAAATTATCCAAGGAAGAAAGATTTAAAAAGAAACATATTATTAAATCTTTAGAAAATTAGTGTTATTATTATTTGGGGGAAAACATCTTCTAGATAACATCATCAGGGTTAGCAATCATGTCTAATATAAAAAATATCAGAAAATTTAAACAGTTTTGGTTTTTTGAAAGAATATGAAACACTCTAAGTTTGACCACCCTTTCATACTCTCATGAGAGTATGTAGAAGTTTCATAGATAGTGACTGCAATCCCATTGCAATGTACTCTGGTAAATTACTGAATAATAATAACATGGGGATGTGTTTGGTGAAAGGGCATGCATATATTAAACACTTGTATTTTAAATAAGATACTTTGAACTTTGGTAAAAAAAAAGATATATGCAAGAAGAGAAAAGGAGAGTATATTCAAGGAAAACCTTTTATATTCCATAATCTTTTTAACTCTTAAACCTTACTAAACCAAATCTGGAGTCTTTCCTTTTGGTGACCAGTTGTAAGGACAGGTGGCTCCTTGTTTATTATAGCCCAGAGGTGGGAATATCAATTACATGTTAAAGAAAAGGATCTTGAGGCACAGTGCAGACACTCAATCTACCAAAGGTCACAAGAGTTAGTGACAATCTGGGACCCAGAACATTTACTGGAGCTTTAATACTTAATATTCCATACAGAAAACAAGCTTGCTTCCTGTTGAAGATAAGTGTGTGTGTTTTGTGTTTGACATATGATATTCTATTATTCTAATTACCTAGGTGCTTAAGAAGGATATAGGGAAGTCATGTTCAAATATGAAGCATTGTGTGAACTGAAAGAGCCCCATTTTAGATCAAACTGTGAGAGAATATAATAATGATTAATTCCACTCAAAGAAAACAAATTTCTTGCTGACAAGAACAGGTTATCCAAATACTGTGTCATGCTATGTAGGAACTAGACTGAGCCTCAATCAGACCACTCTTTCCACAGAGACATACTAGCATCCTGTCAAGTTGTACAATGCTGGAGTTCTAATAGGGTTCTAATAGGGTCTAATAATTCTAATAGGGTCCCCTATTAGAGCAGTGCAAACATAAAGTAGTATCCAGTAGATTATGCTGGATGGATGGATGTGCTGGTTATTCTCCTCAACTTCCAGGAACTTGTCCCTGATAAATTCTTCCCTAGTTGAGATATTGAAATCCTAGTGAGGTGGTATGCTATAATGGTTACAAAATTAACTTTCGTCTGAAATGGTTCTTAAGAACCAGAGTACTTTTGACTTCCCCTTAGTCCTAAAACCGTGCTTATTCTGTTGCCAAATAATAGTGAATTGACCTAAACTTAGGTATTCTGGTGATAGTATAGATGGCCATATTCAACATGCAGCCTTTGCAACTAGATTACTCTTGGGAGTACAAAAATAAATAATGTAAACTCTGCTTGCATTTAGTTCATTATTTATTACATGATAGTGATGCAAAAGCAGTGGCAGCTAAAACCACCACTAAAAACACCATCAGTGTTAGTCCATGATGCTCAGGTTCTTTGAGTAATTTCCGTGAGTAACTCCTTTAGAAGGTAGAAAAGTTTATAAAGGAAAATAAAGGAGAAAGGAGAAGTAACTCCCCATGTGGGGAGGATTTAGCACAGGACTAAGTTAAAAATTACTCGTTTCATGGGGATATTTATAGGAAAAATGAGGCTTTAAAAGACTATTGGAAAGAGCACAGGAATTATTAAGGAATTATTATAAAAAGTGTAGCATGAAGGCAGTAAAAAATGGAGATGTTCCCAGCAGTTGGCATGGGAAAACTGAAGTTTCCTTTTTCTATAGCCCCTAGCAAATTGAAGATTATGGAAGAGAGATATCTCTCAGTACAGGGCCTACTCAAGTATTTAAAAGTATTTCTTCCTTAAAAAATATTTTGAAAGCTATTTTTGAAAGCTATTTTGTGGGAATATTGTTTAAGGCTTAAATGTCAAACTAATTTTTAAGTAAATTAAAATACATTCATAAGAAAGGAAAAGCATAAAGTTTCTTTAAGCACAGATCCTGAGCAGTACTCAAAGGATCGCCATGACTACATGTAAGAATGACAAAATATTGTCCAGGGTGCCACGTAGATTCAGAATAATCACTATCAAAATCCCAATGCTATTCTTTAAAGACTTAGAATAAACATTTTAAAAAAATTGTCTGGAATTTCACAACTCCCTGAATCAATTAGTCAAATCAATCAGAAAAATAAAGAAAAAAGATAAAAAAGAGAAGAAACATATTGTTGACTTTTAAAATAGACTCTGAAGCTATAGTTATTAAAAGCATAGTGGCATTAGAATAAAAGCACTCAGGCCAATGAAATATAACAGAAATATTTTCTCAGATATATAGTTAGTTTACAACAAAGAACCAAACCGAATAAAATGGGAAAGGGAAAGTCTTTTCAGCAAATGGCAGTAGAAAAATTGATAGTCATATCCCCCAAAAAAGCAAACAAAAAATTGGACTCCTATTTCACAATATACATAAAATTAAATCAAAATAAATTAAGGACTTAGATGTAAGACCCTAATCCATAAAATACATCAGCAAAAGTATAGAAAAAGTACTGCATGATATTGACATTAGAGGGTGCTTTTATGATTCAGTTTCATTGACAAGAAAATGAAATTCCAAATAAACAAATGATATTACCTCAAAATAGAGTTTTTACACGCCCCCTCTAGCTCTTTTGAGAATGGTTTTTTTTTCATTGCCATGATGTTTTTTTCAGCATACATCTTTATTCTTTTACCTAGCATTTCTGACATCCTTGAAAGAGTTCATTTTCATACAACTTTAGATGTTCATACAAACTTTAAAATACACTATTGATTTGATCCCATTGGCATCATAGAACCAAAGGTTCTGACTAATAAATATCTTTAGAAAGAAGAGAGAATGATGGAACCAGACCGGTAGTGCAAGCCATAAGGCATCTGCCTTGCATGCGCTAGCCTAGGACGAACCGTGGTTCGATCCCGGGCATCCCATATGGTCCCCCATACCAGGAGTGATTTCTGAGCACAGAGCCAGGAGTAACCCCTGAGCGTCATCAGGTGTGACCCCCATAAAAGAAGAGAGAATTCTGCTGATATTTTAAAAATCTGTAAAAATAATATTTTAAGGCCTATAGTCAATCAACCCACTTGCAAAATTGATGAAACATTTTATATTATGGGGAAGATCAACTAGTCTAATATCTGTGCAGTTCTTTATTGTATGTTAAACACAGGAAACTGCGTGTCTGTTGCCACTGTCTATAAGAAACTGCATTTCAATCTTTCATGAAAGATGGCCTTCGTTAAGAACAATAAGTGTACTCTCTCCAACCTCAACCAGAATGTGCCCTGTTTTCTCATCTTTGCTGAATAATTTTCATGGAATTAGTTTCATGGACATCTTAGGTAATAAAGTATTTGAAACCAAAGGTATTTGTCATCAGGTTAGTGACTTCTTTTGGCAAAATGTCGTACTCCATAAACTCATAAAGCTTTGTTATTTTATCTGGCCCACGGGGTGTCAAATGGGTAGGATTCCACTTCAGAACAGGAATAGAAAATTATGAAGAGAAAGAAAAACAGCAACCAATACATGAAACATTTTGAAGTCAATCTGAAGATTCCTGGGTCTGCAGACTTATTATTTATTTATTTATTTATTTTTGGTTTTTGGGTCATACAAGGCAGCACTCAGAGATCACTCCTGGCTTTATGCTCAGAAATCACTCCTGGCAGGGGGACCATATGGGATGCCAGGATTCGAACCACCATCCTTCTGCATGCAAAGCGAATGCCCTACCATCATGCCATCTCTCCAGCCCTTGGCCTCCAGACTTCTTAATAGATAGTGGGATGGATGGTATAGAAAGTGCCTCTAATCTTCTCTTTAATAGAAATTGCCTAAAAGGCCATTCCTTCAATTCTATGCAGTTATGATAGTTGTTGTCAAATGAGTCACCTCAGAAATTATTTCTTGAAAGAATGCATAGCATTATTCTTATCTCTCTTTAAACTATATTGTCATTAGAAAAAAATTAAGAAAATATTCTTAATAAATATGTTTTCTTACATTGTGTGTATGCAGGTGTGGATGCCATTGGCCAATACTCTTGACACATTATAAAATTCTTTTATTTTCCCACTAAAGTTAAGTTTATTAGGGTACATGGTGTTAATACTTCATTACTAATCATGAGTTAATGAAAGAGATATTTTCATCTTCAAAGAGATATATGCATATTTATCTCCACATCCTAAATTGAGACATCAGGCTTGGAAAGACCGAAGAGTGGGAGAAACTTCTGCCTGTGTCCAGAAGAAAAGTGTCTTTAGGTGTCAACACAGCTCTCTGTTCAACAGATCAGTAGTGATCACCTACTTGGTGCCTTCAACAGAGAATATACCTGCCTTAAGGAACTTTCATTCTCAAGAGAAAGCCCAGAGGCCTTATAATGGTGCCATTCATGTTGAGTACATGGCAGCTGAGGAAGAGGAGATGGGGTAATAAATATAAATGTTTCTGTCCAGGGATAGGTTAAGGTAAGTGCTGTGACAGAGAATCATGGAACCTGAAAGGGGAGACAGTAGGAGAGCTGCTCTTTCTGGTTAGTTGAAGTAAATACAAATGGAACTGGAGCTTGAATTTCAGTTGCTCTCTTACAGGGAGGAAGGCAGCCATTGGAGGAAGACATTCACTGAATGTCTTCAATGACAGATAATCACAGCTCAGAAGGATCTAGAGTGTTGCTAGGCCCCTAGGGAAGAGAAAGACAACTCTTGCTTGGCAGCTGTGAGTTGCCACAGGAAAGGGCATCCAAGATTTATTCTACTCGGTCTGCTCCCTGTCTAGCCTGACAGGCAGTGCCCTTTGTGCTGGCAAATAAGGGATTTTCTTTTGGTGGTACCATGGGCTTCTGAAACATGACCTGAATTGGTAAAGCTGGCTCTCCACTTTTGCTTCTCCCTCTGCAAGACTGGTTCCTCAGAACCCATTAAAGACCTTTATGAATGTGGGTTGTCATTTCTTTTAGAGAATGAATGGCCAAGTCCTGCAAGAAGAAATCCAGCTGGCTAGTCCTTTACTTTCAGTTACCAAGTTTTTCTTTTTTGTTGTTGTTGTTGGTGTGTGTGTGTGTGTGTGTGTGTGTGTGTGTGAGAGAGAGAGAGAGAGAGAGAGAGAGAGAGAGAGACTGAGTGAGAGAGAGAGAACATGAATAGAATAGAAGAGAGAGAGAGAGAGAGAGTTCTTAAAGCAAAATGAGAATACAGAGCACAGCTTGTAAGAGGCGGAGATGGGACTAGGAGGCTTTTATTGTAAAAACAACTACCAGTTTTTTGAATCTCATTCCCAAATGTATCATCTAACCTTAAAAGAAATAAGAAAAAAAAAAAGAGAGAAAGGGAAAACAATCTTTAGAAATGACTTTTTCCAGGAATTCCAATAATGCAGTGCTATAAATTAAATCAACAATCTCTAATACTGTACTTGTTTGTTAACAAGTAAAATGGAAAGTGGAGATCCTGAGTTAGAATCTGGAGGGAATTCTGCTTGTGTGACCTTAATTAATCAATGATTTGGCCTCTGTTTCCTTATCTGTAAAATGGGAACACTATGAGTTGTTTTTCCTTCTTAAGGAGTTGTGATAAAGGAGAAACAACTGGGTTTGCACTTAAAACAAGTTACTTAACATAACCCAACTACAATCATGTTTGTAATCATGGTGCTTATATAATGATATTTTAAAAATGAGAGTTAGTACAAGAGGTTAAGGTACTTGCCTTTTATGTAGTCCACTCTGCTTCAATTTCTCACACTGTATATTGTCTTCTGAATACTGCCACAAGTAATACCAGAATAGTCAGGATAGTCAGCCTCTGAGCACCACAAATTATGGCCCAAACTATTTCTTCTTCTAAATTAGTAATGTCTACTATTATGAGATGTCACTTTTGTATTTCTCATATTTAAATATAAGTATGTTTGAATAATGTGGCAAATTATGTTTTGTTATTAACATATTGCAAACATCTTTCCAGATGCAAAACCAAATGTATGTCAGTATTATTAATCTTGACAACTGCATATTACTACTTAGTAAGAGTTATCATTTATTTGGTTGAACATTACAATTTTAGTGTTTAATAAAACCACTATTGTTATTACCACTATTGTTCTTAAGAGCCACAATAAAAAGTATTATGCATACTGTATATATTTTTCTGTTTCTAAAAGAGATAATTAAAAGTGGATCAAAAGTCATGAGGTTTGAAAATGGTAATAGATATCTCAAAATATCACAGCAATTTGCACGTCTACTAGAAATGAGTGCTCATTGTCCTATGTGCTTACCTGCAATAGATGTTATCAACCTTTAATATTTTCTATCTTATTGGGGAAAATAGAATTTAATCATCCTTTCAACTCACAGTTTTCTGACTACCAGAGAGGTGGGTATCTAGAACATTCTACCCTATTAAGCTTTGTTGTTTGAATGGTCATGGAGGATATAGTAAGGAGAACCACATATGAAGATAGTAGGAATGTTGGTCTGAAATTAGCGAGTACGGTTAAAAGAATATTTCTGTTCATTCTTTCTCCTCTATTAGTATGAAAACATCTACTGTCAGTCTGTATCCATTGGCTTTTTCCAGGGTTTGGTATTATGTTTCTCTTTTCTTTGCTGGTGTCTACTTGGTTTCAGTTGAAGAGACAGCCCAAACTCCTAATATTCAGAATAAGTGTTTATGTTTATTTTATTTTTATACTTAAACTTACTTTCCTTTTATTTACATAACTTAGACAATGACCTCACTATCCCCGTAACTAAATATAGGAAAATTGAATGAGTCTTGATTAAATTCATGCCTTGATGTTTTTTTCAATGTTTATTGCTCGATTGATTTTTGGGTCACATCCAGCAATATTCAGGATTTACTCCTGACTGTGCTCAGGAATCACTTCTGGCAGGGATTGTGGGACCATATGAAATGCTGGGAAACAGATCTGGGTTGGCTGGATGCCAGGCAAACATCATACCTACTGTATTATCACTCTGACCTTCATCAGTCTTTTTCAAAGCCAACCCAACATAAAATCCTGTGATAAAATAAAATCTTTTTTTCCTTTAGTTATTCAAGTTCCTTCTCAGAGAAACAAAGGAGATGTCATCCCTAGAGCATCTATCTCTCTACAGTATCTTCAACACCCACTCCCCTTTTTTCTTGTTTATTTTATTATTTCATGACTTCCTGGCTTATTTAATTTCCTTAATTTTATCCTCTCTGATTATAATTTTCTTCCCTTATGCACCCACAGATTGACAAATGCAATATTCTTCTAAGTTAAGCTTAACTTAATTTCCTTTTTCTATACTATTCCCTGTTATTCATACTTCTAATTCAGGTAGAAGTAGGAGAGAACTCCTTTTCCAGTGTTCATACTGTCCTCTGTACATTCTTGGTTTGCAATTCTGATTCCATATTACTATCACTTGGATACAAAGAATTTTTATTCCTTCCTCAAATACATGTGACCTTCTTGAAAATAGAGGCTGTGACTTTCTCATCTTTTTGGCTAATGTGCTGCTTTGCTGTGTATTGCAGTGAAAAGTTTATTCAAACAAGGAAGGAACACTGATTTATACTTTTGTGCTAAGATCTAAATTATTTGAGAAATGTCTTATTTCTTACTATGAAATTTTCAAATGATATTTATAGGACATTTGGGTGAATTAAATAAAATAAGGGATGGGAGAGATAGCATGGAGGTAAGGCATTTGCCTTGCATGCATAAAGACGGTGGTTCAAATCCTGGCATCCCATATGGTCCCCCAAGCCTGCCAGGAGCAATTTCTGAGCCTAGAGCCAGGGGTGACCCCTGAGTGCCGCTGGGTGTGACCCAAAACAAACAAACACAAATAAAATAAAATAAATTGTGATAATGGCATTTGTGTTATTATTTGTAATTTTATCTTGCCACTTAGTTCTTAATTTTAGGTTTATGTACTAATATAAAGGGGAAAAGGAATTGTCCCCCTTTACTTCTATATCCCTATTTTTGTAGTTTGAAAATCCTATTTAAAAAATCCCTAAAAACAAAGAGCTTGCTGTGATGTCAGCTAATACTGGGTAGAGGACAACCCTTTAATAAAAAAAGAAATATGTTAGCAGAAGGTTCTCATTTTATGTCTTGATGCAATATCTCTCACTGTGGTACCATCATATCTGGAGTGACATATTGGAAATTGGACTTGAAGATGAGACAGATAGTCATGGGTGCTCAGTTGGAATCAATACCACTCAAAGTATGTAGAAACAACACTGTTTCTCTGATGAGACTCGGCTTCTTTTCCTTACTCATTTTTAATGACTGAGGAGTCAGCAAACTGGTTTTGATTTCTACATTATAATAAGGGGTGAAAAACCAAGGGAGATGGTACATATATCTTTCACAGTTTTATATTGTTAGATTCAGAAGCAAACAAACTAGTAGAACTTTTGTTGGCATTTTTGCTGTTTTCTTTATCAGTTGTGACTATAAACCTGTTTTAAAACTGACTTTTCTCCCATTCATAGGAAATCTGGTTACAATCACATAGTTTAATTCCTATACTTAATTCCATATAATTAGACACATGTTTTACTTCTTTTTTCACTACTTTAAGAATTATTATTATTAGATATTTTTGAAGCAATAATCATCTTTCTATATTTTAGCTTTCTATCCTTTCACTAATCCTAGCTATAAGACAACTTATTTGAATAAAATTGGCTCTTGATCTAATTTACTCAATTATTTATTTATTTTTTATTTTTTGGGTCACACCCGGCAGTGCTCAGGAATTACTCCTGGCTCTAATGCTCAGAAGTCACTCCTGGCAGGCCCGGAGGACCATATGGGTTGCCAGAGTTTGAGCCACCATCCTTCTGCTTGCAAGGCAAGCACACTACCTCTATGCTATCTCTCCGGCCCCAATTTACCCAATTTTTCCAAAAAAGTTTCTCAAATTTATGTCCAGTTGTGTGTGAAAGCAAACAATTTGTCACACTGTTTAGGAGAGAATATTAGCGATTTAAAAATGTATGCCTGCTAATTTTCTTTTTTTTTTTTTTTTTTTTTTTGTGGTTTTTGGGTCACACCCGGCAGTGCTCAGGGGTTATTCCTGGATCCAGGCTCAGAAATTGCTCCTGGCAGGCATTATATTATATAGAATTCTTATAGATAGTGTTTCCCACCCCTTTAGGAAATCTTGTTACCATAATATTTTATGTGTGTTAGATGACACCAGCTCTTGGGCCCGGAGAGATAGCACAGTGGCGTTTGCCTTGTAAGCAGCCAATCCAGGACCAAAGGTGGTTGGTTCGAATCCCAGTGTCCCATATGGTTCCCGTGCCTGCCAGGAGCTATTTCTGAGCAGACAGCCAGGAGTAACCCCTGAGCACCCCTGGGTGTGGCCCCCTCAAAAAAAAAAAAGAAAAAAAAAAGATATCAGCTCTTAACCAAAACAAAGGCGTTCCCCCATTTTCCTCTTTCCCTTAAATCTCTCTTTTGATACGTAAAAGCCCACCTGGATTGCTCCCCCTCCCCCCTCCTGGTGAATGGGTATTGTTCTAATAAAAAAAAAAGTCAGTTCTGGTTAGGGGTGCACAGAGACATCATGAGACACAGAAGGCTTCGTGGCTCTTTTCTGACTGGTTTGGTTTACCAATCCTTTACCCTACCTGCTTCAGACCTGTCTACCTGGGGTAGAAATATGTATGTATGGGTGATTTCACAACTTGTATGACTCGAATAGTGACCCAGTACCCAGGGACCCATGGCGACCCCAATGATGATGAGTATCTTGACCCTCTGATGGATAATCACCACGATGGCCTCCTTTAGCTGGACTGAGTGTGCAGTGCCCTTCACCAGAACACTGGTACACATGTCCCCTGTTCTGATCTTGGCAGAGACCCCTTTGGGCAGGAGAAAAACAGGCAGTGAAGGGGAGAGAGCTGAAGACTCAGAGCAACATTCCAGTGGCCGAGGCCCACCACCCTTTCTCTAGCAAAAATGTTTAGTGTGAAGACCTCAAGCCCCTCAACTGGCAGCAGTTTATCGAAGTCACTGATGGGGTAGAAGGCAAAGAGAATCGGAGGGCCTGGGGTTTATGTCCCGGTTTGGGCACCAGTTCTAAGATATCCCTAATATGTGTATTTCTACCCCAGGCAAATGGGTCTAAAGCAGGTAGGGTAGTCACAAAGGATTAATAAACCAAGCCAGTTAGGGGAGAACCATCAAGTCATTCTGTGCCTTGGTGTCTCTGCATGTCCCCAGCCAGAACTGACTTTTCTTTGTTAAACCAATACCCATTCATCAGGAGGGAAAAGTAATCCAGGCGGGCTTTTACATATCAAAAGAGAGATTTAAGGGAAAAAGAAAGATAGGGGAATGCCTTTGTTTGGGTAAATAGTTGAGTGTTGTCTTACACACATGTCTTTTTACTGAGCTAAAGCCTGTTAGAATTGACAGTAAATTTTATAATCTCATTATCTTTTCACATTAACCTGAGCATTTTCAGCACATATAAGAATCACAGTTGATATTTATAAGTGGAGAGTTATAAACAAAATGTACTATGCAATTTCTGTGTAAAAGGCATGGTTCTTTTTAAGAAAGATTATAATTGGGAATCTCAGAGAGAAAGGAAAATAAGATGCTTGATTAAGGGAAAAATGAATAACCTGGGGAAAGAAGATCTCACGAAAAATTTGCTGCCTAAAAATTTTACTTTTATGATTAAAAACATATTGTAAAATGTAACTAGGACTTCTCTTTCCTTAGCTAGTAAAAAGTAAATCAAATACTTAATCTTCTAGGAAAAGGCTGGGGATATGGAAACAAGAGAGAAACAGACCACTATTGTAAAATTATGACATACGTTAATTTAAATTATGACTGAACATCCATTGGTGCTCAGTGAGGATCTTTCTTGATACTTGGTTGTCTCAATATAGCTATTTGCCTTTCCCAAATTTTTGAAAATAAAATGCAAATGTTTGGTCTCAAATCACTGTTATGAAATCCTAATTTCAAAATCCACCTCCTCCTCCCAAAAAAGCCTCCAACAGAACAGGAATTTGCTATTTGTAGCAAATGCTTCTCAAACTCTCTCTAGCACTTCACAGATATTTTCTCACTAATCATCATTTATTTCTGTGGTTCCTTAAAAGGAAAGTTGGTCTGTTTAGCGGCGATTCCTTGGTTCTCCCTTATTTATATGCAGTACCCAACTATAGCCGTTAATGAGTGTGGCTTTGCTATCAACTTTGTGCTGGAGCTTGTTTTATTTATCTATTTATTTATTTAAATAAAGGACTCTCAGGTGGTTAGTGATAAAATGAAAGTCTGCTTTCAGATTAGATTAGAGCCAAATTTGGAAGAGATATTCACATGCCAATTGTGAAATTGTTTTAATTGTAGTTAGTTTACAGAATATGGGGTATGGGTATGAATGTAGATCAAGATTAATAATAAATAACTGCATTTTTCCAGAGCCTGACACTTTAGAATTAACTTCAAGACAATTTTTAATTTAGCATCATTAAAACCTTGCCCACTATATGGAGATCTCCATTTTATTATGTTAGAATTATAGGTTTAGATATGTAACATATATACTGTGTCAATCAGGATAGCTAAGAATAAATATCACAGGTTTATAACTCATTGAGGAAATCGACCTGCTTGAATTAGATACTACCAAATGATTATGTTCTATTTTGGTTTGGGACATACCTGACTGTGATTAGGGCTTACTTCTGGTTCCATGCTCAGGATCACTTCTGGTGGCAAGTTTCAAGAATCATATGTGGTGCTGGGGATGGAACCCTCATCAGCAGCATGCAAAATAAGCATCTGCCCACTGTTTTCTCTAGCACACTTTCAGAGATAAAGTGGAGACTCTGGAATTAAATAAGTTGCCTTTGATTTTTTTGGGGGGGTTACCTTACATGCAGCCCCACCCACAGCTTTTGGGGGTTACTCTTGGCTTTGTTCTCAGAAATTACTCCTGTCAGGCTTGGGGGAACCATTTGGGATGAAGAGTGAACCTAAATTAGCCACACAAAAGGCAAACGCCCTACCCACTGTACTATTGCTCTGATCCTAATTATTTTTTTTAACTTAAAAAGTTGTTAGCAGGGTCCAGTGAGGTGGCGCTAGAGGCAAGGTGTCTGCCTTGCAAGTGCTAGCCAAGGAAGAACCACGGTTCGATCCCCCAGCGTCCCATATGGTCCCCCCAAGCCAGGGGCAATTTCTGAGCGCTTAGCCAGGAGTAACCCCTGAGCATCAAACAGGTGTGACCCAAAAAACAAACAAACAAAAAGTTGTTAGCAGGCATACAATGTATTGATAGTGGGGTTTGGCATAGGAATATGGATTGAATAGGAGTGGGAGAATCTGACTTTTAAAGGTTGGTTAAGTAATTTTGTTATTACAAAATCAGTGTGTGATATGCTCTTCTTAACTGTCGTATTAGGGGATGAGAAAGAAGATCTAAGTTAAAAAATTTGTCCTTGACCTTGGCTGCAAAAGAAATAAGAGGCTAGAGAAAAGGTAAAGCATAGGAGGAAGAGAAGACTTAGGAGACATGCACTTCCCTTCCCAGACTCCATCGTAGAAACACATATCTGATGAGAATACAAACTCAGGCCTGTCCCTGTGCTTTTTTTCATACCCTGTAATTCTAAGACAAGTCATTCCTTTGGTTTCTTTTGAACAAAAGTTGGACTCTTCCACAAGATTCCCTACCCAGAGTTTAAAGCTCTCTCTGATCTACTCCCAATTCACTGTAAGCTTTTGTTCCATTGCCAAGGTTCTATAAGCATCAGTTTTTACAGGACCAGGTGCAGTTTTGCTAGCAGATATCTACCAAAACCAATGCCTTAGTAGAGGCTGCTGTGGCCTTGAATTTATATGGTCAGACTACTAATTGCTGCCTCTAAATGGCTCACAAATGTGTAGGATTAAATAATGTAAACTGATATTCTTCCCTCCCATCCCCACCACTTCAGTGAATTGGAAGTTTTATATTGATGCTTCTAAATGGGGCAAGAAAATTGTATGAAGTCATAGTTCCTCTCTAGGTCTTGCCTTTCTCATCTGATGAAGGAAAAGGTTTTTCTGAGGTCATTTCCAGCTCTAAAACACCAAGATATCACAATCTGCACTTTGTTATCACTGTTTTCTTACCAAGTTCCTGCTAAAATTCCATTTATTTAGTGAGGTCTATCCTCCAGACACCCCTGCCTCCATCAAAATTAATTTCAGTCTTGCAATTGCTGGTCATTGCCCCATGTTCTATTATCACCCTCACCACAGCAGACTTTGTATTTTTGGCCTTGAATCTGTGTCTGCCTGCCTGACCAGACTATTAATTCCTTGGTATCAGGGATGCTCATGTCTTATTTATCTTTCCATTTCTTGTAGTGCTTCTTGCATTGCAGGCGAGTACTTGAGAAATGCCTGCAAGGAACAGGACTTTTTACTTGTAGATACAAAGAAAACATCTGTAAGCAAGTCCTTTGGAAAATAGCACGTAGAATCTTAACTCTTATTAACCTCTTTAAAAGCTTAGCAATTGAGGAAGTAGTTAGTTGCTTGCTTCAGACCAAAGTGAATTAAAAGGACAGCTGGCTCCAAGAATTCTAGTTTTCTAATGTATTTTTAAAATTTTGTGGCAAACAAGGTTATTTCTATTCCTGCCAGATTAACGATCCCATGGAGAAGCAATTTGTACACGTATTCCAGAGAAAGAAAAATCATGGAATCCTTAGAAAACAAGCATCAATAGAGTTCTTTTTTTAAGCCATCATGGCAACATTGGCTCCAAGTTATTGTATTCTTTAAATATTTATTGAGTGTATCTGGGAGAAGGGAAATTTCTCCTTTCCCCATTGGGTTATTCTTGTGTTGTTTAAGTAATCAAACTAATGTTAGGCAAACAAGTAGGAGTTTTTAATAAAGTATTAAATATAGACTTATAGGAAATCACATAGATGTGTATTTCAAAGTAAATGGGCCCAAAAAAGGTCATGTATCTTGAAATAAAAGAGCCAAAGCTTCAAGAAAAGAGTTGGTTTCACATTATGAAAGGGTATCCCAAATGACAAAGACCAGATATTCTGTAAGCACATACTTGCCCTGCCATATAGATTTCTCTGACAGAAAGCTTCTTTCTGATAGAAATTATATTCTGCATTATACACTTAATTTTTCTGTTTTCGGTACTTAAAATAATTTTTAAAAGTTTTCCATGAGCCTACAGGCATTTATTGACCTCAGATTAAAAAATTCACATGGCAAAGTGACGTATCTTGGGAAGACTCAATCTGAATCTCTTGGGGAGGCCTAGCCTTAAAGTCTGAAAGGTATTATAGGATATGTCAAGCTGTAAAGAAATTGTAAAGTCTGTTAGAAACTTGTGGATTTATATAAGGGCATAAATAAAGTTGCTTATATGATCTAAATTCATGTTTAATAAGTATAGCTGAGTTTAATAAAGAGCTGAGTTTAGGGCCAAAAATATAGTACAGCAGCTAAGGTAAAATTTCACCAATGGGCAAATTAACCCAGTGTGTTATCATGATTTTTTGGTTGGTTGTTTTGCTCAGGGAGTCACGCTTGTAGTGCTTAGGGGCTACTTCCTGCTCCGTGCTTGAAAGTTGACCCTGAATATACTTGGGAGACTTCATATTGCCAGGGATTGAATCCAGACCTTCTGCATTCAAAGTATGTGCTCAGCCCATTGAGCTATTTTTCAGGTTCCGACTGTTTGGTTTTATTGGCACACAATAATGCTGTTTATGTGCGATTCTGGCACTTTTGCAGCAAATTCTGGCTGTTTTGCTTGAGTTTAGTAATTGTCATAGACACATGGCCACATAACCACAAAATGTTAGTTCATTACTTTATGGCCTTTTATAGAAAAAGTTTGTGGTCTTGATAGAAACATCATTTATTCAGTCAGCCATTCATTTATGTACTCATGTATTGATTAATTCAGCAGGCATAGAGCCTTTAAAGACTATTAGGATGGGGCCAGTGTGCTAGCACAGCAGTAGGCCATTTGCCTTGTATGTGGCCAACCCGGGACAGAGTTGAGTTTGATTCCCCGAATACCATTTGATCCACGAGCCTGCCAGGAGCGATTTCTGAGCTCAGAGCCACCACTTGGTGTGGCCCAAACACCAAATATTAAAAAAAAAAGAAAAGAAAAGAAAAGAAAAGAATATTGGGGTGCTAGAATAATAGTAGAACCAGTAGTGTTTGCTTTACACATAGCTGACCTGTGAAATAGTGTGTCAGAGCAGGTTACTATGTTGTACAATAAAGACAGGGAAGCTGATTAGAAGTAACAACTGCCCTCTGCAAATAGCTGTTGGTTTTTTTTTTTTTTTTACTCTAATAAAAGGTTACAGTAGAATGAAAGAGTATAGGCCTGTCTTTCTGAAACTTCACTACCAACACTTTTGCAGATTCATGTGTTATTTTAAATCATGAATGTAGTCCTGTGAACAGTATTGCTTTGCTAGTGTCATCAAAATAAACACCATAGTCTGGATGGATCAAACAATAGAATGTGTCTCCTCACAGTTCTGTAGACTAGAAGTCTGAGATCAGGTAGAATTAGCTTTATTCTTAAGCTTCATGCTTCCCTTATCCATGTCTGCTGTCTCCCTGTCTTCAAAGACATGTTCTGCATTCTGTATGACGTCGGTCTGTAGCTTTACCCTAATCTCTTCTCTTCTAAGGACACCAGACTTATTGGATCAAACCACACTCTAATGAACATATTTTACTTTAATAACCAATTTAAAAATTCTATCTCCAAACACAGTTACATTTGTAATACTAGAGTTTAGGATGCTGAGATAGGTTTATACAGGGGTGGGGGGCACTATTCAACCCTTAAAATTGTTTGGATGTGTTGCTTTTATTTTATTTTTAATTAAATTGAAATGTTAGCTATTCTTGGGAATCTCTTAAGTTTTAAGAAGTATACTAATCTGAGTTCCATTAAAACACAAAGCACAGAACCCTGTGATTGTATGATAGAAAGAAAACTCATCTATACAGCCTCAAGCCATGACTTTCATCTTGTTAGCACCATCTTCTCTCCAAATAAAGGGGTCCAACTGACAAAAATGCTATTTACAAAGATATGTAACAACATGAAAATTATGGTTATTTCTGATCAAGTTGGACTGGATAAAGCAACTTGACTTACGGCTATAATTAGGCATCCTCAAGTCCTTCCTGAGCAAAACTGTCTCATTTAGCACTATAAACCACCCTGTTCCTACAGAAAAGAGTCAGAATATGTTTATGACATCATGTGATTCCTTGAGTAACACAATTTACAAAATGAGGCTTTTTACTCATTAACTCCTCCCATTTTTATATGCACCTCTGTATGGAACAGTGGACACCAGATTCAGGAGGTCACTGATAGATGCACAGCATCTGCAATGGAGGTGAGAGTAAGTCTGGAAGTGCTACCTATACATGATAGTCCTCAACTAGACCAGCTATAGTTGGTGTAGTTCCCAACTATCATTTGTGTATGGCATACATAAAAGAGCACATAACATAATTTTATCATTCTAACTATATTATTATTAGATTTACATATAAAACAAACATATAACTACACCATGAAAATGTGTACATGCACATATAGAATGTGCATACACATGTTTAAATTATATGTCAAAAAGAATACACCAAAATTATAATACTAGTTATCTTTTTATTGTGGGGCTATGGATGCTTTATTCTTTCTCCATATTTTAGTATATCTTAAATTATTTGTAATTAATATGAGTTACTCTTTAATTAAAGAAAAAGTGTATGTACTAAATTTTAAATAAATTATTAAAGAAAAAATTTTAGATAATTACTCATAGCAAAACAATTGAACTTTCTCTTATCACTTTTGGATTAAATCCTGCCAGATAATTACTAAAGAAATTTATGAAGCGCTTTGAAGAAGAATATTCTAAGAATGCATTTTGTCTTTTGAAAACTGAGAAAAATTGCTTTAATAAATGGTCAGAACACAAGAAAGGGAAAATTAACAAGGTCTAAACACAAATTTATTTTAAGCTTTATTTTCAGCTAGGTTATGTTATCAGAACAACACTGATTCTCTTAATCCGTTTTTGTATTTTAGTCATATACCATGTATTACTTTAGCTATTAAGATAGAGTGCATTCAGGATTTAATTTAAACAGTGTAAATTAAACTGACAAGCCACTGATACTAAAAGAGGTCAAATCAGTACACCAATTTGGAATGTATTTAGCCAGCATAATTTTGCTAGCAAGATAAAGGAAATTTTTTCTCGAAAGAATATGGCAAGGCTAAATATTTCTCCTAAAATTGGACTTGGTGTTAGGTCTGATTTTGGGTTCAGTTACCTGATACTTCCTCAAAGTGGATCACAGATCTTGTCCCCATTACAAAATAATAAGATACACTTTACTTGAAGATGAATGCAGGTATTGGGCATGTGCAGTGAATAATCCCACTTATGTTTTATGAAAATTGTCATATTTCTAATAAGAACTTAGAATTCTCACCTCAAAAATATATGAAAATATTTAGTATGTATTTCTATATGGGCACTGGACACTGGAAGTCTGCAGTAGTCTGTCATTGTCCCTGTGAAGTTGTTTGTTATCTTGTTTTGCTCTTTGAATGTAATGCCAAGTTATGATGATGTGTTTCAAGAAGAGTTTAATTGAAGGAAAGATGAGAGATTAGTAAATGTGTGCAAGGAATAAGCCTGCTTTTTGTTTGTTTGTTTGTTTGTTTGTTTTTGGGCCACACCCAGTGACACTCAGGGATTACTCCTAAATATGCACTCAGAGATCACTCCAGTTTTGGGGAACATATGGGACACTGGGGATCGAATTCAGGTCCATCCTGGGCCAGCCTTGAGCAAGGTAAACACTCTACTGCTGCCATCACTCCAGCACCTAGCCTGCTTTCTTGTTTAGTTAACTTGCCTGATCTTATAGATATTCAAAGTGGTAAGACTCAAGTGAACTTTGAAGATCTGTTCTGAGAGTCTCCTTAAGAGTAACAGAACTCAAAGGAGACACAAATCACATTCAAGGTCAGACTAGGTGAAATGAGGGGGTGTGTAAAATATTTCAGCAAGGAATTCACCCTTCTACTCTCCTCCCAGAAGTTTTTTGATGCTCTTTATCTGTGAAAAGCTGACTCTAAAGCAAAGAGACTTGGTTATGCTGAGGAAACACACAGCCCCCAATCTGCGTCTTGTCTTAGGAAAATAAGTTTATTTCTTCCTCACACCACTGTGTTTGCTGTGAGAGTTGGGAGCTTTGCTTTTATTTTATTTTATTTTATATTATCATTTTGGTCCTTTAGCTGACCAATCATGTACCATCCATAACATTGATGACAACTATGGCAGGTCAAGTTATTGTCAAATGCTCACTGACTCTTTAAATGTTCTCTTGGAATAACTTTATTTCTGCTTAGATTTCATTGGCCAAAAAAGATTACATTTCCAGGTCTATGTACAAAGATTTGCTTCATATAGTCCATTCACTGGCATAAATCAGAGAATTTAAAGTATTTGGTAGCTAACACTAAGGACTTATGACATAAAACTTTAGGTTGTCTTCACTTATCAGTCAGCAGTAGTTTGAAACAATCCACCTTAAAATGAACTTTAGGAAAGAATGCTTGATAAATAATCACCTGACCTGGTTATGTTGACAGCCAAGAATCAAAGACTCTGTGTCTGGATGAAAGCTTTGAGGCAGTGAATCCTGTTTTTAAGTAGGAGTTTCTCTTTGGAGGACTGAGTAGAGTGAGCTTTTTACTTTAAAGGTTTCAGCACAAAATATTCGGTGACAATGCAGCAGAAATGAAGCTTTTGTTTCCTTCTAGAAAAAATAAAAACATTGCTTTGACTCTTCATTGCTATTTCTCATCCATCTTTTTTCTGCATTTATGCTTCTTGTACAAAGCATGCTTTGAATGTATTGATAATTTAATGTGTTCTTTTAAAAATTCCATCCAGCCTACACAGACATTCTGTAGGTATGTTTGCACAGTGGTAGTAAGGAGCTTCTCAAGCATTTAAATGAGGTCATCAAATAACCACATATGATTTCAGAAATCTCTGTGGACTTCTAGTCACTAAGTCAGTATAGCTAACTGGTTTATATTTTCTGTTGGAGCACAGCAGTATTATTCAAAAGATTTTGCTGGAAGAATAGAGGTATTCAAATAGGCATCTTAATATTTCAGGGAAATTTTAGTTTCTGAAAAGTCACATCTGCTGTCATCAAGATTTATACTCTTTTTCATTTTTAAAGTAACTTCATATGACTTGCCTTTGTGGAGAAAGGAAGGTTAATTATTTAAAATTTTTATACAGAAATAGAAGTATGTTGCCCAAAAATGTGACCTTCAGCTGGAAGAATCTGGTCTAACCAGACATTTATTTCCTTTAATAAAGGTATGGTGGGTAATAATGAATATATCTATATATTAATGAAGTAAATGAAAAATTTTATGTGTTGGGAGAAATAATTTATAGAAAAAAATATGCTATTAGCATATCTAAAATGATTTTATTTAAATGAAGAAATAAATAAATTTCTGTAAACATACAGACTTTTATTTTTATTTAGACTAACGTGAATTACAATATTTCACAGTTATATCTAAGGCACAAAATGACAATGAATTAGGGCAATTCCCACCACCAATGTTGCCTCCCTTGGCCATCTCAAAACCCCCCATCCTTAGCACTCTGGACTGTTAGTGTAACAGGTCCCTTTTGTGTGTAGCTTGTTCTAATTTGGGTCTCTTAATTCTCTTGTTGTTGACTTTGGGTTGGGTATTTAAGTCTGATCAATTTTTATTTTCACTCAATGCTCGTGAGACCGCTTTGTTCCTGATACCATCCACTTTTATTTTTTCTCAGTTTGTAGGAAGCCATAGAAATATGAGGCAGAACAAGATGATTCATGTTCTATGGTTCTATTAGAAAAAAAAAAAGCAGGCAGGAGCTTTTGTCTAGAAGTTATACATAAGATGGGGGCATCAGGCTCCCTTCAGATTCATCCTTTCTACTGCTCCTCCCCAACCAGTTCCTCTGTGGCTTTACCTAGGACAACTGGCACAGCATTTTTTTTCCCTAGAGAAAAATTCAGCTCATCTCCAGCAGCAGAGACCTTCTTATCCTAAGATCACTAAGAGACTTTACAATAAAAAAAGTATGGATATGTAACCTATTTTTCAGAAATATTTATGGGTCATGTATCCCAATTTACAGATTGAAAACCTGAACCAAAAAGACCTAAAAAATAAATAAAATAAAAAAAGTTTTTTCTGGGGCTGGACAGATAGCATGAAGGTAATGCATTTGCCTTGCATGCAGAAGGTCAGTGGTTTGAATCCTGGCATCCCATATGGTTCCCCGAGCCTGCCAGGAGCAATTTCTGAGCATAGAGCCAGTAATAACCCCTGAGCGATGCCAGGTGTGACCCAAGAACAACAACAACAAAAAAGTTGATTCTCTCAAATATAGAAACATCTAGAAACTGCCCATTTTCTGTGACCAGCTTGCATGGAGTGATTTAATTAAATCACAGTTCATAGGCACTTTAATTTTTCTGTTCCTGATTGGCTTCAAAAATCAGTCTTGCAATTAAAACCTAATTATGCGTTGCTCTTTCATGTTACCTTTTGCCCAAGGAACAAAAAGTGCTTTACAAACATTAATTAAGCAGCACAACACCCCTGTGAGGAAAGTAGGAATTAACTTGCTCTTAGTTGTGGTGACATCGAAAATTACGAATTTAGTCATTTATTCATGATGATCATGGGAATTGTTGCCCAAGCTTCCATAAGATTGAAATTACTCTGTTTCTCTTTCAAAAAGGAAGAGTTTGTCCTTCCATTAGACTGTCTTTGAAATACATCAGTACATATTTGTGAAAGTATTCTAAACTACTTTAATATTAGCATTTTGTGTTGTAGTCATTTTCATATTTATCAGTTATGTCCACCTGCCTCAGTAATGCTCAGAATAATCAGAGTCATTATGGGAGTCCAAAGGTAAAGGCCCAGTCTGGCTAGCCAAAGTTGCTCAGCAATTGGGAGATCTGGATTAGAGCTGGGGACGTGAGGTAGGGCATAATATATGACTTTGTGCAAAGTATATGCTACATTCTCTTAAGTTATCTCCTTAACTTTGTGTTTTTTTAAAAATCTGTCGTTGGACCAGAGAGATAGTACAAGAGGTAATGGCTTGCATACAGCCAACTGCTCCAGGGGTCACACCAGAATACAGAGCCAGAAACACTTTTGAACACTGTTGGGGTGTAGCCCAAAGCCCACCCCCCCAGAACTCTGACTTTTGTGAATTCTTTTCATTAGTTATCAGTTTAAATGTTAAGTGATAATTTCTTATAGAAAAATTTTTTACATTTTTATTACTTAGCAGATTCTAGATATTTGGGACTCTACCTAATCTGAAAGTCTTATTAAGTGTTATTATCCTTAGTAAACTTTTTATTGGGCTACATTGAAATATTGTAAAGCAATAGGAAAATGCATGAATTATAAGAGTTGGTGAATTTCTATGACATGAATGTTTTTAAGTACTATCACAGAGAATCTCAATACCCTAAGTCCCTCATGAAACATAATCTCACCCAGTCACTTACCTCTAAAATGACGCATAACCTGAGCTCTTACAAGATCAATTGTTTTGCCTATGTTTATACTTTAGGCTAATGGGATCTTATAATGGTTACTTGTTTCTATGTATTCTTTTTGAGTAATATTTTTGTAAGATTTATTCATGTGTTGCCTGTAATCATAGTATTTATCTTTGTTGTTTTATACAGTTGTTTAAATATTAACAACTAACTTATTCTATTGCTATGAACAACTGAGTTATTTTCAACTTGGAACAATTCAAATTATTTTTGATTGAAAGCCACACTCAATGATTTTTGTTGGTCACTCACTCTAGTAAAAAGTTATAGCCTGCAGGACTGTGTGATGCCAGGGAACAAACACGAGCCTCCCACAAGCATTATAGACATCATACAAACCTATGTGCCAGATCCTCACTCTTTAAGTATTATTCTAAAGGCATATTATTCCATATCCTTTTCTTCATCAAGATTTATTCTTGCTACCATGAGCACTATGATAAATAAATAATGTGAACAAAAGAGTTGGCAGATGTTATTCATAGAAGGTAGATTAACCTGTTTCCCAATTGTAGAGCTGGGAGTAATTTAAAATGGTCTGTAACTAACCCTCAAAATATCATCTGTTCATATTGGTTGGCTAAATTCCTCAAAGATATATTTGAGAAGTACAACTGCTGAAATCAGGCAGGTCTGGGTGTGAAAAGTAGCTCTATTTCAATCATGTGACCTTGGACAGCCTGACATCCCTTGCTCCAATTTTCTTAATCAACTGTAGGTTGTTGAAAAATGCAAAAATAAACATGTTGTATTAAGTAGGAACTCATGGAAGTCACACATTAGTAGATCTTTTCTTGGTTTCTGTAACTATTTTTCATTCTGAAAATTCCTATTTATTAATTGTGGTTGGTGAACACAGCCAGTGCTGTTCAAGGATTACTCCTGTCTCTTCATTTCTGATGTGGTTAGAGGGACTATAGAGGTTATGAGTTATCAGAGATCTGGGTTGTTCTTGTTCAAAGGAAGTACCCTTCCCACTATGCCATCTCTCTGATTTTTAACTATTTCTCCTTATTTAATTTTATCATTAATAAAATGAATATGATCTCTCAATATAAATTAAATGGAAGTAACAGCAAAAATGCAATGCTATCTTTGCTCTCTCACTTATAATAGAGTAGAAAAAAAACTATATAGATAGACTTTCTTTCTTCATCTATCCTTCTCAGTCTCTTGGCTACATTTCTTCTTTTCAACAAGTCTCTACCGAGGCCATTTGTAGGTTCAGAGGCAGTGCTTCTGTCCTCTGCTATATGTACAGCTTTAGTTCTTTGGAATGGAGCACAGGAAACATTTTACTTATATTCACTTGAAGTTTTGATTACAAGCGCAGATTCCTGTTACTACTAGATCTCTGTAAAACATGCCTTAAACAAAGCTCATGTTTGCAGACTGTCAAGGAAGTGTCTAGTCTTTACTGATTAGAGAATTATTACAGGCAGATACATTGCAAACTTCGAGGCCAGCACCTTCATCACTAAGGTCACTCTGTCACACCTCTAAATATTCATGAATCAAGTATGATGGAAATAGGTTCTTTTTTTAAACACAAAGCTAAGTTTGTGATTTGCAGGAAGTTATAGCCAAACTGCATAGTAGGCTGAGTGTAGAGCCAGAAATAAGCCCTGAACACAGCTAGATGTGGCCTAAAAATAAACGAACAGTAAAAAGGATTGTAGAAACCTTCAATATATCTGAGATTTATCGTAAGACAGTCAGATGATCTAAACTGACCTTTATGCTGTTTTGAAGATAATTTGCTCTTGTATTTGAATTCTTAAGCAATATCTCTAGGTAGTTATTAAACTTTCAGAAATTTTATCTTTTTGTTTATTACTAAGGTAGCATGGTTTGCAATAATGTTAATGCTTATACTTTGATATACAATGTTATTGCACCACAGCATTACAGAGTAACAATACCCTCCCTCACTGTCCCTGATCCCTTCCAGTCTGCGTCCATCAGCTTTCCCTTTGATGATCTCAGTTTTGTTTTCAGAGGACTCAGAGTTTGTATTTGTTGGACAAAGTCTATTCTTTTGCTTGCTTTCTTTGTAAACCACATATAAGTGAGATCACCCAATATTTGTCTTTCTTCTTCTGATTTATTTTATGTAAAATCACACACCCTAGTTTAATTTTATAACAAAATGTAAGATTTTATCTTTTCTTAGTAGTAAACCACTGGTTTTATATATATATATATATATATATATATATATATATCTCACAATTTCTTCATCTGTTGTAGAACATGTGGGTTTCTTCCAGATATTAGCTATTGTAAATATCACTGCAATAAACATAAGTGTGCATATGTCTTTTTAAACTAGTGTGTTCTTGGGATAGACTCCAAGGAATGGAATCACTAGGTTATTTGGTAGTTGTAGCTTCTATTTTCTGAGAAGTCTTATACTGTTTTTCACAGAGGCTCATCAGCTTAAAACAATAATAGTTGACCTTTCAACGTGTTTTGTTAAGTTTATTTCTTTTGTTTGGTACTTTGTAAATCCAGAGAGCAACTAATATACTTCTTAAATACTTTCAAGTAGACAATTACCCATCAGAACTAAGGCTTAACAGGCCCATCAGTTGGACTATATTTAGACACCATATAAAATGGACCTCCTAATTTTATAGACAGGTAAACAAATGGAAGAACAAAATGTTCTTTTAATAAATCTGACCAATTCATGATTGTATTTCAGCATTTTTTTGTTTGATTATTGGGTCACACCTGGCAGTACTCAGAGCTTACTCTTGGTTTTGTGTTCAGAGATTACTGTGGGCAAACTTGGGGAACAATAAAATGTACCAAGAATAGAACAGAGGTCTGCCACATGCAAGGCAAGCACTGTATTAGCTGCACTATCTTTCTGGACCCTCAAAAAATTTTTAGCCTGTTTATCTTTTCTCATGGTGTAGTTGAATGTATCTTGTCTACCTAACTTCAAATTTTATTCTTTTAAAAATATCATTAATGTCTTTCTGATATTAAATTTATGTTTATTATACGTTTATTCTATTTTATTTATTTCTTTAGTTTGGGGATCACACCAAGATGTGTTTAGGACTTACTTCTGGTTCTGACTTATGATTCACTCCTTGCAGTGTTCAAGGAGCCATCTGGGTTCCAGATTTCAAACTCAGGTTGGCTGCATTTAAGGCAAACACTCTCCCTTCTGTACTATCACTCTGGCCCTCATCGTATGGTTTATAAAAATAAAATAAATTATTATGGAATTAAAATAGCATAGTACACTACACACTGGCTCTCTATTAGTATTTTATGTAAACTTGTGTAGAAGGTGGTAAAACAGAGTGGATATCATAAAATAAGATACAAGTAGCCTGTGACATGCAATTCTCCTTCTCATAATAAACCCAGACACCACAGTGATATTCAAACACTATCTATAAAGAAGTTCGCTATTATAAGGTTTTAATTGATTCAAATGAAACAAGAACCCCGAACAAAATTTTTATTAAAATAATTATTTTAGAGGTTAAGGACAAAAAATATTCTAGAGCAATGATGTTATTTTCTGCCAATGTTCTAGAAGAACTTAATTGTGCCTACTTGTGTCATGAGGGAAATAATTGTGATGAATTATAATAGTTAATAGTTTAGTTCATGTATATTATGGGTCAACCAAAAACATATCTCTTATTATTTTGCTATAGCCCTTTGATACAAATATAGTCTGAACTGTTTTAGAGATTAAGTAATTTATATATCTTGTTGATGAGAAATAGAATATGGCAGGGCTTGCCATGTAGTTGGTGATTGAGTCAAAATTTGCACAGAATCTGTGTGGATTCCAGAGCTATGTGCTTTGGAATGTCTCTCTGTAGAGATGATGAAGAAATACAACACAGTACATTAGTTTGTGGGCCCTAGACTTGTTAGCCATAGGTGTAAGACTGGCAGGGTTAAAACAATCATCATAACCATTGCACTGTCCTATCTTTCTGTTCATTTTAAAGCAAATCTACAGGCCAGATAGATGGTTCAAAGAACTGGAGCAGTTTTTTATGTAGGAGGTCCAGGTTTGTTCCCTAGCACAACTTGATCTTCTAAATTACGTTGTTAATGTGCCCCCATGCACAGAGGTGAAAGTACTAGTCCCTAAGTACCACAATCAAGTGGAGTGACCCCATTAACACCGATCAAATTCTTCATTTGGTGTCTTTGAATGGTGTCAGGAAGTAGGGTCTGAATGACCTTGGTGAGAAAAACTAATAAGATACAGATATAAAGGAATATTTGTTTTACTTACTAATGGCTGGGTGTAGATTTCCTTCTTTCCCTTGTCAAGGAAGCTGAGGTTCTGAGGCCACCACAAACCACAATATGACTCACGAGAGGAAGGGAGGAAAAATCTTGGAAAACTCAAAATCTGATCTTTCCCATACAAGCCTCAATCTGCTTTGACCTCATTCCAAAGGGAGTGGTTTCCTTAATAAAATGTGTGTGATGTAATGTGAGCCTATGTTACATGAGTGTAGTTCTCCTTGGGATGTCTAGTTTGTTCTTTCAGTTTGCAACACTAGTCTTCAATCCTATATTGTGAACGACTATGGGAGAGGCTGTGTTGGGGCCCTGAAGCCCTCAAGTCCACTTAATTTATCCATGGCAGCTATAGATTCGTTGTTGCTTTTATCTCCACTTGCATGTATTAGCGATTGAAAGAGAATAATGTGTGCCCTAGATTATATGTGCTATTCACAAATGTTGTTAATTATATTCTACAACTTTTTTTTTTAAAGTTTGTAAGACAAACTTTCAGGTATTTTTTTAATATAATTTTTATTTTGATCATAGTGGCTTACATATTGTTGACAATATTTTAGGTACATATTTACACAAAATCAGGGGGGCTTCCCATCCCCAAATTGTCCTCCCTAACCCTCCAACTTTTAACCACTCCTGCCTGCTAAGTAATCAAAGAACTAGAGTTTCTACCAGCAGAAGAGATGGACAGAAAGATATGGAAGGTGAAATAATTGTGGAAGGCAAGCAGCACCAAATAGAACTCAGTTTTTAGCATTTAAAGTCTGTTAGGCAAGATCACCTCCCAGTTTTCTCTCCTGCTTCTTGCCTTCTGAGGCAAGTAAGTGACTTAGAAGGGTCAGCTGTTTGGGTGACTTCTTTCTCCACAGTGGTAAAATTTCATCTTACATATTTATAACATCTAGACGGACTCCTCCTAGTTTTTCTCTTTTTTGTTTGCCTTCCCTCTCCACCCATGGTACCAAGACCAGACAGTCATATGTTCATTTGGTGGAAATGAAAAATGATCAGACTTGAATACCAAATCCAAAGTCAACGACAACAGAATCAAAACCCAATCTACAACAAGCTGTACAAGTTGGGAACAGTTCCACTAGCATTCCAGGGGGTAAAGGAGGGAGATGTGGGACGCATGCTGGAAACAGAGATGGAGGTAGGACAACACTGGTTCTCCCATTCATTCATTGTCACTATGTGCCTTAAGTATTGCTGTGAAAGATTTGTAATTCACTTTTACCACAATAAAAGTTGAAAAAAATTCATCTTACAGCTTAAAATGCTTGTCTCCAAATATTTCAAAATTTGAAATGCATCTAGGACAAATTACATAATTAAAAAACAACAAATAAAATGTAAATAAAAAGCACCGGCTTCCTGTTAATGACCATACTGGTTTTTTCAATGTCGGTTTAGTCAGTAATTATTCTTTCTAATCTTTCGGTCCAATGATATCCAGATTGTCTAAATGTCAATCTTTTCTGTGAGGGAGAAATTCTCTGTGAAGTTGAAAGTGCCTAGTGCATCATGTTTAGATAATATAGGTAAAAATTAAATGAAATGACATGGGGTATCTCTACTCAATTAACTGTAATTTAAATGTTATTTAAATAATTATACTGCCTATATATTCTGTTTGGGATGGGGCGTAATTATTAATGTTCTTCACTCTTCAAGAGATGACTATATCATTCTCCTTAAATTATAGGACATGTAAAAGTCAAAAAAGCTGGTGTTTACTTTTCTTCTTCCTATTTCCTTGAAATCTTCTAGAGTTAAAATATAATTTTGATAAGATCAAAGGTATTCTGTAGTTCATCTACTACAGATAGATTCTGAGAATTTGAAATAAATCCTGGCATGAGTTATGTGTAAGATATGGGGAAAGAAATATTATAATGTGCCGTGCATGCAACTTGCCTTGCAGGCAGCTGACCCAGGTTTGATCTATCGCACTACATATTGTCCCCTAAGCCAGGACTGTTCCCTGAGCACAGAGACAAAAGTAATCCCTGAGCACCACTAAGTGTGGCCCAATATATATATATATATATATATATATTGGTTTTTGGGCCACACCCGGCTTTGCTCAGGGGTTACTCCTGGCTGTCTGCTCAGAAATAGCTCCTAGCAGGCACGGGGGACCATATGGAACACCGGAATTCGAACCAACCACCTTTGGTCCTGGATCTGCTGCTTGCAAGGCAAACGCCGCTGTGCTATTTCTCCGGGCCCGCCAATATTTTTTTAAAGAGCAAATTATAAGGATTTTGAAAAGTTTGGAGGGAGAAAAACTATAAAATAAATTTTTTTATATAAAGATGAAATGTTCAGAGTCAGGGATGTGGCCCAAATTGTAAAACACGAACAAGGCTATGTATTCGATTTCTGGCACTTTCACTCCTGAGACTAGAATGTTTCTTTATTACAATTCAGGAATCCACCAGTACCCAAATAGAGCTGCTTCTTACTGTTGGAGAAGAGACTGCCAAATACTATTAAGTTTTTTATATTCTTGATAAAGCTCTAGCAGAAAAAAAATCAATTTAGACTGACTTTGATGACTTTTATTTATTTTTAATGAGATCAATATGAATTACAAGTCTTTCACAATTATATTTAAGGTACATAGTGACAATGAATTAAAGCAATTCCCATCACCAGTGATGACCTCCCTCTGCCATACCTCCACCCTTAGCCCCCTGGACTGCTAGTATAACAGGTCCCTTTTGTGTGTAGCTTGTTATGGTTTGGGTGTCTTGATTCTATTGTTATTATCTTAAGTTGGGTATTAAGTCTGATCATTTTTTAATTTCCACTCAGTGCACATGAGACTGCTTTGCTCCTTGTACCATCCACATTTTTTCTCAGTTTGTAGGAAGACACAGAAATATGAGGGAGAACAAGATGATTCATTTTCTATAGTTCTAATTAAAATAAAAAGGAAAGTGAACAGGAGCCTCTGTCTAGAAGCTATAAATATGAATTTTTTTTTTTAAAAAAAAGAAGAGGGCTGGTATGGCAAGGTTTTTTTTGTTATGTTTTTGATTTGTTTGTTTAGGCACATCAAGTATTTTAGCAAATTAGAAAGAAAATTCCCTTGGCCAAAACGATACAGGATATCTCCACAATTGAAGCATTCTGTTATGAGCCCAAGTAGAGGCTTCAAACTTGTTCATTATTGAACCCCAAAGTCTTTCTTTATGGTGCCAGGAAATGTTCTGCTTAGTTGTGATTGTCAAAGTCAGTCCTCTGTAACTGGAGACCTTGGTTTTTGCACAGATCCTAGGACAAAGTCTAGGATAGCGTCTTTCTTTATGGTGCCAGAAGTTCTGCTCAATCATAGTTGTTGTAGTCAGTCTCTGTAGTTAGTGATCCTTGTTTTTGCACAGATCAAGGGATGGAGTGTCTTCTGATATCATTTCACCATTAGGTGATGAGGTAGGACAACTTGCCCTTAGATCAAGTTGTTGCTGTTTCCTCTTTGAACCTACCTTGGGTAAGTTGGTACCAGAGAGGTATTAGGGAATTCCCAGGGGGAGTTTAATTCCTGATGCTGCTGCAGGAAACTGTGTCAGTTCTAAGGTTGGGATCTGGGGTTTGGGGTTGGGCGTCGGTGTTCGATCACATGAGGTCTAAGTCAAGTCCCCATGGCATATGTTCAGGGTGGAAGGCATTCCTGTATTATAAAATTTATGGGTTATTATCCTTAGTAGATAAGAACTTGTTGCTATACATAAGATTTTCCCATTTTAGTGTGCCTATGCCAAAAGGAATGATGCCATATTATACTGTTAGTACATTTGGGGGTAAAATTGACAAGCTATACAA
Organism: Suncus etruscus; assembly: GCF_024139225.1. Taxonomy (NCBI): domain Eukaryota; kingdom Metazoa; phylum Chordata; class Mammalia; order Eulipotyphla; family Soricidae; genus Suncus; species Suncus etruscus. Next base: position 70,628,343 of record NC_064863.1, on the reverse strand, counting down.
TCCCTATGCCTGGTTTTTGCCTGAGATTTTATCCCATGCAAGACTGTTCTACAGAATTTCATACTAAGTTAGAACCAAAACAAGCAAAAATAAAAATTAGAATATAAAAAAGGGATGGAGGAGACAACCTTTACATTTGTAAATAAACACACTAAGAGATATCCTATTAAAAAATTAAACATACAAGGAAAATATAGATATTCCCATGAAGTCTTATGAGATAGTCTTGGGAGGTGGGATGAGATCCAGGGCACAGTTTTATCCCATACTGTGGTCTGATTAAGTCTGAAAAATGGTTTGTAGCCATAAGGGATCAGATAGTGTCCTCAAACTGGGAATCCTTCTGGAGCTGAGTCTGAGAGCAAGCAATAGTCCACATTGATGGGGGTGAGGTGGGAGAAAGAGGTTACATGGATTTCGTCAGCAGGAGTGGTGGTTGCAGCTTCTTGCCCAGGTGAGAAATAAGGGGCTGAGAGGCTATCCTTTCACTTTGGTAGTTGGATGACAGCTTACTGGGACAGGTAGGCAATCTCAGTTTCTAAGGAGCTAAGAACTAAGGGTGAGGAGGATTAAATAGGGAGAGATAATGGACCAGGACTGAGGGGTGAGAGGATAGAAGGAGTTCTGAACGGGGAAGAGGGGGGATAATATACACAGGGGCTCTGTACAATATAAGCATGGATTGTTTATAATATAGATTAGGCAAACATAGGAGTCTACTGCATACAAACTCATGCCCACTTAGAGACAAACGTTAGAAATCTATTCATAGATTGAGGTTGGAGTCCTGACTTTTATGGGGTAGACCAGAGTGCTTAAAAATAATTGAGTTACTTATCCACTGCTGGTGGGAATGCCGTCTAGTTCAACCTTTATGGAAAGTGATATGGAGATTCCTCCAAAAACTGGAAATCGAGCTCCCATACGATCCAGCTATACCACTCCTAGGAATATACCCTAGGAACACAAAAATACAATACAAAAACCCCTTCCTTACTCCTATATTCATTGCAGCACTATTTACCATAGCAAGACTCTGGAAACAACCAAGATGCCCTTCAACAGACGAATGGCTAAAGAAACTGTGGTACATATACACAATGGAATATTATGCAGCTGTCAGGAGAGATGAAGTCATGAAATTTTCCTATACATGGATGTACACGGAATCTATTATGCTGAGTGAAATAAGTCAGAGAGAGAGAGAAAAACGCAGAATGGTCTCACTCATCTATGGGTTTTAAGAAAAATGAAAGCCACCCTTGTAATAATAATTTTCAGACACAAAAGAGAAAAGAGCTGGAAGTTCCAGCTCACCTCAGGAAGCTCACCACAAAGAGTGATGAGTTTAGTTAGGGAAATAACTACATTTTGAACTGTCCTAATAACGAGAATGTATGAGGAAAATGGAGAGCCTGTCTAGAGTACCGGCGGGGGTCGGGTGGGGAGGAGGGAGACTTGGGACATTGGTGATGGGAATGTTGCACTGGTGATAGGTGGTGTTCTTTACATGACTGAAACCCAAACACAATCATGTATGTAATTAAGGTGTTTAAATAAATTAAAAAAATATAAAAAATAATTGAGTTAAAAAAGATAGGTAGATGAAAAAATATTAAAAGGAATAAAATAAATAAATAGGTAAATAAATAAATTGAGCTAGCACATTGGAGAGAAAAGGTTTTCCAGTTTCTAGGGACTTCATCAATGGCAAGGATGAACTTTGCTAAATTTTAGAATAAACATAATTTTCACATCTAGAGTGCTAAGTAATAAGACAGAGCACTATAAGAGGAGTCTACCCTATGTAGTATCATCCCTCGTGTCTTGTGCATCGAGGTTCCTTTCCTGAAAGTAAACTGACAGCGTGAGCGTTATGCTATAATGGTCATATAGTTTGAAGGAGGGTTAGAAGGGAGAAGACAAATAGAATTACAAAATAAAAAACAAAAGAAAGAAAAAGTAAAAAATAAGATAAAAAAGTAAAAAAAAAAAGAGAGAGAGAGAGAAGGGATAGTAGTAATTTGCAAAAACATACTCAATGAGTGGAACCTGCAACGTAATTTTCTGGTGTGCAGTTGCCTATTTAAATGTCTCCATGGTCATAAGCTTTAGGTCATAGTAGAAGACATAATTATGGAGTATTTTTATCAAGTGATTGTGATGATGGATACTATATATGGAGTCTAATATGTTAGAACACTGAATTGCGAAGTTAAATTGTCCAACCTATATATCCAAGAACCTCTGTGAATGGTTGGTGCCTTTTCTTACACACCCTTTATAATATGTTGATTTAGTTACTTTGTGATAGTGTCTTCAATAAAATGGGATTGGGGTCTAGGGTAGCAGCCTCTCATTAGAGAAAAAAGGGCAAGAAAATAAACATTGGTTCATATTAATTCTTCCAAGTTATTTTTACAGAGAAGCTATTTAAAACTATTTATGATATTTTGTTTTTGGTATTTCCTATATTTTATCATTTTTTAGACCAATATACTTTGAAAAGCATGTTTTCTCTAAGAAATATCTAAGACATTACAGTTTTATATTCCATTTTCTAGTACATTTTTAAAATAACCTAATAAAAAATGATCACATATAACTAAGAATAGGCACAATGTGTGAGATAGTTACCAAGGTTGTGTCATTGTTGAAGTTGAAGTTGAGCTCAGAACTTAATCCCACATTCCCACTGTGAAATGGGGAAAGCAACATCAGTAGACAGAGCCAGAGTTGGTAGAAAGACCTATTGATGCTCCAGGTCTTCTTTCCTTGCCTGCTTCCACCCTGCTCTGCATTGAACCTGTGTATCTACCTGAACATTAGGATATTTCTCTTTGGTGGTCTCTACATCCATTCCTTCCACTTCTTCCATCTTCCCTCCCACCACTTTCTTTCTGTTTTTGTCCTCTCTTCCTCTCTATTTCTGTTTCTCTGTCTCTTTTTCTCTTTCTGCCTGTATTTTTATCTTTCTTTTCTTTTCTTTCTTTTTTTTTTTTTGATTTTGGGCCACACTTGGTGACACTCAGAGGTTACTCCTGACTATGCGCTCAGAAATCGCTCCTGACTCCCGGGGACCATATGGGACACCGGGGATCCATCCCATGTCGGTCCTGGGTCAGCTACTTACAAGGCAAATGTTCTACACTGTGCTATCGCTCTGCTCCCTGTCTGTCTCTTTCGGTGTCTTGGTATCTGTTTCTTTGTCTAACTCTCTCTCTCATACTACCCATGTTGGGGTAGACTGGACCTCTTGATAATACCTAAGCATATGGTGCTGTACAGACAACATAGAGCTTGGATTTCACCCTTGCTACTACATTCATGGTGGCAGAGAGAGAAATGCAGTGTCAGGTATCAAACTGAGAGACTTGCTTATGTCTCTTTGAGTTATCCCATTCATTCTTCCCTTATCCTTTTTGAATTGTTGCTTCCACTTTCCTTCTAATTCTGATTTGTGCATTGACAAAATCATCCTGAAGTTTGAGGGTAAAAGTAGATGCCCTTTTGCTTCTGCCTTCTTGTGGTCAGATTGCCCAATTTCTATTCTTTTGGAACTAGTCATAATAAATAAATCCAGCAATTAGAACTGAAACTGTCCAGAGGAACATAATCTGGAAGGATTCGATGTGACTAGGAATGGGGCCATTAAAATGGAAAAATAAAATCTTGTGATAAGAGAATATGTGTAAAGTCCGGAATAAAAATAAAAGTGTCTGCCTATATCTTCTATAAACAGTTGATATCTTAACTGTGAAAAATGCAGACCACCTTCACTTGTCCTCTCATTAACTTCTGAGCCAAAATGGTACACATTCAGCAGAGAGAATTTTCACAATATGATTTAATCCTTTTCTGGTCATCCCCAGAGACCATGGGCATCATGGGATTGGAGAAATAAAATTCAGAAATACAGTGAGGAAATTTATTGGTTTAAAATAAGTCTTTTGCTCTGGTATAGAACTCTATTTGCTAACCTGTTTCCACATTTTTTAAATGTATTCATCATGAATTACAAAGTTGTTTATGCTCAGTTTCAGGCATACAATATTCACCAATCTCTTTACCAGTGTCCATTTCCTTAATTTTTTTATACAGCAACCAAGTTTATTTCTTATTTTTGTTCACTGTTTTTTTTTCCAGGATGTCAGGATCTTGTGTTTCTACATCTAGAAACCTACAACGACTGAGGCAGCATGTCAAGAGTTTCATCTATAAAATGATTAGCCAAAGAAGTTTTTTTTTCAAGTAGATTAAAATCTTTTTTTCTTTTATAAAATCTTTATTTAAGCACCATAATTACAAGCATGATTGTAGTTGGGTTTCAGTCATAAACAGAACACCCACCTTCACTAGTACATCATTCCCACAACCAGTGTACCCCTCTCACCTCCCCCACCCCTGCCTGTATTTTAGACAGGCATTCTACTCCTCTCACTCATTAACATTGTCATTATAGTTGTTAGTGTAATTATTTCCCTAACAGCATTCACCACTCTTTGTGGTGAGCTTTATATCTTGAGCTGGTCCTTCTGGCCTTTAAATCTATTGTCTCTGAAATTATTATAATAATGTCTCTAATTTGTTAAAATCCATAGTTGAGTGAAACTATTCTTTGTCTATCACTCTCCCTCTGACTTATTTCACTCAAAATAATAAATTCCACATATATCCAATTATAGGACAATTTCGTGACTTCATCTCTTTTGATGGCTGCATAATATTGTATTGTGTATACGTACCAAAGTTTCCTTAGCCATTCCTCTGTTAAAAGGCATCTTGGTTGTTTTTAGAGTCTGGCTATTGTAAACAGTGCTGCAATGAATATAGGTGTGAGGAAAGGATTTTTGAATTGTATTTTTGTGTTCCTAGGGTATATCCCTAGTAGTGGTATAGTTAGGTCATATGGGAGCTCAATTTCCATTTTATTGAAGAATCTCCATATTGTTTTCCATTAAGGCTGGACTAGATGGCATTCCCTCCAACAGTGAATAAGAGTTCCTTTCTCTCCACATTTCTACTAGCACTGCTTGTCCTTTGTGTTGTGCTCCAGTATCTGTGGTGTGAGATGGTACCTCATAGTTGTTTTAATTAGCATCTTTCTAATGATTAGTTATGTGGATCATTTTTTTCATGTGTCTTTTGACTATTTGTATTTTTTCTTTGAGGAAGTGTCTGTTCATTTCTTCTCATTTTTTTGATGGAGTTAGATTTTTTTGGTAAAGTTTTGTCAGTACCTTGTATATTTTGGATATTAGCCCCTTATCTGATGGGTCTTAGATGAATAGTTTCTCACCTTCAGTGGGTGGCTCTTGTTTTGTAGGCACCATTTCCTCTTATTTCCTTAATTTTTTAAGCTGAAAAATATGTTTTCATGACTTAGGATCAATAATGCTGAAAGGTGTTGGGACAATAGAACAGATAGGACATTTGACTTACATGCAGCCAACTTGCACATTAGTTTTATCTGACACTCAAATGATCCCCTCAATTCCATTAGGAGTGATTCCTGAGTACACAGACACTGGATATGGCCAAAACAAACAAAAACCATGCTAAGCAAGTTGTGGGGTCTTCTGGTTAAAATTGCTTTTTCGTTTGGTTTGTTTATTTATTATTTTTGTTATGTTTTGGGCCATACTTTCTTGTGGTCAGTATTTACTCTTTACTCTGTGCTCAGGGATCACTTTTGGCTAGACTTATGGGACAATACAGATGCCGAAGAGGAGATCTAGGTGTAAAACAAACATCTTAACCACTGGAATATCTCTTCAGCCCTGAGCTGTGGATTTCTTAGGAGATATTTTAAGTACTTTTTAAAAATACATAAGTAGCATTATTAAGCAATATTATGAAGATAATTAATTCATTATAGTCACAAGATTACTTTAATAAAATCATCCCACTGAATGCTATAATTCTGCAAATTTAAACTACTTTTGGGGCAGTGGAGCTTCCATAATCTATTTTAGTAATTTTCAATTGAATTTTTACATTATATGTCCTTTGGTAGGACTTATTTATAAGTTACCTTTTGAGCCAAGACCTTTCTTAGCCCAAAAGTTAACTGGCATTAAAATAGTGGAAAGTAAAAACACTTAAGCATTTCTCCAAAATGTTTACTCTTTTTCTAAATATATATTTTTTTATTTAAACACCTTGATTACATACATGATTGTGTTGTTTGGGTTTCAGTCATGTAAAGAACACCACCCATCACCAGTGCAACATTCCCATCACCAATGTCCCAAGTCTCCCTGCTCCCCACCCAACCCCTGCCTTTACTCTAGACAGGCTTTCTATTTCCTTCATACATTCTCATTATTAGGATAGTTCAAAATGTAGTTATTTCTCTAACTAAACTCATCCCCGTTTCTGGTGAGCTTCATGAGGTGAGCTGTAACTTCCAGCCCTTCTCTCTTTTGTGTCTGAAAATTATTGCAAGAATGTCTTTCATTTTTCATAAAACCTATAGAGGAGTGAGACCATTCTGCGTTCTCTCTCTCTCTCTCTCTCTCTCTCTCTCTCTCTCTCTCTCTCTCTCTCTCTGACTTATTTCACTCAATATAATAGATTCCATATACGTCCATGTATAGAAAAATTTCATGACTTCATCTCTCCTGACAGCTGCATAATATTCCATTGTGTATATGTACCACTGTTTCTTTAGCCATTCATCTGTTGAAGGGCATCTTGGTTGTTTCCAGAGTCTTGCTATGGTAAATACTGCTGCAATGAATATAGCTGTAAGGAAGGCCTTTTTGTACTGTTTTTTTTGTTCCTAGGTTATATCCCTAGGAGTGGTTTAGCTGGATTGTATGGGAGCTCAATTTCCAGTTTTTGGAGGAATCTCCATATTGCTTTCCATAAAGGTTGGACTAGACAGCATTCCCACCAGCAGTGGATAAGAGTTCCTTTCTCTCCACATCCCCGCCAGCACTGCTTGTTCGCATTCTTTGTGATGTGTGCCAATCTCTGGGGTGTGAGGTGGTTCCTCATAGTTGTTTTGATTTGCATCTCCCTGATGATTAGTGATATGAAGCATTTTTTCATGTGTCTTTTGGCCATATGTATTTCTTCTTTGTCAAAGTGTCTGTTCATTTCTTATCCCCAATTTTTGATGGGATGAGATGTTTTTTCTTGTAAAGTTCTGTCAGTGCCTTGTATATTTTGGAGATTAGCTCCTTATCTGATGGGTATTGGGTGAATAGATTCTCCCACTCAGTGGGTGGCTCTTGTATCCTGGGCACTATTTCCTTTGAGGAGCAGAAGCTTCTCAGCTTAATATATTTCCATCTGTTAATCTCTGCTTTCACATGCTTGGAGAGTGCAGTTTCCTCCTTGAAGATGCCTGTAGTCTCAATGTCCTGGAGTGTTTTGCCTATGTGTTGTTCAATATATCTTATGGTTTCGGGTCTGATATCGAGGACTTTAATCCATTTGGATATTACCTTTGTACATGAGGTTAACTGGGGGTCTAAGTTCAATTTTTTGCAAGTGGCTAGCCAGTTGTGCCAACACCACTTGTTGAAGAGGCTTTCTTTGCTCCATTTAGGATTTCTTCCTCCTTTATCAAAAATTAGGTGACTGTATGTCTGTGGAACATTCTCCGAGTATTCAAGCCTATTCCACTGATCTGAGGGCCTGTCTTTATTCCAATACCATGCTATTTTGATAACTATCGCTTTGTACTACAGTTTCAAGTTGGGGAAAGTAATTCCTCCCATATTCTTTTTCCCAATGATTGCTTTAGCTACTCTAGGGTGTTTATTGTTCCAAACGAATTTCAAAAGTGCCTGATCCATTTCTTTGAAGAATGTCATGGGTATATTTAGAGGGATCACATTAAATCTATACAATGCTTTGGGGAGTATTACCATTTTAATGATGTTAATCCTGCCAATCCATGAGCAGTGTATGTGCTTCCATTTCCACATGTCCTCTCTTATTTCTTGGAGCAGAGTTTTATAGTTTTCTTTGTATAGGTACACCACATTTTTAGTCAAGTTCATTCCAAGATATTTGAGTTTGTGTGGCACTATTGTGAATGGGTTTGTTTTCTTAATGTCCATTTCTTCCTTATTACCTTTGGTGTATAGAAAGGCCATTGATTTTTGTGTGTTAATTTTGTAGCCTGCCACCTTGCTGTATGAGTCTACTGTTTCTAGAAACTTTTTGGTAGAGTCTTTAGGGTTTTCTAAGTGGAGTATCATGTCATCTGAAAACAGTGAGAGCTTGACTTCTTCCTTTCCTATCTGGATTCCCTTGATATCTTTTTCTTGTCTAATCGCTATAGCAAGTACTTCCAGTGCTATGTTGACTAGGAGTGGTGAGAGAGGACAGCCTTGTCTCCTGCCAGAATTTAGAGGGAAAGCTTTTAGTTTTTCTCCATTGAGGATAGTATTTGCCACTGGCTTGTCGTAGATGACCTTAACTATATTCACAAAGGTACCTTTCATTCCCATCTTGCTGAGAGTTTTGATCAAGAATGGGTGTTGGACCTTATCAAATGCTTTCTCTGCATCTATTGATATGATCATGTGATTTTTATTTTTCTTGTTGTTGATGTTGTGTATTATGTTGATAGATTTACAGATGTTAAACCATCCTTGCATTCCTGGGATGAAACCTACTTGGTCATAGTGGATAATCTTCTTAATGAGGTATTGAATCCTATTTGCCAGGATTTTATTGAGGATCTTTGCATTTGTGTTCATCAGCGATATTGGTCTGTAATTTTCTTTTTGGTAGCATCTCTGTCTGGTTTAGGTATAAAGGTAATATTGGCTTCATAAAAGCTATTTGGAAGTGTTTCTGTTTCTTCGATTTCATGAAAGAGTCTTGCCAGGATTGGTAATAGTTCCTCTTGAAAGGTTTGAAAGAATTCATTAGTGAATCCATCTGGGCCTGGGTTTTTGTTTTTGGGCAGACCTTTGATTATTGTCTTAATTTCCTCAGTAGTGATGGGGTTGTTTAGATATGCTACATCCTCTTCATTCAACTATGGAAGATTATAAGAGTCTAAGAATTTATCCATTTCTTCCAGGTTCTCATGTTTAGTGGCATAGAGTTTCTCAAAGTAATTTCTGATTACCCTTTGAATCTCTACCATATCAGTAGTGGTCTCTCCCTTTTCATTCCTAATACAAGTTATCAAGTTTCTCTCTCTCTCTCTCTCTCTCTCTCTTTGTTAGTTTTGCCAATGGTCTATCAATCTTGTTTATTTTTTCAAAGAACTAATTTCTGCTTTCGTTGATCTTTCAGATTGTTTTTTGGGTTTTCACTTCATTGATTTTTGCTCTCAGCTTTGTTATTTCCTTCTGTCTCCCTATTTTTGGTTCCTTTTGTTGAGCACTTTCTAATTCTATGAGTTGTGTCATTAAGCTATTCAGGTATGCATCTTCTTCTTTCTTGATGTGTGCTTGCAAAGCTATAAATTTTCCTCTCAGTACTGCCTTTGCTATGTCCCATAAGTTCTGATAGTTTGTGTCTCTATTATCATTTGTTTCCAGGAAGGTTTTTATTTCCTCTTTGATTTCATCTCAGACCCACTGGTTATTCAGTATTAGGCTGTTTAACTTCCAGGTATTAAAGTTTTTCTTCTGTGCCCCTTTTTAGTTTACATATAATTTCAGGGCCTTGTGATCAGTGAAGGTAGCTTTCAAAATTTCTATTCTCTTGATGTTATGGAGGTATGTTTTATTGGAAGCATGTAATTTATCATGGAGAATGTCCCATGTACATTAGAGAAGAATATGTATCCAGGTTTCTGGGGGTGGAGTGTCTTATATATATCTACTAGGCCTCTTTCTTCCATTTCTCTTTTCAGATCTAGTACATTCTTGTTGTGTTTCTGTCTGGTTGACCTATAAAGTGTTGACAATGCCATGTTGAGGTCTCCCACAATTATTGTGTTGTTATTGATACCATTTTTCAAATTTGTCAACAACTGTATTAAATATTTTGCTGGCCCCTCATTCAGTGTATATATGTTTAGGAGAGTGATTTCTTCCTGCTGTACAAATCCCTTGATTAATACAAAATGTCAATATTTGTCCCTTATAACTTTCCTGAGTATAAAGTTTGCATCATCTGATATTTATATGACCTCTCCAGCTTTTTTATGGGTGTTGTTTGCTTGGATGATTTTCCTCCAGCCTTTTATTTTGAGTCTATGCTTGTTCTGACTATTCAGGTGACTTTCTTGTAGGCAAAAGAAGGTTGGGTTGAGTTTTTTGATCCATTTAGCCACTCTGAGTCTCTTAACTGGTGCATTTAGTCCATTGACATTGGAGAAATAATTGTCCTGGGATCGAACCTAGTTCTGTCCTTGGCAGCCACGTGCAAAGCAAATGCCCTATTTCTGTGCTAGCTATCACTCTGGCCCCAAAATCTATTAACTTTAAGGAGACAAATACAGAACATATGATTTTATTTTAACAGACATCATCTGATATACTCCTAATAGTCTTTTTATATTACTATAATTAGGTCAATGTTTTGATGTGAACATTTCTTTTTTTTTTTTGCCTGACTAATATCTCTATTTTTTATTCCAGTGAGCTTGGCATATGAGTCAAGGTATAACAAATGTACCTCTAAAGAAAAAAGCAGCCATGATTTAGTACATTTACCAATTTGGATTATTTTCAACTTACTAGTAAGTTACCACTAAACAAAGTTGAAAGAGATTCACCCAAAAACAGTATGTGTAAATAAACTTAAAAGCATAGTGAATATAATAATGTAAAAAATTGTGAATATATTAATAATAATATTGTAAATAAATATAGAAAATAATAGTAAAAGATAGTATATTACCCTTGCCTTAAGCATGCTTTATTCATTTGTATTTATGATTTTATTTAGTTTTTTAATTTTATTTAATATTTATTTTTTTCAAGTATTCATGATGTTATTTTTTTCATGTACTTAATTTGGTAATGTAACTATCTTATAGAAGGATTTGGATTTTATTTTAATTTTTCAACAAATTTCTTGCTTCTTTTGTGTGTGTATATATGTATGTTTTTTCTCTTGATTTTTTTTATATATAAAAAATACCCTTCACGGTGATTTTATTTTAAAAAGATGTTGCACTGGTGAAAGTCAGTGTTCTTTATATGACTGAAACCCAACTACAATCATATTTGTAATCAAGGTGTTTAAATAAAAATATTAAAATAAAGAGATTCATGTTTGACAATTATCCCATAAAGTTCCTGAGAATTTCATGATCAATTGTTTTGAGCTATTATGAACTGATTCCAGAAGAACACCATTACAGGAAGAGAGACTAAAGTTTATTAATTCTTTGGTAATTCTTTTAAAAGTAGAAAAGGAAATGTAAGTGATTCTAATCTCCTATTCTAAGCAATGTAAATGAAAGAGCATGATGTGTCCTTTTAACACAGTTTATTTCGAGTCATTACAAAGCCCAGCATTTGTGCATTTAATGCAGAGATCATATCAATAGCAAAGAGTGGGGACATCGGCTGCCAGATAGGCACTCCCTAGAACTTCAAAAAGGATCTTAAACTTTTTGAAAGAAATATAAACACAACAGCACATGAAGCCCAAAGGAACTTGGAGTAAGATTACAGTTTTACAAAGTTAATTTAACCTAGACAATATAAACAGATAGCGATAGCAATAAATCTGTTGGAAAAGCAGTGCTGATAGATAACATTGTTACATTGTGTATGTAATGAAAGAAGTATAAGAATAAAGGGCCCCAGAGGAAACAGAACCTTGGAGGTTGATGTATGTAGTAGATTAAAGAAATTTTAATTTATCTTTACCTTGGCTATGAGTGAATACAACATCTGAGACCACCAAAAGGTCAATCTTCAACAGTGTGGATTGCTTAAGGTGCCCAAGAGGGAATATGTAATTCTATTTATGGGTCTAGCCACAGTAAGAGAAGAAAATCAAAATATTCTTCTGATCCATGAATCTGTCTTCTCTCCTGAAAATTGCCTTCAAGCAACACACTCCCTCATTCCCACATCCTGTTGACTGTCTTCTCTACATTTACTAACCATTTACCTGATGTCTCTATCCATCTATTGCCCATTCCCCCTTACTGTTTCTTCCCAAAATCTACTTTTCCTAGAACCTGCAATTTAGTTATCAATCCCAGGAAGCCTTTTTGACCTTCCTAGCTGAAAGACACACTGAATTGAAATTACTGTCTTATTGTGTGTCCTTCCCAATAGGTTTAAAACTGCTTGATGAAAGAGATGTGCCTCCTATTATTGCCCAAGTGCCTAGAGCAAATCCTAATATTTCTCAATAAATAGTTGCTCAATGAATGTCTTTTCTGAATGAATCAAGTAAAGTCCACAGAACAGACAAGATCTAAAGAAACTTGAAAGCTTTCCACTGTTTAAATTTCCATAATAATACCAACACACAACATACTAGTACTGCCATTATTGCCTTCTCTAAATGAGCAGAACAAAGTCAATTAAGAATTTTTCTTCAAAAAGCATGCCCCCTGTTGCTCTTCTTCATTCTATTTCCATCAGCTAAGTTAATATATCTTCTTTGTTTTTCCTTAATTGCCTACTGTGGCTTTTTATTTACTATACCAAGTACAATAGGTGGTCTACAATTACCTGGAATGAAATAAAGGACAGTAAATTCCAATGCTAGGAACTTGCCACTTTACAGCACCTGGTAACTATCCTCCTCTCTTTACCTGCACCTGAATAATAGATACATTCTCCTTAGTATTGTTCTTGAGCATCCTGGCAACCAAATGTTATCTACATATTCATGGAGACAAAATTATATGAAGCAAGGAGAAATTACAGGTTAGACAGGTGCCTGGTGAGATAGTATAAATTATTATCTTTGCAGAAAGCAAAAAGTTGATGTAGGCTTTTTACACACCTCCAAAAACATGAAATTCAGGTTCTAAATTACAGGTAGAATTGCATTATGTAGTATGGTATCTTATTTTCAGGTATGTGAAAGATGTCTGGAAATAAAATGGCTCTAACACCTGTAGACTGGGGCTATTTAAATTGTGATATGTGTCTCATATGTAATTTTAGTAGGAAGATGAGCCTTTGTCTTGGACTTTTCAGATATTCACTCCTTTCAGTATACTTGACAGAGCATGGAAAACATCACTACCTTCATTTGGGCACAACTGATGAGAATCTATCAACAGTGCAAGAACTCTTACTTTCTTTTTTACCACAGTATATGACATGTCCCATTAGTGTTAATGATAAGATTAGTCTTTTTTTCCACTCTCAGGTATGTGTCCCAGGCCTCCCTTTTAGTTCTTTAAAGGCTTCCAGAACAATCTGAATTAGCCTCCAGCTTTGTGGTTTATTCCGCATTTTGGGGGGGGGGCACACCCAGCGGCACTCAGGGATTACTCCTAACTTTCTGCTCAGAAATAGCTCCTGGCAGGCACGGGGGACCATATGGGATGCCGGGATTTGAACCAACCACCTTAGGTCCTGAATCGGCTGTTTGCAAGGCAAATGCCGCTGTGCTATCTCTCCGGCCCCTTATTCTGCATTATTGCCTTAATCATGGAAACAATTATTTGGGAGCTCTGTATATTTGGTAATGGTTTCTTCTCCCTTTGTTGAAAACCTTGGAAAGTTTTCTAACTATCAAAAATGTAAATAAAACCTTGATGTCTACAAAAAACATTATATTTAACTTTATTTAAGGATCAAAAAAGTAACTCTTACCTTATTTGCTTAATATAGAAGTTGGTCACTGTGAATCCTTTAAGACTCTACCAAAATGTCACAGAGGGTTTACACAAATTATCAGGTATATATCTAATGACATACTAAAAATATTGGTGCAAAATATTTTGTCAGCACTAATATCATTCATAAAAACTAAGGTATGTAGGGGTCGAAGTGGTGGTGCTGTGGTAGGGTGTTTGCCCTGCATGCTGCTGATCCAGGATGGACCTCGACCTCGGTTCAATCCCTGGCACCTCATATGGGTCCCCCAAGCCAGGAGCGATTTCTGAGCTCATAGCCAGGAGTAACCCCTGAGCATCCAGATGTGGCCCCAAAACAAAACAAACAAACAAAAAATAACCAAGGTATGTAAACTAGAGAGATAAGATAGATATTACAAGGGTTAAAGGACGTACCTTGCATGAGACCAATACCAATTTGATCCCTGGCATCACATATGATCCCCCAGAACTGCAGGAGTGATTCCTAAGTACAGAGCCAGGGGTAAGCCCTGAACACATCTTGGCATGGGAAGGAGTATAGAAAAGGGAAGAAGGAAGAGGGGAAGAAGGGAGGGATGGAGGGAGGGATAAAAGCAAGAAGGGAGGGAGGAAGAGAAGGAAGGTAGAAAAAGTAATTATTTTTAGTGGTATTTTAAATACTGGACCATAAAAGTATGGTCCAACTGAAAGCATAGCCCTTTACCTCTTCCTTTGGAGGTAAAATACCTAGGAATCTCCATATTTAGAAAGTTTTCAGGTTTTATTGTTTTTTTATAATAAATAATATTAAATATTCTAATTTAAAAGTGCAAAGGACAAATGACAATCAACTTAGAGTACCAAAAATAAATAACATCCCCTATCATTTCTCTCTAAACACAATGAAAACAGTTACTGCAGAGATATTACCATGGGTAAGGTGATTGCCTTGCAGGCAGCAGACCTCAGTTAAATTCATGATACCAAATATAGGGCTGGAGAGACAACTCAATGAATTAAGTGCCTGTTTTTCATGCAGGAGATAGGGGTTTGACCTCAACATTTCAAAACTACATGGCCCCTTGAAAAGTTCTGGGAGTGACCCTTTATACACAGAGCTGAAAATATCCTTATGACTTTTGAGTATGAGCCCTCCCTCCAAAATCTTGCCTTATGATTATTAAGAATGTGATGTGTTGCTTTTTAATGGATAATAATATGCTGTTATTTCCCTGTTAACAAATAAACTACTTCACACTTGTACTTTCTACAGAGTAATTTTTTTACACTTTTTATCCGGGGGCCCAAAAAAATCCCAAAGGCAGAGTGACAATGATTTTGAAACCTGCAGGTGTTTTCCTAGAGCACAATTTACCCGATTGCAAGTATTTTTAATTCTCCTCTTTCGTTTTAATGTTATCACTAATATAAATGATTTAGAATAAGTTGCAAAATCATAATAAATTTTAGATATGTAGATTATAAACAATCATGAATTCAGTGAAATGCTTCAACTTAACATCCTATATGGTATCCCTCTCCATCAAATAACTCACTCCAACATGTGCCTACATGCAAATGTATTTATTAGTGTGTTTGTGTTACTAGGGATGATTTGCAGGGTAAAAGTGGAAAAAAAGAACTTTAAACTTATAATATTTGAAGACCTCTTTCTGTTCCCCTCATGCATTCCATACCTCAACCTCTAGCCCCTAGCGAATGAATCCCAGCACAACATGTAGCACAACTACACAACTACAGCACAACTACAAGCGTGATATTTGGGAAACAATGCACGCCAACAACATACATAGAGAATGAAGATGGAAGCTCTGATGACCCAAAAAGTGCCAAGCACCTATTTAGCCTCTCAGATAAGGAGTGTAGAGAAGAAATATGGAGGGTCCTCATAGAAATAAAAGAAAGCATGGACTGAGCTGAACGAACCACAAATTAGAATCAAAAAGATATAAAGATAAAAATTAGATATCTTCAAACTGAAATAATTGGACTGAAAAACTAGATAGATGGAACAAAAATCTCACTGCAAAGCCTCTCCAACAGAATAACAGCAGCTGAGGACAAAATCATTTAGCTGGAAGATGATATGAATAACAACTCCATACAATGGAAGAGATTGGAAAGAACTTTAAAGCAAATGAACAGACTATAAAAAAATCATTAAAGAATATGAACAGATGAAAATAGAAGTCTTTGATAAACTCAACAGAAACAATGTAAGAATCACTGGAGTCCCAGATCCCAGGAAGAAAATCCCCAGTCAAGGAAATCATTGCAGAGAAACTCCCAGAATAGAGTGCATGCAACCAAATTCTGCACACCCAAAGAGTACCAGCTAAAAGAGATCTGAAAAAAAGCACCCCAAGACACATCCTAGTCACAATGATGAATCCTACAGATAAGGATAGAATATTGAAAGCAGTAAGATCAAAATGGGAAATTACATTTAAAGGAGTATCCTTAAGATTTACAGCGGTCTTGTCACAATAAACCCTCAAGGCCAGAAAACAGTGGTAGGATATAGTGACAAACCTCAAAAAAAATGAATGCTTTGCCTAGAATACTGGATCCAGCCAGACTAATTTTCAAATTTGAAGGAAGTAAACATAGCTTCATAGATAAACAACAGCTTAGAAACTTTACAGTACTGACAGAACTTAAAAAGAAAAAAATCTAATCCCATCAAAAAATGGGGAGAAGAAATGAACAGACAATTCCTCACAGAAAAAATACAAATGGCCAAAAGGCACATGAAAAAATGTTCCAAATCACTAATCATAAGGGAGATACAAATCAAAACTACAATGAGGTACCATCTCACAATACAGAGACTGGTGCACATCACAAATAAGAACAGTCAGTGCTGCCAGGATGTGGGGAGAAAGAAACTCTCATTCACTGCTGGTGAGGAATGCTGTCTAGTCCAGCCTTTATGGAAAACAATACGGAGATTCCTCAAAAAACTGAAAACTGAGCTCTCATATGATCCAGCTGTACCACTACTAGGTATACCCTTGGAACACAAACACAATACAAAAATTTCTTTTGCACACTAATATTCATTGCAGCACTATGAAAATAACCAAGATGCACTTCAACAGAAAAATGCCTAAAGAAACTGTGGTGCATATAAATGATGGAATATTATGTAGCCATCAGAAGAGATGAAGCATGAAATTTTCCTATAGATGGATGGGCATGGAGACTATTATACTGAGTGAAATAAGTCAGAGGGAGAAATAGACACAAAATAGTCTCACTCATCAATGAGATTTAAGAAAATAAAAGACAGTACCCAGACAATAGAGGTCAGAGCTGAAAGGACCAGCCCACAGTATGAAGCTTACCACAAAGAAAATGAGCCCAAGACACATCCTAGTCACAATGACAAATCCCAAAGATAGGGATAGAAAACTGAAAATAGCAAGATAAATACAAAAAATTACATTCAAAGGAGCATTGTTAAGATTTACAGCAGACCTGTCTCACACACACACACACACACACACACACACACACACACACACACACACAAACCCATAAGGCCAGAAGGCAGTGATGGTATATAATGACAAAATTAATGAAATGAATGCTTTGCCTAGAACACTGCACAAAGCCAGAATCATGTTCAGGTTTGAAGGAAATATACATAGCTTCACAGGTAAACAGCAGCTCAGAAACTTTTACAGAATCAAAATCAACCTTTAAAGAAAAAAATGAATGGTCTACTTTAAGACAAGACAGGCGAACAGACACACAAAACGTCTACACAAAGATGACACTAAGTCCCATGACAATGATCTCTCAATGTCAATGGATAAATGCACCAGTTAAGAGACACAATGTGGAAAATGGATCAAAAAGCTGAATCCAACATTCTGCTGCCTACAAGAAACACATCCATGCTACATATTGCATGATAATTGCATATACAATTCCTTATTGCTATATAGTATTCCCCTGTGTATATGTACTCCTCTGTTGATGGGCAATCTAGGTTGATTCCAAGTCTTAGCTATTGTACTGAGTGCTGCAATAATTAGTGGTGTGAATTTATTCTTTTGGAAGAAAGGTTTTCTGTCCTGGGTGTAGATACTTAAGAGAGAGATTGCTGGGTCATATGGTAGCTCAAGTATTAGTTTACAAGAACCCTCCATACTGTTTTCCATAAGGGTTGGACTAGGCAGCATTTTCACCAGCAGTGAAGGAGAGTTCCTTTTCACCACATCCCTGTTAGCAGAGTTTGTTCCCATTATTTTTGATATGTGCCATCCTCACTGGAATAATATGATATCTTATTGTTTTTTTATTTGGATTTCTCTAAGGATAAGTGATGAACATTTTTTCTTGTGTCTGTTGGCCATCTATTGCTCTTTCTCAGAGAAGTGTCTATTCATTTCCTTTCCCCATTTTTGGATTTTTTTTATGTACTACCACAGTCTTATTTTGATGATAAAATAGGATCAAGGTCAAGTGCCAGTAGCTTTGCCAACACTCTATATGACAGTTGAACCACGATCCTGCATAACATTGTCACAAGTTTGAGTTTAGGATAGACAGAACATAGGGGTATGCAGCGTAGTCTGGGAAATGAACAAATTTCTGTTTCAAGGAGGATCCCTCTCATATCTTAGCTTCTAAAGCATTGACACAGTACAGTGCACACACATACATATACATATTTATACATACCTTCATTCTTAGCCATGAGGGGAAACAAATACTAGGAAGAAAAATTTAACTGTGGGAGAGAAGTTTGGAGTTTTGTGGATGTGAGGAATGAGTCCATAAGAAGGCCACGAGTCTTGCTTCAAGCTCACTGCCTACTCTTAGCACTTATTTATAGAAGAAGCTAAAGACAGAATTGGGATTCAGTCATTTATACTCTCCAAGTAATTAAGTTCTAAATAATATCTTTACCTGTATGTCTGTTGTGAGACAGATATTGGGATGGAAGGGTCAGAAACTACATTGTGTTCAGAACAAGTTTATAATGTAGCTCAAATTTTGTCCCAATTTGAGCTTTTTTTTCCAATTTATATTCTCACTTTATATTTCCAAGGCTGTGAGCTTAATAAAAGCACCAAAAAATAGCTCTTACATAATATTAATTACTGTGAAAAATATTTTATTAGTCAAATGCGATATTAATCAGTTTTATAGTTTAAAGTATTTTAGTAGGCTTATACAAATTCATAGATTAAAAATATCAAACAATCTAGGGACATAGTATTAGAGATTAAAGCACTTTGCTTTTGCAAGTAGCTTACTCTGATTTGATCTCTGGCCCCACATACAGTCTTCCCTCACTCCACCTCCCAAACAGCACAAGAAGTGATCCCTAAGCATAGATACAGGAAATAAAACTCTGAGCACCTGCCAAAGTATTCCACCAATGCAAAACCATTGATTTTCATTTACCCAAAGTGAAAACCCTATTGGCAGTTGATAAAACTGAACCCCACAATTATCTTTGCATTTATGAGTAAATGCTTTATGTTCTTCCCCACACATAGCCCAGTTCAGGAAGCTCAAATAGTTCTATATGGATATCATTTTCAGTATAGTTATTTCTAGGGACATAGAGAGGAGAAGGCGATTGCTATGAAGAGCAAAAGCTTGTTAGGCCTAAGCTGCTGACCTAGGGGAGGTAGATGGAATGAATTTCAAACCCTACCTCCAAAGAAAGTATACTACCTTCTACCCTCATCTGTCCTAATCCAGCTGCCACCTTGCACATCATTCATTACCCAGAAACTTAGCACATGCTTTAGGAATGAAAAGATAAGTTTCTTACTATCAGCTTCCTCTGGCAATATACCAACTTCCTAGTCTCTATAGTCACCCAGCAATATCGTCATGTGTTTCTTGATTACACAAAAAGGAGTTTTGGCGGTGGGTGCTTAATACTTCTCAGAGCCTATTCCTGTCTCTGTGCTCCAGAGTGTTCTCTATAAGTACCTCAGGTGACTATGTGTAGTGCTAGTAGGTCAATATCAAACTTAGGTATAAATTATGATGGGGTATACCAAACTTGCTTAGTCTTATTAGGAGGGATAAAGTAAAAAAGGGAAGATATTTAAAGAGATTCTAATATGTTTAAGGGTTCTTAATATATTTAAGAGAACTTAGCATTTGAGCATCAGTTTCCCAAGAAACTGTAAGTAAGGATCCTTTTCCTTTAGCACTGAATAGACTGTCATTATATATACAGAAACAAAATTAGAAAATTCCACTTTCATATATGTACTTTTCAGTGACGATTGACAGTAAAAGATCAGCATTGGGAACTGTGTGAGTACAAGAGCACTTGACATGTGTAGGATATTTAGATATTTTTTGCCTACCTCCTTTTAGCTGGAGATAAACATTTAGAATTCAGGACCAATTGAAGGCTTTCCTAAATCCTTCTTGGTATGGACAAAAATCTACAATATATGTTACAGAGAGTATTTATTAACTCAACAAATACTGATTGAGTCAAACACTCTACTAGATACAGGGAGAAAATAAAAGAGGCAAGTCCTTGACCTCACAGACTCAATTTACCTGCGGGCTGCAGGAGGCAAAGTCGGGGTGATCCTTGAGTGCAAAGTTAGTAGTAAGCCTTGAACATTGGGGGGTGTGACCAAACAACTAAAACAAAACAAATCAATAAAAGATTCCTTTAGGGCAGGGCCACAAAATGTTGTATGGAGGGCTTTTTGCGGCCCTCGGGTCGCGAGTTTGAGACCCCTGGAAGACACATTAAGAATATGCACAGGTAACTGGACCTCTTATAGGTACTATTAGCTTGTTAGGTACTTTGGTTTTTCATTCTCATCAAAAGTGCTTAAAGGAGCTAGAGCAGTGGGTAAGGCACTTGTCTTGCATGCAGTTGACCCAGACTCAATTCTTGGCATTTCAATATGGTATTCCAAGCACCACCATAAGTAATTCCTAAGTTCAGAGCCAAGAGTAATGCCTGAGCATCATAGGATATAGCCCAAACATCTCCCTCTAAAATGTGTCCTTGAAGTATGGTCTACTGGCCTATTATGTCACTATTTTTATGGGAAGATTTTTTTGTAATGCATAAATTCATATTCTGGTACTCTAGTTCTATAGGGAAGTTTGTTGACATTGTAACAAGTGTGTCAAATATTTCTAAAATCCTCTCTGCACATTTTACTTGTGATAAAGCTTTACAGAATTTCTGTAAGGGGAACACACGAGCAAAAATATTTGATTGTGGAGTTAACACTGGCTCTGTTTCTTTCAAATTCTATTTTAAAGATTGGTTTCCCAATTACAACTTGACTTTAATTTTAGGTTCTTTGTTCTTTATTGAAGAATTGAAGGATTATGGTATAATAAGGATTAATTAGTGATCTTACTTGTTGACAGTTTTAAAACGTAAGTCTTTGGTAGGAAGAAGTTATTTTTAATACTTATATGTAATACCTAAAGTGCAATAGATCAGAATACATGTAAGTGTGCATGCCAGTATGAAAGATTTCTATAAATCAATAGACTAAAGACAACTGCAAAGAAATAAAAGGAAGAATGTGAACATACAGTTTACAGAAGAGGAAAGATTCAGAAAAATCAGTTTATTATAAGAACATGTAAATTGAGTATCAATTTACACAGAGATAATAGAGCTGATAAGGTAATTTCCTTGCCCACAACCAGCCCTAGTTTAAATTTGGCATCACATATGGTTCCCTCAGCACCACCAGGAATGGCTCTTAACTAGCACATAGTGTGGTTGCCTTAAGAGAATATCTTATGTTGCAATCTGTGTTTGTAGTCTAATTTTATTTGTTTTGAGTGTTCTCTGATATTATTTATGTAGACAGTGAAATCATGCAGAACTCGAGGAGCCTTATTTCTTTTCTTCCATGTCCTCCCCTTCTACCCCTGAAACTGTGGTTTGGCACTGTTGACAGGTTTTTTTATGGGTCTCTCCCCTCTGTGTCTATTATATCTTCCTTCTGGTAGATGACTGAGGTAGGAGTATGAAGGAGACAAGGAAAAAAGAAAAGAAAAAAAGAAAAATATAACTGACTCTGTACCAAGGAAGAATTTAGCTTAATTTGCCATTCAAGGTATCCAGTTGCATATCTGGGGTCCAGTTACAATTCACGTTTGAGCACAATATGCGGAGATAAAGGTACCAGATATTCTAAATTTTAGGATCCTGAGCAGTTTGGCAGACACCCTTTTTCTGTAGCTTCTCCTCCAGACATCCCACTTTCCCTCTTCATCTTTCTTCCTCCCTCCTCCCTCCTTCTCTCTCTCTCTCTCTCTCTCTCTCTCTCTCTCTCTCTCTCTCTCTCTCTCTCTCTCTCTCCCCAGCCACACACACACAATTACTCAAACTTCATTCTTACAACCTATGCCTTAATATAGCCTCTTGCTTTTGGGGTTTGCTTCTGTGCTAATGTGTTGAATTTAGGAGAATACAAGGGATACAAATCCATTAGAATGCAGTTGCCCCATGAATGCATTTAACTTGAAAGTACATTTAACTTGATTAAGTGAAAGAATTAATGGTTTTTCTTTTCCATTAATATGTTATTCTTTAGTTTTGATATACGATCTAGATTTTTTACTTTACTTGGAATGATCATAGGTATTTGTAAATTCTGTCCTGCTAGGAAAAAGGCTGCCTTGGTTGAGGGAAAGCAATTTTTTCTTAACAAGTATGGTCCAGAAAACATCAGCATCACCTTGTTAGAAAATTGTTAATAATGCCAGTTCCTCAGTCACAGAAATAACACAAGGATAGAGTGTTTGCTATGTTCCTTGCAAGAAGCCAACCCATATTCAATTCCCCATCATCACATACAACTCCAAGCACCATCAGGAGGAAGCCCTGAACACAGTTAAGTGTATTTCCCCCATTAAAAAAACAAAAATAAAAACAAAATAAAAACTCTGATTTTTAGATCTGCTACTAAGTGAGGCCCTTCAGTGATTCTGATACACAATCAAGTTTGAGAATATCCTTTATAAAGTAATCGCTGGCCCAAATACTACAGTCAAGAGGTTAGTGTTCAGCTGTGCTACCTTGGACCAGGAACTCATTAGGATGCAATATTATTTATATAATGTAAATATAAATTGTTTGCTGAATCTGTAGTGCCTCTGAAAGTTTTTGAAACTGGTTATATCATCTTGGGAGTAGTTCTGTTTGCTAAATCAAGCTCTATGATTTAAGCATCTCTTCTGATTCACTTAGGTACTGATTATTGTTGGGCTGTGGAGATAGCTCCAAGGGCCATCCATGTTTGTTTGCAGAAATACCAGATTGGATCCCCAGCCCTACATTGATCGATACATTTCTGAGAACCACCCACCACTAAAAAGAGGACAACAATTCCACTTGAATTTTAATGAGCCACACATGTTTTTCAGTATAACTGTGTCCCAAATATTGACATATTAAAAATTGTAAAGAATAGAAATTGTATTCCATTGTGTATCATGTCCCATCATATTTATTCACTCGATTGTTGTTAAACATGTGGATTATTTCCAAATCTCTGCTGTCATAAATAGCACTGATTTATAGTGTATAAATATGCACATGCAATAAATATACGTAGGCATGTATCTTTATTTTTCTATCATCCCCCTTTCCTTCTTCTAAAGTTTGTCTCTTTAAGTTTATTTTAAATTAATATCTTTATTTAAGCACCATGATTGCTAACATGTTTGTAGTTGGGTTTCAGTTATAAGAAAAAGGCACCCCCCTCTTTACAAGAGCAACATTTCCACCACTAACGCTCCCCATTTCCCTCCTCCCCTAGCCCCTGCCTGTATTTAAGACAGGCATTCTATTTCTCTTACTCACTACTATTGTCATGATAGTTGTCAGTGTAGTTATTTCTCTAACAGAACTCACTACTCTTTTTGGTAAGCTTCATACTGTGGGCTGGTCCTTCCAGCCCTAACCTCTCTAGTCTCTGCGTATTATTACAATACTGTCTTAGATGTTTCTTAAATCCCAAAGATGAGTACAGGTGTGTCTATCTCTCGCTGACTTATCTCACTCAGCATAATGTCCACCATGTTTTATTGATTTCAAACTGAGTATAAGAAGAAAATGCTATGAACTTTGAATAACAGATTCTCCCTGTGTTTTTCAGCATACCACATTAATTCTCCACTAGCAATAAAAACTAGAGAGATGTGATCTTAGAAAGACTCATACTCAGTGATATCAGGACATCAAGGTTTTTGAAACTGGCTTTCTGAGATTTGTTAGTGTTTCCCTCCTGATTACAGAATTGTATAATAGTTCCATGAATCATGTTCACATAGATTTCCTATGATTGTACAGTGATAACAGCAAAAGCAAAATATTTCCTAGAATCTTCCTGTAAAACTAGAAAGCTACTTCCAAGTGCTGAATATGGTCCCCAGCATTACTAGGAGAGATTTCTAAGCACAAAGTAAATTCTGAGCATTGCCAGCTGTGGCCTTCAAGCAGAACAAACGAAAATGAGTGCTAAGAAAGTGAGCAGAAATTAAATAATTTTATAACTATGCAAATCAACATTCATATTAAAAAAATTTGTCACTGTTTATAGATTTTTAAAGAATTTTTTGTGAAGTCCTCCCAAGCAAAGGTCTGGAGGTCCACATGCTCCATTTGGGATTCTCAGCCAACCAGACTAGAAATTCAGTACAGGAACCAATAATGTGGTGCTTTGTGGTTCCTGCAATACCATGGATGCCTGGGGCCTTAAATCCAGTGGTGTTTTGAGCTTGTAAGATTACACCCTGTGATGTCTATAGGAACATGTGGTTCCAGATATCAAAAACTGAGGTCACTATACTATCTCCTAAGTTTCTCGAGAATTCTTACTTTTCTGGGTCTCTGTTATATCAATGATCTTGTATGCCCTTCTCACATAATAATTTACTCAAAAGTAGAAGAATTACACTCCTCCTCCTCCCACACAAACACATAATCACACACACACACACACACACACACACACACACATCACATTCACGATCATACCAATTCCAAGTAAAACTTTTATTTAGGTTGGAGGTGAGAGACCAGACTGGAAAGTCAAACTCCATGCATAACCTGTGCTAATTTAATTATAAAATCTTGACAAGTTTTTTATTTTGTCTTAATTTCCTCATCTATAGAGGAAAAACAGTAAAATTTTTCTATCTTAAACATCAGAACAAAATGAAGTCATTTATCTGGACTGGTTAAAACAGAGACAGACAGATTCCTAAGTAGTCAGTCATTGTGTATTGTTAGTGGTTCCATGGTACCATTTTTGTATGAGACATTTAGGGAGGCAGAGGATTTCAGTAAAATTAATCTTCATAAAGAGCTTGTTTCTTTTGTTAAAGAAAAGACCACCACATGGGGATGGGTTATACATAGAAGTAGGGCATTTGCCTTGCACGGCAGCCACCCCCCTGATGAACTCCAGTTCGATCCTCTGCATCCATATAGTCCCCAGAGCCTATCAGAATGACTTCTGAGCTCAGAGCCAGGAGTAACCCCTGACCACTACCAGATGTGACCCAAAATCAAAACCAACAAAATAAAAATAAAGGACCACCACCAGGGTGTGATCCTAGTGCAAAGCTAAGAGTAAGTCTTGAGCACCAGCCAACTGAGCCCCTGCCTCCAGCCTCATACCCCTCTACCCCAACCCATAAAAAGGGCTAATGAAGCTGGAGAATAGTACAACAGGTAAGTCACTCACTTTTGCAGGGAACTTGACACCAGGTTCTATTCCCGCATCTCATATAGTCCTGGATATGGTCCTAGAACCATCAGAAGAACAGACAAGACCTTTATTCTCAGAACTTTTCTATTGCTGCTGCCATTGGTCCAGATTTGTTTGAGACCACTGTTAGTGGTAGATTTGAGTCCAGATGTCAGCACTTCCCAGATGATCACTGCCAAACTCATCTGAACATGCTGTGACAAGACTCTCATAGCTCAAAAGAGTGGATTATTGTAAAACTAGTAGCAAACAAGAGTCCTTGTGTATGTATTTCTAGCACCGCTTTCTAAAGTGAACATTGGCTACAACTGCATTTCATAGGTGTAGCACGTGAACAATCCTTTTTCTGAATTGATACTCCGATCCCAGAATTACTCTCAGAAGTTTTAGAGGAAATTTTCCTTCTAGGATATTTACCCATCACTGTACCACAAAGTGAACTCTGAGAGGTAAATTTTGAAAATTAACCTGAGGATGTGTGTGTGTGTGTGTGTGTGTGTGTGTGTGTGTGTGTGTGAGTACATATTATTGCAACCTCTCAGTTCAAAACCCTTTAAAGGCTATGAAGGATTAAAGATTTGCCATTATTTCTCAATCTCTCTTTTTACTCCTCTCCCTCCACTCCTAAAACCCCAGACTACTAAGGTAAACCCTTACTAATGTAATCACTTCCATGAGTTGTTCTCACTTAAACCAGCAAGAAAAAAAGAACAATTAAAAGTCACTTGATAGGTGTTATTGTCTCTAAGATTTTGAGAAATTTGAGGAAAGCAGTTTCAAAGTTGATTTAGTGATGTAATTTTATCAGAAATGCTCAGGAACTCCTCTGCAATTTTCTTGTTATTTTTCTCACATTCAAAATGATTACCATTGCTTCAACAACTCTGTCCTATCAGAGCAGTGTCCCAGGTAAGAACCATCCTTTCCTTTGACTCTTCCTTGTTTGTGAGAGTTCTTAGAGAGACTTGATCTTCTGTGCCACAATGGATTCAGTTGTCATGTTAAAATGGCTATTAGAAGGCTATTGTGAGAGGAGAACTGCCAAGTAAAAGAAAAATGAGAATGTCTGGTAAGCATAAAATTGTATTAAGACTTTAATAACAAAATATCACACTGTGTGATGTGATTTAATACAAATTAGCATTCTATTAGAAATTCCTAATTGTTGTATCAACAGTTTGAATTGTAAAAATTCTTTTCCTTTTTTCATTGATTGCTTCTGTTCTAGAAAATGGAAAAGGTAAGGAATTGGGAGAGATGAAAGCAATTTAGGTAACAGCAGTAGGCAACTAACTTTACCTGTCATATTGCCAATGAGCTTTGCTTATCATTCTTCTCATATGTAATTATTTCTTATTTCCAGATACTCAAAATATATTTACACTCCCCCCCCGAAAGGAAATACCACCTCTACTAGCAATTTTATTCCTGTACCTTTTCACATCTTCCCAAACAATTTGGAGTTCTGCCTCAATTCATAGGCATCTTTATCACTGAAGATGTTAACATGTCACTTAGTGGAGTAAATGAATTTGAGTTGAAGAAATAGTATAGGCAGATCATAACATCACACAGTAAGTTGTGTGAAGAAACAAGTTTTCAATGAAAGTTGGCTGAAGTGAAGGAGGCATATTTAGATAAAACTGTGATCTTACATCTTTTCTAAAACTTGTATGTTTTGAGAGAAAACATATTTTGAAATGAAACATGTGATCAAAGAAAAGGTTGCTTAAAGTGATCGAAAAGGACCATATATAGATAAAAATCTGATCTTAATATTTTATAAAATATAAATGTGAAGGGCCAGAGTGATAGCTCAGCGGTAGGGCATTTGCCTTTCATGTGGCTATCCAAGATGGACCTGGGTTCAATCCCAGGTGTCCCATATGGTCCTCTAAACCAGGAGCAATTTCTGAGCTCATAGCCAGAAGTAACCTCTGAGTGTCACCAGGTGTGGCCCCAAAATAAAAAAAAACAAATATATAAATATTAAGTTATCAATGTTCTATCAGCTACATGTGAGAACTTAAGGTACTTATAATTCAGCCTTTCTTAAAATATTATATTGTATTATCTTTTACAAGTCTCTCTATTTAGTATCTTTTCTGTAATATATTAGTATGAATAGAAGAGAATGACTTTAAAACAGCAGCTATGTCTTAACTTGATATTAAAATAGGTAATTAACTTCTTTTTTTTTTTTTAAGATTATTTTTTTTCTCTTTATTTGGATATCTTGATTACATAAATGATTGTGATAAGGTTTCAGTCCTATAAAGATCACCCCTCTTCACCAGTGCAACATTCCCGCCACCAAAGTCCCAAATCTCCTCCATCCCACCCCACCCCCACCTGTACTCCAGACAGGCTTTCCAGTTCCCTCATTCATTCACTTGATTATGGTAGTTCTCAGTGTAGTTATTTCTATAACTGTGCTCATCACTCTTGTGGTGAGCTTCATGGAGTGAGCTGGTGTTCCAGCTCTCCTCTAATTGTCTCTGAGGATTGTTACAAAAATGACTTTTATTTTTCTTAAGACCCATAGATGAGTGAGACTATTCTGCGTCTCTCTCTCTCCCTCTGACTTATTTCACTGAGCATGATAGATTCCATGTACATCCATGTATAGGAAAATTTCATGACTTCATCTCTCCTGACGGCTGCATAATATTCCATTGTGTATATGTACCACAATTTCTTTAGCCATTCGTCTGTTGAAGGGCATCTTGGTTGTTTCCAGAGCCTGGCTATTGTGAATAGTGCTGCAATAAATATAGGTGTGAGGAAGGGGTTTTTGTATTGTATTCTTGTGCTCCTAGGGTATATCCCTAGGAGTGGAATAGCTGGGTCTCTAAGTTAATTTTATAAAAAAACAAAAAATAGATTTCACAGGTGAGGGATCTGCACTTCTTTATTAATTAGTTAATTAATTATTCTTTTGTTTTTGGGGCCACACCCAGTTACACTCAGGGGTTACTCCTGGCTATTTGCTCAGAAATTACTCCTGGCTTGGGGGACCATATGGGACACCAGGGGATCGAACCATGGTCTGTCCTAAGTTAGTGCATAGCAAGGCAAATGCCCTACAGTTTGCACCTTCACTCCAGCCCCAAGCAGTTCTTTATAATAATACCCACTCTGCCCTGGGTGTGGAATTTTTATTTGTCAAAGCTTTTCTTGATAACTAATTAGAACGGATCACTGCAAGGTTACTTTGAATCTAGAATTAAAGTGAAAAAAACAAGTGAGCCTTCTTAAGGCACTGTGCTTTTATGTCAGCTTCCCAGAGGTCTTTATTCCTTTAATCAGTTATGGACTTCAAAGAGAGGGAACACATTTTAGACATTCTGCCTCTAACTTTTTCTTCTTGTTGCAGCCTTTTGTGCTGAAAGAAAGTTAGCACACACCTATACATAAGAGAAACATATAAAATAATAGGTTTGCTGGACCAGGTCATTCTATAGGTCAGCTTTCCTATTATGTTCTGACCTGTGAAATAGTCTTTCAAGTCAACAGCACTTTTGTTGTCAGCTCATAAAAGAAAATATAGTGTCAGAAGTTTTACTTTATATGTTAATTCTCATATTTTCATCATATGCATATTTATTATTTTTTGTTTAAAATATTCAAAATCCTACAATTCTAACTTATTGTGGAATATTCTAAACAACAGGTATAATGTACCATAGAAAAACAAAATAAAGCATCATTAGATTGTCTTATAAAGGAAGGATCATAGGTGAATTGGAAGAAAAGGAAGCATTGAAAATAAATGCAGTAGAATTTTGCCAGACTAGTGGATAAAGAATTCTGAGTCAAAGCAGTAACTATGCAAGGCATTTAGAGGGAACAAATTGTAGTGGCACAGAAACGAGTGTTTCAGAATCTGGGTGAATAGTTTTGAAAGAGAAGAGACAGATGTGCAAGTGAGATCTTAAGCTGAAATATCAGAAAAAGAAGGGCACAATCATTGTAAACAATTTATACAGAACATCTTAGTCTAGTATTTTACACAACTGGAAGAATTATAAACAGAAACTTGTATTTAGTGAAAAAGAAATATTAGTGAGCTAAAAGCATTATCATGTTTTTAATTAAATTATCTGTATTACGAGTACCTCTTTAGATACAGGATTTGTTCTGGGCTGAGACTACTACTGCAAATCTTGTTGGAGTATGTTGAGATATTTTAAGATCTGATATAACTGAGCAGGCCAGGGTAATGGAAGAAGGATGATGGAGGGATCTTGAAATACTGGTGGAGTAATTGGTGTAATAGCTCTGTAACTGTAAAATAATAACTTCAATATGTATCATAAACTACTATGGTGTATCAACAAAAATGCATGTAAGTGTGAATCCCATGTCTAGGACCCTGACTTATCTGGACTGTGATCTGAACAACAGATATTTTTATGAGAGTGGGAGGTTGCCACACGGTGCTCAGGTGGCCTTAAGACAACTTCTGACAATCCTTAAAATTCCTGCCCTAGTATAAGGCCCAGATGGGCCAAGTCCTATCACTGATCTACATCCACAGCTGCTATTATATGCTCTTATTTTTATTCAACAAATATTTTATAGTGGCATAATGATTCATAGTAATAATAATAATAATAATAATGTTTTAGGCTTGCATTGCATCAATCTTACCACCAGTGTGCTAATATGTCTCCATCCCTGTCCATTGATCCAAACCATAGTAAAATTCAACATCTTTTTATATCCTCATAGCTGAGTAGAATTCTAATGAGTACACAAACCATAATTTCTCTATCCAACCATCAGTTGTTAGGCTCTTGGGTTGTGTCTAGAGCTTGGCTATTGTAAATACCACTGCCATGAACATAGGGGTGCATTTATCTTTTTGATTTAACAATTTTGTGTTTGGGGACAAATAACAAGGTCACATGACAATTCTGTTTATAGGTTTTTGAGAAGTCTCCATTCTATTTTCCATAGAGGCTGAACCAAATGAAAAGTCCCCAGCACTGAATGAAGATTACATTTTTTATTACAATGCCACTAGCATTGATTGATCTTATTTTTAATATACTTATGTGAGGTATATGTGATGATGAACTCTTTTTATATGCCTATTTACCATTTGTATGTCTTCTTTAAGGAAACATGCTCAGTTCCTCTTCCCATTTTTTAATGAAGTTGTCTGTTTCTTGGTGCTGAATTTTGTGACTCTTTTATGTTTGTCAGATATCCCTTTGTCAGACAAAGGGATACCTTTGTCTGCCCTTTGTGTCATGTATGATGTGCACATATTTTTTATCCAGTATGGTGTATTGAGTTTTAGCTTTCATATCTTTTATAGTGCAAATTTTTTTAGTTTGATTTAGTCCTATTAATTCTTGCTTTTATTTTTTCTCAATGGAATTGAATCATTGATACTTCTCTGAGGTCAACATTTTAGTGACTCTGCCTATGTTTATTTATCTAAATTTATTTTATGGATTAGATTCTATTATTGAGGTCTTTAATCCATTTTGAATTAACCTTGTGTATGTCATGAGATAGGAGTCCAATTTCAGTTTTTTACTTGTGACTAGTCAGTTATCCCAGAATTGTTTGTTAAGAGGCTTTCCTTGATACACTTCAGCTCTTTTGTCATGAATAGTCTATACATATTAGGGCTTATTTCTGGTTTCTCAATTCTTTTCAGTTGTTCAGACAGGCAGAATATGGTCTACCTTTATTTTAATAGCACGCTGATTTATCATATAACTTGAAATCAAAGACTTCAGTGACTCTGGTCTTCTTATTTTCTTCCATGGAATGCTCTAAGTTAAGAAAAAATAAGGCCTGATTCTTGATGTGTGCTCTCACATGCAGCAGATATTGACTGTCTCTGTTCTGCTCTGCTGGACCTTGAACCATCAGCCTACAAGATCCCTGAAGGCACTTCTTCAGAGGTGAGTTGTGCCACCCACAAAGAATGGGATCAGAGGAGAGCATCTTCTGCTTCACTTTGTGGCCAGGCACATCTTCTGGCCTATGACCCCTAGCCCAACCAAAAGAAAACACCACACTACAAGTGTGGCAATGGGGAAACAATGTAGGCCAACACCATGCATAGAGAATGAATGAGTGCCAACCAATTATTTAGCCTCTCAGATAGGAAGTTTAAAGAAGAAATAAGGAGGATATTCATAGAAACTCAAAGAAAGCATGGATCAAGCTGAATGACCTATAAGTAAGAATCAAGAAGATATGAAAACAAGAATAAGAAAACTCCAAATTGAAATAGCAGGCCTGAAAACTCAGTAGATGAAATGAAAACCTCAATGAAAAGCCACTCTAACAGAGTAACAGCACCTGAGGACAGAATCAGTGAGCTGGACTATGAAATGCTTAACAACTCCATACAAGAGAAGAGATTGAAAAAGAGCCTTAATGCAAATGATCAGCCAATGAAAAATATCCTCAAAGAATGTGGACAGACAAAAACAGAAGTCTTTGATAAACTCAACAGAAACAGCATAAGAATCATTGGAGTACCAGAGACCAATGAAGAAAAACTCCAGGAAGAATCAACATACAAGGACATGATTGAGAAAAACTCAGAGATAAAGAGTGCATGCAACCAAATCCTGCATGCCCAAAGTGTACTAGCTAAAAGAGACCTGAAGAAAAGCACTCCAAGACATATCCTAGTCACAATGAAAAAAAAAAAAAACACACATATAGAAATAGAATACTGAAAGCAGCAAGACAAAAACAGAAATTACATTCAAAGGAGCATCTTTAATACATATAAGACCTATCACAAGAAGCCCTCACGTCCAGGTATTGGTGGGATATAGTGAAAAGACTCAACAAAATGAATGTTTCACCTAGATTATTGCACAAAGCCAAACTCATGTTAGGGTTTGAGGAAGTATACATAGCTTCGTGGATAAACACAGTTAAATTTTTTTCAGACTCAAAACGAGCCTTAAAAGAAAAAACTGAAAGGTCTACTTTGACAGGACAGACCAAGAGAACACCCAAAGTCCCAAAGTTAAACCAAAGTTAAGATAAGACTAAATCCCAAGATAATTATTTCTCTCAACATCAATGGACTAAATGTACTAATTAATAAACACAGAATGACAAAATGGATCAAAAAGCTGAATTCAACATTCTGCTGCTTAAAAGAAATGCATATGAATAGAACAAGCATAGACTCAAAAATCAAAGGTTAGAGGAAAATCATCAAACAAACAATACCCATAAAAGAGCTGGAGTGTTCATATTAATATCAGATGACACAAACTTTAGACTTAGAAAAGTTATAAGGGACAAAAATGAAGATTTAAAAATAATCAAGAGACATATACAATTGGAAGAAATCACACTCCTCAACATTGGGACTAGCAAATATTTAATACAGTAGTTAACAATTCTGATAGAAGACATCATAGCAACACAATAAGAGTGGAAGCACTCAACACCACCCTATCACCACTTGATAGGTCAACCAGGTTGAAACACAACAAGAATATACTAGTTCTGAAAGAAGAAATGGAAGAAAGTAGGCTAGGCACTCCATCTCCAGAAAACTGTATACACATTCTGCCCCATTGCACATGGTTCATTTCACAGAATAGACCATATGCTGGCCCAAAAAACATATCTCTATAAAATAAAGAGGATAGAAATTTACCAACTACCTTCTCAAATCACAATGCATTGAAATTAGAAGTGAACTATAAAGAGACACAGAAGAAAAACTTTAACACCTGGAAATGAAACAGCTCACTACTGAACAATCAGCTGTTCAGAGCTGAAATCAAACAGGAAATCAAAAGATTCCTGATCGGGGCCGGGCAGTGGCGCTAGAGGTAAGGTGCCTGCCTTGCCTGCGGTATCCTTGGATGGACGCGGTTCGATCCCCCGGTTTCCCATATGGTCCCCCAAGCCAGGAGCGACTTCTGAGCGCATAGCCAGGAGTAACTCCTGAGCATTACCGGGTGTGGCCCAAACCCACCCCCCCCAAAAAAAAAGATTTCTGAAAAGAAATGCCAATGAAGACACAAATAATCAGAATTTGTAGGACACAGTAAAAGAGGTATTAAGAGAAAAATGTGTAGCTTTTGAAGCACATATCAGGAAGGTAGAAGGGGCATACATAAATACCATAATGACACAGCTTAAAAATTAGAAAATGATCAACAAAGGGCACCAGAGTAGCTAGGCATAAATTAAAGCTTAGGGCATAAATTAATAAAATGAAAATACAAAAACAATTTGAAAGATCAATAAAAGAAAAAGTTGGTTTTTTTGAAAAAATAAACAAGATTGGTAAGCACTAGCCAAACTCACAAAGAAATGTTGAGAGAAACATAATAAACTGGATTAGAATGAAAAGTGGGAGATCACTACAGATAATAAAGAGATGTAAAGGATAATCAGAGACTACTTTAAGAAACACTATGCCACAAAAGATGAGAACCTGAAATAACATTATCTCCCATATGATCCAGCTATACCACACCTACAGATATACCCTAAGGACACATAAACACAATACAAAAATGTCTTCTGCACACCTATATTCATAGCAGTGCTATTTACAATAGCCAGTGTCTGGAAACAACTCAGATGCCCTACAACAGATGAGTGGCTAAAGAATCAATGGTACATGTACACAATGTAATATTCTCCAGCCGTCAGATAAATGAAGTCATGAAATGTTCCTGTATATGGATGGACATGCAAACTATTATGCTGAATGAAATATGTCAGAGGGAGAGAAATAGACCCAGAGTAGTCTCACTCTTCTATGAGTTTTAACAAAAATAAGACTTTATTGTAATACTGTCCAGAGATAATAGAGATGGGGGCTGGAAGGATTGGCCCACTATATGAAGCTTACCACAAAGAGTGGTGAGTCCAGTTAGAAAAATATCTACACTGACAACTATCATAACAATGGCAGTAAGTGATAGAAATTGAATGTCTGTCTCAAATACAAGGGGTGAGGAGGAGAGAGTTGGTGGGCATTAGTGGTGGGAATGTTGCACATTGTTCTTTTTTATAACTGAACCCCAACTATAAACATGTTTGTAATTGTGGTGCATAAATAAAGATGTTAAAAAGAAGAAAAAGAAGTAAAAGTGGTTTGTTATAAGGAGGAGTCTGATAGGTGTCCAAAGAAAAAGTATAGTAAGTTGTGTGCTTGCATTGCACATAACTGATCTGGGTTCAATTTCTGACCCCATCAAGAGTGAAGCCTGAGTAGAGAGTTGGGAGTAACCCCTGAGCAGCACCAGATGTCCCTGCTTATAAAAAAGAAAACAAGGAGGAATTTGGTAGTTATTATTTGCATTAATGAGACAGTTAAAGCCATAGAAATTATTCCAAAATACAAATTAGTAGATAAATTGTGGTATAAATTATCAGGGTTAATATTGTTTTTATAAGAAAGGAAGGAGTTGGGGGCAGAGGCTGTAGAGTCTAGGCGACCCTGCCAATGCCATCCCTGCTGAATTACTCCTGCTGGATGGTCCCTGCAGGATTGCTGGAGAAACTGTTTACTAGATCCCTGGCTCCTGCTGCCTTTTGCCTCCTCTCCTTCTGCCCTGGGTTCAACAGTAATAAAACAGGGACTGTAATGAACCTTTGAGGAATCAGAATTATGATCCTGTGGATCGAAGCCATGCCCTTCATAGATCAAGGCCCTAATCCCATGGTGGATTAAATCTATGCTGGCCTCTTGAGTTTTTTTTTTTTTTGTTTTTGTTTTTGTTTTGGTTTTTGGGCCACACCCAGTGATGCTAGGGGCCACCCCTGGCTCTGCACTTAGAAATTGCTCCTGGCTTGGGGGATCTTATGGGACACTGGGGGATTGAACTGCAGTTCATTCTAGGTCAATTGCTTGCAAGGCAAAGGCCCTAGAGCTGTGCCACCACTCCGTTCCCAAGCCTCTTGAATTTTTAATTAAAGTCTCTTACCCTATTCCAAATATCTACTGCTATTCATGTTATTAGGGTTGATGACATGCTGAAATATATATCTCCAAATAATGATTAAAAAAACAATACTGTACTCACCAAATTAACTTAAAAATATTACCTTCTCAGTTTCTCTTGGGGCACATTTTAGTAGGGGAGAACAGAATGAATTTAACTGCGAATATTACCCTCTCAGCCCTTCCTGTGTCTATGCTTTGAAATAAGAAACCTCATCTTATAGGACCAAGATCAAATCCAACAGTGTTACTTCCGCACCCCCAATACAGAAGAATTCCATTGAACAAATGCCTTGGGGTGGGGGGAGGTGACTTTCTAGTAAAAACTCAGGCTCAAGAAAGGAAGGAGTTAATTAATTATAGATATGCATAGAAGAATCATTAAGAACATTTAATGATAGAAACAGTAATATTTAACAGCTAGGATGGTGATTCTGGATATAAAAGAAGCTAGATTTCAATGTATCTATAACCAGTTTCCAGCATTATAAACTGGACAAGAAGTTGACATTCTTGGATCATTTATAAGTACAAAGACATAAATTATACTAAACTAACAGACGTATAATGAAGAATACGTAAGTACTGGATAGAGAGCAACACCAAAGAAAACAGCACAGTAAAATTTTATAAGGAATGGAAAGGGCTCATTAGTTAAGAGAATACAGGTTTTTTTTTTTTATTTATTTTGGTTTTGGTTTTGGTTTTTGGGTCACACCCAGCAACGCTCAGGGGTTATGCCTAGCTCTATGCTCAGAAATCACCCCTGAGAGGCTTGGGCGACCATATGGGATGCTGGGATTCGAAAAAACTGTCCTTCTGCATGCAAGGCAAGTGCTCTACCTCCACGCTATCTCTCCAGCCCCGAGAATATAGTTTTGATATATATTTGGAATTCCCTTGAAAATTATGTGACTGGTGAGGGACAGTCTTTTTAAATATATTTTTCTTTATCTGCTAAAGAGGTGTAGTACCTAAGACATAATTCTTTAATTTTTTAAGTAAAACATTAAGTGAAAATATTGAGAATTACAAAAAATGCTTGTATCGTGCTTACAATTTTTTTTTTATAAATAGCCACTATTCTCAGTAATTTATGCACATTTACTTGCCTAATTCTCACAAACTCATTGTTTTGGTGTTCTGATAGCCCTCAATTTATAGTTAATCTTAACAACTTTCTCATGCACACACAACTGGTCTATAGTGAACTAAGGTTATCTATCTTCTGAGTTTCTGTTAATCACATGGCCCCACAGCACGCCTATCTCATAGTAACCCCTACATACTTCACTCAGACATTTCATATGTATAATACTATTATTGAACTTTAAATAATTATGTAAATATTGGTATCATTTGAAGAAAATAGGAAGACAGAAAATTCTTATTTTCTAGGAAAATCTCTTGTACCCTCCCTGTTTGAGGTCATTCTTTAATTCTCTAGTTCTTTCTGCAATAATGAAAATTAGAACTAGATTTAAAAGTGAAAGAAGTCTTGGACTCATGAATCTCTTGGCTAGAGTTCCCTTGAAGACCAGAGTTAAATCAGGACATGAAGTCCTTGTGCCAGAGCTCTGTGTACTGCATTGTTTCCTCTGCACTGTCCACATGATGATCTTTAACACCATTTGGAGTTGTGCAGTAGAGTCTGCTAGATCAGACACTTCCTGAGGAGTTCATATAATTTTCTGGTCTAGTGAAAAATGAAAGGGGTCCAATTTAAAGAGTGGGGAAGAAAGTACAAGTCAATGTTCTTACTACTTATTTTACTATTTCTTACTGTTTATTTTACTATTCTTTCTGTTTTTTTTTTTATATTCTCTAGAACCCTTCTTGCTGGTTTGGGGTTTGTTTTTAATTTACTATTTCCTGTCACATTTTCTGGGGAATGGAAAGACTGTTTGAGGTGCTCACGGATCCTATCCTGAAGGAAGCTGATAGATTCCATCTCCTGTTCTTGTGTACCTGATCCCCAAATCTGCAGAGATTGAGCACCCCAAATAGTGATAAGCTCCAAACCAAGACACATGTGCTACTTGGATGAGAACAAATGAAAGATTCTACCATTACCTTCCTCCTTTCTCTGCTGCCCATCATCCACTAGTCACAATATAAGGTAGCTGTGTGCTAATCAAACATTTTCCCTCCTCATATTCATGCCAGGTCCCTAACAAGAACAAAGAGCAACATCAGCCATGGGTAGTTGGGAAAGGGAAGGATTGTAATAAATATTTTTAATTTATTCAGAGTCCCTTTAGTATGAGAAATCTGTATGCAACCAACAAGATCTGTTTTTCCAATATAAATTAGCAATAGCTGTATTTAAGTTAATGACATTTCTAAGCCAAGATGTTGAAATTCGTTTTATGCTATAAAGCCTTACCTTTTAAGCAGATTTATTGAGAAATACATTTTACTACTCTCATTTATTGAGAATTAAATGCAATTTGCCTATCTGAAGAGTATACTAAGGGGAGGCTTTTAGTGTACTGGTAAAATTATGTAAATTGTTACCACAATCAATTTCAGCATGTTTCATTGCCCCAAAAGGGTACCTCATACCTCTTAACAGTCATTCCCTGCTTTCTTAAACATCCTCCTTACTACATACACAATCTTCCATATGATTTTGTCTCAATAGGATTGCTTATTATAGATATTTCATGTAAACAGAATCAAGCGTCTTTTGGGTCTTATTTGTTTTGCTTGTGGAGATATTGTATGCCATGTCTTGGTGCTTTCTTGTTTCCTATGTCGCATAATTGCTCATTGAATGACTATATTTCATTTTATATCTGTAGTATATAGAACATATACTACAACTAATAGGCATTTGGTTTGTTTTTGGTTTAAGTTATTACAAATAATGCTGATATAGCATTTGTGTATACATACTGTATGGACTCATATTTTTGCTTCTCTTGTATTTATGCCTAGAAAGGAATTGCTAGATCACATGGTAATTGTGTGTAAAATTTTGTTCTTGCAGTATTTGAGCTGGTTCTTTTCCAATTGTCATTGTACAAAGGTCCTGATTTCTCCATACCCATATTAACACTTATTTTCTCTGGGTGTTTTTGTTTGCTTTTAGCCACGTTGAGAGTTAAACGTAGGGCCTCACACATACAAGGAACGTGCTAATGCTCTGCTGCTGAATTATAGCTCTAGCCCCTTACTTTATTTTTATTATAGCTGTGCATTACGGGTTTTATTTGAATATTTATTTATATTTATTTATTATTTTGGTTTTTGAGCATCACACCTGGTGACGCTCAGGGTTGTTCTTGTCTATGCTCTCCAAAATTGCTCCTGGCTTGGGGGACCATATGGGATGCTGGTGGATAGAACAAAGGTCCATCCTAGGCTACTGTGGGCAAGGAAGATTCCTTACCACTTGCACCAC
This sequence comes from Suncus etruscus, assembly GCF_024139225.1. Classification (NCBI taxonomy): domain Eukaryota; kingdom Metazoa; phylum Chordata; class Mammalia; order Eulipotyphla; family Soricidae; genus Suncus; species Suncus etruscus. The sequence continues at coordinate 70,589,494 of NC_064863.1, read as the reverse complement.
TGCTCTAACCCCTATTTCAATTTTCCTAAAGCTAATCATTTGAACATCTCTTAATGTCCTTATTAGATATTTATAAATCTTCTTTATATAATTTTCCATTGAAAAAGTCTATTTATTCTGGTTTTGTGGTAGCGCTCAGGGTTTACTTCTGGCTCTGTACTCAGGAATCATCCATAACAGTGCCTAGGGCTTCATAAGTGGTGCCAGGGATTGAAAAGCTTACAAGGAATCAGCAGCCTGCAAGGTAAGCTTCTTATGCTATTTTTAAATAGGTTATTTGAAGGCCACAGCGATGGTACAGTGAGTAGGGCACTTGCCTTGTCAGAAGCTGATTCAGGTTTGATCCTCAGCATCATATACGACCCTTTTGAACTTACTAGGAGGACATACCCAGAAGTAAGCCCCGAGCACAACTGAGTTTGACCCCCCTCAAAAAATAGGGGGGCTACTTTTCTTACTATTAATTTGTAAAAGTTCTTTTTATGTTTTGTATTGGTCTCATTAAAAAAGTAATTTGCAAATATTTTCTCCCATTCTGTAAATTATCTTTTAACTTTTATTCTTGATGATGTCTTTCCTAAAGGTAAAATATAGTGACATCGTTTAGTCTACAGAAATGGGAAGGTTTAATTGTCTTCCCTCAGAGTTTTGTCCTCAGCTGAAGGATAAGAGTCAGAGATGAATGGAGCTGGCAGATTGGTCCATTAATGAAACTTCCTATTGTGCTGCCTGCAGAGTATGTGAGAGGAGGGTAGCAGGCCTTATGACAAAGTGTATCTTTATAATACAGGTCTCCAAGCTGCCCTGGTGTGGTCTCAAGACTTAGAACCATTGGAGCAAAAGAGTACTTGAAACTAAAATGAGTAATAGAAGGTGATTTTGTTTTGGGACATGGTATCAGCCTATCCTAATTGGCCTTTAACACAGTGATTCTCTAATAATGGCAAGTGTTATGGTGTTATCCTTCCCTGCAGAGAGGAGCATGGTGGACATATAGAGAAATAGATTTATTTCCCCATTAGCAGTACATCTGTTAATGATACTGATAATAAAACTTGATCAGCTTGGAATCATTTTTGCAAGATGGCATAATTTATTCTGTATTTTGATTACTCAGAAATTTGCACCTGGATAATTCCTTATAAATACCTAAGAAATTAATTTACTGGTAATTCTGACAACAACTATAAATAGGTCATCACATAATTTGTACCAGATTCTTTTCTGTGGATGCTTAGCAGCGGTATAGAATTGATTTGATCTATCTCTGAAACTAGAATTTATTATCCTTTCTATGATCATTTCTTCTCTATGAATGAATTTTAGTAGAAAATATGAATATCTTGAGTATTATTGATTTAATTTGATTTTCAAAACCTGTGTATTCATCAATTTGAATCTATAACATTGTTGAATTCTGAAGTACTGACCTTCAATAGAGCCAACTGCTTTGAGGTTTTGGATCTCTCTCTGGCCTGTTTCTAAGATAAGATTTTCCAATCTTCCTTGACTAACATATTTATAGGCCAAATATACTTCTGATTAAGAATTGCTTTTCAGTCTAAAACAATATTACAGTAGGTAAGGCACTTACCCTGAAAATAGCCAACTAAGATTTAATTGATGGCATCCCATATTGTCCCTTGAGCACTCCGGGAGTGATCTGTGAACAAAGACCCAGAAGTAAGTTATGAGCACAGCTGAGTGTGCTCCCACCACTCTCCAAAAAAGAATTAATTCTCACTGGTGAACAGACTAATGTGAGACAAGGGAGGAGGTTCATAAATTAGAAAAATATTGTACCAGAGAATGGAAGAACTATTGGGCTATAGAGAATGAATCAAGGACTATCTTACATCATGAAAGACAGTCCTGCATTGAAAATACAATACACTTTCCACTTGATTAACAAGAATACACAAAAGTGATAAACAGATACATTCACCTGACTGATGACTGATCCTATGCCTCATCTCTGTGTTTTGACCCTTGAACAAGTACGTTGAAACTACATGGTCTTCCTATATATGAAATTTGTTCTCTCTGTAGTTTCTGAAATTACAAGGACCAGTACTCTTAGATATAATAATATGGAGGGGGCTGGAGAAACACTTTAAGGGTTAAGACATTTACTTTGCATGTGACAAACATTGGTTCAGCTCCTTGGCACTATATATTGTCCTCTGAGTAGCACTGAGTGTGACCTCAAAAGCCCGTAAAACACCTAAGAATCTTGTGTTATAATTATGTGCATAGAAAACCATCATTAAAACTATTTTTTTTTGTTTTGGGGCCACACCTGACTGTACTCAGGGGTTACTCCTGGCTGTCTGCTCAGAAATAGCTCCTGGCAGGTACAGGGGACCATATGGGACACTGGGATTCGAACTAACCACCTTTGGTCCTGGATCGGCTGCTTGCAAGGCAAATGCCACTGTGCTATCTCTCTGGGCCCCATTAAAACTATTTTAAATCACAGAACTTAAATCAATTTTATAAAGTTTAAAATAATTAAACATTTAAAGCATGGGATATTGACAATGACAATCATGGGTTTGAGCTTGGTTAGATTTTTTTATATTCATAAGGGGTAAGAATTGACAGTGGAGAAAGTCAACTACAGTTCAGTTAAGAGAAAGTCAAAGTTTCTACTTCAAATGCTCACATGCATTTTCTACTGTGCAGGGTCAGAGTGCTGTTCATTGGTCAATTGAACTATTTATACATCCAGCACTTGGTCATTATAAGGAGTAGTCTCATGATAGTCTGACATGACTACAGCATTACCAGTGTCTCTGTGCTCACACCCCATTCACCTTCCCCTGAGATCTGGGCTCCATTGAATGGTCTTTCCTGCTCAGCCCTATCCCTGTCATCTGATCTAATGTTTCTCTTGAGATTCTTATTAACAATAATCACAATGCAAAGAGTCCTGATCTGGTAGCATGGGGTATGCTGTGTTATTTGTTAAAAGATCCTTTCATTTTGTCACTATAGAAATCCCGAGAGGTGTATGTGACTATTCTTAAAAATAAGGTTAATATTTTGAGAGGCTAAACAAAAAATTACTTCAAGTCCAATAGAGAAAACAGATAGTGTAAAGTGGAATTTTACTTGAGGTCTGTCCATTTACACATTCATTTCCTTGAATCCTTTGGATTGCTTTGCCTCCTGGTCTCTGTATAGACAGCCCACTGCACAAAACATACCATTTGCTAGTAAAACAAGGCCAAAGAAAACTTCTCAGCAAGGTTGTCCTTGTCTTACTCTTGTTCAAAACCCAAAGATTTGGGGCTGGAGAGATAGCACAGCAGTTTGCCTTGCAATCAGCAGACCCAGGACCTAAGGTGGTTGGTTCAAATCCCAGCATCCCATATGGTCCCCCGTGCTTGCCAGGAGCTATTTCTTTTCTTTTGGGGGGCACTTGTTTGAAGCTCAGGGGTTACTCCTGGCTAAGCGCTCAGAAATCACCCCTGGCTTGGGGAGACCATATGGGACTCCGGGGATCGAACCATGGTCCTTCCTTGGCTAGCACTTGCAAAGCAGACACCTTACCTCTAGCGCCACCTCTCTGGCCCCAACCAGGAGCTATTTCTGAGCAGATAGCCAGGAGTAAACCCCTGAGCATTACTGGGTGTGACCCAAAAACCAAAATAAACAAACAAACAAAAAAACCACAAAGATTTGGAGTCAGTTTACCCTTTCCCCCAAAATCTAACCCCTACTTTGTTTATATTTTTAGATAAGATAGAGTGTAGCTAAGACGCCAAGCCTACTAGGTGATTTTTTTTTTTCATTCTGGCAACTTTTGGTCTGAAGTCCATTCTTTCTAATCATGTGTTTCCCTGATTTTGTTTTCTATAAAAAACCACTTATTGTTACCATGCACATGATTATAGTTGCTTTGTGGACCTGAATCCACCTCTTATGCCAATACAACATTCTCAACTATCAGCATGATTCTCAATTGACTGATCCTTGTGTACTACTAGGACAGGATCTTCTTAAATATGGTAGAAACTTCTGCCTTCCTCACTTTCAGCCCATCTCCTTTGCATGGCTTAGTTCCACTTGCTCTTTAAAGACATTTCCTTGGGAAGCCTGTGGGGCTGTCCCCTTTCCTTGGGCGAGAGGCTTCTTCTCTGCTGACCCTATCATTTTCCACTCAAAAATGATAACAGTGGAACATAAAATTTGCATGTCTGTACCCTTGAGTAGGCATTGTACATTTGTGATTTGTTGAGCACTCTGTTTCTTTGGAGAAAACTATGCCTGATACTGATGAGAAGTCTAGTGTTTGTAACCTATGGAGTCGAGGTCCTGTACTCACTCTTCTAATTTTTCTTTTTCCAAGAGTGAGTCAGGTGAATTCTTTCCCTCTCTACCACCTGAAATTCTAAACTGGAACTATCTCCTTGGGTGCCTTTATGTGAGGCATATAAATAACTGGGTGGTATAAAGGCAATAGTGAGATGGGAAAGTATGCATAAATGTATTAGTAGGAATCTGTGGTCTCATAGCAGCAGGAGATATGGGACAAACTCATTTGCCTCAAGCCCTTAAAATGTGCATTGCAGGGGGCTGGAGAGATAGCATAGTGGTAGGACATTTGCCTTGCATGCAGCTGATCCAGGACAGGCAGTGGTTTGAGTCCCAGCATCACATATGGTCCCCTGTGCCTGACAGGAGCTATTTCTGAGCACAGAGCCAGAAGTAACCCCTGAGTACTGCCAGATGTGACCGCAAAACAAAAACAAAACAAAAATGTAGATTGTGTGAATACTGCACAGAATTAGAAATGGCTCCTGATCCCCTCATTTATTAATTAGAACATATCCTGGGTTCAGTGAGGACCTTATCCCTAAAATTCTCCAAGGGACTCACTGGGCAAAAATGTTGTAGGTTTGATGAGCATTCTTTGAGTAATGCCTTTAGCATTTATCATTAAAGAAAGCTAATTCATTACTTCGATGGGAGGCCATATCTGGTGGTGCTCAGAGCTTATGCCTGGCTCTTCACTCAGAAATTACTCCTGATGATGCTCAAGGGACCATAGGTAGTGGCAAGGGTTGCACCTGGATCAGCTGCATGCAAGACAAGTGCCCTACCAGCTGTACCAGTGCTCTGGTCCACCACCTCAATTTATTTTTATAGCATTCTATAAATCTTTAATATAAGCATTATGTTCTGATGGTGACTGCTCTGTAACAAGGACAATAAAACCGTTCATAGGCAGATTCATCTATATTTTTATTTTGCTTTTTAGTGCTTACCATAGTGCTTAAAGCTTGGGTATTTGCCTGTTTTATGTGTAAAAGGTGAGGTTAGATAAACTTACCCAAGGCTGTGTCTTATAAGTCACTGAGATGGAATTTACACTCAGATCTGTCTGAATCCTGAGTCTGATGAGTTGCAGGGCTGTCACTCTTCTGTGCCCCAGCTCTGTTTCCTACTGTCCTTTTGCTTCCTTATTCTTACACAAGATGTTCTCTTTCCCCTAGGGTGAACCGAGTAACCCAAGAAAGCACGAGGAAAAAAAAACTGGGGTATGATAAAGATGGGTATAGAGCATATACTTGACCTTGCTTTATCAAAGAGTGAGAGGGGAAAAATTCTTTGGAATCTTTCCTTTTCCTTTAAGACTACAATTGCTCTTTATCAAAGAGAAAAGGTTAAAAACGTGTCTGTCTGGTCAAAGAAATTGTCTAACTTTATTTATACTTTCCTAAATTGGACTTCTTTATAAGCCAGAAAAATATTCAGTCTGAATCAACCTGGAAAACCTGTTTACATAAACAGAATCTCTGAATGTAATCAAAATAATAATTTCATCCTCTAGGCTAGACCAAGCCCACTTGCCCATTGCAATGACAGTCGCCCTGCTACTATACTGTACTGATTCATTTCTATCCATATTTCCCAATAGCAGCAGGAGTGAGTGTTGTTATTTTGTTGGGGTTTTTGTTTGTTTCTTTGTTTTCCCTGCTGCTCAAATTCTCTGGCTCTCCAGAGGTTAGTATGACTGCTGTAAATCAAATTAAATTGGTGGTTCTCAGGGTAGCCTTTATCACTGTTGTGCCAACACTATCTCCTAGAAGCCTGTCGGAGAAGCAGCATTTGGTACTTCCGTAGCACCTGACTTGACCCACTGAAGTCTGGGTTGAAACACTCTCCTTTCTACACATTCTTGTTAGCCCTTCATGGATAGGGCCTGGATACCTCACAAAATTCTTTTTTTTTTTTTTTTTTTTTTTTTTTTTCTGGAGTGTTCCCTACCCGTGAGGTTCCCTGGATAAGGTGGGTCATCACTAAAGAAAGGAAATGAGAGGGCTGAGGCGAAATGCTGGACATGTATCCTCAATGAAGGGCATTTAAAGCACGTATAAAAGTGTGCCTATTTGTGACAGAGTCACTTCCTGTCCTGGATCCCCTCCTTGCACAGAGGACATGGTCACAAGCACGTGACATAGATAATTATAAAGCAGGCTACAGAGACATAGTAAGAGCTTGTCATCAAGAGGACATTTGATGACAGGCAGGTAAGACTCTCTTCCCATTGTCCTGAGAGAGAAGCTGATGAGAGCCAGATTTCAGCTCAGTTTGCAGGCTGGATCTGTCAGCACTGATGTAATCAGCTTTTGATAATTTAGAGGCTGTTTTCCTGCTCAGGGAATGATTTAGGGCCTTTCATTCTGTGATTGCCAGGGCTGCTTTCACGAGCAGGGCAAGGGGAGGGGGTCATTTTCTAATGTCGGCAGCTTTGCTGAAGGACGTTCTGTGGGGCGGGGCGAAGGTGCCAATAACTGATGCCTGGGGTTGGGTTGGGAAGGTCCATCTAATATATCTACATCAACCTGTCTTGTGAAGTTGACACAAATGAAATTTTTTATATACATTACAACAACCAACCAAAAGTTTGGTGCTCCTATTTCTGTATCCTGACTATAAAAGAATAAGGAAAAAGTGTTCTCAACTCCAGATGGGTGATTTAAGGTCTTACCCAGCATTTGGTGTCACAGTCCCATGCCCTCTTTTTTCAAAAAAAAAATGTCCCTTCCTCATTTTGCTTAGTCTGAACTCTTTTTGCTTCCCTCACATTTTGCTATTTCTAATTTTTCCATTCAGCCCAGTAATGGGGAAACTATCCTGTGATCTCCAGTCACCCTCCTTCTCTGCTCTTTTCTCTTTCTCTGGAAAGAACCCAACTACTCTAGTCTTCTCTTACACTTAGATATAACTTAATGCCAGAGCTAAGAACCTCAATGCCTGCTGAGCTCTCACATAGACATATCCAGCTAGCATTTTCAACAGAATCAGTCAAAATCCAAACCCATCTCTGGTTCTCTTCCTTTCCCATAACTGCACAGGTTCCTGATTATAAATATTGTTCATCCATCATCCGAGAATTTTTCATTTTCACTGGTAAAACAAAAATTGCTTCACATTTTAAAACATCTAACAGACTAATGACAATGAAAAGCACATAAGCTATTTGAGCACAGCAATTTCACTTCTGAGTGTTATGGAATTGATGTCAAAATGCCTCCCTATACAAGTGTATGAGTACAGATACTTATTGTTTGTAGTGGTAGGAATTTGGGGGCCACTTGAAAGCCCTCTAGGGAGGGCAATGGAATGTAGTCATTATGCAGCTATTTGATGGGAATGAGGGACCATCATGTGCAAATCTGAAGTCCAAAAGATCTTGCAAAGTGACATGCATCATTTTATCTCAGATGACTATGTATTTGGGTGTTTATTTATATCTGTGTATGTGACAAGACCTTAGAAAAGAAGTGGAAGAATATTCAGCAGACTGTTAGTATTTCTCTGGGTGGGGCAGTGGTCAGGAGGAATGAGCAGAGATTTCTATTGCAATATTTGAAAAAATATTTAATTGCTCATCCTCATATTACTTGCTAGTCATTCAAGAATATTTGCATCATTTTAGGTTCCTCCTTCCTCTTTCCAGTGACTCATTGTTTTATGTGTATATTCTACCCCTAAAATATAGTACCTGGCCTATATCTCTCAGTGTATGGTTTGCTTCATATTTACATTTTATATATCTATATAATTTTTATTTTAACAGATACCAGTGGTGTCACCAAGATCTCAAACACACATGGCCTTCTCAATCCAGCTTTAAAAATCATGCCCTTAGACTGTGTATATTACATTATGTACTCTTCCATCCCAAGATTATTTAGTCTTCTTTTCATTTTTTTTTTGGTCCAACTCTTCATCTGCTTTTATAGTCATTTCGAGTCTTTTGGTTAGGAGGCAGGTAAACAAGAAATAAATTTCCCAGAAAAAATAACACTTAGTCAAACTTTATAAATTTGGTCTAACATCTAGGTGTCTGTCTTCTGTGTCAGATGTTTGGAAATATGAAACCACAACATTTAGACACACCTTTTTCATACGCCCATATTCAGACACAGCCCCCTCCCTGCCACACACACTGCTCTGAACTTTACCTGAACCCCCAATGCTGAATCATGATTTCACTGGCTTTACTCTAATAGCTTTCCAGGACTGATGGTTAATGTGTGAGTCTTCTGAAAGGGGAGTGGTAAATGTTCTGTCAGTCATGATGGATGGGTTGCTTCACCAGTCTTTCCACCATTCCTGCATCACACTTCCAGTCTGCATTCCAGAGCATTGAACAAATTCTGATACTGGGATCTGTGATTGACCATCCTCTTGGTTTGCAATGTGCATTCAATGTGTAATGTGCATTGCACAGCACATGATGTCATTTGAATGCAAATAACAGCACAGATTCTGTTCGAGCAGATTGTGTTAAATCATCAACATGCTATTTATATCTCTAACACCTTACTAGCTGAGTTCAGCAAAACAGCAGATATCAATCTGAATGCTCCTTTGTTTCTGATAGATGCTGCATATTATTGTTATCATTTTGCTAATAGAGGAAGTAGCGACGCTGAACTTAGCCTCAAAATAACTCCTTACATGAGAAACAAGGACACAAACCCGGCAATTGATATGAAAAAAATCATGGAACTTAAAGAATACCACCCTTTGTGACAATATCTACACTATCAATGAAATAGTAATAGATTCTGGGTAAAACTTACTTAACAGAATTGGACATGGGAGTTATTATGCTTCTTGAACCTTGCTGTCTCTATGTTCTGCATTTTTAACACCTTGATGTCAAGCTGTTAAGAGACTGTATTTTTCTAATGAATTCTGAAATGATCTCTTCATTGTAATCAGCAGAATATTCTGACTGGAGTTAACCCTTTGGAAAGATATTCTTATATTCGTCTTGGCTGTTTATTGAGTCTTCTCTCTCCATATCACCAAACAAAAAGTAAATAATACCCAAAGTAGCAAAACATTCTCTGAATGAACATAATCTCCTTGCATCAGAAGTTAGTGGGAGCTTTACTCAGGGAAAAGAATTAGAGAACCTCCTATAAAAATAAATGAGTCTGTTTCCATAGTGATGGGGATTTTCTTTTCCTTAGTTCTGCCTTATCTTGTGCTTCCCCCCTTAGGAAGAATAACAATAAACTTGAATAAAACATTTTATTATCATAATGGAGTTTCAATTTAAATCCAAAAGCCTTTAAATTATCTTCCCAATGATACCTTTGGCCATAGCATTTGAAACTGAATGCTTGTACAAAACTACAAAAGGCATATCACTCTCCCCACCCCAGTACCTGGTCAAGTAGGAGAAGAGTCCGGAAGACCCTTGTGAATTACACACACATTCTATATGCATGTAGCCCTTCATGATGTGCTACACACCTGTCATGTTTAATATTTCATTGGTAAAGAAAAAGTGCATCTGTCTGTGTTCACTGCTGAGTAAAATTTTGCATTGATGAGGTCTGTGTGTGGTGAACACAATAGGCCTCTCCTCATTCTGCCACTACATCATATTTCACAGCCCAGGGAAGCTTCCACAGCACCAGCCAAAGCCAGAGCCACTGCTTTCTACCTACCAGTCAGCTCTAGAGGGCCCTTTACCTTGGTTTTTGTAGCTATGGCTGGACCTGCTTCTGCCAGCACATGAAAGAGATTGTGGGAAGAACTGCCGCTGAAGTATTGGGAGCATGACTGCAATCACAAGACCCATTAGAGCAAATATCTGGGCAGGGGGAAATGGAAGTCTTCCTAGGAAGATAGACTATATAAACGCCATGACTATATAAATGGTGTAAACCTGATGTAAACTCCTAAGATAGATAATCTGGATGTTTGAGATGGTGTATAAGATGGGAGTGGAAATTATTTCAGCATATTTGCAAAACTCAACATGAAGAGGGATGAATAAATGTGCTTTATTTTCTGAGACACCATATCAAAGAAAAAAACTTGGCTTTTATTCTTAATTTCTTGTGGGAATGAACATACTCCTAGTTTTCTTGGAAGGTTTAGGACTTGTGTCTTTTGTTCCAGAATAACTATTAGTGCAACTTATTCCATTCTCAAAAATATTTCAAAGGTTTAAACACTTCGTTCTAAACCCTACTTAAAGGCCAAAAATGTAAGTATAGTCTTCATTACTGATATTTTCTCTCTTTCTATAAATAAATATGCTGTATCTAGTCATAATTTTAGGCATCTTTTCTGAAATTTATCAGCTGCCAGGTGTACATTCTTTTAAGCTAAAGACAAGTGGAGCTCTGAAAACATCTTTGTTTTTTCTTTGGGGGGGGGGGTCTAAGTGGGCACATATAGTAGTACTCAGGGTTTGTTTCTGGCTCTGCATTTAAGGATGACTCCTGGTTGGCTCTGGGAACCATCAAGGTACCAGAAAATAAACCTAGGTCTGCTGGATGCGAGGCAAGTGTGAGCAGAGATTCACTGTACTATCTCTCCAGTTTCTAGAAATTTTCTTCAGATGAAATGTAAAGAAAGAAATTGCTTCTTCTTATATTGTAATATTCAGTTTGGGTAATAATAACCCCTTAATTATCTTTGTATCTGAGATATAAATTTTGAGTATATGTGTAGAGTGTATATTTATGCATATATTATCTTTCTATGACAAGACCACTGATAAATTTTTCAAAGTATGTTTAATCATAATCATAAATGTGTGAACATAATGAAAGAAAGGGAAGTTTATGTGGACCTAATTAACACCAAATGAATTTTGGTGTCCGGGTATTCAATATCAATATGTAATAATAGATTATATAAATCAGAGGAAAGAGAAATTTGAATATTGCCATTTTCATTTGCCAGTCCTTATTAATTTTTTCCTTACTATAAAATGTTACTTCTGTGTTGCATAAAATTCAGAAAAGTAATATAATCATTTTTATTTATAGTTTTAATTTAAGCACCATAGTTACAAAATTGTTCATGGTTGATTTTCTTTCTTTTTTTTTTTTTTTGGTTTTTGGGCCACACCCGGCATTGCTCAGGGGTTACTCCTGGCTGTCTGCTCAGAAATAGCTCCTGGCAGGCACGGGGGACCATATGGGACACCGGGATTCGAACCAACCACCTTAGGTTCTGGATCGGCTGCTTGCAAGGCAAACACCGCTGTGCTATCTCTCAGGGCCCTCATGGTTGATTTTCAGTCAATGTACACCTCCCTTCACCAGTACATGCTTCGCATCACCAGTGTCCCTAATATTTCTACTACCCTCTCCCTTACCTACCTGCCTTTGTGTAAGCATTTCACTTCTTTCTCTCTTTCTCTCCCTCATTCTTTCCCCCCTTTTTTGGCAGTGTGGTTTGCACTATTGTTAATTAAGGGATAACATCTATATCACTTTATTCCCCTCAGTACCCCATTTTTGTACAGAGTGATCAGTTCCAAAATTTGGTCTCTTGTCTCTATTGTTTTTTGTGTATTGTTACTACGCTATCGTTTTAATATCTTACAAATGAGTGTTATTGAGAATGGATATTTTGTACTCTTCACTCATCTTCAGACAGTTGTGAGGATGTGTTTCTATTTTTATATGATTTGAGCAAACAGTCTTTCTTCTTGTCATAATGGAATCTTCTATACCCTAACTGCAATCTGGCTCTCTGTCACAAGGTTCCCGCCATGTATTGGTCCTCCTGGCTCTGATTTGTATTGTCTCTGGATATTTTTGCCATACTGTTTTTTATACCCCCCAACTGAGTGAGATAATTCTGTGGCTAATCCTTTTCCTCTAATTCATTTAACTCAGTATAATAATATCCATGTACATCCATGAATAGGCAAATTCCATGACTATTTTTCCTAATAGCTGCATAGTATTCCATTGTGTACATATATCACAGTTTCTTTAGCCATTCCTCAGTCCTTGGGAACTTGGGCTGTTTTTTTAGATTCTGGCTTTTGTGAATAGTGCTGCAAAAAACATAGGAAAGCAGAAGGCTTTACTGCACAGTGATTTTGAGTCCCTAGACTTTATTCCTATGAATGGAATAACTAGATCACTGGAAGCTCAAGTCCTAGTTTTTTGAAAAATATTGTTTTCCAAAAGGACTGAATCAATCAACATTTCCATAAACAATGAATGAGAGTCTTTTCTCCCCACATACACACCAGCACTGGTTAATCTTATTCTTTGTGATTTGTGCCAGTCTCTGTGGTGTGAGATTATATCTCATTGTATATTCATCAGATAAGGGCTTAATATCTATTATATATAAGACACTGATAGAACTTAGCAAGAAAAAAATCATTTAAAACTATCCAAAAATGGGGGAAGAAATGAACAGGCTTTCCTTAAAGAAATAATACAGATGGCCAAAAGACATTAAAAAATGCTCTACATCACTAATTATCAGGGAGATGCAAATCAAAACAACAATGAGGTATTATCTCATACACCAAAGGAAAAAATTTAAATTGCTCACCTCACATAAGAATCACAATGAACATTGAGAGAATGGATTTTTTTCTTTTTTTTTCTTTTTTTTTTTGGTTTTGGGGCCACACCCGGCGGTGCTCAGGGGTTACTCCTGGCTGTCTGCTCAGAAATAGCTCCTGGCAGGCACAGGGAACCATATGGGACACCGGGATTCGAACCAACCACCTTTGGTCCTGGATCGGCTGCTTGCAAGGCAAACGTCGCTGTGCTATCTCTCCGGGCCCATCTCTGCCCTTTTCTGCCCTAACTGCACTCATACTTTGTGTCAAGTTTCCTACCAAGGGCCAGTTCTCCTGTCTCTTGTCTCAATTGTTTTTGTGTATTATTACTATGTTATCTTCTTAATATCTTACAAATGAGTGTTATCAAGGATGTATATTTTGTACTTTTCACTCATCTTCACACATATGCGAGGATGTGTTTCGATTTTCATTTAATTTGGGAAAAGTCTTTCATCTTTATATCTGATCTTGGAGGTAGTTCAGTTTTGTTACCAGGCTTCTCATTCCATACAGCCTGTTCAGGTGGCAAGTGAGAGCTCGGAATCTTCTGGAGATTGTATGTGCATGATCCAAGTGCTAAAGGAAAAACTTGAAGACATAGCTGGGGTTATTTTGTATTTTTTTCTTTTTTGGACTCAAGTGTTTTCATTTGTTCCAAGGGGATTCCGCCTTTGCCAGAGTCTTCTGTCAGTCAGGAACAAGATAGTTCATATGGAAACATTGGAATTGGAATCAGAAGATTACTTCATATATTCTGAATTAATCATTTTGTTATTGTTTCAATTTGGCTAGTTCAACCATGCTGGACCTCAGTTCTATCAAGAACTTTTTAAAATTTTACCACATCAAAATGTAAATATAAAATAAAATCCAAAATGCATTTGATAGTCTAGATAAATGATTATCTAAAATCATGATTAGGTTCTTTATAGTTCCTAATGAAATAGCATTAGTTTGGAAAACACAGGATTTGAGACATGAAGATCCATTCAAAATTATGGATAATCCACAAATACTGTGATTGTGGCAAATGGCTTTTTTAAGTTTTTTTATTTTCTCTTTAAAAAATAATTAAGGCACCCTAGTCATGCTCAAGGTTTTATCCTGTTTATTTGCTCAGCTATCCTTCTGGCTAGGTTCTTGGGACCATATAAAGATAAACCTAGCTCAAACATATGCAAGGTAAGTGCCTTATTCACTGTACCAATCTATCTGGTGTCTTGGTTTAATTTTATTTTAGCCTTTGTCTCATAAAATAAGCAAAATAACTTTATTTAAATTGTTGATTTAGTGATGTGATATTGAAGACAACATTGATAATATTGTTGGTAATGAAAGATAATGGTAATGATGTTTCCTTCATGAAGAGTTTGGAAGAGAAAGATTAAAAAGGAGGAAAGGGTAAGCCTTAATTTTCCATTACAAAGGTAAATGACAGAATGGCATTTTATTATTCTTTAAATTCTATACTTTCAAATTGAGATGTTTTTAATATAGTTTTTATTTTAATCATAGTGGCTTACATATCATTGACAATAATATTTTAGGTACATATTAACATAAAATCAGGGGAATTCCCATTACTGAATTGTCCTCCCTTCACCTCCGTTCTGTCCTACCTCCCATATCCTCTTCCCTTGCCCCTAGGGCTGCTAGAATAAGTTGTCCCTTCTGTGCCTAGCTAACTACTTAGTGGTCCTACACCTGTTTGGTCTTGGTACCTCCCTGATTTCTGCCATCTAATTGGGAGGCAGGACTAGATAATTAAAGTTAAGTGGTTTTGTTTGAAAAAGAGAAAAGTAATAAATGGGAAAAAATAAGTTTTATTTCAATTGTTTCCAGTCAAATGTGTTCATTAGCATCACTGGAAGAACTTAGGAAATAGTAAAAAAGTAGTACTTAGCTAAATAAGAATCTCTGTGATACTAGCATGGATATCAAATTTTCAAATCTTTCTAGATAACTTTTCTTTTTTCTTTTTTATAATATAATTTTTATTTTAATCATAGTGGCCTACATATCATTGACAATAATATTTTAGGTACATATTAACATAAAATCAGGGGAATTTCCATCACCGAATTGTCCTCCCTCCACCTCTGTTCCCGTCCTACCTCCCATATCCTGCTCCCTCACCCCCGGGGCTGCCAGAATAAGTGTTCCCCTCTGTGCCTAGCTAACTACTTAGTGGTCCTACACCTGTTTGGTTTTGGTACCTCCCTTATTTCCCGTTCTAGTTTGGAGGCGGGACTAGATAGTTCAATTTATGTGGTTTTGTTTGAAGAAGAAAAAAGTAATAAACTGGGGAAAAAATCAAATACGCCAAAAATGGGTGAGTCATTTTGGAAGCTCTCATCCTAGTTTTGAGAGACGAAGGGGAAAAAGAAGGTGGAACACCACAACAGTACAAAAAGAAGTGTCAAATAAAACATTCAGTGAACACTCTAACAATAAAGATAAGCACCACATAAAGGCCATGGTCTTGAGATAAAAAACTTGGCAGAGCACATAAAGGAAGAAAAGAAAAAAAGAAAAATGAACGGAGACAACAACTTCAATAACCACACCAAAACAAATAAATTGGCAAAAACTAGATAAATAAATTTAAAAAATGTGCTTTTTGCCTTTTTTTTTTCTTTTTTCCTTCCCTCTTGCACAGGCACAGTAAATATTGGGGTCATTCGAAAAGGAATTCCCTTGGCCTAAAAGAAACAGGGTTTCTCCACCCTTGAAGTATATTGTCATGGGATTAACTATAAATTTCTTTCAGGTTCATTTACTCTCCCCTTGGTGCTTTTGTGGTGTATGGAAGACTTCTGCTCCGTCCTGGGTGATAAAATCAGACCTCTGTATCTAGAGATCTAGGTATCTGCACAGGCCAGGGAGTGGAACTTATGATGAAGTTCTAGAAGTTCTGTTCCCTCCGTGCCATTTTAATCCATTTTCTGTGGTTGGTGGCCTTGGTCTTTGCGCTGATCCTAGGACGGGGCCTGGGATCACTTTTCTATCAGTATTGGGAAATACTTATGGAAGTCTATGATTTTGGACAGAAACTAATGGTAAGAAATATGGCTGAGATTTTCCTAACTCTGGACAGAAAACTCATTAGGACTCTTTCTCCATGTTGCCAGGAAGATGGTCAAACTGAAAATGAACTCTTAATGAGTGGAGGGAGACAAACAATTCTTGGAAAGTATCTCTCTCTTTTTCTCTCTTTCTCTTTCCCTCTCTCTTTATCTCGCCCTTCTCAAATTACTGGTTCTTTAAAACAGAGTGTAAACATGGTATAAGGCTCCGTTGAGCTAAGAAGGCATCCTGAAAGTCTTATATGTGGGATCATTGTGATTCTGGGCATTCTTCCCATGTCTGCATGACTGCAGTTAATCCCTTCATGATCTCTCTGCCTTGTCTTAATTTTTGAGCTGTTTTTCACACTGTTCAGCAAAAGCTTGTATTCATTTCCAATGTCTGCAGAACATATCTCCACAAATATGTTTGTCTGACTTCAAGACTGTAAATCTGAGTCATCTGAATACATCAAATGTGGCTATAAGTGAGAAACACAACACTCACACCTCCAAAAGTTCAGTGTTATTTATTCTGGGAGTGAAGTGATTTTATTTTCTTATTCAGATTATTCCTTTTTCTGTTGCACAGAGTGCTAGATTCTTTGCTCCAGATTCAGCAGGCTGGGGTGGGTTTGTTTGTGTTCTATGCAGAATCCAGCACCCCTTTCAAGCTCATGAAGGTTGCTGCATAAATTCAGTTCCTTTCTGTTACAGGACTGAGGTTCCTCTTTCCCATCTGGCTGTCATCCAGGAACCTCCTACAAATCACTCCATTTCTTATCACATGGCCTCCTTCGGCAATTAAGTTCATTCAAGCTGGGGATGTGACTTAGTGGCAGAACGCATGTCACGCATGTGGAAGACCTGGATTTAGTCAGTCACTGTCTCTGGGATGGGGGTGAGGGAAGGTTGAGGCTTTAATCTCATGCTTTAAATCGCTTTTGCATGGCAGAGCCCCATCAGTCTTAGGGTTTATCTGATTAGGTCAGGTTTACTGAGGATAATCTCTGTAATGTGAGGTCAGCTGAGCTGGGCCCTTAATCAAATCTGAAAAGTCTCATCTCTGCAGAAAAGATAGGTGGCCACATAGCATGTAAAGCTTTCCATAATCTGTCCTGCTTAGACTCGCTTCTAGTTATTATGTCCTGTATCTAACCCCAATTCTGTTCTACATTTATATCAATTATACATCTATCTTTATATTTCTGCCTTGTTTATTTATATCTTTGAACTATTATTTTAATATCTCATATTCTGTACTGTTTACCCTCATTTCTGAGCATTAGCTAATCTCTCAGTTTAGCATGTATTTCCCAACTACAGTCATATGAAAAGCCCCTTATCAATTGTTAGAAAGAGGACATACTTTATATCTCTGGGGATTGCTCCTTAATCTACTCATTCACACAGCAAATGATTTTGGAATACCTATTGTGTCTTAGGTATGGAGAAAAATGTAGGGAAAATGCCTCCTTTTTCTTAAATTTCCTTCTTACAGAACTCATCCCTACTAGGAAAGGCAGGAATAGTTACAAGATGTGTCTGATGGTAATAGTCTTAAGAAAAACAATAAATCAGTGTTAATACAGCCAAAGTGGTAGACTAGCTTTTATTTTATTTGCCATTATTCTGTAAAGCTCAATTATGGGGGACATGCAGGGACTTGAGTGAGTGAAGGAATAAACAATAAAGAAATACAGTGCAAGAGCCTCAGTAGCTTTCCCTTGCTGTGTCTGCTGTCTCCATAGTTTAATAACTAGAAGATGAAGAATGCTTTTGTGAGTGAGCAGTAGGTACCGTGCTCTGCAGTATGAAGATCTTTGATGTTCAGTTAATATTTGTCTGACAAAATGTGTATAATTAAGTTTGTCCAATGTAATGCCATAGGACATATAAAATAGAAGTAACATCCAATTTTTCTCGACAGAACTCTTGTAAACAGGACAGGGTTACAAGCACAACTTTGTAAACTGAGATTATGATAGAGTGCTAAATTCATTGGGCTTTCTAAACATCTATTAAGGAAACCTAGTCTGGAAACATAGATATAGTAACAATTAAGGAGATAAGTCAGATCTAGTCAGATATGGAGACAATGGATTGATTCCCAACTATGACTACTCAGTCCTCATCATTATTACACTATTTGCACTTCAAGAATTCTATTTTATTGAAAGGACTGTCTACAAGTCTCTGTAGTGTGGAATGGGAATAAATAGAGATCCTCCTTTCATTTCTCATGTGCAGATTCTCTTCTGTAGTGGTCAAGGAGCCCAGTGAGGTGGGGAAAAGCAAGAGCTGACAGGATCAATAATGTCTGCTCTGTTTACTAGACTTTTCTGATTATGCAAAACAGGAACCTTCTCAAGGTGACTTGGCAAATATAGTGCTTTTTTGTAAAGGTATTTATAGATTAGTACTCAAAAGCTGTCATGGTACAACTCTAGGGAATAATAAACTACACTCACTCACCTTTTCTTCTCTTTCTGGGCCCATCTCCAAGAGCTAGCTCTGTTTTGCTTTCTTTATGAAGGTCTTGTTTTTTTTTTTTTTTCTGCTTACATATACTTTCTTCTGGCCATAGTATTGAATTGAGTTTGGCTTTGGCTTGTTATGAACCCAATTCTGCTTCCTAGAATTTCTTTAGCTTTAATTCAGACCTCTAGCTGGAACTATCTGGCTGCATAACTTAATTCAAATAAAGAAGATGGGGAATTTAGTATCTTAGTTCATGCTTTCATACCAGCAAGCCAGGGAATATTCTTAATTTAGAGATACACTACCACCTTAACTACACAAGGCTTGGATAGGGTAGAAGGACAAGAGAGAAAAATGATTGTATGGTTTGAAATTCAGTTGCCTAAGACTAGAGAGATGTCACAGAAAATGAAAAGTTATGCTTTTTTTATGCATGTAACTCTTTCATTTCCTGACAGCACATGGCCATCTTGAGCATTGCTGTGATGGTCTTAGAGGCCCCTTCAAACCACTGGATCTGATCCTCATGGCCCAGAGAATGATTCTGAAGGTTTTTGGCACTGCATGGCATTCTCTAGCCCTAACATTGAACCACCAGATTCAGTTGACCAAATATCTACTAGAGTAGCTCTAGGCCACCTGGGATTGCTTGTAGAACCACCCAAAATAAAAAAAATAAATAAAATTCAATTGCTAAGCTGTATATATAATACAGGAGTAATGCACATCAAAACTATGGTATTGTGATCTCATGGCATTGAGATTGACCTAAGTCAAAAAGGCCAGTAATGGTGGAAATGTGGTGAAAAGAACCTTCATTTCCTGTTGATGGGACTGTCATCTGGTACTTCCTCTATGGAAAATAATGTAAAGACTTCTCAAAAAATTAAAAATAAATGATCACTCTGAACAAGAACTGGATGCTGAAAGGAGATAAAATGATATGTATGATACTCATTCAGTAACACTATTGCAAACCACAGTGCCTAAAAGGTAAAAGAGAATAGAGAAGGATAGAGAAGAAAACTGTCTGCCATAGAAATAGTAAGGGGAGGAAGGCAGGAGAAAAACTGAATACATTGATGGTGGGAAATGTGTCCTGGTGAAGGGATGCATATTGGAACATTGTATGACTAAAATTCAATTATGAACAACTTTGTAAATGTATCTTATAATGATTCAATTTTAAAAATTAAATTAAGCAGTTGACTAAAATGGAAACTTCTCAAGATTCCATATGACATGATTGGCCCACCTTTGGCAAATGTTTCAAGAATACAAAAATATTAATTTAAAAGTGACGTGCTACCTATGTAGATTGTAACATTATTATAATAGCCATATCTGGAAATAATCCCAATACCCAATAGCAGATAAGTGTAAAAGAAATTGTGATATATATGAACCACAGAAACAGTATAGGAGTTAAGTTACTTGACTTGTACCCAGCTTACCCTCCTGATACCATCAAGAATGATTCCCGAGCACAAAGTACACCACTTAATATGATCCCAAAACAACAACAAATATACTTTGTTATTTATGCACAATGGAAAGATACCAGCTATAAGAAAAAACAAATTCCTATCTTTTTCTATAACTAGATGCAATCAGAAAAGATTATATGTAAAAATCAATCAGAAGGAGCATAAATACTGACTGATAGCTCTCATATGTAGAATAAAGATAGATAAATAAATAAAGGAAATTGCAATAGCCAGTGAAAACAGACCTTGAACTCTGTCAACAGAACTGAGGTGAACTAGTTGGGGAGAAAGAGTAGGAAGATGCGATGATTTACCCACATGGTGATGGTGAAGGTAAATAACTTTGTATACACACAAAGATAAGCACTACTGTAAACTATAATATTTTAAAGTATAATATAATTTCAGAGATGCACAAATAAATAATATTCTCTGTCCTGTACTGAAAATGTGTATATAAGTCATCAAAATTCTCAATACTATTTCTCTTACCCCTTAATGAGAGAAAATTTTTAACCTAACTTATTAATATGAAATTGCTCCAACAAAGATGTCTTTCTTAGTAGAGATGTCTGTTTGATCTGCTATCAAAGATCTCACTCTGCAGGAAAAGCAAGTGCTCACTATCTTCTAATGACAACAGATTCTATTTTATTATGAAAGAAATTCCCTAATACTAACTGAGTCACGACCTCCAGCACTCAGATTGGCAGGAGGAGTTGTACACCAAACCTAGTTTCCCAAATTCACCTGATCCCTGTGAGAAATGCTTACAGAAAGAAGTTGTATAAACAAGCAAGGAAAAGTATCCTGCTCCTTTTAAATTTCTGCAGTATTTTCTGAATAGAACAATTGACAAATTGACTCATACAAGTAAAAGAATATAATATTGAACATAATTTAAAATATTATTCTTTGCACTATTTGGGAGATAGGCCACATCCATCTGTGCTCAAGATTGTTCTTTTCTCTTCTTGGGGGATTATTTATGGTGCTAGGGATCAAATGCTAATGAGTTACATGTGAGGCATTACTTATACTATCTCTCCAACATTCTTTTTTCATTATAATACATCTATGTTCATTGTAAGATATTTTAAAAATATACAAATACGCACATCATTCATTTTAGCAAAAGAACTCAAAAATATACCCATTATCACTGGTTTTATGCAAGTAGAATTATGGGAGTCAGGGATAGAAGAAATAACTAAAATCAAATCCCTGTCCCCATTAACTAGTATTCAGAGATAATCACTATGGGTACCCAGGGGATGACTCAGTGATAAAAATTGCCCGAGTTGCCAGCATGTTGCTAACTTTGAATCCCAAGACCACCTACATGTACACAGTTGCTAGTGGCTCTGCTTCTTGAGAACAAAACAAAATTTTGTGATCTCCCATGATTATTACAACTGAAGCCATGTGAGCTTAATTCAGGAGGGCAAATCCCAGAACACATTTGTAGTTACCAGCAAGCCTTACACTAGAATGAGTGAGATTGGCAGCCAAGAGGTTGAGTACAGCATCAAGGTGGGCAAGTACTTCAACCAAGGAAATGTGCAACTTCCAGTCATGGAAACTAAAGCAAACAAACAAACCAACAAAAAATGGGAAAAGAAAGAGAATATACAAGAAAAGTAAAGTCAAACATTTAAATGTTAAAGTGAAACTTATCAAGTAATTTGTAGTTGTTTTTTCAGCAGTTTTAGGTTCGCATCACAATGGATAAAAAGATTCAGATATTTCCATGTACCACTGGCCCTCACTCATGTATAACCTTTCTGGGCAGTTACATCCCCACCTATACGCTATAGTTAGAACCAATGAATGTTATGACTGTAAACAAAATGGACCAGTTTGTTTTTACATTTAGCTAATAACAGGACATCTTCATTGTTTCCAAGATTTTTGGGGCAAAGGGAGGCATGATTGCTGTGTAATACAGTGTGTTTTGTTTTATAAGGAACTACAAAATTGTCTTTCAAAATGACATATCATTTATCATACCCACATTTAATGAATGAGCATTCTTGCTCCTTCAAATTCTTAGTAGCTTTGTAGCTGTCAAGAGTTCTAAAACTGGGCAACTGGAATGGGGCTATGGAGGAATTGGTATCCCATAGTTGCTTTAACTTGCATTTTCTTGCTGACTTACGATGTGGAACATATTTTCATATGTTCATTTGCCAT
The DNA here is from genome assembly GCF_024139225.1 of Suncus etruscus. Taxonomy (NCBI): domain Eukaryota; kingdom Metazoa; phylum Chordata; class Mammalia; order Eulipotyphla; family Soricidae; genus Suncus; species Suncus etruscus. The sequence continues at coordinate 70,567,400 of NC_064863.1, read as the reverse complement.
CTACAGATTTTCTTTGTGTTTGTTAAGATCCTTGGACTAATTTTCCATCTGTTTCTTTTTTTCCTATTGTTCAGTTTTAAGAGATTTTGTGTATTTTGGATTATACTCCTTTATCAGATGTCTTTTGAAAATATTTTTCTCCCAGTTAGTGGCTTTTTTGTTTTGTTTTATTTTTTGGGGTCACACGGCAGCGCTCAGGGGTTACTCCTGGCTTTACACTCAGAAGTCGCTCCTGGCAAGCTCAGGGGACCATATGGGATGCTGGGATTTGAATCACCATCCTTTTGCATGCAAGGCAAATGCCTTACGTCCATGCTCTCTCTCCAGCCCCCAGTTTGTGGCTTTTTGTCTCAATCTCTTGATAATCTTTCACAGGTAGTTTTACATTTTAATGAAGTCCAGTTTATTATTATTTCTCCTGTGCATTGTGTCTTTGATATAGCTAAAAAGGATCTATATATGCATATCTACATATCTACATATTATCCTTAGGTTTTCTAATATATTTTCTAATACTTTATATTTTTGCATTTTACATATAGGTAAACATATGAGTTACATATAACTCAAAATAAATACATTCTTTTTTATCTGTAGATGGCCAGTTATTTCAGCACTATTTTTGATAAATACTATATTTACTTTGTTATACCACTTTTAGTCCATTGTCAATATTACTTGAATATACTTTTTGTTGGTGTATTCTGTGTCCTATTGATCTGCTTGTCTATTCTTTTGCCAATAATATTTCACGGTTTTTGTTACTGATGTTTCCATTCATTTTTTTAAATTTGGACACACACTTCAGAAAATGAAGCAAATGGACATGGAGGCAGTTTGCAGCTGCTTTGGGTGTTGTCTATTTTTAAATCAGTCATTCTGACAGTTTGCCAGACCCTCTAGTTCAAGTCACATGCATTGGATTGACATTATAGATTGCAAAAATCAACTGAACATCTGCATCTGCCACACAATTGTCACTGAATTAATACAATTCAGAGTTGCTTTTCAAGTGTAGAGGTGTCATTTTTAAAAGGGAGTTTAGAGGCCAGAATTGTATCACAGTGATACAAGACATGTTTCAAATAAAGTAATTATGGAAGTTATTTCACTGAATCTATTACAAAGGATTGATAATAAGCTAAATTCTAAATCTTAAGACTAAAACTTTCCAAATTTCAGTTCAAAAAACCAGACTGCACAATGTAAAAATAAAAAGTAAATGAGAGGGCTGGAGAGATAGCACAGCAGTAGGGTGTTTGCCTTGCACACACCAATTCAGGACTAACAGTGGTTTGATCACTGGCATCTCGTAAGGTCCTCAGTGTCTTCCAGGAGCTACTTCTAAGCAGAGAGCTAGGAGTAACCCCTTAGCGCTGCCAACAAAAACAAACATAGATGAGTCTCCTGAATGAAAAGCAATAAAAATAAACCCTCTTCCCTCTGCTCTGACTTTTGTCTTAATGTTTTCTGTAATATGCCAATTTAGTTGGTGGTCAGTTACTAAAAGTTATGAATTTTTACCAGGCCAGCCAAATAAATTTCAGATACAGACCAAACTCAAATATAAATTAAGGAAGAATATATGCCTTTTTACTATATGTATACATAATTATTATAAAAAGATAAATTCTGAAGTTAAGTAGACAATGCTTAAAAATGTACTAACTGTGTCATTATGTTTTATTTGTACTTTTAATTATCTCCAGAAAATCTGTTAAAATAATTCACTAGAAAATAAAGAATTTGAGGGATGGTGACTCAAAAACTACCGGTAAATGTAGGTGCCATATATGGAGTCGTCACATTCTGAAGACTGAATTAGCCCAACTAGAAGTAGCAGCTTTATGTGTGTGTTCATAACAGCCCAAATTGCAAAAAATAGAAGTACCAACACCAGAAATTAGCTTTGTATTTGGTAGGAAGGTGGTGTTATCACTTAAAGATCAGTTAAAGATACCATTTGCATCTAGCAATCATTTGTCGTTAAGCAGCTGGCAGCAGATGATATTATTATTTTTTGCTCCAGAGTAATTTTTAGAAAGAAGAGTTTAAAGCAAATTTGGCATGAACAATACAATTAAATAAGCAGCCAAAAAAGAGTATTTTCATAATGCCCTACTCTTATTTTTGGCTAAGAAAAGTCTTTTATTTATTTATTTATTTATTTATTTATTTATTTATTTATTTATTTATTTATTTATTTTACTTTTTTTGTTTGTTTGTTTTGGGGCCACACCCGGTGACACTCAGGAGTTATTCCTGGCTATGTGCTCAGAAATGGCTCCTGGTTTGGGGGACCATATGGGACTGTGGGGATCTAACGGAGGCCTGTCCTGGGTCAGCCACATGCAAGGCAAATGCCTACCACTGCACTATCACTCCGGCTCTGGGAAGTTTTATATTTTTTTAAAAGGGAAGTCTTTTTCTTAGAAATGTTACCACCTACTTCTAAGAGGACTCCAGTGTTGTCTTTAAATATGATATGAATGACTAGCTGCAGTTAATGATATAAAAAATACTTTTAGGTCTGACAAATCTATTCATTTCTATGTTTTACTTATAATTCTATTTGTTTAGACTAATATAAACTTTAAAAGAGACTGTGGGAAATTTCATCTGAGGAAGGAATACTTTCTATCTGAATATTGTCTCCAAAACATTTGTTAGGGATCATAACCAGTCATATTTATGTCATTCAAACATCTGAAAACTCTTACAAACTTAACCAGCAGCAATTAGGTCAAACAATAATCAACTGAAAGATACTTAAAATCAGTAAAATTTTTAGTTAAATCAGTTCAATATTTTGATATGTTTGTTTGAAATTATGTTTCAGAATGAAATATAACAGAAAAAATTACATTTTTTTCTCTTTTAACACCCCCGAAAATTTTTGTTGTTTTGATTTTGGAGTCATTACTGGCTGTGCTCAGGAGTTACTCTTGGTCAGGGATATACAGACCTGAAGGTAAGGTTACCATATATGGTGCTGGAGATCAAATCTGGGTTAGCTGTGTGCAAGCAAATACTTACCAATTGTAGTATTTCTTCTAAACAATAATAGCAATTTTTAAAGTTAGACTTTAGTATAAGTAGGTCAGTTATTGCTTCTATAAAACAGCATTCGTATTCCTCAGAATTATTAGCCATCAGCATACTCAAAATGACTAAAATACAGACATCATAGTGTAGAACAATTTTTCTCAATCTTTTTCTAACCACATCCTGTTGTCAGCCTTGTTTCCTTTCTATAACTCCTTTGTCCTTTTGCTTGCCCCCAAGTCTTGTGTTGTGGTGCCCCATTTAGGTGATTTTCACCTGTGACCCTTTTGATTAATTTGGGAGACAAGAGTGGGTCCCATAAACCAGAGTTGAGAAACACTCATGTAGATTGTGTGATGTTGATGATCTGGGATGTTTTCTTTTGTCAAATTAAAGAAAGAAGGGTTGCTTTGGTTCTTTCTAAGACATATACAATCATACCAACTCTCACACAGCAATTTGTAACCCCCAAACAGCTTTTGTTCATGAGCAACATAGTCTAAGCTGTAATTTTTAGATGTAACCCTGTGACAAGGCACACCAGGTAGTATCTGTAACCACACTACAAATCTTCACCCTCAGAGATGTAATAAGTGGCTGTTTTCTCTCCTTGTTATGAAAATCTGGTTTTAGTGCTCAAGGATATAGACCCAGTTTTAAGGTACATTTCTTAATGCTCCTGACCCAGGTTTGCTTGCAGATAGCAAAAGGCCTCCCAATCACTGCTCCCCCAACACACTCCCTGGCACTACCAATTATGTTCCTGAGACACTGGAGAAATACCTCGGTGGCCTGAGTAATTCCTGTCACCCCGGGGCCTGATTACCCTTGCATTTTTGGGCCTTTACATTGAACTGCTAACATATTGTTTAGAAATGTTGGTGGGCCAGAGAGATAGCACAGGAGTAGAGCGTTTGCCTTGCACGCAGCTGATCCAAGACGAACCGGCAGTTCGAATCCCAGCATCCCATATGGTCCCCCAAGCCTGCCAGGAGCAATTTCTGAGCACAGAGCCCAGAGTAACCCCTGAGCACAGCCAGGTGTAACCCCCAAAACAACAACAACAACAGCATGTTATTGCTGTGTGCAGTTTATAGAAATAATCAGAGAAACTCTGAGTGTTCTTTTTGGTGCAAAAAGAGAATATTAAAATACATCCCACTTCTATTTTCAAAGCTAAAAAGTGAGTTGCAGGAAGATATGAGTAACAGCTTAAATGCATCTGCTTAGGAAGCAGAAAGAAGCATCTGGAAAAACTTGGCACATTAAATCACTAGACCTGTATTAATAGATGGAGTATCCTGGGAGTATCCCAAAATAACTGTAGGGAAATCTCCCTAAATAAATAAAAATTATATTTGCTCTCATTTCCACTTGCCTTGGATGAAATGCATGATTATATTAATTTGTTTAATTTTTGAGTACCAGCATTTAATCTATAGAGTCTCAAAAATCCAAAGATTAACTTGAGCTTATGTAGAGTATTCACAGGTGCATAGATGAAAAGAAACATGACATTCTCATAGACTGGTGAGAGTGATTTTGGAACTCAGAATCTTTGTCACTTGTGTTTTACCTAAACTCCTAGTTTAGGAAAAGTACTGCAATGTGTAATGAACAGTTTATCACTGTTTTCTAAAATTATATTAAGATCATTTTGCCTAAGACTATAAATTATACCTATTACTCGGACAATACTATGACAATAGTAGCTATAGACAAATGAAATTTTAAAATACAATTGAATTTTGTCAGACATTTTTAACTGCTAACCAACAGAATTTGTGATTCCTGGTTCTGCTTTAGTCTGTGGTAATGTTGCTCTGGTGCCTGGCAATATTTCAAACTTTCAACAGTACTGGCTGCACTGAATTCAGAGCACAATGCATAATGTAAACACAGAACCCTTGATTCAAAAAGCAGGGAAATTCCATGATATGTAGTAAAACATGAAGTATTATTCTTTCATATATAATCTTTCACTTGTAATGTTTTTCATTTATTCTTTATTAGTTGACATTTTGAGAAACATTTTGGTATAAATAACATCTTTTGATCTATATTGTGTAATATCACCCTTAATATGTATGCAGACTCACTGACATCATAAAACTAATATTTAATAGATCATGCATGTCTGTTTATTTTATCAAAATAGTAGACACTCTCCACTAAGAATTCAGTTGCTTTTATTTAACTTCTTGAGTATTATCCCAAAACTTTCTCTTTTCAATTTATTCCTGAGTAAGGAAGGACTAAATTGAGGTGGAACTTTGGCATGCCTGAACTTTTTATTTCTTTCTCTCCTTTTGGGTCTATATGATTGCTTATAAGATAGTAGAATGAGTTAGTAAATAGTGTTATTAAATGGTTTTTTGATTGCTCTTGTTTCTAAAAAACACTAATTTTCTTACATTGTGTTCTCAGTAAGTTCAGGCTAAATAAAAAGCATGGCCTCTGGAGGCTATTGTGCTTTTTGTTTGCTTTTTTGTAGACATAACATACTTAGTTGGTAGTTGAGTTGAGTCTCAATGCACATGAATTGTGATATAACGAAGATTTTATGCTTGGATCATGCTGTAGATTATATGAAAATAGTTTCAAGTGTTTATGGAGTATATCTTTTCGATGCATGTGTGCCTACCAGGAACTCTTTTAAAACTTTAATTCTATGCATGTGTATAGATGATATCATAGGGCAGGATTTTAATGTCATAGTAGCAAAGGTCAAAATGTTTGTTGCCAATATGTTATGTAGAAGGGTATCCACTTACATTTATTTATATATTGGTCCTTCACATCACCTATATGAATTTGTTTCTTTGCATGGATGAAAGCACACATCTAGACGTAAAACAACATCTGCAATAAATTACAAGTTTTTTTCTTTTCTATTACCCATTCAAAGAAACTATTTTCCTTTTCATTGAAAGCACACAATAGCATGGTTTAACTCAACATCAGGATATATTATTTTCACGATGAATCAATGGTATTTCCTGAACACAGGCAATTGAAGTAAGTACTATTTAAAAAAATATATTTTAGGGGTCAAGTGAGTATAGCAGTTAAGCACTTGTCTTGTATTATGACCAATTATATAGGCAAACCAGGTTTTAAAATACAATTGAGTTTTATAAGATAAAATTTCTTCAATTCCTGGCTTACAATGGTGATCCCTTAAGACTCTTCAGGAAAAATATCTGAATGCAGATTCAGAAGAAAGCCCTAAGTAACTCTATGTATGGACCCCAAACAAAAAATGAGATTAAAAATCCAAAACAGGGGCTGGGTGGTGGCGCTAGAGGTAAGGTGCCTGCCTTGCCTGCGCTAGCCTAGGACGGACTGCGGTTCGATCCACCAGCGTCCCATATGGTCCCCCAAGCCAGGAGCGACTTCTGAGCGCATAGCTAGGAGTAACACCTGAGCGTCACTGGGTGTGGCCCAAAAACCAAAAAAAAAAAAAAGAATCCAAGACAAAACTAAAATGATAACCAATGTAAAATTTTCAATTATATCCACTATAAATTTTATATTGGGATCCGCTGCATTAAATATCTAAAATCCATCAGAATAATTTAACTGTATTCAAAATATGTTTATTATTATTAAGTCTCAAATTAGTTATTGTATTCACATATTAAGCATGGGTCAGAAATCAAGTGTCACATGTAGAGACTGAAAATGAAGTTTTTATTTTATAAATTACATAAAGACCATGTATTTATATAGTTGCAAATAATACATTTGTTCCAAAAGCAATTCCATCACCAATGTAAAATTCCCTACCTTATTGTTCTCAGATTCCTACATATTCCCAAGCCTATTCTCTTTGCAGTCATGAAATGATATATGTTATATTGCTAGTTTACAGGAAAATGGTAATAATTGTTTAAGTACAAGTTAGAAAATTTGTGAAAATTAATTACCTTGCAATGAGGTCATTAGGTCATTGTCAGAAGGTTTACTAAGCAATTTGTTGCAAGTTGATTGTTATTTGGTTTATTTCTGAATATTCGGTAGCTTTAAATTAGCAATGACACTTACATTGGTGTGTTCCTACTGGTGACAGTAGTTACAAAATTTGGAGTTGCCACATGGCCCTGTGGTCCAGGAATCCCAAGCTCTGTGACTGATATTACAGTTATTGTGGGGCTTGATTTTCAGCTACCAGGGCTTCCGGAAGTATAAGATGGTTGGGAGGATGCCCGCACTTATTCAAACAAAGTTGTGGTGTTTTCAGCAGAAATACCACACTATACCTGAACTTTTAGTCAGTTCAGCATATCTATGGACTTAAAGTTGAGTGTTAAAGCTGGGTCATTTCCAATTCGGCAATTGTGGGTGGTGAGTGTAGCTGTCATGACTTTAGCAGATCAGACATTAGGCTCTCCCTCTTCTCTCAAGATTGCTGTTGAAAATTAAAATTTTATTGGGCCAGAGAAAGAGCACAACAAGAGGGCATTTGCCTTGCACATGGCCTATCCAGGACATGTGGTGGTTCAAATCCTGGCATCCCATATGGTCCCCTGAACCTGCCAGAGTGCTGCCAAAACCAAAATAAAAAAAAAAAAAAAACTTAAGTATTTCTAAAACCCAAGAAAATAATAATAATAATTTGTTCTCTATTTTAAAGACTATAAAATTTTATTTTAAGTAAATGGAACAGTAGGCCATGGAAATGAGTAAACAGAATGTTTTCTTCCAGAGATTAGCAATTTTGTGTATAAATGCACAATTAAGAGATAAAATTAAAACTTTTGACAGAAATGCACTTCCCTTGAATATATTCAAACAAAAGTTGATCACCTGCACTGCATGTATTACCTACAGCACATGTAGGAGTGATCCCTGTGCACAGAGCAAGGGGTAAATGCCAAGTATAGTCCCAAAACACAAAACACCAAAACCACTTTTTAAAAGTAAAATATAGGCTTGATTGCAAAAGTACGAAGGAAGGGAAGCAGAGGATAAGAAAGAGAGTGCAGGATTTCCAAAGGTAAAGAAAGTCCCAATACACAACTCAACATGAAAGTATGAAAGTACACATCTCAAGAGGGAACATGCTAAGACACCATGTACTCAAACAAAATATGTGCCAAAACCACTCTTCCTTGTCACTGGTCATAGCAGCAATACCTGGTCAAATTTGCTGAAAATTTTTTATGTAAACACAGCTTTTAAAGCTCTGCAAAACTTCTATCCCCATAACATTTCCTCCTCAAAATGACATTTTTGGTCTGTTTTGTTGTTGTTTGTTTGGGGGGCCATACTTGGTAATATTCAGGGATAAAGTCCTAGTTCAGTATTTCAGGATCACTTCTGATGTGACTTGTGGGACTATATGAGATCCCTGGAATAAAACCCAAGTTGACCATATGTAACACAAGCACCCTCCCCACTGTACTATCTATTCATCCCCAGTAGAATTTCGTGTTTTTTTTTTATTATGCATTGTAACAAAAGTATCAATAAAGTTTCAAATATCAAAAAAGTTTGATCTGTCCCATAGGTAGTTATTTCAATCTGTGGGGCTTTAAAAACAAAAATAAAATTTTCTCATTTCTGGAGGCTGGAAATATGAGATTAAGGTGTCTTCAGAATTGTTTTCTTTTGAAACTTTTTTCCTTTACTTATAGATGGTTGTCTTCTTTTTGTGTCTTCACATGGTCTTCCTTTCATATGTATCTCTGTCCAAATGTTTTCTTTGTCTAAGGGCAGCAGACTCAGAGGAATAGCACAGGGCTTAAAAGCACCTGTGTTGTAAGTATATGGTAACAACTTCAAATGCCTAGTATTCCCCAGGTGCTGAGAACTACCCTTGTAGCTTTGCTATTCAACACTGATGTGATCCCCTGAGCCTGTCAGGAGTGAATTCTGAGAGTAGGAGTAACCCTTTTCACCACTGGGTATGGCCCAAAAGCCAAAAACAAAACAAAACAAAAATCAACAAAGAGAGAGCTATAACCAATCTCTGTAAGCCCCTTGGCTTAAACATTGCATCCTGACGTGTGGTGGTGAATACCACAATTTAAGAACACATCAGTATCATTGTGAGGCATGTGTGAAACTGTTCAGTCACTCTAACCACAACCACAACAGAAAATAGAAAAGAGAATAGAAAGAGAATTTGAAAAAAAAGAAACACACACACACACACAACAGAATATTATATATTAAGAATAGGGAATTGCCTCCAAATATTGAGGTCAGAATTTTAGCATGTTAATTAGAGGGACAGTTTAGTCCATAAGATGACACTTACCCTTCTTCACATATGTTCTGCAGACAACCCAGCACCCACCTAGAGATGCCTGTAATGGCATCCAAAGCTCTCTCTCTTTCTCCTATTAAAAGCTCTTTTTGAATTCTGAACTCTTAGAGATCAAACCTTCAGGATCATTTCAGATAAGCAGTTAACTTCCAGTGACTCATGGGAACTCTGCCAGAAATAGAACCAGTTCTTATATTTGTGTTTTCTCATGTTCTATTTCCATATCCTTTCTTATCGTTTTGAAACCCCTAGGTCATTTAGTATATATCCCATACAAATAAATGAACTGCTAGTGGTATTACATTTGAAACATTGAAGTTCCAAAGAGATGAAGACTTTTTAATGTATTACTAGGTGAGTACTTTCAGATACATTTCCTTATTAGAACTTTTGTCAGACAAATTATATGCTATGTTTTTATTTTTGAAATATGGCATATTTTAAAGTGTTTATATAAAAAGAAAGGGTTAAAGGCAGAATTTCAAACTTGGTAACTATGCTTTTTGACCATACTATTGTTATATTGTTTATAAGATTCTTTTTTTAAAGACATAAATTTAGTTTATAAGCATTTTCTATTTTGAAAGGTGAAGTAAGATGTTATGGTGTATTTGTTTTATTTTACTATAGAGATGAAACAATCAAACTTAGGGTCTTGTGAGTAAAAACCATGTTTTCTACTACTGCGCTCCATCCTCAGTCCCATGAACCTATTATTTGATTAACTCATAATTATGTACTTTAAACAAATATCTAATATCCTCATTTTTTAGGTTTTAATTTTAAGTTTTATTTTCAATACATTTTAAAATTATATATACTAATGTAAAATATTTGAAAAAAATTAATTTAAATGAGCATACTATTTAAGCTTATACATAAACTTCTACATAATAAATTTGTACCTTTTATAATGTTTACGATCTTAAATTACATTTTTATTAAAATATTTAAATAATTTTTTGTTTTACTTACACGTACCTTTATAGAAAAATTATTATGAATATGAAAGAGAAATTATGATGGTATGGAGGTTATTGTTGACTAACTATAATAAAATATATGTTATCTTTTGAAATAGTACAGTAAGATAATTGCTTTGCATGTGGCCTGGGTTCTGTCTCTGACACTCTATATGGTTCCTTGAATTCAGTGGGTAATAATCTCTGAGCACAGACCCAGTAGTAAGCTTTGAGTACTGTTGGATGTAGATCACTTCTCCAAATTAATTAATATATTTGTTCAATTCCATATAGATCTTACGTTTCACTCTAAAGATGACACCGTGAGAGAAAAGCAATATAACAAGTTATTGACATAAAAATGTAAATGCTGATCATTACATTTTCATGGGTAAATTCAATGTTTATTTCAGTCCTCCAGTCACACCTAAGCTACAGATATCATCCTATTTTACATTTGGAGAAACTGAGGCGAACCACCTGCTTAGAGATCACAAAACAAACAGGTTAAAGGCTTAAAAGTCATCTCATCCCTCTGATTCTATGCTTATTGTTGCACTGTGACACACACTAAAGAAATGCAAATTAAAGACTTAGTCAACCATTACTCATTGAAAAGAGGGGCGTATTGAGTAGAGACACTTAAAGCCAACGAAGCCCATAAAAATTACGTTGGATTTCTTTAGTTGGTCACCTGACACAATTACTTGTGTGGCCCTTAGTGTTTCACCTATAAATATAAAGTTATTTGTGAAGGTAACATAATGAGGGATGCAAAATAAAAGTGGCATTGGGTGTGTATATGTGCATGAATGTATGCATACATATACATAGAGGACATATCTGAGTCATAGCTGTATGCAATAGTCCAACTCTTTAGAAAAACAATAATTGTATCATAAATAATGAGAGCCATAAAATGTCTGTATCTCTGTCACAGGAATTCTACTCCTAGAGATATATTTAAAAGAAATTATTCAAAAGACAAAAAAGTAAACTATTTTCATAGATACTTAATTGAGGGGAAAGTTTGGTAGTTGTACAAAGTTCAAAATAGCTTAAGTATTCTGTAGTCTACATATACAACACAGAGAATAGAAAACTTTATATCCTACTCAAATACTTATGCATGAAAGTTCATAGGTTCATAGAGGAAACAACTGAAAAATGAATTGTGTGTTGTATTCATTCGATGAAAAATTTATAAATAAAAATGATGAAATAGGGGCCGGAGAGATAGCATGGAGGTAAGGCATTTGCCTTTCATGCAGAAGGCCATTGGATCGAATCTCGACGTACCATATGGTCCCCTGAGCCTGCCAGGAGCAATTTCTGAGCATGGAGCCAGGAGTAATCCCTGAGCACTGCCAGGTGTGACACAAAAACCAAAAAATAAAATAAAATAAAATAAAAATGATGAAATAATGATGCATACTAAACTTGGATGAATCTATGAATTTTCTACTAAATGAAAGCCACTAACGGCCACATGTTTATGATATTAATGTTCGAAATAAGAACAAAAATACTAAGAATAAGATCAATGATAAATGTTCTGAATAATAATGAGAAAGACATACAGAGAGATATAAAGAGACAAATTAAACCAGTTTTTGTCTGGGGCTGGGTAGTAGAGTAGGAATGACGGTGAATGTATACTGACAGTAGACAGTTTTTTTCTGGCAAGATATAAAAATACTCAAAAATCACATTGTAGGAATTTCTGCACAGTGCTGTGAGTGCTCTAAGAAACAGTGAATGACACTTTTTATAGGAGCAAAATGTACTGTGTGCAAACAATATCAATAAAATTATTCTTTAAATCTCAAAGAATTATAGTGAAAATTAAAAGTCACGATACCCATTAAGTTATCAAATACATTATACTCTGTCCTGTTGATAGCACATTATGTAATAACTGAATATTATTGATCCCAAAATGAAGTAACTATGCAGAAAATAAAAACACAGAACAGTTTTTTCAAGGAACTGGGTAATGAAGAGTGTCCTGGGGAACCTACAAGCACCTAGGTCAGTATCTGACAGGATTTTGTGAGTCATTGGAACATCTATCTTCCCCTGTGAACTTCACTCTACTTGCCAGTTTTGAGGGGAGAGGATTTTTATATACCAGAGCTAGTGTCTGTCCGTGATAAAAACCCAAAAGGAAGTGGGAAAATTTAGCAGTATGCACAGTTAACAAAAGTTCACCAAAATTGTACTTGAGTGTGGAAAAAGGGAGGAAGTCTGGTCAAGCCTGAGTGAGTCAACATTTAATAGCCCTCCACCCAGGTCTCCTCCCTTCCCAAGGCCACCTCACATTTAAGTCTGTGTGTTTGACCCTTCCAAAAAAAGAAAACTCAGCTAAGGCGGGTGCTATGCGCTCAAGTCCCTGGTGGTGGGTCTGTGTCAGCAGCTTGGTGTGACTGCGAGTGCAGGGAAGAGAGAGGAGCCAGATAGAACAAGCATCTGTATCACTTTCTTTCTCAGGAACTTTCCATTCCTTCCTTCCAATATTGTTGCGCAGTTGCTGCTGCTGTTGCTGTTGTTATTGTTGTTGTTGTTGTTGTTGTTCTGATGCCACAACCAGTGCTACTTTGGGTTTATTTTTGGCTTTTGATACAGTGATCACTTCAGGCAAGCTCAGGGAATTATTTTGGGTGCTAAGGAAAAAACCTGGGTTGGTTACATGCAAGACAAACACCCCGGTTGCTGAACTATACAGCACCTCCCTGTTCCTCACACCCAATTGTAATATCACAATTCCCACAGCATCTAGGCCCCTGAAAACTACTTGTGGCTTTTTCGAAGAGCAGCTAAAGCATGTTTAACTGTTCTTCAAAATCCTTTTAGTGATTTAACGTATGATTATATTTATTCTGGATGAATAAAGGATAGAGTAATTGGCCATCTTTGGGACAGAATCTGCTTCTGTCTCAAAAATGACCATGTTTTCCTACGCCCAGAAAGATGGTACAGTTAATGGATCCTGATGTCTACATTTACTGTGAAGTATAAAAGCGTGATTTCCAGGCTGGAGAGATAGCACAGCAGTAGGATGTTTGCCTTGCACTCTGCCGATCCAGGACAGATGATGATTCGAATCATGACATCCCAGATGGTCCCTAGTGCCTACCAGGAGTAAGCCCTGAGCGCCATCAGGTGTGACCCCAAAACAAACAAATGAACAAAAAAAAGGCATGATTTCCAAGGAATCATGCTTTTTTTTTTCATTTGGAATGATTAAAATGGTTAGATCTGCCCAATGATACGCCTTTTAGAAGATGCCACCTGGACTAATGTCTCCATCAACTATCAGAGCCTACCAGGTGTGAACCCTGCGACTGTACTCAAAAATTCTACATTATTCCTATCCTTTGCACTGCGACTTGCAGTTCTATTTCAGATACCAGCATAAACACTGAAGATTCTAATTACAGTTCAAGATCTTTCCTGAGTTTTGTTGTTTGCTTGTTTAGGTTTCCTTTTTGGAATTCAATCATAAAGAGGCATGCTCTGAAGTTATAGGAGTAAGATAAAGCCGCAGTAACTTAACTCATTTTGCAAAGAGTTGGAGCAGATGAGTGATTTGCCTGAGGCCTTAACTACTTGCCTCTAATTTTCTTCTCTTGTACTCTATTCAAGTTCATCTTCAGGGCAGCCATTGCCAAAGTTAGCAAGCACAAATGTAGATGTAGAATAATATCGATTGCCATTCAACCACCCAAATTACAACAAAAACTAAACTCTGTGCGGAAGGCTCAAAATTTAATGAAGTAAATCATGCTATTTCTTCATCATTATATGTTCATTACTATTGGTTCTGCACATGAACACATTATTTCAAAAATTTTCTCAGGGTTGCTCAGGTTGGTCAGAGGTCTTGTTCCTGTTTTATTCATCTCTTGCATAAGCAAAACTCCAAATTCAAAACCTGTACCCCAGGTGTGACTAGGTGACCACTATATTCTGAGAATCACTATATTGCCAGCCACGCACTGAACAGTAAGGCCCACAGCACTGTGTTGAGTATCTTTAAGTGTGACACAACACCCTCCCAGGTCTCCAAGTACTGCTGGGAAGACACTCTAAATATGAAGTACATAGAGTCCTTTCTATACGTGATTCATAATTATCTAGAACATCAGTTATAAATGAGAAATTTATATGTATTTTACAACTGCTACCTTGTTTAGTCCTAAGTGTACATAGTACAAATTTGTCAAGGTAATCTTTGTTCTCAAAAACAAAAAGAAAAGAAAACAAAAAACATACACACAAACCTTCACTTCACAACAGCCTTCTGAGGCTAGTTGTACGTTGCCATAGCAACTCAGAGGGAAGGGGCAAAGTTCTTTAAATTCCTCAACTGTGTCTGCAGGTTGACTTTCTTTAAGCTGAATTATGTTTCTAATCATCAACAAAGAACACGCTATTTTAATTAAAAAAAAAAAGAAGAAGCTACAATCTCAAGTTGATATATTTTGTGCTTTTACCTGATGCCATTCACTGTCATATTATCTCTGAAAGGTGGTATTTGGTAATGGGATGGTTTGGAACTTTTTTTTTTTTTTTTTTGTGGTTTTTGGGTCACACCCGGCAGTGCTCAGGGGTTATTCCTGGCTCCAGGCTCAGAAATTGCTCCTGGCAGGCACGGGGGACCATATGGGGCGCCGGGATTTGACCGATGACCTCCTGCATGAAAGGCAAACGCCTTACCTCCATGCTATCTCTCCGGCCCCTGGTTTGGAACTTTCACTCATTCATTTACTAATATGGTTGGGACCTGAGCCAGCAGGTTTTGATAGTAATTAAACCTTGATGGCTAGAACAGGACATCTGAAATGAATCTTGCTCCTTTCAACTTAACCCCTAATGGGCAGAAATCCCCTTCTCTTAGACTCATAGCATTATCCAAGTTTTCAGAAGAGGGAGGACGTCAGAACCTCTTTACCTTCCTGGGTCATGAATATCTCCACAGTTAGTCTCAAAATTCTCTGCCATATATGTGTAAATAATACAAACCACATTTACAGGACAGACCTCCCTGGTGGATGGTTGATCATACAGGTAATTTGCCCAAGGTAAGATAATTGCAGGATTCCAGAAGGCCATGCTCCATTTCTTTGCTCAGTTGCACTGGTGAAGATGGTGTTCTTTTTATGATGAAACCCAATTACTAACATGTTTGTAATCATGGTGCTTAAATAAAGATATCTAAAAAAAAATTTCTCTTTTTCACACAAGAAACAGCAATTAATGGACAGCAGGAAATGGGACTAAGTGAATAGTTGCTGGTTCATTTTTGAAGGTCTCTTGTTTTATTGGGTTACTGGCACCTACAATTAATGATTTTTTGTTTGTTTGTTTGTTTTTTAGTGAAAAGCCTCTTGACATCTTCTCTAACAAGAATGAAAAGAGTAAAATGTGTGATCTGGTAGTTGAAGACAGTTTTGAAAGGCAGTTTTGAAAGCAATTTTTCTGTAAAGAGAAGATATTCAGGAAACAAAAAAGAACTATATATTAATATAGTATAATAATATAATATAACATAATATAATAATATATATACTGTATGTTTTCCATCACAGTAAGCTCTTATAAGGCACTAAGTCTGGACATCTCAGGAACCATTGAAAGTTTATGTCTCATGGTTCTGGAAATTAGAAGTCAAAGATCAGGTACCAGCATTTGGGATGAAGACTCTTCAGAGTATTTTCACTTAACAAAGGAAGACACATGATCTCTCTGAGTCCTCTCATAAGAATATTAATCCCATCCATAATAAATTTGTCTTCATCCCCTAATCACTACAAAGTCTTCATCACTTTGGAGATTAGGAGGTTACCAAATGATTTATGCACAGACTCAATATTCAACCATTGCAGTATTTTAGGTATGTGTGAGACTGTGTAGGATACAGTGGTATCTAAGACAACAGTCTTGTCTTCTATTAGCTACAATTGCAGAAGATAATGAAAAGTACTCTAATAATAGTACACTGTCTTAATGGTGATGAAAATTTATTCTAAGTCTAGTTCAAAGGGGAGAATATAGCAAGAAATGTTCCTTAGCATACTGACCTGGATTTTTTTAGCATAGGCCCATAGGCAGATATTGAAGAAAGAATCTTTTAGAAAATAAGAATAGTGTAGGTTGGTGACTTCAAGAAAAATCAGTCAAATGTAGCTTGAGGTTTTAGGTAACTATGGGAAAAATTGGAGGTGAAGTAAAAACAAAACAAAACCATTTTAAAAAGTCATATTTGGAAGATTCTGAGAAGCAGGTAGAGAACTTTGGACATTATCCCATATTGAATCAGTGATTTGTAACAGAATTTTACCTGTGATCATTGTCTTAATGCAATAAGGCTTTAGTAATTAAAAGGGTTACCAAACCCTTTTATCAGCACTTGCTTAGCGTTGTTTTGACCAAATCCAAGAACAACACATTAAACCCCAAAATGGCACAGAAGGGCATTGAAAACTGCCAATCATTGAGATAAGACTTTTTTAGGTTAGAGAGACAACTCAAAGTGTGGTGTCCAAGCTTTTTCTATTGAAATCTCAAATTTGACCCCTGACACTATGTGAAGCAGATGCAGGTCAACTATGTCACGGTCATGAATACATGTGTCTTTGAATTTTTTTTTGGGGGGGCTCACATGGGCATCTCTCAGAGGTTACTCTTGGCTCTATGCTCAGAAATCACGCCTGGCAGCCTCTGGGGACCATATGGGATTCAAACCACCTTCCTTCTGCATACAAGGCAAACACCTTGCCTCCATACTATCTCTCTGACCCCACAATCTTTGAAATTTAAAAGTTCAAGGGGTCAGAGCCACATCCCAAATGGCAGCAGCCTTAATCTTAGTCCACTTGCATGTATTAATTCTTCTCTCTTGGAAATGTGCTTGTGCCCATACTGCTAAGGATTTTAGACAGTGTAGGCTAATATTCAGATCAAGGATTAAACTAAGACGATTGCCACTGCAGCTTCAGCATCGCCTCAAGATTCTAAAATCACACAGGATCACACGGAAGCTCCATTAAAGAAGCCCCTATTGTGAGCATGAAGATAGAAAGACTGGCTTGTATTGCCCAGTGCTATATATCCAAAGAAACCTGAGTTAGGATCTGTCTGGAGAGAGAGAGAGAGAGAGAGAGAGAGAGGGGGGGGGGGGGGGAGGGGAGAGGGAGAGGGAGAGGGAGAGAGGAAAGAGAGAGAGGAAAGAGAGAGAGGAAAGAGAAAGGAAGGGAAGGAGAGATAGGAAGGAAAGGAAAGGAAAGGAAAGAAAAGAAAGGAAAGAACAAAGAAAGGAAGAAAGAAAGAAAGAAAGAAAGAAAGAAAGAAAGAAAGAAAGAAAGAAAGAAAGAAAGAAAGAAAGAAAGAAAGAAAGGAAGGAAGGAAGGAAGGAAGGAAGGAAGGAAGGAAGGAAGGAAGGAAGGAAGGAAGGAAGGAAGGAAGGAAGGAAGGAAGGAAGGAAGGAAGGAAGGAAGAAAGAAAGAAAGAAAGAAAGAAAGAAAGAAAGAAAGAAAGAAAGAAAGAAAGAAAGAAAGAAAGAAAGAAAGAAAGAAAGAAAGAAAGAAAGAAAGAAAGAAAGAGAAAGAAAGAAAAAGAAAGACTCAAAATAGTTTTTCTGTTCTAGGAAGCCACTTTAACAGATTAAGCTAAAAATATTCTGCACTTATATCAACATGTGTGTAAGAATTCCTTCAAAATGTCATAAATGATTTTATGGTATGTCCTATACAAGGTTAAATGAATTTATAAAGAACATCTGCTGAAGACACCAGTTACAAAAATGCTGACTTGGGTATTTCAAGTGACATTTGTCAAACAAGTGTTTGAGGCACTAGCATGAGAAACTCAGAAATAGTCCCATTTAGCAGAGTAGCTCACAAAATCCCTGAAGTCTTGTGTTTCATTTTATCACAGGAACAGCAATGGAAACCTTCAATGCACAGCAGTTTGAATCCAATCTCCTTTACAGGTCCACTGATTGAGAAACCAGTTGGAAAAGTAAGAATGCATCCATTTCTTATTCAATAGTGTATTTTGAGTTTCTTGTTTGTTATCTTCAACTATATAGGTGAGTTAGTCAAATGGATCTCTACAAAGTGAGTCACATTGTCTAAATTTTAAATTCAGTTGACCTAAGGGTCATCTGCTTTAGATAAAGTGTTGTGCTGAGAGATATTGGTCTGATTCCTTTTCTTTTGCCTTCCCTTTTTTCATCCCAAGGATATCCTCTACATATCCTCTATGTTGTTTTCTTAGTTCTTTGTGTCTCAGATCTTGCTAGAGTACCTCATCATCAGAGAAATGAAAATCAAACAACAAACATATCACTCCACAAAGACTTTGCATACATTACAAAGAATCAGAACAATCAGTGCTGGAGAGGTTTTGGGGAGAAAGGAACTCTCATTCACTATTGAATGGGAATGCTGTCTAGTTCAGCATTTATGGAAAATAGAAAACTGAAACTTGAGCTCCCATATGATCCAGTTATACCACTTTTAGGGATATATCCTAGTAACACATAAACGCAATACAAGTATGTATTTGTACTAGGATGTATACTAGGATATACCTTAGCAACACATAAACACAATACAAAATGTGTGCCTTCTGCACATCCATATTCATAGCAGCACTATACAATAACCAGAAATGGAAACAACCCAGTTGCTCAACAACAGATGAGTGGCTAAAGAAAATGTGGTACATATACGCAATGGAATACTATGCAGGAAAAAATGAAGTCATGAAATTCTCCTATACATGCCTGGACATGGAAGCTATTATGCTGAGTGAAATAAGTCAGAGGGAGAAAGATAGATACAGAATAGTCTCACTCACCTATGGAATTTAAGAAAAATAAAAGACATTATTGTAATAACACCCAGAGACAATAGAGATGAGACCTGGAAGAATTGGCTATGATATAAAACTTACCACAAAGAATGGTGAGTGCAGTTAGAGAAATAACTACACTAACAATTATCATGACAATGATTGTGAGTGAGACATATAGTATGCTTGTCTTGAATACAGGCAGGGGGTGGTGGAGGAGAAAGATGGGGCACTGGTGGTGAGAAGGTTGCACTGATGAAGAGGGTGTTCTTTTATTTTTATAATTGAAACCCAACTACAAACATGTTTGTAATCATGGTGCTTAAATAAATATATTATTTAAAAAAGTAAAAGGAAGTTGGCTCCAGCAGGTGGGGAGAGTACAGCAGGTTGTAAAAAAAAAAAAAAAAAAAAAGGAAAAATGAGCTCCTGTGAGGTCCTGTGTGCATTTAGCAAATTTTACAGTTATCATCCCAGGAGACAAGGAGGTGATGAGTGCCTTTCCCCCCAGAAAGACTGGCTCTCACAAAAGAAAAGAGGTGTTCTTTGTCGCTTTATTGTGTGAGAGGAAGAAAATTTTAATTAAGTGGGAAAAGAGTGAGAGTCAAGGAGAGGAGAATAGATTTATTCTCATGGCTCTTAGAGGCAAGGAGTCCCTCTGTCAACCAAAAGCTGGTTCTTTCATCTCAATAAATAATTAACAGAGGGGAAATGTGCACTGAAACAGAGATTTAATTGCTAAGTAATGCTTGTTGTGTAGAAAGATGAAATAGAGTTAAGTCCTGCACACTCCCCTTTCCTAGTGTGGGTCAGTCTTTAAATTTGTTTTAGACCCAAACAGGTTTCTCCATACTGTATGTGTGGACATCTCTTTTAGGAGATTGGCCAGATGTTGATTTCTTTTTGTGTTCCTTCTAGTTTTGCTGGTAAATCCTCTGTGCTGCTTAGCAGAAAAGAATTCCAGATTCTGAAGATAGAGGGGCTTCTTTATCGTGTGCCTAATCTGACATACTCTTTCTTCTTACACCCATCATGGAATTTATGGGAGTAGGTCCTCTTTTTTTATGGTGGAGCTGGTTAGGTGTTGGGGAGGAGAGTTTATGGACTATTCCCCTAACATGCATAAGTAGACTTTCTTTGGACAGTGAAACCTCACAGAAGCTATTACTTTTGAAATTGACATACCATTTTTAAAAAGATCAGTTAGTGTTAGATAAGTTACTGAGGGATTAGACCTCTAAGGGTAATAAAGTTTGAGGTGGTGAATTAATGGGAAAATGAACAAAAGGTAAATTTGTGAGTGCCATTTGTTTTTCTGGCTGAAGTCGCTTCTTTGCCGTTGCTAACAGTCATCTCCAGTGATCAGTTGTTCTTCTACTAGAAAGGACAGACATGCTTATAAATGTCTGTCACCATTACAAAGGGGAATATATGCTCTGTTTTCTGACAGAAAGAGGGAGGACAGAGAGTTTTTCGTGCATCTGCTATTTTTTAATTGTCTCTTTAGCTCAAAGAAATGCCCAAGTGGCATATTTGGGAGTGGTGACATGAATCGATCCTTTTCAACATGCTGGTGTGAGTCTAACTACAAAACTACCTGACTCTAACCTATCTGTTAATTAAACTACCATGTGGAATAAAATATTTTGCCTCTAAAATAGAGATTATTGGTTTTTATTTGAACACCTTCTGTTTGGAATGTGAATTCACACCTATTGGTTCCACCAGAGAGTACAAACCAACAGTTGTGAGCAAGAGTTTAATGGAGATAGCCTGTGTCGACTGAAATCCCAGCTCTATATAAATTTGAGCAAGACACCTGTAAAAAGAGCACCACAATAGTACCTATTTCACGGGAATGTCAACAAAATTCACTAATTAATACTAATTCATAAGTCAATGGATCCTTTGACCTACTTAATTTACCATGTATCCAAGCAGTCAGTGAAGTATAGAAATTAATTAACGAAATAAAAAGTAGCACACCATAGACATAACGGAAGTACAGCCCCAATTTTCTTATCTCAATAAGAAAAAAAGGCTTTCTTTAGAAAGCTGAAGAAGTTTATTCTAGAAATCGAAGTAAAACTATAGTAAGTGCTAGAATGCTTTACAGGCACTAATCAGTCATCCATGCTACCTGTTTGACATCTAGTAATTTGCTATTGCAGTTTAACACTGGAACTTGTATAAATTAGTGGAGAGAAAAATAACAAACCTATTTTCTTCAGAGTAATAGTAAAGTCTATAAGGCTCTTGCCTTACATGGGATCAAACTCGGGTTTTATTCTCTGCTCCATACATCATCCATTATCCCAGAGCACTGCTGGAAGTGACCTTGAGTCAGTTGAAAGCCCTAAACAATGTAGGTGCAGTTTCAAAACAAAGCAAAACAAAACAAACCATTTCAGTAGAGATATTTTTTCTCTTCAACTTATAGATACATAAGTCAGCAGAACCAAAGTTTTAGCAGTTTTTAAAAGGAAATAAATCTATTTTTCTGGCTGATTCTTGGTCATTTTGCCTTGATTTGCCAAGGCAGCTGTCTGCAGAAGTATGAAATTCCTGCTGAACAGGAAGTCTTCTGCTCATTCTGTCAACAGATCTGACATTTTGCAGGCATAGCAAAAGAATAACCCAAGCCTCCGAGTTTCTGTACGTCACGTTCTGTGAGAGTTGCACTTCCCTCTGCTGACTTTAGATATAATGGAAAAAGATGCATTATTTAACCCAAAACTTAATTTGACTTATAAATATGACACACCCTGAATGCCACAAAATGTATTGACACCTGCTCCAACGTTCACTGCTTTGTCCCCTGTGCTGACCCCTTCAACTCATCCTAATTTAGTTTTGTTTATACGAGCTCCAAATTGATCACCTCTTTATGGGTACTAAGAGAATTATTTCAAAGGCTGAGGTCAGAAGTCAATGAACCCTGGAGGACTCCCTTGACTAAATTTCATTTCAATCCGATAAAAGTCATGAATTTACTCAGTTTCATCTGGCCTGATCAAAAACACTAACCACAGTATAAAAATTGCAGGGAGTAGCTTTTTGAAATGCTTTTCAGAGAGTAAAAGGAAATCAAGTGTAGAAGACATTTCTTGGTTCAGTGATACAAACTTACTCCATGATTCTCAAATCTCTCTCCCTGAATTTTGGGGATTTAGGGCTTCCTGTCAGTGGGATGAGACAGCAAATAAGTGATAAGTGTTTGTATATGGCACAGATCTATCTTGGATTGAGGAAGATTCTACCAAAAGATAATCTTGATTCCTTTTCTCCCTAAGATTTGGCATTGAACTTAGAACAATTTCTGTTAAGTACATAATGAAGGTCCAGACTGTTAATATAGTAAATAGGGTGCTTGCCTCTCATGTGGCCAACCCAGGTTTAAACCTGTATTCATATGCCTAAAATCCCAAATCATTTCCTTCCTTTTAATGCACTTTTTGGTGTGTGTAAGGCTAAACACTAAAATCATATTTCTACCATACAAATTATAATATCACAAGCTGATGTGAGACCAATGTTTTCTTGTTATGGAGATTGTTGTTTGGTGAAAACTCTAACTGGAAAATTGGGGATCCTAATGGGAGCTCTTAGTATAAAAATATATATGAGAGTCAACCCCATTCTTGAGAACAAATTTGATGACTTCTTTAACAGTTGTGATTTGAAGGTAGGTATATAGAATTAGAATTACTTGAAGCAGAGAATGAGAGGTCAGAGATATCACTCTAGGCAACAGGTGGCAAGTCTGAAATATGTGGGCACTCACTCTCAGATCAAGAGGAGTTTTGAGTTTTATTTTACATAACTCACATAAGTCACACCTCTAGAATGGTGTACTATACAAATTTATGTAAATTTTCATGCAAATGTTTAAAATATATGTTTTGGGAGTTTCAGGGGATGACCTAGCAACTTTGTCTTTATTGCTTTTGTAGCTGCTTCATACTGTGTCATGAAAGCTTGTGATGAGCTTGTTCCCACAAATTCAGCATCATACTCTAGAGACTGATTTAAACTGCGTTAATGTTCATTGTAGTAAACATGTAGCCCCCTAGAAGTTTGCTTCAGCTAACATAAAATGTAAGCATAATTTCAGGATTTTAACAAGTAATTGGGAGATCCAAAGTAGACTATTGAAAGGGAACTAGACATTGACAATGGGGGAAAATGAAGATTGAGGAAGATGGGTAACATTAGAGTATTACATAATTTCCAACTGAAGGCTTTCCCTCAAAATCATCACTGGTGCTACTGGCAATATATGAAAATGGGCTGAAATAAACATTATTTAAACTCAGCAAAGCATGGTGAAGATCATACCAAGGCAAAACAAACCTTGTTAAGTACAATGACCAGAATGCAGAAGCAGAGAAATATTTGGGTTTGGAACTCCCATGACCCTGGCTATGCTAATCTGCTTTTCTCAAAAGAATTTGAGTTAAGTAAAATACTTCTGAATAAAAACAAATATAACTTTAATACACTGATTTGACTCAAAGGAAGTGGAGAGATAAGTAACCTCAAAGGAGAACAGTGCTATTATATGGAAGGGTAAACAAGACTCCCTTGGCCTTATGTATTTCTGGGTGAGTAAAGGGGGAAATTGGAGGAGGAGGTGGAAGTAACTGGATAAACAATAGATTAAAAGAGAGGAACTGGTGGACTCAGAATCAAGAAAATATAGACCTGCTTTATTTTAATGTTGTAAGGAAATTTCAGGTAAAAAATGTAGGGATTTTCCCTGTTTGAAGAATAATATTCATCATCTTTTCACACTGAAAGTTTGAAGAATAATATTCATCTTCTTTTCACACTGAAAAATTTTTCTTGCCAAAGGAAAGTTAAATTTAGCAAACAGGGACCATTATAAAAGTAGTCTTTGAATTTGCTACCCATTAAGAATCACTAAACATAAAATGTTTTTTGATCATGATTGGGTCAGAAGAACTAGTACTAGATGAAACTAACACTATGTGAAATGGCTTAATATTTTGGGTGCCCACCACCCAAGAAGATGAAACCAACCTACCTAGTTTCTGGCCTACAGATCCTTCCAAAGTAACATCAATAGTCAGGAATAAACAGATTATAATGAAATAATAATTCTTAGAAAATTGTCATTATAACTATTCTGGAATTGTAAACAAGTTGTAATACACTAAGTTAATTATAGGTGTGTTTTCAAACATAAGAGACAATCTCTTTGTAAAATAATGGGATTGTGTCCTGGGAATATAGTCCAGATGTGTGAAGCACTGAATTTGAACCCCATTACCAGATACCCCCACTCCTAAGCACTGATAGGTATGGCTCTGGTAATCCCCAAACACGGCTGAATATGATTCCTATCAAATAAAGATAATGGATGTTTTTGTTGAATATGTACCCACCTATCTAAATTTTTTAGCCTATTTTGCAGTTCTGTAGTAATATTTTGGATAAATTGATATAATCAGTAATGGGTGTTTTACCTCATTTATCACTGTATATATATACACATATATATGCATATATATGTGTATATATATAGTTGCAAAACTGGAAAAGCCACCTAAGACCAAGTAAAGATGATCAAGAAATAATATTGAAGAATTGGGGTCTTTAATTTTTATAAAATGGCTGGCTGCTTGTGCTCAAATTATGATTGATGAGATAGAAATATACTTCTGTCTTATTTGACCACCAATTGGGACATGAGTAGCTGCAATGATATCATAGAGCACAAAGATAGGGAGAGAAGTGTCTGTCTTCTCTATAGGAAGTCATTTTAAGTAAAACAAATTGATAAAACCAATATTAGTTGAAATAAAACTTGCTGAGTTGCTGACACTTACCTTCCAAACTGAGTCTGGAGGAGAAGGGGAGACAAAGATATTAACTTCTGACTTTGTAAATAAGAGCAGAGTTCTGAACATATAAAAACATAAAAAAAAAAACCCAGGTATTAATTGTAGACTGAATTTTGGTGATGTTTTCTTCAGGTTTAGCCAAACAAATTTCTCCTGAGAACACTCAAAGTCAAGAACTTTAATACAGAAACTTCCAGTCAATAACTTTATATTGATCCTTGTTGTATATGGGAAATGTCACTTATTTGAAAATGGAAAAATAACTTCAGATCAAATTTCTACTGTAGCTCTGTCACATAAAATTTTATGACAGAGTCAAGTGATTCCTCACAACTTGTTCTAAGTTGTCTCCTATTTAACATTGATTTAAATGTTTAATTTGGGCTTAATTAAATACTTAATTTTAATATTAATTAAGATATTTTATTCCTGCTTAATCTTTAAAATGTCAACTGTTAATACTACAATACATTTGCATTCTTCTTGGTTTTCTTTTTTTTTTTTGGGGGGGGGGCCACACCCGGCAGTGCTCAGGGGTTTCTCCTGGCTGTCTGCTCAGAAATAGCACCTGGCAGGCACGGGGGACCATATGGGACACCGGGATTCGAACCAACCACCTTTGGTCCTAGATCGACTGCTTGCAAGGCAAACGCCGCTGTGCTATCTCTCCGGGCCCTCTTCTTGGTTTTCTATCTTCTTTTTACTCAAGATATCTCAGGGCTGTGGAGATAGTTCAATGAGTTATCTCAATCCCAAGGACCATGTGGTCCTCTTAAGCACTTCAGAGAATAGTTCACTGAGCACCACTAGGATACCCTCCTCCCCCCAAAAAGCAACACTAAATAAGACAGAAAAAATATAAATAAAAATTTATACCTTAATCTATGGTCATAGGAATATTATAGGGGTTAAGAGGCTTACATTTTTGCAGCTGACCTCTGTTCAATGTCCAACACACATACCCTGAGAAGCACCTAGAACAGTCCTTGAGCACAGAGCCGGATGTGCCCCCTAAAATCTCCTAACTCTACCCAAGAAAGATTTTTATGAACATGTGCACTTTTGCTATTGGTCATTAAATTTTAGTTTGCCCTTTAGCATAATTTTAGTTCATTATTTAGTTAATTGAATTTTCTTCATTTATAATGGTTACTAAAGTAGTATTCTTTTTTTTTTTGTTTTGTTTTTTTTGTTTTTGGGTCACACCTGGCAGTGCTCAGGGGTTATTCCTGGCTCCAGGCTCAGAAATTGCTCCTGGCAGGCACAGGGGACCATATGGGGCGCCGGGATTCGAACCGATGACCTCCTGCATGAAAGGCAAACGCCTTACCTCCATGCTATCTCTCCGGCCCCACTAAAGTAGTATTCTATGTGAATAATCTTTAGAACTTTTAGATCTATTCTAATAATATCATTCTATAAATATTTTGTAACCAAAGATAGAAATATATATTTTATATTTATATTCCTGGATTCTTGCTACTTTCCCAATCTAGGCTGAAGTTTATTACATTAGGTCCATTAGTAGTTCAACTGAGTAAGAAATGCAATCTGATGCACAAGAACAAAAAGTCTATCCATTTCAGCTTTCCTAGGTAAAAAGCTGAAAAGCAACAAACAGTTGAAATAAGATTTAAACCAATGTCAGTACAATTTATGTCCTCCTATAAGCATATAGAAATATTAAATTCTAGCAATTCCTAAAATCAACAGAAAATAACAAAATGTGAATAGCTTTCTTGGTAGAATATATGTTATTGTTTATAAAATGCATTAAATCAGCAAACTGCCTATATAATAAATATCAAAACAACAAACTTACTCAAAAAATTCTTATGATGTTTACTTTACATTTTACTTGAAGGCTGAAATATATGTGACAATAAGTATTAATTAAATAAAAGACACATTATGGTATTCTAAGTGTCTAAACATGAAATAAACATTTTATTAATATTGTACATCCATATGAGTCCTCACCCCACTCATATATATGCATTGCCTCTAAAATCTTACAGTTGGAAAATTTTATTGTCAAAGGTCATAAAATTATATTACTATTATGGCCTACTTTTATTTTTATTTTCTTTTTCTTTGGTAAGCTCTTTTTTTGGGGGGGGCACACCCATTTGATGCTCAGGGGTTACTCCTGGCCAAGCGCTCAGAAATTGCCCCTGGTTTGGGGCAACCATATGGGACACCGGGGGATCGAACCGCTGTCCTTCCTTGGCTAGCGCTTGCAAGGCAGACACCTTACCTCTAGCGCCACCTCACCAGCCCCTGGTAAGCTATTTTCAATGTAAAATGTTTCCATTAACATTGATTCATATTTCCATAATATAGGTAAAAAATATCAAATGGTACTTGTGATGAAAAAATTCTAAGTAGACTGCCTGGTCTGCTCTTGATATAAATTCAAATTTATTTTGTTCCACTTGAGAGTTGGTAGGGATAAAAAAAAATGACCTGAGACTTTCATAGTCTCTCTATTGTTATAGATTTGGTGGGATTAGGATGGGAATTGTATCAGTAAATTCTGAGAATATCATTATAGAATTACAGAATATATATGTTTATGCTACTTTTTCAATACTTGGAATGCCCTTGAAAAAGCCAAAGGAAGCCTTCCTTGGACATATTGCATTTTAAGCATTCTCTGCCAGTCAAGCAGACATTAGAAAATAAAAAAGGCATCAGATATCTGCCATATGTGAGTTCTATAAATTATAATTCAGAGCAATTTATATAAAAGACAACAATAATAATAATACTTTTCATTATGTCTACCATTGACTAAGGATTCTGTGACAAACACATAAGTTTCTCATATTCATAATATCATTGGATTGTTTTACAGATGAAGTCCAGAGCAGAAAATTAATTTGTTCAAGGTCACAGAACTGATAAATGATTCAGTATATAAGCCAAGCATACTTGACTTAGGAACCTCTGATCACCCATCTGCTTTTATTTTTAATGTGACAATCTTCTTTTTATTTACAGTTGAAATAGAAATAAAGTTTCCTGAGAGGATAGAGAGAATGCCCACAAAAGGATGACCTGGTATATATTATGAGGCATTTGAACTACAATTAACCAACCTTAGACTTTCATTTTTCCAAAGTCCCAGTTAAAAATAGGGACCCTACACAGGGGTTAAGTAATATGTTAGCATGCCGAGTTAGGCTATTTCTTTATAGGAAGTTGCTGTACAAAAATACATTAAAGAGAGTATGACCTGTAAGATATCACCCTGAGATTACTCAGTCCAAAATAGTATTCTTCAGAAGTCATTCCATATATTTGGATGTCCCACTTTATCTTTATTTGGGAGACAAAGGCCCAGAGCTCATCCAATGAACGAAGTTATACATTTAATTTCAAGAACATTAACACTGTCAATGAAAAGCATCAAAGTGATATTTTGAAATATCATTAAGGCTCAGCTTAACCAAAAAAAAAAAAAAAGACGAAAAATCCAAGGTAGAGTTGAAATCTCCACTGACCACTGTGCTCATTACAAGTTTGATACAGATAATTTGTATGCCTGATAAAATAAATGAGTACAAATGAAGTGAACGGAGAATAGATCACATCAAAGTTTATGGTCTGATGCGTAAGGAGGTAATTAACAGTGTGATGAACTCCCCATTATGTCTATGTTTTTAAGGTCATTTTCTGCCCTGCATTTTTTTTAATTTTTAATTTTTAATTATGAGAACAAAGATGCAAAAAAAGAGGACAAGGTAAAGTTACAGTGGAAGGACAACCACTCATAAACAGAATCCTCAGTAGTCTTATTGTTGATATCTTAACTTTGAACTTTCAGCCAAAGAATATTAAGAAAAATAAAACAGAACCTATGTGTAATTGCTTTGTCCCTTAAGTCCCCAGATTGTAGTACATAATATTTCTTAGCAGCACACAAAGCAATCTAAAGACATAACACTTATGTAACTCCTTAAACATTGAAGACAAAGTAGTTTTTTACATTTCCATGCACATGCATATTAATTTAAGTTAACCTCAGAAGTTTAAGTGGTTTGTTTCTCTTAAGGATTAGAGTCAAAGGAGCACAGTAAAAATGGTGTTAGAGTGGCAATTATTGTTTGCATAGGCCCACCAAAATATGAGGGACATGGAATGGAAAAGCTTTGGCCTAAATACGAGGAGACCCTACTTCTGAAGTTCTCTGGCTTAAGGAGACCCTACCTCTGAAGTTCTCTGGCATAAAGCCAACTCTAGGCTCCAGGCAAACTAGTTTGTCCAATTCAGGTCATTGTCTGTAGTGCCAATACACTTTTATTTTTCACACAGTCTTTGTTGTTGATATCATGTTTCTGTATTAAAGATCCTGGAATCTGCATATCCTACATTGCAGTCAGGATGGTGCAGAGCATCCTCTCATTTCACCTCACAATTAAAGGGCAATGCAGTGAACCCTGTCCTGTAAGCAGGTCGTTGTTGTTGTCAAATCTTCTTAGTGTTAAGGGAAGTCTCTTTTGAGCAGGTCGATGTCAGAGCAGTGGTAGTGTCTTCCTGGTAGAGGATTGCTTCCAGGTGTTGTTATAAAAAACCTTGGATGTTTTGTAGATACCTTCCCTGGTTCAGGGGTGAATGGAGGATGCCCATTCTTCTGAGGCCTGTGCCAGGTCATTATATCAATGTTCATGGTGTAAGGCCCCATTGCACTACGAGATTTGTGTGTTCTGATCTCTAGTAGATAAGAACTTATTTGTATGTATAGTATTTTCCCATTTTAATGTGCCTATGCAAACAAGGAACAATGCCATGTGGCGTTATCGGCGCATATGGGGGCCATAAGAACAAGTCCAACCATCCCCATAACATGGTTCAATCATAAGCATTAAACTGAGGGACTCTTCCAACAAAATTCCTTATTGAACAGCTCACAAAGAGAAGACAAGATAAACAGTGGATAGAATTGTCACTGTAAAAGAATATTTAGAAAGAGTTATAGCTGTTAAAGAAAATACACAAAAAATATTCAAAAGACATGTGTCCATTTTATGTCTTTTGAAATAGTTGTGAGTTGTTAAAGCCAATGCACGAGTTTGGTCTGTGTAGTTCTGAAGTTAAAAGGGTAAATGTGAGGTACTGATGGTTGGGGTGGGAGAATTAAGGAGTAATAATGAGCTTTTTAGGGGTGTGTGAAAGGTCAGAATCTGTTGGGGAAGGAGGTCGGTCTTGGTGCCTAACAAATTAAAGAACTGAGGGTAAAGAGGGTTAATTAAGGGGAAGATAACGAATCCAGATTGGAATATGAGGGAGTAGAAGGGACTCTGTGTGGAGGAGGGAAAATATATTAGAGGGATTTTATATATATATATATATATATATATATATATATATATAGATATATATATAGTATAGATGAATTGTATATGGTCAGGCTTCCTGCCCTGCATTTGATAAGTGATGGAAAATTATATCTGTGCCCCTCTCAGAACATTGCTATTGCTATTATGAACATTTATTTTAACCCGCCTTCCTTTAAGATTGGCTGATATGTGTCTGTCTTTTACAGGGAGCTGTAATCTCCTTGACTGGGATATTGAAAGTGGGAAGATTGTGCCTTATTCATTATTTCTATATCCAAAGCCATAGCATGTAGTAGCTGTTTGTTAAGTAGGAGGGGAAAGTGGTACAAAAAGGAAAGGGAAATGAATGTATCCATCTATCTATAAAAATATACATATTTTTAGTGTTATATCCAGTGATGCTCAGGGGTTACTCTTACCTCTGCACTCAGAAATTACTCCTGGCTTGCTAAGGGTACCATATGAGATGCTGGAAATTGAAACCGGATTAACCACATGGAAGGAAAATGCCCTGTTGTACTATTTCACCTGTTCCACACATTTATATTTTTATATCTGCAATCACTATTTTCTGATTAACTAAGTTCTGTATTATTTCCATTAAATATCTTCTAAATACTCTGAATGATATCTAATGAAAAGTAAACTATACCTAAAATGACATTAATTTACAAATAGGTGTGTGTGTGTGTTTGTGTGTGTGTGTATTAGAAGCAAGATGAAATTATGAAACAGGAAAATAAAACTATGTTTAATGAGAAAAGCAGAGCTAAGTAGAAGACCTGCTGAAAGAAGCTGGCAGGAAAATCCAATAACCTGGGAAAGAAATTTTAAACTCAGAAATTTCCTAGGTTTAAATTTTATAAGATCTATATGCTGATTCTCATGAAATCTCTGAAATATATAAAAGTTCCTAATGCTCCTAGCAATCAAAGATAGAATTTGAATTGATATTTAAAACTGATTATCAAAGATAATATATAAATGTTATATATAAATATATAAAATATTCAGGACCAGAGACATGACAGCTAATAAGGTGCTTGTTTGCACATAGCTGATCTGGGGTCATTTTCAGGCACCAGAGATGGCTCTATCCAAGTCTAATTCAGTTGATCTTTAAGGGAATAGTGCTCTTCTTCTGACTTTTGTGAAATCCCACCATTTTTGAAGTGGGTAGTGTTGGGCTATACATGGTGATTCTCAGGGCTTACTCTGGGTTCTGTGTTCAGGATCACTCTTTGTGGGGCTTGAGGACAATATGCAGAGCTGGAGGTTCAAGCGAGGGCTGGATACATGCAAGGAAAGTTCCTTATCTCTGTACTATTTCTAAATTTTTATCTAATGATTCTCAAAGATTTCCAGTGTTTTCTTACTCTTTTTTTAAATTAACTCTTTTTTTAAAGCAGCTGTCTTTATTCTCTTATTGCATTTGTCCAACACATTCAAGACCAAACTAACTAGCTTTTCTTCTCCTCATTCTGATTTTCTTTTCTACAAATAATATATTCCTCTCCTAATGAGTGTTCCTACCTCCAATTCAAGACAGATAATTAGGGCCATTTTAATTCTTGACTCTGTCATCCACTCAGTTAATATCCCCTTCTCTCAATTCAAATGGTTTTGAATTCTTGACTTCCCTCCTCCTCTGTTACAAATGTGTAATTGGGGCCTTCACTGCTTGACCTCTAGTTATTATGAATGAACTCTTTAACCCTTTATTTTATTTCTTTGCTATCTCATCACTACCACTACAGTTATCCTTTTAAATTATATTATTTATTGACAGGAGATGGAATGACTTCCCATTAACTGTTAAGTTAATTTGAATCTCTCTTAATAGAGTGAGAGACTTAGGAAGTATCTACCCACCACCACACAGGCTCCCATTGTTCAGTCCTATAATATGTTCTCTATTCCTACTATTCCTTTATACAATCTGTTTTTCTATTATTCTTATATCATTACTTTATCCAATACAGATCTTACTGTTCGCTTCCACTTCTCTTCTATCTCTCCTGCCAACTAATCTGAGTTAAAACTATATATTGTATACTTTCAATTACAGCATTTTTCTTACTTTCTTAAAATTATTGGCTTGTGTTTCTGTCTCTTATTAATGGAATATGTATCTTTATATTTGGAGCTAGGGAGATGGCTGACCACACACTAGGCTGCTTAAGGACTACATTAAACTGAGAAGTTTCTGCACCTCAACAGAAACAATAACTAGGATACAAAGACTACCCATGAAATGGGAAAAATTATTCTTCCAATATCCATCAGATAAGGGGTTTATATCTAAGACATCCAAGGCATTTAGCAAGAAAATATAACTCCATCTAAAAATGGGAAGAAGAAATGAATAGGCATTTCCCCCCAAAGAAATGCATATGACCAATATACAGATAAAAATGTGCCATATACTTAATTATCAGGGAGATGCACATCAAAACAAAATGAGATATCATCTGTCATAAGAGACTGGCACAGATCACAAAGAACAAGGACAGCAGTGTTGGCAAAGATGCAGGACAAAGGGACTCTCATTCATTGTTTATGAGAATGTAGACTGCTTCAGCCATTTTGGAAAACAATATGGCTCTTTCTTAAAAAACTAGAAATTGAATTTCCGTATGATCTGGCAATACCACTCCTAAGGATAAAACATAGGAATACAAAACACAATGCACAAAAGTCCTCTGTATTCCTGTTTGTCACAGCACTATTTACAATAGCCAGAATCTGGAAACAACTCAAAATAGATAAGTGGCTAAAGAAACTGTGGTACATCTACACAATTAAATATTATGCAGATATTAGTAAAAATGAAGACATAAAATTTGCTTATACTTAAATAGATATGGAGATTATTATGCTGAATGAAATAAATTGGAAGGAGAGAGATAGCCATAGAATAATCTCACTCATCTGTGG
Source organism: Suncus etruscus (assembly GCF_024139225.1). Taxonomy (NCBI): domain Eukaryota; kingdom Metazoa; phylum Chordata; class Mammalia; order Eulipotyphla; family Soricidae; genus Suncus; species Suncus etruscus. The sequence goes on along the minus strand of NC_064863.1, from coordinate 70,534,114 downwards.
GATATAAAGAATAAAAAGATAGTATGGTAATAATATCAGAAATATTAGAGATGAGGGCCAGAAGAACCAGTCCAGGTAGGAAGCTTGTCACAAATAGTGAAGCAATGCTGTTAGGGTAGAGGGCTAGAGAAGGGGTCACTCTGACCATAATAATCAGAACTTATCACTCTGCACAAAAACAGAATGCTAAAAGGGGATATTGTGATAAGCATGCTGATTACCCCTTAACCCTTCATTAATAATAGTGCAAACCACAGTTAGGGTTAGGTTTATATTATGTCTGAGTCCTAATGTAAAGAATCTATAAAAAATTCAGTAACTCCAGAGTCAGTTCCCAATGCCAGGATACTAAGAATGTTGGAGGAAATTATTGGATATTTGCAAAACTGTTTGGGCTCACCCTAGAAAAGTCAACTAGCCAGTCATATATCCACCACTAAATGAAGAATGTACAGACTACCTTGACTGCATATTTAGAGATGTTATATAATATGCACTCACCACCAAGAGTGATGAGTGCAGTTAGAGAAATAACTACATTGAGAACTATCATAACAATGTGAATGAATGAGGGAAGTAGAAAGCCTGCCTAGAGTACAGGCAGGGGTGGAGTATGGAGGAGGAAGATTTGGGACATTGGTGATGGGAATGGTGCACTGGTGAAGGAGGGGTGTTCTTTACATGACTGAAACCTAACTACAATCATATTTGTAATCAAGCTGTTTAAATAAAGATGTTAATAAAAAAGAAAATAAAGAATATACACTCATCTAAGTTGAATTTGAGACTAATCCAAGATGATATATTGAAAGAAAAAATTATAATACCCTGTGAAAATGCTTAATGATAAAAATATTATTTTTTAGCATTAAAAGTATTAGAATTCTAGCACATTATAATACCCTGTGAAAATGCTTAATGATAAAATATTATAACAGAATAATATTTTTTAGCATTAAAAGTATTAGAATTCTAGCACATTGGTTCTAAGGACTCTGGGGTGGGGACCACACTAAGCAATCCTTTATTGTTTGGGCTTGAGGATTTGGGGCTGTTCTAACTGTGCTGTCCTGGGGGACGATAGGAGTACTCAAGGGGACCCTGTGAATCTTCAGAGCCACACTCTGAAGACCATGTTGTGTCAGGGATTGAACTTTGTTTGGGAGTATTGTAGGTGTATAATGTATAGTCTAACTGATGTACTATATCCTGGTTCCAGAGACTTAAATTTATTTTAATCCACAGGGCCAGAGAGATAATACAGGGAATAAGGTACTTGCCTTGCACACTATAACCTCAGTTTAATACTGAGCATCCTGAGCTCTGCCAGTATTAATCCTTGAGTACATAGTAAAGAGTAAGCCCTTAAAAGAACTAAGTGTGAACACTACTGAATATGTCCCCAAAGCAAAATTAAACAAAATAAATAAACAAGACCCTTTAGTTTAACTTCTGAAAACATAATGAAAGACTCTATCCTAGGCTTTGTCCTAGGATTGGTGCAAAAAACAAAACCACCAACTACAGAAGACTGATTAAAACAACAGTGATGAAACAGAACTTCTTTTTTTGTTTTTGTTTTGTTTTGTTTTGTTTTGTTTTGGGGCCACACCCAGCAGTTGCTCAGGGGTTACTCCTGGCTGTCTGCTCAGAAATAGCTCCTGGCAGGCACGGGGGACCATATGGGACACTGGAATTCGAACCAACCACCTTAGGTCCTGGATCGGCTGCTTGCAAGGCAAACGCCACTGTGCTATCTCTCCGAGCCCGAAACAGAACTTGTAGAACCATAAAGGAAGACTCCATTCTAGGCTCCATCCTATGGCCTATGCAAATACCAAGATCTCTAGTTACAGAGGCCTGAGTTTATCATCCATGTTTGAGCAGAAAGTTTCCAGACACCACAAAAGGACCTAGGGGAGAGTCAAAGAGCATGTACAGAGCCTGTAGTTATTCCTATGACAGTATACTTCAAGGGTGGAGAAATCTTGTATCTCTTAAGCCAAAGGAATTCCCTTTCTAATCTCCCCAATATATATTGTGCCTATGCAATAAAAAAGTACAAATTAATTTTTTAGTTGTTATTGTTTTGTTTTTTTTGTGTTCTGCTTTGTTTTTATAATAGGATGGGGGTTATTGTTTGGTTGTTGTCTTTATTGTTGTGGTATTTTTCGGGTTGTTTGATTTTTTTTGTTTTGTTTTGTATTGTTGCTATGTTTTTTTTTCTTTTTTCCTTTTTTCTCTTAAATCGATATTTATAGCCTCTAGAAGGACTCCTCCTATTTTTTGCTTGTTTGACCCCCCCTTTTTTTTCTTTCTTTTCTTCAAACAGAACCACATAACTTGAACCATCTTATTCCGTCTCACAAATTGAGGGGAAATAATGGAGGGTACCAAGATCAAACTGTCATATAATCATTGAGTAGAAATAAAAAATGATCAGATTTAAAAACCAAATCCAAAGCCAACGATGACAGAAACAATAGTAATCTACAACAAGCTAGACACAGAGGAGCCCACTCACACTAGCAGCCTGGGGGGCAGAAAAGGGGGATATGGGATGCAAGCTCGGAACACAAGTGTAGGGAGGAAAACATTGATGGTGGGAATACCCCTGATTTAATGTTACTATGTACCTAAAGTACTACTGTGAAAGATTTGTAATCCACTTTGCTCAAAATAAAAAAAACTATTAAAAGAGAAAAAAACCTTTAGTTCAATCTTTGAGTAGGAATGTTGTAAAGAATCTGTCAGTTGGAATAAATTATGAATTAATTTTAACATCACTTGAATTGGCTCACTCAGGACATACAAACAAAGCCACCCTGCCCTAAACATCACTTTATAAAATATTATACTATACCCTCCCCACAATTTAACCAAGTTGATGAAATCTACTGCCCTCACTACCACTTAATATAAATTTTAGAGAATGGAGGAACATGGTAAAGGACATCTCAAAGATACAACCACTGAAATCCAAAAGTGGATGTTCTTTAAGCAAAATGACCGTTTCTTTTTTTTAAAAAAAATTGTGTGTAATATAAAAAGAAAGGGTAAATCTTTGATACATCAACTAGTTACAGTAATAAATCTAATTTGAATCTAAATTTTAAAAGCAAATTATGAAATGTTTCATCTTTTTTATTAAAATAAAAATTTAAATAAAAATATTTTAACCAGAGAAAGCTGAGTCTAACTAGTTACTAGATATAAGATATTAAATGTTGGTATATGTATTATTTGAAAAGATCTTGTCAGCCATATATATATATATATTCTGAACTACTTATATGTGACATTTTGTTTTAGGTTTACTTTAAAGTACTCCTCCAGAAAATGAATTCTGAGAGAAGGGAGAAGAAAGTAGATTGAGCAAGTACTGCAAAATGATCATTTCTGTGGTTGGTCATGAGAATCTAAGTTCATTATAGTAGTCCCTTTATTTTATGGATGTTTACAAATATTTGTTTAAATCATTTATTCATTGCTGAATAAACTCTGAAGTTTTTTCAATCAATCAAACCAAACAGTAAGTCAAAGACACTCTATAGTCAAATTAAGAATTTGAGAAAAAACTATAACAAATATGGCTAAGTGTTAAAATACATTTGCATTCATGTAGGTACATATAACCTAATAAAATATTAAATATATAATAACTTAATGATTGATATAAATAAAGAATTAAAAGAGAATAAAATGCAAACTGCTTAAATTATTCTTTTAGAAATAATCAGTAAAAAGGTAATTTTTCTGATTTTCTCAAGCAAGCTATTCTCTAGTATTCTATGTCCTGGAAAATGGTCATTTCCTGTGATCAATAGAGAACTAAGAACTAACCTTTTTATAAATGCCAAAAACATGCCATGTGTTATACAGTAAGGATATTTTTAGAAGACTTTCTAACATGTCTCCAATGCTGATAAAATCCTGGCCAAGAATCCTTGTGGGACTCTAGAAGGAATGAGTCAAAAAATGAACTCCAGAGAGGACTGCTACAAGAAAGGATTTCACTGGGAGCTTTGGGGAATTTTGACATTATACTTAATTTGATTGCTAGCTAAATGGGTTTTAGTTTATAAACGTTCTTTTTACTTATATATATAGCATTCTGGTCTTTTTTTTTTTAATAAATGCATCTTCTTTTCTATAAAATTAGGGTGTTTTGTTTGTTTGTTTGTTTGATTGGTTTTGGTTTTTGGGCCACACCAGATGATGCTCAGAGATTACTCCTGGCTATGCGCTCAGAAATCACTCCTGGCTTGGGGGACCATATGGGACGCGGAGGGAACGAACCAGGTCTGTCCTGGGTTAGCCGAGTGCATGGCAAACGCCTTACCACTGTGCTATCGCGCCAGCCCCTATAACATTAGTTTTTCTAAAAGTAAACTCCGGGGGTTGGGGGAAAAAAAGTAAACTCTGGCCAGTGTGTGGGGACAGTTAATTGTTCGGTGTTCTCTTACCTGGTGTTTTGTCTGAAATCTCCACCATACAGCACCAATGGCCTGAAGTTCTCCCTAGAGCAAAGCTTCATTCACTTTTGGCAATTGGTGTTCCCCAGAGGCATTGCTGGCTATGGGAGTGGGGGGGTGTTCTACTCTGGAACTATCCTAAGAATAGACTATTTCAGGGAAACCCAAACATTTCCTGAGAACTTGTTTCTTTTAAAAATTCTATCCATGAGAGAGATGCTTTAATAAGAATAGTTCCACGTATATAATATGTGGACATCAGGACTTTCTTAGACTGGTAAGAACATGGAACATGGTTTTCTGATAGTGAAGATTGTTAATTATCAATATCTTCTTCCTTTATTCACCCAGGTGACTAACTTCCTGGGAACCCTGTGTGGCCCCAAAACACAAATATATATATATATATATATATATATATATATATATATATATATATATATATATATATATATTTTAAAAACCAACCAAGTTTGTTAGTCAGTGTTAAGCTTTCATCCCTAATATATATTGTGCAATTTATAATTGATTTCTTCAGCAGGCTTGGGTATTAAACAATTGTATTTGTTTAATAGTAAATTGTATTTTTCTCCTGGCAAGAATTATTGTTTTTAAGATAGCATATTTACAATAGTATTAATATTTATGGTTTTGAAATATTATTACCATATCTCACCACCACGAGCAAGTCTAGTACCCTCTATTACTGTCACATCTAGTACTTCACTTCATTACCCTTCCTTCTCCTTCAACCCTGCTTGGTAACCTTTGTTTTGTAATCTAAAGCCAAAGAATTTATCATCATTTGTTACTGTTTATTCTCTTGATTTGGTCTTTCTCTATTCCACTGATTGAAATAAATAAAAGAGAGAAGGTTTTTGCTCTTCCCTCTCTGACTTATTTTACTTAGTATGCCACCTTCTGAGCTCATCCATGTTGCAGAAAACGCCAGATTTTATCTTTTCTTATAATTGTATATTCCATTGTGTGCATATCAAAATTTTTTTTATCCACTGATCTCTGTCATTGGACATCAAATCTTATTCTTATAACCATGTACTCAAAAATGACTGTTCTTATACATACTACAGAAAGTGATCAATGAAAACAACCTAGAAATATGGGGCCGGAGAGAGCATGGAGGTAAGGCATTTGCCTTACATTCAGAAGGTCAGTGGTTCGAATCCCCGCATCCCATATGGTCCCCTGAGTCTGCTAGGAGCAATTTCTGAGAGTAGAGCCAGGAGTAACTCCTGAGCGCTGGCTGGGTATGACCTAAAAAACAAACAAGCAAAAAAATGAAAAAAACCTAGAAATATCAAAAACAGATGTGATTATTTGTTGAAGATGATTGTGGTGGTAACTTATTAAATAGACTTTAATTTTTGTTTGCTAATTATATTTTTATTATTCCAAATCAGAAATCAGAAAATAAAATAAGCCTAACATTCAAATTTCTTTTTCTTAAATTATCTTTATTTAAGCACCATGATTACAAACATGTTTGTACTTGGGTTTTAGTTAAAAAGTCTAACAAGGGATATTGCTCAGCAGTAGAGTACTGCTTTGCTTGTTTGAGGCTGAGAGTTCAATCCATAGCACTGTTCCATATTTTAACCCTGTCATTGCTGGTGATAGAACCAGGGCAAACGCTCTGCAAGCATGCTTTCTACCAAGTATTTAACCTCTGGACATCACAATAGCAACAATAATATAAAGAAAATGGAAAATGAATTGATTAGGAGAAAAAAATGCAACTATAACTTTAGTATAGAAATTCATAATAATTTGTGCCTTTTTGATCATTTTAGAATAAGAAATTAAGACTCAGGTTATGCTCTATATGTTTCTTTCCCTAGTAACCTCCTACTTTATCAAATTATCCGGAACCTAACAGTATACTATAATAAAGTCTCTTATTAAAAGGAATTCAGTCTTTATTTTCATCTACTTTGAAATGTTTGAAATGAATTTATGACAAAATAAAAATGCTATTTTAGAGGCTGGTGATAGCAAAGCAATAGGGCATTTGCCTTCCAATCAGCTGACCCAGGACAGATCTGGGTTCGATCCCCAGTATCCCATATGGTCCTCCAAGCCAGGAGAGATCTGAGTACATAGACATGAGTGACCCGAGTGTCACAGGGTGTGCCCCCCCCAATGTTATTTTATTACTTACAGTTACTTAAATTATTTATTGTAAGTATTTTATTACTTACTTATTCCTCATTATGAAGAACTTAAAATATTTACAAATAATCAAAAGGAAGCAAAAAAAATCACAATCTAAAGATAATATAACAGGTTATTCATTGTACTATGGTTTTCATTTTAATAAGTTTTTAACTCACATTATGACATAAATTTCAGAGTAACTTATATTTTACAAAAACAATTGTAGATATTTTGTCAGGCTCTAATATTTATCACTATAAACAATAATTAATAGTTAACATATTTATACCTATATTTGTCTATATCTGTTCATATTTTGTATTTAATTTCTTATAATTATTTTCAGAAATGACAAAGGCTAAAAAGTTATTCAATTTATATTTCTACTAGTTTTTAAGAATGTTATATTTTTATTTTATGTGGGTTGTTTTTGTTTTGTTTTGTTTTGTTTTGTTTTTTTGATCTTTGTGTCACACCCAGAAGCACTCAGTGGTTACTTCTGGCACTACGCTCAGAAATAGTTTCATATGGGATGCCAGGATTAGAACCACCGTCCTTCTGCATGCAAGGCAAATGCTCTTCTTCCATACTATCTCTCCAGCTCACTTTTATATATGTTTTATTATAAGAATGTTAATCATAACAGTCATTAAGACTGTCATTATAAGTCTTCTTTAAGTTAAGTTATGGTATTTCTTTATTATTTGCTTTTTGTTTATAAGTGAGGCTGATTTTTGTATTTTTGCTTCTACATATTATATATTATATTTCTGCTTCTATAAGGTATGTTTATACTTATATCATTGTTCCATAAAAACTATTTTACAGTGACTCAGTTTTTCAGATTTAACAAGGATGAAGGAAAATATTTTGAACCATAACTCTTTATGATCCTTTTACTCTTTCTACCTCTCTTTTACAATTTACACTTCTCTACTTATTAATGGAAAATGTTGAGCCCTTAGCTCTGCTGATTGAAGTGAGGTATAATTGAAAATTAACTGCATTAAAAGCCATGGATATATATGAAATACAAAAAATAAAAATACAGAGTTCCTCAACTCTGGGGGTGGTGGGACTTATGAAATAACAAGAAGTTGGAGGAACTTGGTAGGAGAAAATAGGGAGAAAAGAAAAAATAACAATGAGGACAGTTTGCGGATAGTTTGAGGACATGATGATAAGAGTAAAAAGCCATTGCTCAGGCTAATGGAGCTTCAATGAAAAAGATTTGCAAAGATGATTTTAGTAAATGTTGTTGTGCTTTGTGTATTAAATTTTCTACTTGCTGTTTTTTTTTTTCATTTTTTTTCCCTCAAGACAAACTCATCTTAAATAAGCTGCACATGTGGAGCCAAAATAATACTACAGTGGGTAGTGCACTTGCCTTGTACATAACTGACCTGGATATGATCCCCAGAATCCTATATGGTTCCCTGAGCTCTACCAGAAATAATCCATGAGTTTAGAGTCAGGATTTAGCCCTGACCACCACTGGGTATGGCCCCAAAGCTAAATATAAACAAACAAGAAAATAAACAAATAAGCTGCAAATGTTACTCATGTCAAGACTGTGGATTTGGATTTGTGTTTCTTTTAGACCTTACTAGGATAAGATAGACCTTACAGAAAGTAAAACAACCCAGGATAATTATTAAAGTCAAATTTATTTAAGGTTAAATTTATTTAACAAATATAAATAATTGTCATTACCTAAGTAAATATTTTTCCTGTTAGCTGCTTAATTTTTATGAGGATTTGACATTTTATGAGGTATAAATTAATAATTTATATTCACTTATTCTATAAAAGAAAGATGTTTTCTTTAACCAATGGTATTTAACACTAGATACATATGATACAGGGAGTTTTGAGATCAAAGTTGACAATGGATGGTCACTATTAAGGAGAAGTCTCACATTTCTCTGGCTTATTACAACACTTTTCTTTGGGGATAGGAGGCTTTCAGGTCAGCATTTAGGGATCCTGGGACTACTCCTGATGCTATTCTGCCAACAGAATAGATCATTCATTAATAGGATCCAAGGATGTATAACTGCCTATAGCTCTGGGGATCAGCAGGGCCAGAACTACTCTCAGGATGTCTCCAGCACCTTATCCAAAGTTGCTTAGGGACCTCCAGAGCTATACCCAACAGTGCTCTGGGGGTCATGCAAGGTGAGAATACATGCAAAGCACTGAGCCATCTCTCTGCCATTGTAACACTTTTTGATATTTAAATAAGTAGTTGTAGCTATCACCAGAAGTTATCACCTAAGTCTGTCTATGTGTGTATTGGGGAATTTAATAGGATCAATGTAATTTTCTTCTGATTTAGACATGACATTGGAATTTACAGTTGATACTTAAGTAATCATAGATGGTATGTATAGGATAAGGTGAGGCTCAAAGTTATTTTTTAAACTGAGGCTTATTTCAATATCATCATTAGAAAGTTATTTCCTTCCCTATTTATAAGTGACATATATTGTATATATGCTTCTTATAATAATGTCTCTTCTGATAGCATACTATGATTTCTAAAAGAGTATAGTGCCTTTTTATAATCCTTCATTCTTTTTAAAGATTATTTGAATGTGTTTAAAAATGAAAACACTACCATATTATACCTAGAAATTACTTTGTAGAGTGCTTCCACCTTTAGAATATTTGTTCATCATATTTCGAATAAGGAGTATCTCAGTGTTTATTCCAATTTTTTCTTGCTCCATAAGGAAATTTTTATGTTTCTTTTTGTAATTTACATAATTTTAATCATAGTTATTTTTATATGTCTTATTTTTTGGTTATAAAAGAAAAATTTACGCCTTCATATTTCCTAACTGGTAGTTGTTAATACATATATATGTGGGACGGAGAGATAGCATGGAGGTAGAGCATTTACCTTGCATGCAGAAGAATGGCATCCCATATGGTCTCTTGAGCCTGCCAGGAGTGATTTCTGAGAATAGAGCCAGGAGTGCTGCCATGTGTGACCGAAAAAACAAACAAAAACCCATATAAGTGTATTATTTATTCTCTTACCTTCTCTTTAAATCTGGTCACCATACTTATGACCAAAATTAAATAAATAAATTTGATTAGTTGTTTGTAGTGCTGTTTACAAAAGATATAAAATCATAGTAATTAGAAATGAAGTTTTAGGCTGGAGATATTCAATTACATTTTTTATATTTTGATTGGAAATTTTTCCAAGATTAAAGATATTACTATTTCATTCATGAGCAGGCAAGAATATTCATTTAGACCACATTTTTGCAACTATATTATGAACATTATTTAGTTTCCCTATTTAGTTTTCCTATTTTTGATGAAGGCATCAGTAATAACCATATATTGGCATAAGGAAATATCAAGAATGCTGTTATAAAGAAACCAAATCAATAGGTGCTGAAAATCTATCAAAAATTTATCAAAAATATTATCAAACTTTGCTGAGATATCTGTAATTTTTTTATATTTGATGAATTTTTATTTTATAAAATATTTAAGCACATGATTACAAGCATGGTTGCAGTTGAGTTTCAGTCAAAAACAGAACACCCCCTTCACCAGTGCAATATTTCCACCACAAATGTCCCCTCCTTTATCTCCCCACCTCCACCTGTATTCCAGACAGACATTCTACTTCTCTCACTCATTAACATCATGGTAATTACTAGTGTAGTTATTTCCCTAACTGCACTCACCAATCTTCGTGGAGAGCTTCATATTGTGAGTCTGTCCTTCTGGCCCTCATCCCTATTGTCTCTAGGCATGTTTACAATAATGTCTTCAATGTTTCTTAAAACCCATAGATAAGTGAAACTATTCTGTAACTATATTTCTCCCTCTGACTTATTTCACTCAGCATAATAGATTCCATGTACATGAAATCTGTGATATTTTAGTAATCTATTCAGTAGACATTTTTGTGTTTGCCCCTCCCAGCATTGGAACCATATTTAAAATTTCATTGGCACCATATTTAAAATTGAAGAAGAATATTTTACATATTTTACTGACATTTCCTGAAAACTCTTCAAGTGAGCCCATGACCAGAACTTAATACTATTAAATAAACATCAAAACTATAAAGCCCTTGCTTCATAGCTGCTTCATAGTATCATCTGTTCTCTGAGAAAATAGACAAAGAATTTAAGAAAGACTTTTTACATATCCAGAGATGTCCCTGTTTCTTTAATTACATCTATGGGGGTTCTCTCTAGAGTGTATTTTAAAATAATAAATTGATCTAATTTTATGAGAGAATCAGTGCTTAGGAGCTTGGAGGAAATACAGCCAGAAACACTATTACAGGGAAAGGAAAGCTCTGGAAGAATTTTCAAGTTACCAGGTAAAATTTGTGTGAGAGAAGGTGATAAGTATTTTTCTCAATCTCCAACCTACATGAAGAAATATTTGATACTGTATTTTGAAACAGAGATAGAATCCAGACTCTTGGCAGTGCAAAATTTTCTTGAACTTTGGTGCCAATCTATTAATTGACACTTTTTCTTTTCTTAAAAAGGACCATTAAAACATTTTATAGTCTTTTTGTCTTTCTATTAGAAAGAACCTCAATTTAATGCTATGTCCCGTGCAATAATTCTCTTTGTCTAACCTGTTTGTCTAGACTTCATACTGGCCTTTATTCCAGATTTTCTTGTCCTGTGACTAAATTCAAGTAAGGGTGGGGCTTATTCTTAGTTACAATGGCTTGGAGAGGCTGGGAAAATCCTATAGTATCCTCATAAATAAATACCCTCATATTTTTAATGGTTTAGTTAGAGAAACAGTTTTCTGGGATTTTTTTTAAGGAAGATTACATTTTGACATGCTAATTCTGCTAAGTTGGTGTATGTGTCTGTATATACATGTCTGTGTGTATGTGCCTGTATTATGTGTCTGTGTAATTGTAATGTATGTGTCTGTATATATAAGTATATATATAAGTATATATATAAGTATATATATATATAAGTATATATAAGTGCTACTGGCACTTTTGTGTGCGTGTATAAGAGCGCAATTGGCACTTTTGATAGATAGACATGTCCTTAGAAGAGCTCTTCCCAAATTATTTGGGCATATATGAGCATTTGATTTCTCAGTATCTTTGGAATAATTTATATAACATTGATGATAATCAGTTTAGTTGTCACTTGGGTTTCTTATACAATGTATCTATCTAGGAAATATTATCTAGCTATGAAAAATCATGTATTTGCAAATGTGTGATAACATGAGTTTACAACATAAATGCTTAACTATATACAAAACATTATATATTATATATTTATTATATTATTTATATTTTAATTATTTTATTATATTAACTTATAAATAAATATATTTTATATATAATTTATATATTATCTTTGATAATCAGTTTTAAATATCAATTCAAATTCTATCTTTAATTGCTAGGAGCATTAGGAACTTTTATATATTTCAGAGATCTCATGAGAATCAGCATATAGATCTGATAGAATTTAAACCTAGGAAATTTCTGAGTTTAAAATTTCTTTCCCAGGTTATTGGATTTTCCTGTCAGCTTTTTTCAGCGGGTCTTCTACTTAGCTCTGCTTCTCTCCTTAAACATAGTTTTTATCTGTCTCATAATTTCATCTTGCTTCTAATCCAAAATGTTTTCCTCCACTTCTTTTATATCAACTCACATTGTTCATCCCAGCTTCACTACTCTCTTGTTTTTATTATCAATTTCCCTGTCTTCCTAAACTGTTTTTGCTCATCTCATCTTCCTGAGTCAGAAAACAATCAGCAAGTTCTTACTCAGTGTGGAGTAACCTGACTCTGTTGGTCAGAAATTTAGGTCACTTTGATGTAAGGTTCTGTATATGGACTGGAAGAATTTTAGGCAAGAAGCACTCTAGTATTTAAATACTATATATTTTAAGACATAAAAGATAGTACAGAAAATAATGTACTTACTTTGCATGCAATTCAGCCTGTTCTGTCTCTAAGAATAGTCCCTGAGCATTGCCAGCTGTAGTCCAAAATCCCCAAATAAAGAAAGATAAATAAATACTGTGTATATATTTTGTGGCTACTTATTTTAAGAGGAGTGAAAATAAATGCCTAAACTATACAGGGTTTTATAAAGTAGTGTCACTAAGAACAATACAATTAAAAATACTATGTAGAAATATGTTTGATATAAAGTATAATTGGAGCCAAATAAATAGTACAGTAGGTAATGCTGACCAGAGTTTGAGCCTCAGCACCACATAGGATCCCTAAGCATTGCCAGGAGTTGTCCCTGAGTGAAGAACTAGAAATAAGCCCTGAACACCACTGGGTGTGGCAGAGAGAGAGAGAGAGAGAGAGAGAGAGAGAGAGACAGAGAGAGAGACAGAGAGAGAGACAGAGAGAGAGACAGAGAGGGAGACAGAGAGACAGAGAGAGACAGAGACAGAGACAGAGAGACAGAGAGAGAGACAGAGAGAGAGACAGAGAGACAGAGAGAGAGACAGAGAAACAGAGAGACAGAGGGACAGAGAAACAGAGAAACAGAGAGTAAGGGGAGGAGGAGAAGAGAAAGGAGAATAAGGATAAGAAGGGGAGGGAAATAGGAGAAGGGAGTGTAGAATTACAGTAATAAATCAAATGTTCATATTTTGAGTTTTCTTTGAGAAGTGATAAGAAAGGATATATATTCATCACTTTGACTTATCATTAGTGAACACATTGTATTATAATCATAAACATAATAGGTTTCAAAATTCTAGAACATAATTACAAAAGAATTGTGAAATTAAGAGGCCACACACAGGGGCTGGAGTGATGGCACAGAGAAGGAAGGCATCTGCCTTGCTGGCACTAGCCTAGGACAAATTGCAGTTCAATACCCCAGCTTCCTAGATGATCCCCCCCCCAGTCAGGAACAATTTCTGAGCACACAGCCAGGAGTAATCCCTGAGCATCATTGGGCATGGCCCCCCAAAAACAAAATAACAACAACAAAAAAAAAGAGGCCACACACAGTCTGATATAATTCAACAGCTTTGCAGTTTATAAAAGTCAAAGCAGTGTGCCTTAAACCCACACAATTTGTGAGTCTCTTCTACTCAATTTTTAAAAGTTCAAGTTGAAGCTTATCCATATTACTTAAATGACAGATCAAGATGATGGCTAAGCCCTTTCTAATCTCTCCAATATTTACTGTGCCTATGCAAAAAAAAAAGAAGGGCCACAAGTTAATTTTTTATTGTTTTATTGTTATTGTTGTTTGTTTGTTTTGTTTTGTTTTATGTTTTTGTGCTGTTTTGTTTTTATTTTGGGACCATGATTATTGTTTGTCTTTATGCTGTGGTGCTTTTTGAGTTTTTGTTTGATATTTTTTGTATTGTTATGTTTTTCTTCCTTTTCCCCTTTCTTCTCTTAAATTGGCATGTATAGTCTCTATAAGGACTCCTCCCATTTTTTGCCTATGGATTTTTGACCCCCCTTTTTTCTTTTCTTTTTTCTTTCCTTCAAACAGAACCACATAACTTCCATCTTGTTCCACTTCACAAATTGAGAGGGGAATAATGGAGGGTACCAAGACCAAACAGTCATATGAACATTGAGTAGAAATAAAAATGATCAGACTTAAACACCAAATCCAAAGCCAACGACAACAGAATCGATACCCAATCTACAAAAAGCTAGACACAGAGAGGATCACTTAAACTAGCAGCCCAGGGTGCAAAGGTGTGGGATATGGCTTGCATGCTGAGAACAGGGGTGGAAGGAGGATAAATTTGGTACTAGGAATGCCCCTGATTCAATGTCACTATGTGCCTAAAATATTACTGTGGAAGATTTGTAATCCACTTTGGTCAAAACAAAAATTATGAAAAAAAAAAAAAAAGATGATGACTAAGGTTCAAGTCTCTTGGACATATTCCCAAATAACCTTCAGCTGCATGCCACAGACAAGTCTGTCACCAGACTGGGACACAGGGGAGTGCTCTGCCCATCATACCTGGATTTTTCAGCATGAACAATAACAGAAAACTATGTTCTTCAAGGTTCCTAGACTTACTTGGCTTCCCACCCTTTCAGAAACAAGTAAAAAATAAATTTATTTTCCTCACAGGGGTCCTCAAACTTTTTAAACAGGGGGCCAGTTCAATGTCCTTCAGACTGTTGGAGGGCCAGATTATAGTAAAAACAAAAATTATGAACAAATTTCTATGCACACTGCATATATCTTATTTAGAAGTGAAGAAAAAAATGGGAATAAATACAATATGTGGCCCGTGGGCCATAGTTTGAAGACTCCTGCTCTAGAAGTATACCTTCTTTATCAAAATAAATAGATAAGTGCTCCTAAGATCCAGAATGATAGTAGGTAGGTAGGGTCCTTGACTTGGACACAGGTAACCTGCTATCCATGGCACACCATATATTCCCCTCAACCCCACCAAGAGTGATCTCTGAGTGAAATGCCAGAAGTAAGCCCTGACCACACCAGGTAGGTCCTCTTAAAAAAAGGAATAAAAATAAACCACAGAAATTGTCCCTCAATTTAACACAGGATCACCCTCTAGATGATTTCAGCACCCCACTTTGGGAAACACTGAAAATTCCTTAAGGCTTGGATGCATTTGTTATAATAACACTCAGTTACTTAAAACATAACTCTGATCCCCCAAATCCTACAAACTATCATTTGTTATGATAGAAAACTATCATTTGCTAAAGGTTTCTACTAACATGCTCAAAAGTGTCAAGTTCTGCCTTGTTACAATAATATCAGGCCAAGAAACAAAGGAGCAATCAGGCTATTTCAAGACATAAAGTATGATGTCCCACTACATTTTCATGCATCTCTCCATTCCTACAGTTTTGGATTCCTTTCCTCTAATCAAAATCCTTATTGGTTTCGCATAATTCCTTACAACAAGAGTAAATCCTTTTAGGATATAATTGAATAGGAGTTTGGGATGAATTGAAAATCAGAGAAATGGGGGTGGGGGCTAGAGACATAGCATGAGGTAGGGTGTTTGCCTTGCATGTAAGAAGGACAGTGGTTCGAATCCTGGCATCCAATATGGTCCCCCGAGCCTGCCAGGAGCGATTTCTGAGCATAGAGTCTGGAGTAACCCCGGAGTGTTGCCAGGTGTGACCCAAAAACAAAACAAAACAAAACAAAAAATCAGAGAAATGGGGCCAAAGTGATAGTACAGTAGGTAGGGCAATTGCCTTTCACATCATCATCGTGGTTCTAGTCCCAGAATCCTATAGGGTTCCCTGAGCATCATCAGAAGAATTTCTGTGGGGAGAGCCAGAAATAACCCCTAAGAATCACTACGTCTGGCCCAAAACAACACCAAAACAAAACAAACGAGTAAAAAAAAAATCAATGTTATGCTAAGAAGAAAAAGGAAATAAAAGTTGGAATTCTCTTAAAGTTTCAACATTCAAAACAGCACTTCATGCTGGAATGAAAAGCCAAGCTAGAAGGAAAAGTTTCCCACACAGTTTGAAATTGGCCCCTGCTTAACCTGGTGGAAACAAAAGTCCTGGAGGCTTAGTCAAACCTGAACTTCAAAATGCACAAAGAAAATACTAAATTCTAAAGAATTTCAAGGGGGTAAATTCTTCCTGCATCTACTTTAGAGAAGTTGGAGCTACGAATCTGGTGCAAGTCCTTGAACCATGTATTAATTATTTGACTGTTGACTTATATGAGGATGTGTTAAATTGAGACTCAAATAGTAATTGTACTAAAAAGAAGCCAGTGTTGCTTAATGGTAGTTGGCAGCCTGAGATGTTAAAATCAAAGTGAGCTTGAGTCACACATTTACAAGACACTGAGTGTATATATATATATATATATTTGTATATATATATATATATATATTTGTATATATATTTGTATATATATTCTTTAATATATTTATATTCTTTAAATGCTTGAAGTAGTTTTTTTCATTTTAAGAAAAATTATACAAGCAGATATGTATCAAACAGATGAGCTCCAAGTAGGAGGAGAGGGTGAGGAATGTCTAAGGGGAGATCACTAATCTTGGTTGTATAAGAATGAATGTTCATTTCAAGGAAGGAAGAGGTGAAATAAATATTGACACTATGGAGTTAAAGAGTCATAATGATTTTCTAATGAGTAAAAGAACTTCATGGAGTTAAAGGACTTTTTTGGTTGTTGTTTTGTGCTGCTGAGAATCAAATCTTCAGACCAAGTGTGTAAGAGTCAGTGTGTGTGAGCCAGGATCTCTGCCATTGAACCACATCAATGATGGCAAGTTTAAAAGTTTTAAATTAGCATGGAATGAGTTTATTTTATAGAAGGTGAAATTCAATTAAAATAAAGAGGAAGGGGTTCTAATGATAGTAGACTTTTTTCTTTAAACATAGCTGACTCAGATTTGATCCCCAGCATCCTGCATCCCATATAGTTTCCCAAGCACCATCAGGAGTGATTATTGAACACAAACTAGGATTGAACCTCGAATATTTTTAGGTATGGCCCCAAAATCAAAATAATAAATATAAAGAGTTTTATTAATTATCAGCACTATTTACAACTATAATGAGCTGCCTTAGATATTCTTATATGTCATCCGTTATTTGAAGAGTTAGAAGAGGTGAAATAATATACTAGAAGATGATGTTTTTTCTTCTAAAACCAATGATATGAATCTGTGTATTAAAAATATAAGATCTTTGAATTATTTTCCTTGTTAATATCATCTTTTAACTAACTTACCAATTTCACAACCTCTACTAGTTTGAGAAACTTCAGTTATTAAAATGACTTAAAATAACAGCAAAACATTAGCCATCATGGTTTTCCTATGCATTTCTTTTTTGTTTGTTTCTTTATTTATTTTTTGGGTCACACCTGGCATCGCCCAGGGATTACTCCTGGCTTTATGCTCAGAAATCATTCCTGACAAACTCGGGGACCATATGGGATGAAGGGATTCTAACCACCATCCGTCTGCATGCAAGGCAAACGTCCTACCTCCATGCTATCTCTCCAGCCCCAGTCCTATGCATTTCTTATTTTTTCTTTTCTCTCTTTTTTTTTTCCCCTGGTTTTCAGTTTTGTGGCCACCAACCCTCACAGCCCCACCTCCATCCTCCCATGCTACTGAGGGCTTATGTCTGGCTCTCTGCTCAGGGATCACTTCTGGTGGTGCTTGGGAACCAGCTCTATGGATATTTTACACCTTGAAGGGAACCCTGTTTGCTAAGGAGGTATTCTGACACATCTAAAACATTTTTAGCATCTGTAAAGTGCTAGGCAAGCTCTGTTAAGACCCAGGGTATAAAAAATAAAGAAGACATGGTTAGCCGGATGCAGTTACATTTGAGATTGTAATTTATATAGTGTACAAGACGATGGGTTCTTAATGCAAAAAGGAACTTCTAATTTAAATTATTTCTTGATGTCATGCTACCCCACAATTTTATTTTATACTTTGTCAGCCATGGATGAAAGTTATTTATATATGTGAACTTTGGTGATCCACCACTTGTATTGCAGTCACTTTCAATTAAAATAGTTTAATGTGTGCATTTTAAGAAAATAGTTATGTTACAGTCTCTTTGAGGAAAATAGAAAACACATAAGTAGATATTTATTATAATCGTCTCCCTCTGTGATTCTATCTTTGACTATATCAGGTTTATTCAGTACTTAAACCTAAAATATTTTTTTTATCTTACAGCTTGAACTGGTGAATTTAAATTCTAAATAAATCCCTGGTAATTAAAGTCTCTGATCAGAGTACTCCACAGTTAATTGTGAGCACACATTGGCCAGCAGTAAGCTGGTATCAAAAGGGAGTTAAATGAGGTTAACTTTGTAGAAGCTTTCATTGGTATCTATTTGTTTCTGTAGGCTTCTCCCAAGACAAGGTAACTGTAAATTAGGTTTGGGTATTATTTGACCATTGTTTGCTTACAATAAGCTGCTTTCTTGAAAAATACTTAACAAATCAATATTTTATACAACAAGTTACTGAGGAGTAGGATGTGAAAAACAAGCTGTAACATTGCATTCTTTTGGGTAAAAATATAGTAATAATTTCTTTTGTAGGTGAAAAGTGAACGGAGATGGGGATTCCTTGGCCAAGTCTATACCCCTAATTTTAGGAAGGAAAATAAAAGATAATTTCCTAAGAAAAATTGTTGAGTCAAGAGAGATAAAACAATGAGTGAGAGCACTTACTTTGTATGCAGCCAGTCTGCGTTTGTTACATGGTACGTATAGAATACCCTGAGCAAGCACCAGCATGATCCCTGTGCATATAATGTGGCCCACAAAAAGAAACAAGAAATAGTCAAGCTATTTAATATGCTGGCTATTTTCACTGCTGTTTGTTGCTTAGCTTGGCTTGCTAATAAATATTTTGAAGTCTCAGTTATATAATCTTGTTCTGAGGAAGATTTGGATCCATTTTTTTTTCCTAAATACCTATTTCTTTTAGACAGATAAAGCAGTTAGAACAAGGTTACTTAACTTCAGAATATCCATCAACTATTGTTCATTTATAACTGTTTTGTTTTTTTTATTGTACCATCATCTGTCTGTCCAGACTGAAGCAGAGCCAATCTTGGTGAAACCCACACTTAGTCACCAAAAGTAACACTGAAAGAAGTCATATGGGACATAAATAACAGTGGTGTGAACCACAGAACCACCACATCCGACTTAGTGCAATCTTGTGAATGCAGAGATAGTCTCTTTCCACAACCTTATCTGTGACTCTTAGGAACAGAAATATCAGGTTCTTAAGCAATTGGTGGGATCCAGGAAGAATCACTAATCTGTATTTTTTTCATCCCTGGTGCTCTTTAGATTGGGATAGCTGAAATAGAAGGAAATTTGTTGTGTTAGAAGAAAACTTCTTTTAATGACAGTGCTCATGACAGGTGACCTTAGAAGAGCAGCCTCACAATCTCTTTAGATGTTACATCTGGACTGTTGTAGAAGATGGACCTACAATTTAATTCACTAGCAGGAATATTATCAATCTGCCTAGGGATCCTCCCAATACTTAAGTGTTGAATCAAAAAATGAGCAACAACTGGCTGGGAGAAAATATAGTGGTCAGGGCATATACCTAGCATACACCTGACCTGGTTTCTATTCTCAGCATCACATGACCACCCCTCCAACATCTGTAGTTAACACTCTAAAAGTTCCCTGGCAGGAGTAGTCCTGACAGCCTCAGCGTCCCATGATGGCTTAGGTATCTCCACAACTACAAAGCCCACACAGCATCACATACCTGTGTCCTACTGTTAACTGCTGGCCTATTTGACCAAGAATCGCAGATCAAGCCCCAGACCACCTGAGTACCATTTGAGAGTCCTCCCATCAACAGATTGAATAGCAAGTAAGTGCAGAAACAAAAGAATAATATTTATCTTTGTTTTTATAAACTTTCATCTTAGACAAGTTAGAACATGGCCATGTAAAAGAGTATCTAAAACCAATTTGTTTTTCCAGGGCAGTGAAGTAGATTCTGATACCCCCAGCAGTATCATACTTTCAGTATCTTTCTCAGTTATATCTATTCCAGTTATACAGCATGATATTTTAACAGAGGTGAGTTTCGGTGTCTGGTGTTTCTGAAAGCCCATGTAATTCTGGTAACACTACAAATTTCATTGCCAGAAATGCCCAAGCATAAGCATTCTAATTGTTAATATGGAGACTTAAGCAAAGAACACTGATGCTATTTGGTATCATAATTGAAAAATGTGTATATTTAATGAAATCAATATTGGCATCTGTCTAATAATTTATACTTACATTTTTTACTTTATTGCTGTCCTGCACTTTAATATTTATCTCAAATTCTCTTCTAGACTAAGGCACTGATTCTAGTCAAAACGTTGTCTTCTATAAATAGTTTTCAAATGTCCTACATATAGAGTGGCCAAGATAAAATAAGAATGTCTTAGGAGTTAAAATTGTTCATGAGCCATCAATATAAATGTCTTCTTTATAAATGATGTATTCTAGAAAAGAACTTATGCGATTATTTCAAGAAACTTTGACTACTCTCATTACCCAGCTTGACAGAAATCAATCTGTACTCATACAAATTAAATGTATATTCTTATAATAAAGTGAGTCTGGAAAGCTTTTAAACATCACAATATTATTTGGAACTGGCATACAATAAATTTAGGTCTCATTTTATAGATGATTCAGGGTATCAAGATTGGGTATAATAGCTCTTGTAGCTTCCATTAAAATGTTCAGTAAGACTCTCACTTAGCATTCTTGGTGATGAGTGTAAATAGGACTTCAGTGATGAACAAGAAAAAGTCACTAGCTAAAAGAATATATTAAAATATGCAAATGTACAGTCTTTAATGGTGATTTTGACTTTAAATTCAGAGCATCCAAAAATATAAAACATTGAGAGCCAGAGGGTGTTGCATTAAAACTGTTTCCCATTTTTTTTTTCCATTCTAACTGCCTATTGTTTTACTCATTACTAAGAACACTCTCTTCCTTAAGACTGGTTGAACTGAGGCCCAGTGCCTTGGTGAAATATTTTTTGTACATTAATAATTTATACTATTGTGTACTATTATTTATGATCCACAGCTTCCATTAAACTTTTGTGGGGGGATGATATTGAGTTACACCCAGTGGTATTTAGTGTCTGTTTTTTTTCATGCTCAGGGATATTCTTGGAATTGCCTTGGTATCATAAGTGGTGCTAGAGATTGTTTTTGGAGTCCATTGTCTGTAAGGCAAGTATATTAAATCCTGTACTACCTTTCTAGCCCCTTTCTTTGCTTGAGGATTGCTTGCTGTTCCATGTCCGAGGTCCCTAGAGCCTAATTACATCTTAAATGGCATAAAAGGTTGTCTTACTCTTTTGTTGTTTGTTTTGTTTTTGAACCATGCATGGTGGTGCTCAGGGGTTATTTATTGGCTCTATGCTCAGAAATCACAACTGGGAAGCTCAGGGGGTCATACGGGATGCCAGGGATCAAATCCCAGTTGACCATGTGCAAGGCAAATGCCCTATCTGTTGTGCTATTGCTCCTGCCCCATGCAACACCATTTTCTATGTCATTTTCATTCTTACATCTCTTACTGATATTTTCCTGAACTTCCAGTGTTTACTAGACATATATTCTATGGACAGCTTAATATAATTCATTTAAGATGATTTTCTAACCCTTCAGACCCTTCTCTTTAACCACTGAATCTGACCCAAATTGAACTGGAATTTCTCACTCTCTTTCAATATTTGTTTTTATCTAACAAAACATCTGAGCTATTTTCAGTCCCTAAAATAGTCCTACATTGGCCTTTTCTCCCAGGAAAAGCCACAACTATACTATAGATGTAAAATTGAATGACATTAATAATACAAAGGTGCTTACCAAGAGAATTGATTATCTCAGCCATTTAATGTAATTCTGACAGCTGAGACTATAGAAAATGACCACAAATATTCCATTTGTATATCCAAGGATATACATTAGAAAATATGACTTTCGAAATCCATTAAATGATAAGCTAGTAGTGTGTTCTGGAAGTTACATTGCATAAAATTTCGTTGTTATTTTCTAATATTAAAATATGTGAATTAGATATAAGCAACCAGTATAAAGAAATACATCAAAAATAGAAAGAGGAATTAAATTATTCTGTTGTGGTAGGTGCCAAATAAAGTTGATTCTAATCATAGTTTATCAATAATAAGAAAAATAACTTATTCCAAGGTGCCCTGCCTGTATGAGTAGCAAACATGTATGCAAACTGACATATTGAAATTGTAATGTGAACAGAGAATGACATTTTTTACATAAATGCTTCAACTTAAACTTGAAAAATATCTCAGAAAGGGAAGCAGTTCTTAAAATAAATAGCCTATTTAATTATCATGACATTTCTAACTGTTCAAAGCAGTCAATTTTGAACTTACAGGCAGGGTAGGTACTATTACTTTTGTACTGTACTAATTCACTATTTCAGTTGAATAGTAAAAAATTATTTTTTGAAGAAATAATTGATGATTGAACTGTGTAGGTGTTATACTCTAAAACCGTGACCCTCAAGTATTGCAATGCATGAGATAAGCTTAAGATCATTTTTTAAAATTTTGTTAGAAAAACATGCAGAGATAGTCAGGGGTTATTCCTGGCACCGTGCTCAGGGAACTATCTGTAGTATGAAGGATCAACAAAGGTCAGCTGCACATAGGGCAACACCTTAATACCTGTACCATCTCTCCAGCCCTTAAGATCTCTTTGAAAATACAAAAATCAAAGTCCAATTTTGAGTCTTTTCCAGGTTGATAATGAGTATTAGTAAGTGGTATTTAGAATGATCATTCAAGTGCAAGGTGGGCACTCTACCCACTGTACTATCACTATAGCCTCCTGAGAACCTGATTTATTCTTAGTGAATTACTATATATGTTGTTTAAATTAGGACACTTTAGTTGGGGGATTGGATCACATCTGGTGATGCTCAGGGGTTACTCCTGGCAATGTGCTCAGAAATTGCTCTTGGCTTGGGGGACCATATGTGATGCCGGGGATCAAACTGTGGTCTGTCCTAGGTTAGTGGCTTGCAAAGCAAACACCCTACTGCTGCAGATCCTAAACTAGGACACTTTTGACAAAGAAACGATGTGTTATTAATAATCTCTATGAGACAATAAGTCAATAATGTTTTAAAAAGGTATAATAAAATGCATCAATATGTGAAAGCTTTGAATAAATTCAGGGTCTTATTTTCTAAATGTTTATTTTACAAAATCATGCAATTAAATGATTCATTTAAAATACAAGATAAATGGATAGATTTTATGTAACGGAGTAGAAAATGTTTATTGATTTCATCTCAGATTTCTATATTGCATCCTTTAAGATGCTACCCCTGTGAGGAATTTTAACACAGAAAAATATTCATAATTAGTTGATAAGACCAATTAAAATGCTCTCCCCTTTCTAACTACATATCCATTTATCATTACTTAGGACAAATTTTAAGCACATTTTTAAAATTATAATCAATGCTACATTTTATACTAAATCTGGAAATACAGTTAATTTACCAAATGCATTTATACTAATATTCAGTAAGCTTACGATTATCATTTTAATTTTATATTTTAGGTATTTTACAAATGAATTTCTAATATATAAGCAACATGTCTTGAAGTATGTTTACTTATTAAATTTATAATTGCATAAGTCATAATGTGCCATTAACTTAATTAACTTAACTAAAATTTAAGAAGATATCTTTGTATCTTGTGTAATTATTTTGGTTTGGGCGCTACAGCTCACAGTTAGACGCTACTCACCACATGCTCAGAGGTCCATGCAATGCCAGGCATCAAACTGGTTCTCCTGCATACAAAATACGGGCTCCAGCTCTTTAAATCATCTCTGCAGGCCCCTTTTCACTTAATTTGTAAGGTTGTAAAGACAGTGATAGAGGGTTTTTGATATGCTGGCATTGATGGAAGTTCACTAACCTTATACATTAAATAGGTTAACAGTCACACTATTGTAGGCATGTTATTTCAATAATAAAATAATTTTGAAAAAGGAGAATATTGGGGCTGGAGGGATTGTACAGCATGTGATGTGCTTGCCTTATACACAATTGATCCAGGAGATGCTGCATTATGTATGGTCATCTGAGTCTCTCCCCAAGTGATCTCTGAGTAGAGACAGGAGTAAGCTCGGAGCACACATACACACAAGAGAGAGAGGGAGAGAGAGACCGAGACATGGACAGATTATAATGATTACATTGACAAAAGAGATTTTTTAAATTCATTAACAATAGTGTAAACCACAATGTCTAAAAATTCTTTGGTATTTAAGTTTCTTTGTTTGTTTATTTGTCATTGGGCCACACCTGGCAGTGCTCAGGGGTTACTCCTGGGCTCTGTGCTCAGAAATTACTCTTGGCTGACTAGGAGACCATATGGGATGCCAAGGATCAAACTCTGCTTGGTCGTGTGAAAGGCAAACACCCTACCTGCTGTACTATTGCTCTGAACCCATGGTATTTAAGAATGTTTTTCACTTTACTTATGCTATTTAATAACTGAAAACACATGCAAAGAAGTGGTATATTGCCAAATATAAAATAAAAATGGGGGGGGGGGCTATAAAATGGGAGATAGTAAAGGGCTTACAGTATCTGCTTTGTGTATACCTGTTCCCTATTTGATTCCTGACATCACCTAGTTCTCTGCTACTAGATGTCTTTAAGTACTAGGGCTGGCCCAAAGGAATCCCTAGTACCACAGTACTGAGCAGCACTGCATCCTATAAGCCTTAGTATGAAACCTAGACCTCTAAGCACAGATAGTATGATACCCTCTCCCTCAAATACTCAGTAAAATAAAGTATTATAGGTATCTGATAACAAACTGAGATTTAATTCTTTTTCTTTTGTTTATTTGTTTTGTTTTTGAGTCGTACCCAGCAGCACTTAGGGTTTATTGGATTTGCAACTCAGAAATTGCTACTGGCAGGCTTGAGGGACCATATGGGATGCTAGGGATCGAACCTGGGTCTGTCCCATGTTGGCCATGCAAACATGCTACAGCTGTGCTATTGTTCTGGCTCCTGGTTTATTATTTTTTGAATGAAATCTCTATACTACTTTATGGTTTTAAAATTAATTTGAACCACAGCAAATAAGTACTTTGTGTCCATGTTTTTAAACATTCATTTTTCATTTTACTCCTAAACAATTCTACTGTTTATTTATTTTGATTACAGTAGAATGGCAAAATTTTATAGGCAGGAAATAACTCTTCTCCTCCTTAGATTCAAGTTATTGAAAGAGGAAACATTGGAAACAAAATAAAGGACATTGAAGATCAGGATCATGGAAGAAATTATCAGAGAGAATAAGGGAAAAAAATTAAAATAGAGATGGGAAGGAATGACAAAAGGATAGAAATGAGGCCAAACAAGGTGAAATAGAGATTGGAAAAGATTATAGTGAGAGACAGAAGGGGAAGCAGAGCTGTATAAGGTTAGAGAATAAATACTTAGAAAAGAGAAAGCAAACACAGAAATGGAAACATGAGGAGATTGAGTTTGAGAACAGTGAAAGAAAACCTGTGTATTGACAAGAAATAGCCCTCTGGGTAAATAAATTATGGTTGACTTTGGCTCTCAGAGAATTAATACCAATGAAAATCACTAGACTGAAATTCATTACATTGAGTGAGTAAGTTAGTGAAAGAGTGAGTGACTGAGTGAGTGAGTGAGTGAGTGAGTGAGTGAGTGAGTGAGTGAGTGAGTGAGTTAGGTAGGCATAACTTCTGCCTGGAGAGTTAGGGGATGCTGAATGTTTTTTATTTAATTTGGAATAAGTAGTTTCCAGGTACATGTGATGATCCCTTCAACTTTCTGTATTTCATTTATAAATTTCAAGGCCCAGAAAAGGCAACATCAAGAAGAGATGATTGATAAAAGACATTATAAGAGAAAAAAATTGTTTGATGAAAAAGGGAGGGAGAGAGGACTCTGAGGGTGTATTGTATCTACTGGCCAAGCAACTGAAGCTGTCATCTTTCTCTCTTGGGTCACTTCTGACCTAGACAGTTCCTGACAAATCCCATTCCACCCACAGACTCCAGCTATGGCCAAGAACCGTGGGAGTAAGGGAGTAAGCAGAACAATCTCAAGACCGTATTATTAAGGAAGTGGAAATTTTGATAAAGTATGCAAAAGAAGGGATTTGCATTATTAAAAATAAAACTTTCACAATAAAAAAAAACGAGTGATTAAATGAGAAGACAAATGACAAATGTGGAAAGACACTAACATGGAGAGAAACACATTCATGGAATTCTTCAAACTGTATTTTGACTGGCTGTGTGGGTTTGCTTTGTTTTGCTTTGCTTTTGTTTTTGAAAATGGTTGTTTACTTTGCAATGTTAAACAATTGGAGGGTTCTGGGTCAGCAATTTGTTGTTTTTCTCATTTTTCAGGATCCTGAACGTCCTAATCTTCTCTTTTAAGGCTGATCTTTGACAATCAGATTATGTCTAACTATAAATTTCCTCTTTGAAAAGAGTGGTTGTGCCAAAGGAATTATACAAGTCATGCAAAGTATAAAAATATAATTAGCAAGCAGCACAATATTATGGACTGATTTGGTGGTGTGAGACATAGAGTAGATTACAGTGGATATTGGATCTAACATGCAGAGAAAGCAAGATCAGAAAAATTTACCTACATTTCATCATCTATGGCTACAGTTGATGAAAGAACTATGAACATAATAGTCCTAAAACAGGGCCCATACTCACCATAGAGCAAGTGTTCTCAAGTAGCAAAAATAATTTTTTAAAAGATTACAATAAAAAAACAGTATCCTGAAACATCTGTGAATGAGTCATTTAATGTAATACAGAATTTACCCCTGGAAGCATAAAAATATTTTTATTGTGTTTGTCTTATGTAGTAGACATCATATTAAGCATGCCAGGGATCTTTGGTTATATTTTTGCCTTCACTTTATAATTTAGTATGAGTTATTATTATAATTAAGTTAATTTTCTATACAAGTATATAGTGATCATTATCAAAGGCTAGAAGCTTTACTAGTGACCAATTTTTAGATCATTTGAAAGTTTAAAGGTTTTTACTAGAAATTTATTTTTATAGTTTCTATCCCTTTCCTTCTTGCTAGCTGCTACAGTCTAGTTTCTAATCTACTATAGGCTTGGAAGTCAAACAGCATATGGATGTAGTTATGAATAAGGCATCAGAAAATAGTACAGGAGCAAACACCTGGATTTTGTGTGTCAGATATGTCCATCTTCTGGTTGTAGTATATGAATTTTGTGATGATGTTTGGAGACTCATGATTGCTTCTGTCTAATATCGTCATCTCATTTATGATCTTGCTAATAGAAACTGCCAGATAAATTCATCAGGAATGAAGCACTTTGGACATAAATTGAGGAAATGCTAGCCAATTTTTAAAGTGTTATTGAACATAGACTTGACACAAAGAATAATGATTATGGGAAATGAGGCAGATTTTCACCCTCTCCCCTTAATCAAAACATTTTTACTATTCTCTAGTGTATAATGATTTAAAATTCTTCAAAACAAAGATAAAAGCAAGTATTTTGTAAATCTTACAGAAATGCCCACTATTAATATTTTTCTTGAGCCATTGTTTAAATGGTTGGTCATATCTTTTAAAAGGATACAATGGAACAGTTCAAGGAGTGACAAAACTCTATTTATTTTGTATATTCAAGTTTGTAGCCTGTTGTTTACTTAGCTACTCATACAATTTATTTATTTTAAGACACACCTGGTAGTGCTTAGGGCTTACTCTTGGCTCTGTGCTCAGGAATCACTTTTGGCAGAACTTAGAAGGGCCATATGCAGTGCCACAGATCAAATTAGGGTCTACCACATGCAAGATAAGTGCGCACAAGTGTACCTCTGTACTATATCTGTCATCCCTGTATTTTCCTTCATTACATATTTTATTCTTGCTATATAATATCTAGTTAAGATACTATATACTGTATCTCATGGATGTACTTTTATGTGTAAGCTTATTGGACTTTGCTAATACATGCATATGTACTGAATTATAAGCAATATAGTATAGGTGGAATATATTTTTCTAGTTATTTTACTAATTTATCTATTTATCTATTATAGTCTTTTCAAAATAATTGACCTTTTATTACATTGTTTTATGTAAATATTTCCTTAATATTTTATTATTTTTGTCTTAACCATGCTCAAAAATGAATTAACTATCCTATAAACAATTTTAGAATATGATCTGAAAAGCAGTAATTTGGAAAAAGTAATTTGGATGGAAATTTCCTTGAATACAAACATTGTGAAAACAAAAAAGACATCTGAAGTTGATTTGCTCACTCAGATGTCACAAGTTCATTCTCTCTTGCTTCTTCTATTTTAAGCTTTGTCTTCCTTTTCTCATTTAAAATTATTATTTTTTTAAAGACTGTTCTTTTTCTGAGTCTCCTGTAATTTCCAATTATTAAAAAATCTTTGATGACTCTTACAGTAATAATAACAGTACTTTATGTCTAAACTGGGTTTATTATTATCATGTCACCTGGTAATAAAATATTAATTCATAGTGTCCAGATGAACAAGAAAATTTCTCTTATAGAATGTATCTGCAACAACTAAATGTTTTCTGTTGCTCTTCCTCGCAGATATCCTAAGAATGAGAATATTCATTTTAATTCTTTGATTTTGAGATACATGACATAAAAGCAAAAAATAAAGTTTAATTATGGTATTTGTCATATTAATTTTAATATTTTAGTTTTGGCCTGTATAAATAGTAGAGCAAATAAAGTACTTGATTTGTATGCTGCTAATTCTAGTTCTATTATCTATACCCTTATGTCCCCCTGAACCCCACCAGCAGTGATCCCGGAATACAGAACCAGGAGTAAGCCTTAAAAACTGCTCTGTGGTAGTCAAAATAAAAAATAATAATAATAATATTATATATTTGGTGCTTAGAACAAATTCTATAAGATGAGAAATTTGCGTTTAGAGACTTAATAAGTTTAAAATATTTACTGATACTATACCTTTCCCAAAGATTTAAGTTTTCATCTCAAAGGACCCAAATATAATAAAAATATATTTTAGAATGCATATGTGTGGGGCCAGAAAGATAATACAGAAACTAAGGTGCTTGTCTTGCACACAGCTGATTATAGTTCAGTCCCCAACACCACTTTTAGTCTTCGAAGTATCACTAGGAGTTGACCGTAAGCCAATTCTTTTAGGTATGTATCCAAACCCAAATAATAAACAGGACATGTCTGTGTAGCTGAAAGTGTTGAAACATCATGATAAATCACAGTCCTAAATAAAATAAAAAATTACTTAACCAACAGCTAATTATGTTGATGGTCATTTGTAGCCAACTGAAATCTCCCAAAACAGACTATTTGATGCTGGCAAAATCATGTCTAGACCTCAGTCTTCTCATTTCATTAGCAAAATGAGATTGGTGCATGAATTGCTTGGAGATTCATAAGATGCTATGCCTAGATGGAATCTCAGTCATCCTTAGACAATCTATACTTTTGAAAAGTTAAGAATATTCTCCATGAAGACAGTGAATTCACTATCTATCAATACCTATAGTGGTTGGAAATAATAGTGCATTTCCACTTTCATTACAGCTGTAGGAAATCCCCGCTGTTACGTACAGGAAGGATATTGAGATAGAACTGAAAAAAAGAAACTTCACGCAGATGCTATATCATGTGACCACATACGCCTCCACAGTGGCCTGGCTATTTATTATAAATGCTTTGGTGGGAACAGTATTTAACAGTGTCCACTTCCTCAAATAGTACCTTCCTTAAATGAACATACTGCCTAAGAAATATTAAATATGTGAGTCAATTTATCAAGATAAAACCTTCTGAGGGATTTTCTTATATGAGAATGTTCTTATATGAAAATAAATTTTTTTCTAGAAATGCTATATGTGCTATAAGTTAAACAGGAACCATTGAGGAAAAGAGTTCTTAAACAAGGTTGACAATAGAAATGTCATAAAAATAATAGATTCAACAATCACTTATTGATAAATGATGAACTCAAGTCCATCCAAGTGCCATTTTATTTTGTCAAGCATTTCATTGGTTTTAGACATGGATGTGTCGGGAGGTATCAAGACACTGCCCCAATTCCAGTATTTTTCTGCTTCATTGCCCATATCCCAAGCTATTTCACTAGCAATGATCACATTGGTGGCTCTTTCTAAGAGCATTTTTTTTTCCTAAAGAGCATTTTTAAAGCTTTTTGCACCACATCACAATAATTATGATAAACAACGAATTACTGCTCAGATATGTGAATATATACATGTATGCATTACATATAAATTGAAAATCAGAGCTTGGGGAAATGATGCACTCAATGTAAAAATATATTCTAGATTTTCTATTTTTATCTTACATTGTCTTATTTGTTAAATTGCTGTTGTGAAACCACAACTGTGTTGAGTAACTAGTCCAAGAATAGTTTGATATACACTGCATAAATTAATGATGATGATGATAAATAGAATAATAGGACATAATAATATGAACAAAGTCATCAAATAACCACACTCAGTTTTTATTAAAAGAATCATATTTATTTAAGAGGGACTTAGTATATGTAGGAAAAACAGAGGAACTTTCAGATTCCAAGGAGAGAATTCTAAATTTACATTTACATTTTACAAGCTATGAATTACTGCTCAGATATGTTATATATATACATGTATGCATTACATATAAATTGAAAATGAGAGAGTTTGGGGAAATGATATACTCAATGTAAAAATATATTCTAGATTTTCTATTTTTATCTTACATTGTCTTATTTGTTAAATTGCTGTTGTGAAACCACAACTGTGTTGAGTAACTAGTCCAAGAATAGTTTGATATACACTGCATAAATTAATGATGATGATGATAAATAGAATAATAGGACATAATAATATGAACAAAGTCATCAAATAACCACACTCAGTTTTTATTAAAAGAATCATATTGATTTAAGAGGGACTTAGTATATGTAGAAAAAACGGAGGAACTTTCAGATTCCAAGTGAGAATTCTAAGGTTACATTTACATTTTACAAGCACGATGGAGTCTCTTACCCCTTGCTACCTGTGTTCCTGATTAATAGTGTTGCATTAGTGTTTCAAAGATTACTCCTATGTCTGGAGAGATAGTAAGAAGATAAGATACTTATCTTGCATGTGGCTGTGGTCCCAAACCTGGCTTGAAACTCTGAGCACCAACAGATAGCCAAGATGATTCCTAACCACACTCTCCCCCAAAAAGTAGAAATAAAATAACTTTCTTTTCTTTTTTTTTTTGTTTTCAATGAATTATTTCATTGGATAATCATTATATACACAGTTACAAAGTTGTACATGATTTTAATTTCTGTCATGTACAACATCCTTCATCAGTGCACATTTTCCACTAGCAAAGACCCCAGTTTCTGTCCCACCCTCCCCATGCCCTCTCCCCTGTCACTCTCTGTCTCTGTCTCTCTCCCTCTCTCTTCCATTTTTCCCCTTTTAGACACTGTGGTTTACACTATTACTACAGAAGGGGTGTCATCATTTCACTTTATCTCCTTTCAGCACCCAGTTCTTGTCCAGAGTGATCATTTCCAACTATCTTTGTTATGCTGGACCCTTCTCTGCTCTAACTGCTCTCCCCTGCTTTTTGTGGCAAGCTTCCTTACCTGGCCCTCATCTCTATTGTCTCTGGATATTAACTCCATACTAGAAAATAACTATTTCTTTCTATCATCTCACCATAGTGGATTTCAGAGTGAAAATATTCAATTGTTTAACAAAACTTTACTTTGTAGACTGTTAAAAAAATAAGATTTTTAATTGAGGCTACAAAATACTACCAACAATTGTAATACATTCTATTTCTTCATATGAAAATGGGTGGAAAATATTTGATTTTAAACTGAGAAAAAAAATGAGCATTAATTTAATCAGTAATTTGGAAAGCTCTCTCAGATTTCTAGAATTATTAATCTTCCCTCAATAAGACCAATCAGGATTTTCTTATATATAGGGGAATTGTCTATGGATTATTAAATTAATCTATCTTAGTTACTGGAATTCTAAATGTTAAATGCAGCAATGACTGATTATACCTGTTTATGTTAGTTACATTTGAAGAATCTGATATCTATAGAGATTTGAACTGATCCAGATAACATGCCACAGGAAAGAAAAAAGAAGCTGAAAACAAACAAAACAAGAGCTCTATTGTCAGACTGGAAAGAAAAAGGGAAATCAGGCCTCTGGTTCATCTAATCTGTCTCCTCAATTTTTTTTAAACTCTGCTCATTTCAAAAGAAGATGGCCGACCATGAGCCTCTTGTGTCTTGGATTCAGTATCTCCATTCTGTTATTCTCTGAAGTGGAAAACATAAAATTATTGCCAGACACTGCCTTTCTTAAGTATATCCTTAGTCACAATACTTTTCTTTTTTCTTTTTTTTTGGTTTGTCGGGCCACACCCATTTGATGCTCAGAGGTTACTCCTGGCTAAAAGCTCAGAAATTGCCCCTGGCTTGGGGGAACCATATGGAATGCAGGGGATCAAAGTGCGGTCCTTCCTTGGCTAGCGCCTGCAAGGCAGTCACCTTACCTCTAGTGCCACCTCACCGGCCCCTACAATACTTTTATCTTTTTAAGAATTCAGGAGCTATGTTGGCCTTTGCCCATTATTTTTTGCTAGATTTTTGTTTTGTTTTGTCTTTTTTTTTTTTCCTTTGGGCCACACCCTGTGACATTCAGGGATTACTCCTATGTGTTCAGAAATCGGTCCTGGCTTGGGGGACCATATGGGACATCGGGATCGAACTGCAGTCAGTCCTAGGTTAGCATGTGCAAGGAAATACCTTACTGCTTGCACCACTGCTCCGGCCTCTTCTGTAGGATTTTTAAGATCTTCTATTATCAATTAAATTGTTGATTATTTATACCTTATCCATACCTCAGAAAGGTTAGTTGATGAGCCTTTCCACTTACTTAATCCAGTCAAGTTACCCTCTCTCTTGTGTATTCTTGATTAAGTCCCAATGTATAGCTCAAGTAAATTTGCCTGCCATCCTCTACTGGGAGTGGGAATTTGCATTTTTATTGCTCTTATCTACTAGGAATAAGAACTAATACATTTTACAATACAGGGGCGCCTCCCAACTTGAAAATATGCCATGTGGTCCTAACTTAGACTCCATGTGATTAGACAGCCACCATCCAACCTCAAACCCTAGATCTCAGACATAGATCTGACACAGTTCTCTGCAACAGCTCCAGGAAGCAAACTCCCTCTGGGACATTCTTTTTTTTTTTTTTTTTTTTTTTGGTTTTTGGGCCGTTTGATGCTCAGGGGTTACTCCTGTCTATGGGCTCAGAAGTCGCTCCTGGCTTGGGGGGACCATATGGGGCGCCTGGGGATTGAACTGCGATCTGTCCTACGCTAGCGCTTGCAAGGCAGACACCTTACCTCTAGCGCCACCTTCCCTGCCCCTTCTGGGACATTCTTAATACTGTTTGGACACCAATATGCGCCAGTTTCGGTATTGCATCCTGACAATGAGGAAATGTCAACAACTAGGTCTAAGAGCAGGTTGTCTTACCTCACTAACAATAAGATGAAATCAGAAGACACGTCATCCTTTGATCTGTGCAAAAGCCAAGATCTCTAACTACAGAAGACTGACTGTGACAACCATGACTGGGCAGAATTTATCCTGGGACCAATAAAAAAGACCCTCTACTCGGCTTTGGCCTACGACCTGTACAACAACCAAGATCTCTAATCCCAGAGGTCTAGTGGAGACAACTGCAACTGAGCAGAACTTCTGGGAACATAACGAAAGATTCTATGCTAGGCTCCATACTAGGATCGGTGCAAAAACCAAGACTGATTAAAATCACAGTGTTGGACCAGAACTTCTAGAAACGTAAAGAAAGACTTCACTCTAGTCGCCAGCCTATGACCTGTGCAAACACCAAGATATCTAGTTACTGAGGCCTATTTTTTTTTATTCTTTTTTTTTGGGGGGGGTCTCACCCGGCAGTGCTCAGGGGTTACTCCTGGCTCCAGGCTCAGAAGTCGCTCCTGGCAAGCATGGGGGACCATATGGGACGCCGGGATTCGAACCGATGACCTTCTGCATGAGAGGCAAACGCCTTACCTCCATGCTATCTCTCCGGCCCCTGAGGCCTATTTTTTATCATCCACGATTGAGCAGAAAGTTTCCAGACATCACAAAAGGACCTAGGGAAGAGAAAAAGAGCATGTACAGCACCTATAGTTAATCCCATGACAGTATGCTTCAAGGGTGGAGAAACCCTTTATCTCTTAGGCCAAGGGAATTCCCTTTCTAATGTCCCCAATATTTACTGTGTCTATGCAAAAAGAAAAAAAGCACAAATTAATTTTTTGTTATTGTTGTTATTATTGTTTTCTTTTGAGTGTGTGCTTTGTTTTGTTTTTATTTCAGGACCGTGGTTATTGTTTAGTTGTTGTCTTTATAACTGTGGTGATTTTCGGGTTCTTTTGTTTGATCTTTTTTTGTATGTTTTTTTGTTTTTCTTCCTTTTCCCTTTCTTCTCTTAAATTGATATTTATAGCCCTTAGAAGGACTCCTCCCATTTCTTTCTCCTTTGATTTTTACCCCCTCTTTTTTTCTCTTTCTTTTTTTCCCCTCCAAACAGAACCACATACTTGAATTATCTTGTTCTGCCTCATAAACTGAGGGGGAAATAATGAAGGTACCAAAACCAAACAGTTGTATGAGTATTGAGTAGAAATATGATCAGACTTAAACACCAAATCCAAAGACAACGGCAACAGAATCAAAACCCAATATACAACAAGCTAGACACAGAGACCAGTTATCCTAGCAGCAAGGGAGTCAAACAAGGGGAATATGGGATCCATGCTGGGAACAGGGATGGAGAAAGGACAACACTGTTGGAGGGAATGCCCCTGATTCAATGTCACTAGGTACCTAAAATATTACTGTGAAAAAAATTTTAATCCCCTTTGATTAAAATAAAAATCATTTAAATTAGAGAAAAACTAAAAAAATGAGCAAATAAATAATAATTCTGATATATTAAGCAACACTTTCTCTTGATAAAGAAAACAAATTGTAAAAAAAAAAAATCCCAACATTAATCCTACTTGACCCCCATCAGAAACTTCAATGAATGTTTTTTGTAGTCTTGGTGTGGTTAAAAAGTCTTCTACTGGGCCCAGAGAGATAGCACAGCAGCGTTTGCCTTGCAAGCAGCCGATCCAGGACCAAAGGTGGTTGGTTCGAATCCCGGTGTCCCTTATGGTCCCCCGTGCCTGCCAGGAGCTATTTCTGAGCAGACAGCCAGGAGTGAACCCTGAGCAACACTGGGTGTGACCCAAAAACCAAAAAAAAAAAAAAGTCTTCTACTTTTCTTTCTTTACTTAGCACTTTATTGGAAAAATGGTTTGGGGGGGATGGAGAGATAGTACAGCAGGTGCCTTACATGCTTCCTACCTGTGTTAGATCCTTAGCACCCTATTATAGTCCCCTGAACACCACCAAGAATAATGCCTGAATGCTGAACCCTGGGCACTGTCAAGTGTGCACCCCCACTACTACTACTACTACTATTAATAATAATAATAATAATAATAATCAAAGAGTAATGCTTTCTGATTTCACCTTTACATATTGTGTTTATTAAAAGATGCCAATTTTGTATTGCTCATAACTTTGATATGATACTCAGTCTTAACTATTTATTCTCTGATTCATATGACCCTTGCCCTCAAAGATCTAGTTATTTCATAGTAGGTGTGTTCACCTGTACACACATACAACCCCACTGAGCCACTGAAACATAGGAAGGAACATATCAACAAAAACTATGTCAATGTTGTATTATCTTAGTTTACTATCTAAAGAATTGCTCATAACCTAATGAACACTAAAATATATTGACTATTAGATTCAACTAGACTGACTTACTGTTCTAATATTCCCTTTGCATCTAAAATTGACACAATGGGGCCGGAGAGATAGCATGGAGGTAAGGCGTTTGCCTTTCATGCAGGAGGTCATCGGTTCGAATCCCGGCGCCCCATATGGTCCCCTGTGCCTGCCAGGAGCAATTTCTGAGCCTGGAGCCAGGAATAACCCCTGAGCACTGCCGGGTGTGACCCAAAAACCACAAAAAAAAATTAAAATTGACACTAAGCTGTTTTCAGTACCTCGAGGGAGCTGTGTCATACCCCCGAGTGAAGTGTTTATCCCTGTGCTACCCCTCATTACTTTTTTCATCTGGATCACATATATCCTTTCTGAAATATCTCTAGGAAAGTTTTTCTTACTATCACTTTATTCCTTCATTGTACATCAACAAAGTCTTGGATGACTGTGGCCCATATGCCATTTTATTTTATTTTGGGGGGGACCACAACTGGTGGCGGCGCACAGGGGTTACTTCTGGCTCTGTGCTCAGAAATCGCTCCTGGCAGGCTCAAGGGGATCTTATGGAATGCCTGGGATTGAACCTGGGTCCATAACGGGTTGGCAGCTTGCAAGGCAAATGCTCTTCTGCTGTACTATCACTCCAGCCCCCATATGCCATTTTATACTAATCAACTGCTCACATATTTCTATCTTCAACTAGGCTGAAAATACTTCAGTTATAGTACCATGGATCCTTTTTAACATTTAGAATGGTGCTAGTCCTAAAATTTGAGGACACTCATATTGTACATAAAACACTGGAAGTAAATGCTTTAGAGATAAATTTTACATCAATCCCAGGATCCAATACTATTTTCTAGTGGGCAAAGATGATCACAATTCTTCACCTTAACTTGGGAGTTATGCTTAGAATAAAACTGCTCTTCTGAGTTTATTTTTGATGTTGAGTAATTAGGGAAGAAATAATCTAAAAGGTAAGAGTTGATAGAATTTCTGTTCTATGACTCATCAGGAAATCTTAGAAATTGGCTGTTATCTTTTATGCTATAATAGTATTGTAGCATTGCAATAATCTTTCTGGGTTGGGTAACTCATAAATTTATTCATTTTTTAAAAAAGATTATTGAATCCAATTTAGCTCCTTTTATTCTCGTTATTATTATGACTTTCTTAAATTATTTTTCAAGTCATGAAAGTGACCTTTTAAGGACATAGAAAGCAATTGAGATTTTATTTTAAATATTCAATAAAAATTCAGATAATCAGTTGATATTCTGAGATTAGAATTTCAGAAAGATTTCCAAAATTCATAATCGGAGAGGCATTTCTTTTACCTTAACACAATTGAGAAAGGCATCTTTGCAAAGATCATTGATAGGACTGAAAACCAAATAATATTAGTTTCTTGTTTTTTTTTTTTTTACCTTGCTAGACATCAGTATGTTTCCCAAAAGGAAGTGGTGGACTTTGACTCACATAAGCATCTGTGGAATGCCATGAGCATTGTAATATGTATCTACTCTTCGTTTCAAAGGTCCTATGAGTCACAAGAAGCTTGATTTCAACTCCTCTGCTACCTGGGCAGTTGGAGCAGTTTACTCAGTTTACTTGACCTATGTGCCTCATTTGAAGTGGGATTTGAAACACCTACTTTTTATCATGATTATAAAACATGTATATGAAAGAAAATATGTCAAGGCCATATGCATAAAAAATCAGATGCATATTAACTTTTAAAGCATTAGTTGTTGTTATTAGTATTACCACTTTCAATGATTTTTTTTGCATTTGCTACAATAATAAATACTTTTTCACTAGTATCACACATTACTCTAAGATTTAGACTTGAAAAATAGTCTCTAGCCTTTGGGTTTGGGGACTAATATTGACAAAGATTTGTAATTTCTTGTATTTGATTATACTACTGTGACACCTTGTACCAGACAAAGTGGAATCATCATGAATCCAATTATTGTTATTCATATTCAACAGAGTTCTTTACATGTAGATTCCTTCAAAAATCTCTAGAGTTTTATTTCAACCAAATATGTTATTTTGGAAACATTTTTGATCCATAAATGTCTTCACTGCCTTAAATGAAATGACTTATAAATCCAGGGATCAATTTCTATATTATTTTGTCCATGATATAAGGGAAGACAGGTTTTAGCAAGTTCACTAAACTATCCAAAAGACATAGAAATGCCTTCTTAGACTCTGAGAGATTATCTAAAGGTTCTGCTATGAACCTTTATGATAGGGACACATTTTATAAACTGCAAGCCTATTTAGAAGAATGGTATTTTCTCAAAACTTAGTTTTCAGTGAAATGAAAACTGTAAAGTGCAGAAAATTCAGATCTATAAATATTAAGATGTGAAAAGGAACTAATGGTATTATGGTATTTTTATTTCTTACTTTTTATTTTTGTAATTTTATCTTGTCTTGGGGCCATACTCAGAAATACTCAGGGATCATTCCTAACAGGGCTACAAGGACCATATGGGGTGCTAGAGATCAAATATAGATCTTCTATATGCAAGACTGTATTTACCCATTGTATTTATTTCTACTTCATTTCTAAACAATTAACATAGTATAAGAGCAGTCACATTAAAAAGAAAACAAATGTAATTAAACTGTATTTGGATGAAGTTTGAGGACTTTAATAGATTGCCCAGAAGATATCAAGTCATCTGGATGTTAATATAATAGTGGAAGAAAAAAAATGAATCTATTTAAAATAACCAATCTGAGAAAACCCTGCAAACTAAGTTTCAGCAGCAATACTCATAAAATTCAAAATACAAGAGGACTATCTAATTTTTCTCTCTATAAATGAATAAAGCATCATCCAAAAATGCA
The DNA here is from genome assembly GCF_024139225.1 of Suncus etruscus. Classification (NCBI taxonomy): domain Eukaryota; kingdom Metazoa; phylum Chordata; class Mammalia; order Eulipotyphla; family Soricidae; genus Suncus; species Suncus etruscus. The sequence continues at coordinate 70,495,049 of NC_064863.1, read as the reverse complement.
ATTATGATTATTTTGCAGTGGAATTTAACTATTTTAATGTATTGATCTTTGGTTTACAAAATAAAGAAATGTCAAGTATATTACTTCATACCTCTTCCAGTGTGTGGTTGCTAAAAAATACTTTAAAGGGAACTATTGCCGGATTCATTGGGATTAAAATAAATCCTTTAATATTTCAGTAAAAGCAGCAGTTGTTATGATCTTATCACAAACACACAAGAAAGATGAGACTGATTGCTTGTCTCTTTTCAAGAATGGCTTAGAATCTTTTTAATTAGGAATTGAGTTGCTGCTTTTATAACAAACTAAACCCAGAGAAGAATTGGAAAACCAAAATAATTTCACAAAATAAAGTTTTGTATTCGTAAAAATTCAGATGTGCCATAAAGCAGAAACTTTTCAAAAGGGGATGCATATCTATCTTGCCTTCTAAAGTTAATCTTAGAATTAGGATAAAACAAGCCATATAGTAAAGAATTGCTTAACAACAAATAACAAAGCAAATTAAACATCAGACCATAGAACTCTACTTCTTCCTAAGTGAGAAAGAATAAAGGCAAGAATAAAATTGACAGTGCTTTGTTTTCCATTTTGGTTGAGATTGGCAGGTGGCAGGATTAAAAAATAAACTCTTTAGTAAAATGAAGTTAAGCAATCTTGATAGTTAACCCTGAGGCAAGAAGTCATGAGAGGAACTGGGGAGAGCTTGATGATAGAAGTCCCACCTTACAGATGTGAAGCCACAATTTCAGTCCCTGGAAACCCTCCCACCAAAGTTGAGTGTTACCTCTTTGCCATTTGGTATCCTAGCACTTCAACAAAGTAACAAGGCTGAAAACAAGAGTCTACCCTGAAATTAAGCTGTAAAATAGAAAAGGGAAAGAAAACAAAGTGAACTTAGAGTAATTATGTTTCATAGGATCACTATACTACCAAATCCTGACATTCAAATCCTTAAAAAAAAAAAAAAAAAAAAAGGAATGGTCTACTCTAGACAATGGAGAGAGACCAAGAATCCAGATCTATCTACTTGAATGGTTTAACTTCGTAAAAAAAAGTTTAACCTAGTCCAGAGAAGTAGTTTAGATCAGGTGTTCCAACTTTAGAGCTGTCTTTATGATTGCTTGTGAGATTTATCTCACCAATACAGTGAGGCCATTTGAATGATAGTGATTTCCCAGTAATTTAAATTAAATTACACAAAATTAAATTAAATGTTTCTAAACTGGTTTTTGTTTTTGTTTTGTTTTGTTTTTCGGCCACACCCGTTTGATGCTCAGGGGTTACTCCTGGCTAAGCGCTCAGAAATTGCCCCTGGCTTGGGGGGACCATATGGAACGCAGGGGGATCGAAACACGGTCCTTCCTTGGCTAGCGCTTGCAAGGCAGACACCTTACTTCTAAGTCCAACTGTTAATTTTTTTTTATCTCAGATAACAAAGAAACAAACAAATAGGAAATAGGAATCTTTGAAATTAGCCCTTTATTTAAGAGAAAGGTACTTGTTTGACTTTCCAAATTGCTTAATGTTGCTTAAATAATGCTTTTACATGTCAAATATAAGCAGGAAATAATTTATCTATACACACATAACTGTGTTTTTCCACAGAACCAACTTGTTTTAATGAATTTCCAGTAACTGAGTTTATTTTATTAAAGAGCTATTTCCTAAGCCAAAAGTCACTGATGGTCATGGCTAGAACAAATATGCCATAAACAAAGAAAGCATATTAAACAATTAGATAAACAAATAGAAATATGTGCTTCAGAATACTCATGTACCAAACAATTAAGACTAAGTATTAATTTTTATCACTGTATGTTCACAAAATTTTTGATGTAGGGATTGCTTAATGAATGTATTAAAATACAACTATTCCCTGCCTCTGTACTTTCCAGGTTTTGTGTTCTGTTGTAGTATTAATCAGGTTAATACTCACATCCCTGGACCCTCATGTTTTACCTTTGTGTTTTGTTTGTTTGGATTTTGGTGCCTCTTTTGATTGTGTGCCCAGGGATTACTCACTTCTATGCACAGGGTCAGTCCTAACAAGACTTAGGAAACCATATACCATGCTTGGGGATCAAACGAGGGTTGGCTGTGTGCAAGATAAGTATCTTATATAAGGATATATATGAGTTCCTCTCCAATGTACAGGGCTACTCCTTTTAAAAAATATATTTTTTATTTAACCACAAAGGTACAAAATTATCCATGATTGAGTTTCATGTGTAAAATGTTTCTATACCAGTCTTTTACAAGTGTCCGCTTCCCTCTACCAATATCCCCCGTTTCCTTTTTTACTTCCCAGACTGCCTCTGAGACAGGCACTTTTTAAAATTTTGCCTTTATTCACCTCCTTAGGCACTTGCTATTGTATTATCATACACAGCACTTTTATATAATGTGTTGTGCCCATCTCTTTTGTGGAAAAGTATTTGTCACTGATATTATTTTCCTCTTTAACATGTTGCCTCAATACCTGGTCTATTGGTTTTTTAGGGTCAAGATATAATACATCTATTTTAAAATATTGAAGCTCCTTTGGTACTCTCAAATACAAGCAAATACTGATGCCAGGGTCAAGATTTAATCAGGATTTAGTCCTCAGCACTGCTTGGTGTGGCCCTCAAACAAAACAAAACAATTTTTAAATTAAATTGACTAACTAAATATGTGCTGAGAGAAATCAAGAATAAATAAGGGAATTCATGGATTTCAGCTTAAGTGAATTTTTGATCTACTGCTTACTGTCTTCTTCAGCTTCCTGTTTTAACTACCTCAAAGTTCCACTAATGTAAGTTAACCAACTCTTATCATATACCTGCCTACAAAATTAGGTTTACTCTGCAGAGAATGAGGAATGAGTACTTGGATCAGAGCCAGGTCTGGTAATGGTCCAGGACAGGACACCAGTTGTTCTTTTTGTGTAGGTAAAGAAGTGTCTCCTAGTGAAACACACTATACACACAAACACACATGCAAACAAATCTTCTGTGTTTATTAGATACATGTGTGTAGTCTTTGGCAAATTCTTGAATATGTTCTAAAGACAATTTTTAGGGTAGGAAATGCAGAACTCTAATAGTTTCTGGAAAACATTAATGTTAAGGGAGAGGGACTAGAAGTAACTTAGAGATGACTTAATAATACTTCATAGAAGGGGAGAGTAAGACACTCAAACTTTAAATAGAGTCCAAACCAATACACATCCTTCCTTCCTTTGGAGAAAGGAGACTCAGTACAGGCAAATCTGGGTCCAGATGTTCTCCTCTGCCCACCCCTCACACTAAAACAGGCCAAGCAGAAAAACTCTCTTAATTTCATAACACTTGGGAGCTTATTCTAGTCTTTTGGGCAACCCTCAGAATGGCCAACAAAATAGACCCATTTGTTCTCCCCGCTCTCCCTTTCATACAAATTCATTGCATCCTTCTGCCTGGTCTAAAGGGAACAAAAACACTTTCGTGTTTTCACAGAAGGAGCTTTACTTCTCTTTCCTATCAAGGTTGTGGTTTTAAAAGAAAGGTTCTGACATTTTCCCAACCCCACATCTACTTCCCTCAATGGAGGAACTGTTTGTTTGATGAGAACCTTCCATAAGAGACAGTACCCCAGCGCTGACTGCTTTTTCAAAAATGTCTTTTTGTTTTGTTTTGTTTATTTTAGGCCACACCTGGTCATGCTCAGGGATTACTATTGGCCCTGTACTCAGAAATTATTCCGGTTGGAGCTCAAGAAACATATAGTATGTCGAGCATCAAACCTGGGTATGCTTGGCAAGCACCCTACCCTCATGCAGGCAAACTCCCTGCTCACTTTACTATCTTTCTAGTCCCAGGAATTTTTTGTTTTCTGTAACTTGGCAGGGAGTAGTGGACATTCATATTCTCTGCCTCTCTTTGCTGCTTATGATAAGCACAATTGGAGAGATTGAAAAACTCCATGCTTCCCTTTTTGATACTCTGATCAGCCAGCAGACAGGCTATGGTGAGCATGATTTTATGTGGGTGTTGGGTTGGAAAACCCCACTTCTCCCTTCACTATCCTTGACCACCACAGACTTCAATTTGCTCCAAAGTCTGCATGTAAGTGGGGAGATGAAACACTTATCATTCAAATTTCCCTTTTCAAATATATTTTCAAATATAAAATTTACCAGCATTTGTAGAGCCCCTGGAACTCTTATCTATTTTATTAAGAAATCTATTTTAATAATAAACCCACAAGTAACGTTTCATGTTGTTTTATTTAGAAGTAATATCCAGTGATGTTGGTGGATTATTGCTGACTATCCTCAGGAATCACACTTGGCTGTGTGCAGGGGACCATACATAGTATCAGAAATTGAACGAGAGTTAGGGATGTATAAGTCCCCTGTACTATGTCTTTGGTTTCCCAAGTGACCACTAATTGGTGATCAATTCTGTAGAAATTATACTTTGGCTTCTGGTGATTGGATGATAACCTTCTTTCCCAGTCCCCAAGCTATTGTTCCAATATAGTTGAGGCACGGTGAACCTATGCAGTATGACTGTAGGATAGTCCTAGGTGGACATCTACCCTAGAAAGGCCAACCTGGGTGTCCTTGATGAGACATCAAGGACAATTTCAGGAAGGTAGAGCAATTGGATAAGATGAATCTCTGGGGGAGACTCTAGCAGGACTTTAATGATTACAGGTAAGAAAACAAGACACTGATGTATCCAGAAATGGTAAAGAGCTGAAAAGCATTATGAGGCTCTTGAGGAACTGCATTATATGGGTGAAATCAGAAGCCAGTGAAAGCAAATGATTTGAGTATCATGATATTAATCTATTTGCAAACTGATGGCTGCTAGAAAAATACTTGTACCCTCTACCCTTTGGGTCTTCATTTACTTTTTTTACAGTTCACTCTCAGACAGTGTGAGATTAAGGTTCTATCTAATTCATATGCAGCTGAAGATACCATGCAATACATTTCCTCTAGAACTTAATACTGGAAACCAGAAAGGTAGTACAATGTGGTAGGTATTTTCTTTACAACCAGTTAACCTAAATTCAGTTTTCAGTACCTCCATATAATCATGAACCTTACCAAGAATACACTCTGAACTCAAAGTCAAGAGTGAGTAAGGCCTGAGCACTGCTCTGTGTGGCCCCCAAATTTTAAAAATAAATAATAAAATAAAAACAGAACTTAATACCTGCCATTGACCAGAAACCTTACTGAGTTTCTGAACAGTCGAGTAACATATTTTGTGTTTACTGTTTATTTTTATTTGTTTGTTTGTTTTTGTTTGGGTGGCCAACCTGGTGGTGCTCAGGGATTACTCCTGCTTATGCGCTAAGAAATCACTCCTGGCTTGGGGGACAATATGGGACACCAGGGATGTAACTGAGGTCCGTTTTGGGTCAGTCACGTGCAAGGCAATTGCCATTCCACTGTGCTATCACTCTACCCCCTGTATTTACTATTTATTGTGTGGAAATGGACCATCACTAAGGTGGTTGTTCTCACAACCTTCACTTTGAGTAAGTTGAGAAGGGAAAAATGAACAAAAGGAGGCAAGAGGAAGGCAGAAGAAGTAGGCATACTCAGAAATTCAGTGGAGCTTCACAAAATTACTAAAGTAATTACAAATTCCTAAAGTAACTTGACAGGAAAATAGCTCAAAGTGCTTGTATGTGTGTTGTGCATCTGGAGGCCTGGGTTCAATTCAATTCCTCAGCACCTCTGGAAGCAACCCTCCAAACATAGAGCCCCTGAGTGTCACTGAGTGTGACCCATAGAAAACAAAATCTTCAATAACACTGTTATTTCTGACTTCTAGTTGTTTGTTTCTTTGTTTTTTATTGTTGTGGGGTCAGAACCAGCAGTTGTCAGAGTAACATTCAGGGTCTCAATCAAACCCACCAGCAAAGTACACAGTCTAGCTCTTGAGTTATCTATTGGACTTTCTGTTTCAGTTATCTTCCTCTTCCGTTATTTAAAAAAAAAATTCCTCTTCATTTTTCTTAGGTGTTGTGATAACCAGAGATTGTAGGACCCTCAAAATGTCACATTTTATTGGTAGTAGAAGATCCTGAACAACCAACAGATTGGGGGCAGGGACACCATTTTAATAATAATCAATTTACCTGAAAGGTTGACAATTTCAGTTTGCTAATTCAAGAATTTTAAGTTATTGTTTTCATTTAAAAATTGTTTTATTAAAACCCTTGTGATCGACAAAGTCCTTCAGAGTTGAATGTCAGAGGTACAGTGAATCAGGGCCAATCCCACTACCAGTGTTGACCTCCTTCCACCAATGTTCCTAATGCATCCTAATCACCATCCTTTGCCCCCTGGCCTGCCAGTATAACAAACCCATTTAAGTTTAGATTTTTATACGTTTGGAAGCCATGGACTCTACACTAAAGTGCTCACTATAATAGTTTCTAGTGTCCTAATTTTAATATGTCTAGAATAACTCTTAAATCTTTTTGTACACAGTGGTTCTTATAGATTAAATCTGGTCACCTTAGTTTCACTATGCAGTGCTATATTATTACTCAAAATACAGTGCTCATTAAGATAATTTATTGACAAGTATTCTAATCTATTCATTTTTATTTGATTATGCCTGCTAATATGATCTAATGTTTATATCCACAGATAACATTGCAATAGGCAATTGCATGCCATCGTCTCTTGCAATTTATTTTAAGTCCAAGATATCATTTTCATTTTTATGTATGCCAAGTTTGGGATTTGGCAAAATGTAAGCCTGAGTGCTGTTAAGTAAAGACTTATACAGTGAAAAATATTTTTCAAAACATGTATCATCTAAAAGTTATTATCTCTATACAATAAAAGCTAATTCTCTATGACCATATGAAATTCTCTTTGTCAACTCAAAACCTCCTTGCAATAACCTGGGAAATTATATTATTCAAGAGACAAATAACTAAAAGTATTGAGAGATTGAGGAGAGAACAATATACTACTGGTAGTAATGTAATATATAATGCAGTCATTATGGAATACAGTATAAAAATTTCTCAAAAAAAGCAGTACAAATTCTTTAAAATTTAGTTATTCCACTTCTCTAACATTTATAAACAATAGTGAGGGACTATTCAAAGAGATATATGCCCTACCAAATCTCTAGCAGTGTTATTTGAAATATCCCTAAACTAAAAATAATACATATGTGTCTATGAACTGTTGAGTAAAAAAGATAAGACATATGTTCAGAATAAATAATATTCTATTATAAACAAAATCTGCTCATTTACAACAATATGGATAGACTTAAACAGTATTATGATTAGTGAAATAAACCAATCAAAGACAATAATTATATTAAAAAGCTTGTAAAATAGTATAGCTCTTGCCTTCCCTGTGGCTTACCATGGTTCAATTCCTGAGCACTGCCTGAGCTCACTCTTGAACAGAGAGTCAGGAACCTTTAAGTAATTCTGAGTGTGGCCCAGCCCCCTACCACCAAAAACACCAAATGATTTCACTCTATGATATGAAGAGGAAACAAATAAATAAACAAAATAAAGCAAAAAGTGAATTTTGAGACTGGAAAAAACACTTAGAGATTACTGGAGAGAAAAGTGGAAAAGAATGAAAATATCACAGCAAAAGGAACAAATATTTGGTGGAAGACTGACTTGGACTTTCAATAGTAAGCTTAATTTAGTCTATATATTATATGTGTCTTAACCCCTTACCTATCTCTCCAGAAGTAGCTATTTCAGCCTTTTATTTATTTAATAGTCTGAATTAGTATTAGTTTGTGGAGTTATTTTCAAATTGAAAATTCATATTGAGTTTCAGAAACTTTCATATAGTTTATTCATTCTATTTTAAAATCTCTATAAGTTTATATAATTTATTTTTACTGTTTCAAGATCTTTAGTTGGTTTCTCTTTGATTTTACTTAAAAAAAAAACTCCTCTGCTATTGCAGAGAAGGAAACAAAAAAGGCCATCTCTATTTCAATATTTGGTGAAAGATGTGCTCATTTTACAAGTTCACTTAAGAAATATGATTGAATACTATTGGAGATAAATTTCATTATCAAAGTAATGTTTAGATGTGTATTTCTGAACTTTTTTGTTGATCTTTAAACACTTAATCATGGGATACAAATCATATGGCTGCTATTAGTTCTTCAGAAAGTCAGCTACCCTGTATTTTCCCACCATTTTTGCTCTACAAACAAATCACCTATTCCCCACTCTAAAATATCATACTTTAAGTCTCTACAGATCTATTCAGTCTCATGGCCACCATGGTTCTGCCCTTCATAGATAACCACCTACTAATTCATCTACACATCCACTCCTTTATATAAATTAAATATAATGATTTAATTTTTTTATAAAACTGCTAAGAAAGAGCAAAATTAAAATTTGAGTGTGATATCAGTAAAAAGAGAACATGACTTAACATTTTGCAATTTCTCTTAATTTTTTGGTTTGGGGATCACACCTGGCAGTGCTCAGGGATTGATTACTCCTGGCTTTGTGCTCAGAAATTGCTCCTGGCAAACTCAGGGGACCATGTGGGATACCAGGGATCAAACCCAGGTTGGCCGCATACAATTCAAACACCCTACTTGCTGTGTTTTTGCTCTGGCTCCACATTCTGTAATCTCTTAATATACTTCTTTATGTGCTAAAATTTCATTCTGTATATGACTATTTTACAGGTGGCTTTGAAATTCTGACTGAACTGGTGTTAGTGTAGGAAAAGAAATAAGCTGCCTATTATTTGAAACATGAGATGCCCAACATACCCCCTCAACCTGACATCCATTCAGGATTTACTCACTCTTTTCCTCTAATATTTCCTGACTTGCCACTTCATAGTACTCTTCAGTCAAACTTAGCTACTTTATATCATCAAACTGTGCCTTTGATCGCATGCCTCTCTTCCATCGCATGCCTCTCTTCCATCTGAGCTGTGCTGCTTTTCCATCCTGTGTGTTTGGTTTAGAATGCAGCATATTTTTTTCTTCTCTAAATCTCTGCAAGATGAACTCTTCCTTAGGTCCCAAGATGAAAACCACTTCTATGACATTTACTACTTAGACTTTATTTAAGTTATTTATGAGTATGCCTGATCTCATCTGTTACACATAAAACTCACTACAAAAAATGTGATGGTATCTGATTTATCTTTGTAGGTTTCCCATACCTCAAGTAGGGTCACTGAGTAAATATTTCTGGAATAAATGAATAAATCAATCAGTGTAACACTTTCAAGTAAATAAAGTCTTTGAGTATGCTGATTTTCCCCAGTAGATAAAATTTTATTCAAGATGTAGCTAAGTGTCTATGAAAGTTACTGTCATATTCCTTTACCTCTGGTGTTAATGTTTAAAAGTAATATTATAGTCTTGATTTAAATAAAATATTGTCTTTCTAAAGTCTATTAAAATAAGATATCCTTACTTTTAGATGTATTAATTCTTATGATGTATCTTCTTCAACTGAAGAAACTGAGGCAATGCAAGGAGAAAAGATATGCAGAGTCACAGATGGGAGCCTGCAGTTTTGAGAAAATCGTCTTCATTTCTTCTGAATCTACTAGAATTTCCTACTAAATAGATATAAAAAATGAGGGATATTGCCACTGCATAAGAAGATAGATAGTAAGTTACACCTATTAAGGAAATACATCTAAGGAAATACTCAAAGGAGATATACATGTCTCTGTTAAGTCTTTTGAAATAGTCTTGGGAGAGGGGAGATAAAATCAGGAGCACAGCTTCAGCCTGTGATTTGGTCTCGTGGAGTCTAAAAAATGTCTCCCAGTAGTCACATATCAGGAAATGTCCTCGAGCTTCTCAGAAACTGAATCTGATAGTGTGCAACAGTCCACAACAAAGGGAGGTGGGGGTAAGGGGACTGCCCAGAGCAAATCAGCAGCAACAGCAGTGGCAGCTTCTTTTCGGGCTGAGAATCTATCTTTTCACTTTCAGAGCTTGTTGGTAGCTGGCTGGGGTAGGCTGAAATGTGATACTTTCTGAGGAGTTAAGAACTGAGAGTAAAAGGATTAAATGGGGGGAAATAAGAGATGGGGTGAGGGGCTGGTGAGGTGGCGCTAGAGGTAAGGTGTCTGCCTTGCAAAAGATAGCCAAGGAAGACCGTGGTTCGATCCCCCAGCGTCCCATATGGTCCCCCAAAGCCAGGGGCAATTTCTGAGTGCTTAGCTAGGAGCAACCTCTGAACATCAAACGGGTGTGGCCCCTCCCCCCAAAAAAAACCAAAAACAAAACAATAAAATAAAAGAAAATTACAACAACAACAACAACAAAAAACAGAGATGGGGTGAGAGACTGAAGGGCTAGAAAAGAATTTGAAAGGTGGTAAGCGAAAGGGGGAAGAAAGGGTTATATATAACAAGAGGAAAGACAGTATACAACATAGACAGATATGTATATTACAGACAGACATTGAGGTGATCAACACATAGACAGCTTTTTTTTGTTGTTTTGTTTTTGGGTCACACTCGGCAACGCTCAGGAGTTACTCCTGGCTTTATGCTCAGAAATTGCTCCTGGCAGGCTCGGGGAACCATATGGGACGCCGGGATTCGAACCACCGACCTACTGCATGCGAGGCAAATGCCTTAAGTCCATGCTATCTCTCCAGCCCCACATAGACAGCTTTTTTAAAAGCTTTCTTTAGTTGTATCTTGCTGCCTTAATTTCGGAGGATCGATCCATGGGTTACAGTTGAAAAGCTGACCCAGGTGAAATGGGACGGAATGCTTAAAAAATATAAAGCTGACAAGTCAGATGGAAAGGTTTTCCATTTTCTAGGCCAATCATGATTGATGAGGGTTAACGTTACTGAAGAAAGGTTTCATGGGTTAGATTATGTGTATTCTTTAAAACAATCATAATTTTTAAGTCTAAAAAACTAAGTGATATGATAATAAGTATTGTTAGAGGAATCTATACCATAAAATATCATTCTAGTGGGTCTTGTGCATCTAGGTTCCTTTCCTAAGAGCAATCTAAAATCATGAGCATTCTGGTATAATGATGAACTAACTGATATTAAAAACAAATTGTGATAACATTCAATGAATGAGTAAGTTCATCTATGCAGTTCTCTACTTGTGTCATTCTACTATTATGGCTTGCTAACATGTTTTTTTATTTCCTTTTGTTCCATTTGTATGGATTCTCTCATCTTCTGAAGTTTTTCTTTGAGTTGGTTGAGTTGTTCCTCTATAGATTTCTTAATTTCGCAGGCTTAGTGACTCCTTGATTTCTATTGCTAAACTATTAAGTGTTGATTTTAGGTCCTCATCTATAAGGTTCAGACATTTGAGTGGACTCAGAGATTTGCCAGGATTTCTCTCTATATCTCTCACAGACATCTTCTTTAGCTTCCCCATTGAACTTTACATTTAGTGGTTTGGAGTGCAGGAGTATCAGGGTGTTTAAGAAAGTGATCTCTTGAATAGTTTGTATGAAATATGACTCAAGGTATATCTTCTTAGAAGTCATTTGTCTAAACTAGCAGGTTGTCTGAGTATGATGAAAATATTGTATAATAGTTTATTGACTTGTTCAGCTGATCTTTGAGCTGTATATTTTCTAAGAGAAAGAAGTGCTAGATCCAATCGGCCAGGAAGTCTATGATATAAATTAAAATGACTTCACAAATACTCACCAGTGTCTGTATAGTTTGGGAAAAGGAAGACTTATGGGGAGAAAGGGGGTTTCAATAATGGCACTGGAACCCAGAAGAAGGCTAAGGGAAGGCTGGAAAACAGGCCACAATTGAGCTTGGTGGAAGGGATTAGGATTAGGATGGGAATCTCTCGGTTCCTGCCCAGACACAGGTTTGACAAAGAATCAGCAATGGCACTGGGACCCAAAATGAGGCTGGGAAAAGACAAAAACAAAACAAAACAAAAAACAGCCCACTTGTGTTTGGTGGAAGGGATTAAGATATGAGTTTTCCTTTTCCCTCTCCGACACAAACCTGACTGGCCCCAAAGGGCAGATGAACAGTGATGGCACTGGAACCTGGAAAGAGGCTCACCCCACATATTTTAAATTTGTCTACTCTATAAATTTAAGTTTTATCATGTAAGTTTCTGTCACTAGACAATATATTAGATTTGTCTTAGCTTCATAAAATGTCATTACATTACATTCTTTTTATACTAGTGCATATTTGTATTTTAGTTCAATATAATATGTCTAAGATTCTCTTTTTTTGTTTTGTTTTGTTTTGGGGCCACACCCAGTGATGTTCAGGGGTTACTCCTGGCTATGTGCTCAGAAATCGCTCCTGGTTTGGGGGACCATATGGGATGCCAGGGGATCAAATCATGGTCTGTCCTATATAATTTTAATTTTGTGATGCTATCAAAAGTATTGGGTCACAATTGATTGTGAATTTTTTACTTTGTTGGCACAGGATTAATAATCAGGAATAATTTGGCAAGTAAACATATAATCTCCAAGATTATTCAAAAATGTTCTAACATAATCACAAGTGAATAAATATGTTTTATAATGCATTCCAGTACACATAAACATGTAAGTCATGGTCCAGAGTGATAGCACAGTGGGTAGGTCATTTGCTTTGCATGGGGTCAACTTGGGTTCAATATGGTCCCATGAAGCCTGTCAGAAGCAATTTCTGACTGTAGCACCAAGAATAACCTCTGAGTACTGCCAGGTATGGGCCAAAAACAAAACAGAAAAACAATATGTAAATAATTGAAACAAAGTTTATAAAATACTGCTATTTTATTGAATTTTATTCTAATATTTCTATTATAGTCCATTACTTGTCCTGCATTCTTATGACAACAATTTATTATAGGGGCTGGAGCAGTGGCACAAGTGGTAGGGCATTTGCCTTGCACACACTAACCTAGGACAGACTGGTTTGTCCCGTATGGTCCCCCAAGCCAGGAGAGATTTCTTTGCTCATAGCTAGGAGTGTCACGGGGTATACCCCAAAAGGCACAAAAAAAATTATAGTTTAGATAACATAGTTAATAAACTATATACAATAGTTAATAAACTGTATACAATAGTATACAGTTACTGAACACCACCACCACCAAAGTTTGGAACAGCCTCCATATTTTTCTTATTTCACCTCTAATCTGATCATTATTTTTTCCTCTTTCTCCCCCCCACTTCTTGTTAATAAGTTTTCTGATCCACGGCCAAGAGTTTGTCATTGTTCAAAATAGTATTCATTTGTTTTATTTCTCTATATTCCACAGGTAGATGAGGTCATCTGGTTTGTTTTTTCTTTCAAAGAATCAGCTCTTGATTTTGCTGATCTTTTAAATTATATTTTCCATTTCATTAATTTGTTATCTAAATTGTATTATTTCCTTCCTTCTGCTTGCTTTGGGTTCCTTTTGGAGATCTTTTTCTAACAGTATATGCTGTGTAGTTAGATTTATGGAACTCTTCCTTGCTTCCTACTAAACACTTGTATTACTGTGAACTTTTAGTTTAATACCACTTTTTCGTTGTTCCATATATTTTGATAGTTCAAGTCTTCATTCTTGTTTGCTTTCAGAGTTCTTTTTATTTTTTTTGATTGTTTCCTATTTGACTCAGTGTTTGTTTAGCAGTGAGTTATTTAATTACCAAGTGTTTAAATTTTTCCCATATATTGATTGTTATTATCTTCATTTTCAACACATCATGGTCTGAGGATAATAGACATAATTTCTAGCCTCTTCATTTTTATTAAGCTATATTTTATGAACAGGTATGTGGTCTATAATGGAAGGTGTGCCATGCATTATAGTCATAAAGTGTATCCTACTTTTGGTGGGTGTAATGCCATATATATGGGGATATATATGTATACACACACACACACACACACACACACACACACATCTGTTATACCCATCTCTCCCATTTCTCCCTTCAAAGTCCATATTTCCTTCTTGGATCCCATTTCTCCCTTCAAAGTCCATATTTCCTTCTTGGATTTTAGTCTGGTTGATATATTGAGAGATAAAAAATTGGTATTGAATTTTCCAATTACAATTATTTTGCTGCCAGTATCTTTCTTTATGTATATAGCAGTTGTTTTAAGTATTTTGCTGGTTTGTCCTTTGTTGTAGAAATGTTTAGGAGTATGAATTCTTCATGATGTGAAGATAATCTCTGTTCACCCCTCTGACTTTTAATTTATTTTTTGGTTTTGGGGCCAAATCCATCAATACCTAGGGATTACTCCTGGTTCTATGCTCAGAAATTACTCCTGGCAAGTTTGGGGGATCATTAGGATGCTAGGGACCTAACCTGGGTTGGCTGCATGTAAGGCAAATGCCCTACCCATTTGCTATTGCTCTGACCCCTGTAAATGTTTTAAATAAAGCTGATTATAATTTTATTTTAAAAACAAAGATTTCTATGATATAATTTATATTTTGAAATGATGAAAATTTCTAATTTAGGGAAAATTTAGGTTCAAAGTTTAGATCTTCTGATTCTTTTTCCTTACATTTATTTATTTATTTAGGGTTTTTGGCCATACCAGGTGGCTCTTCAGGGTTACTTTTGACTCTGTGCTCAGAAATCACTCCTGACAGACTTGGGGAACCATGTGGGATGCCAAGAATTAAACCAGAGTCCGTCTAAGGCCAGCCACATGCAAGGCAAATGCCCTACTATTGTGCTATCACTCTGGCCCTGGATTTTCTGAATCTTTAGTGGCTTTTTCATGTAATTTAGACACTGTGCCTCAGTTCTATAATCCTTACATGAAAATAATGGTAATGATAATATATTATTTATTGAAGCTCTTGAAAGAGCTCTTGAAAATAAGTTAATGCAAATAAGTACATAGACTAGCCCTGCTAGTCTATATACAAACCACATTAATTATGCTTATGTTATTGTTACATCACTCTATTGTTACAGTTTATGACAACTTATGACCTTTTACTTCATAAATAGCTGAGATTAATATTTTATTTTAAAATTTGTTAAAACTAAAATATTTGTTCTTCATTTGAGATCTGTATATACAATATCATTTTCTGATAAAGATTTATGGAATGATATAAAATCAAATGATATTTATCAAATGATATAAAGTATATAAAACACTTCGCAAATCTTAAGACACTATGTATGTCATATAGTTTATTTTTTAAGAAAGGGAATGAATAATAGCTCTGAAATAAACATTTATACAATAAATTTATCTTTGAACTGAAGAAAATACATTTATGTCTTGGAGAAGTATTTAGTAATTTCAGATTTTTCTTACATATTTATTCCTCATAAAGGCAAAAAACATCACAAATTTATACATATATGTAGGCACACATAAAATAATAACAATAAACTACATATGGAAATTGTTCATGAATCATATGTACTAAAATAACACAAAATTATATTATATTGAAATTAATTTTATAGTTGGATGGTACAATTTACTTATTATTTTAATGTTTTTATGGCTTTAGACAATAAATGTTCATAAATTTTGTTATTAAAATTGAAGGACCTTTAAGACAATATGGAGAAAAATGCATAATTAGAATAATTAATTATTGGGCTTTTTATTTAAAGAATATTGCTAATTATGACTAATTACTGGAATGATATTGAATATATAGCTAACATTTTAGTATTCAGCTGTATAAAATATTGCCTAAGTGTTACAATTATGAGAAGCAAATTAAAAGTACTTAAATTGGGGCCGGGTAGGTGGCGCTGGAGGTAAGGTGTCTGCCTTGCAAGCGCTAGCCAAGGAAGGACCGCGGTTCAATCCCCCAGCGTCCCATATGGTCCCCCCATGCCAGGGGTGATTTCTGAGCACATAGCCAGGAGTAACCCCTGAGCATCAAACGGGTGTGGCCCAAAAACCAAAAAAAAAAAAAAAAAAAGTACTTAAATTAATGTGTTTACATAAATATCTAAATTATTTTATTTTTGGAATTGTATCTATACTCACACAATTTTTAACCTAGTTTTATAAAGATAAGCTTATTTATTATTTTTGTTTTTGTTTTTTTGGGGTCCACACCCGGCGGTGCTCAGGGGCTACTCCTGGCTATCTGCTCAGAAATAGTTCCTGGCAGGCACGGGGGACCATATGGGAAGCCAGGATTCGAACCAACCACCTTGAATCCTGGATTGGCTGCTTGCAAGGCAAATACCGCTGTGCTATCTCTCTGGCCCCTATAAAGATAATTTTAAATAAATAATAAACACTTCGATCACAAACTCTACATTGACATATATCTTGTGATAATTAACTCATTAGCTAGAAATTTTCCTTGAAGCACCTTTTCTTATTGCTAGTTTCATGTACGTGTTCAACTTATCTCCAAATCTTTTAATTATAGGCTCTAAATTTATTTATTTTTGTCATATAATTTTTAAATATTGCATTGTGATCAAAATAAATTACAAGTCTTTCACAGTAATATTTAAGGTACATAGTGACAATGAATTAGAGACATTCTCATCACCAGTGTTATGTCATATATTTTAATGCCTTCTCAAGAATATTTGTATTTTATAAATGCCATTATTTAGAAGAGTTCTTATCTTCACTTTTATAAATAAATTGTAGAAGATTTTCCACATAAAAAATAATCTTTTTGGAGCCTCAGTAGTCTTAGACAAAGATTTGTTGGTGCTATTTTTCATTATTGGGATAAAGATTTAGATTGTATCAGACTTAAACAGATTTGCAATTTCAGCTCTTCTTCAGTAAAGATATGAACAGATTGCTGAGAGAAAGAATGATCAAGAGATTAGGGAAAAGCAGGAAATTTATTGTTACAAGTATTTAAAAATACATATATTTTTATAAAAATACATTTCCAGAAACTTCATATTTAATGTCATTTAATGCATTATTTCCTTAGTTACCTTAAGATATTGCATGCCTTAAGAGTCAGCATGGGGGGGCCGGGTAGGTGACGCTGGAGGTAAGGTGTCTGCCTTGCAAGCGCTAGCCAAGGAAGGACCACGGTTCGATCCCCCGGCGTCCCATATGGTCCCCCCAAGCCAGGGGCGATTTCTGAGCACATAGCCAGGAGTAACCCCTGAGCGTCAAACGGGTGTGGCCCAAAAACCAAAAAAAAAAAAAAAAAAAAAAAAAAGAGTCAGCATGGGGAAGATATTCAATTATAAGAATCTCACTTAGTTTCTACAATCTATTAGACCATCAGCACACAGTATTTTCCCTTCAATTTCCTTTTGCACACACAGTATAGTTTACCTCCCCCCAATAAGAATTTATCATGATATATATTACCCTTTAATTTAGCTGTCACTTTTATACAATCTAGAATTTTGTTGGTGAATTGCAATGGTATGTTTATAGTATGCCCTGGGTAAATTTGCTTCTTTGACTAAGTTTTAAATCCTTGAGGTGAGGGATTATAATGTATACCAGTAATAATCTTTATTATAATAGCCAGATATAAAGTCCACAGGATATTCAGCATTCGTATTTTGAAAAGTGAGTGGGAATTACATGAACATGAAATGTTTAGTTTGATTTGTGCTGCCCCCTAATTAACTACGAATACTGATTTGACCTTTAAAGCTGCTTTTCTTGAAGTGCAAGAGATATTCAGAACCAAGTTTTATTCAACACCCAAAATTGTTCCCCTTCAGTTGAATGGCACCACCATACATGTATTTCATAAACCAAGATTTGGAATTCCTCTCCAGATCTCCAGCATCCTTCCATCTCTCTTACTACAACTGCTACAACTCCTATAATCTGAACCAGCCTAAATTTATCATATCCCCTCTATCCATAACATCAGTAGAAACTGCTGTGATCTCCCATTAGCTCTATTTCAACTTTTCCAACTTAACCCAGTGCATCTTTCACAATAGCTCCAATTCATTCATATTACAAGAGTAACTTTCTCTTATGAATTTAATTCTGATCACATACTTACCTTGTTGCCACTCCATGTAAAAAATACCTAAATCCATATCTTGGTTAGTAAATTATGTTATAATTTGGACCACATATCACTTTATTCTTACAGGTTTAATTTACCTTTCTCCACGACACTCCATAGACTTTGTATCATGTTTTGAAGTCACACATTGTGGTATTAGGGGTTTATTCTTGATTTGTTGTCCACTTTAACTCCTGGAGATTCTTGGGAAACACTATAAAGTGTAATGGATTAAACCTGGGTTTTCTTTATCAAAGCATACACTTACCCTTTGAACTCTTTGGCTACTCTATAAACTTTAATAAACTGAATCAAAGAGGTCTTGTATTTCTGACTTTCAGTTAAGCTGTGTTTTATTTTCTTGATAATTTTTCTTTTAAATAAAACAAAATACTATTTTGGTTTAGTAAGATAAAGATATTTGTATGTGTTACAAAGTAACAATTTTATGCCTCTTCACTGTATATAAGACTATCCAAAAAGAAAAAAACAAACCCATCTGCCTTCCGATTTTCATTGAAGCACCATTCACAATAACAAAAATCTGAAAACAACCCAAGTGTCTAAGAACAGATAACTAGATGACAAACTATAGTATATGTATACCATGAAATAGTACTCACCTATGAGAAAAGATAAAACTATATAATTTGTGTTGTAATCATGTTGAATCAAGATAGCCAGAAGTTTAGAAGAACAGATATAGAACTATTACTCTCATGTGTGGGACATAAAGGGACAGAGTATAACAAATTCTCAAGAGGCAACAGAACCTGAGAACTATTCAACAGAACTACAGAACTAAGCTTATTATGGGTTTAGAGTGAAAAGAGATTGTAAGAGGTGGGCACTGGAACATGGTGATGGAAAGAATGAATACTCTGGTGAAGGATATGGCATTGTAAAGTTGTTCCATGATATATAGAAATTATGCTATTTAAAATTTTAGTTAAAAATAACATAGGGTCTGTAGAGATAGTAAAATAGGTAACATGCTTACTTTTCTTCCTCATTGACCTGAGGTTGATTTCCAGACTTCTGTATGGTCCTATGTGCGCAGTCAGGAGTGATCCCTGAGTAATCAATGATTAGGAGTAACCCCTGAACATGGCTACTATCACCCCTAAAGCTCTCTCTATATTTTATTTGGGGGGGGGTTGGGCTACACCCAGCGGTGCTCAGGGGTTACTCCTGGCTGTCTGCTCAGAAATAGCTCCTGGCAGGCACGGGGGACCATATGGGACACCGAGATTCGAACCAACCACCTTTGGTCCTGGATCGGCTGCTTGCAAGGCAAACGCCGCTGTGCTATCTCTCCGGGCCCTAAAGTTCTATATATTAACCAGATTACAAGCATTACTGAAGTGCTAATGTCACGTTATATCAAGCCCTCTCTTTACTTCTTCCCTGCTCCCTATCATTCTCTGTTAGTAATAGCTCTACAGCTTGAGAACCCATGACATTATTTTTAGTTTATGTGCTTTGCTTCTCTATATTACATATAATAGTGAGATTATCTAAAATTTGCCTTTCTCATTCTGACTTACTTCACTTAACACAACCCCTCAATGGAGCAGGAGGACTAGTACAGCGGGTAAGACATTTGCCTTGCACATGACCCACCCTGGTTTGATAGAGTCCTTCCAGTCAGCCAGCAGTGAGTGCAAAGCCAAAAGTAAGCTCTACACACTAGGAGATTTGATCCCAAAATGAAAATAATTTTTAATTAAAATATAAAGGAAATAAACGCCTTTACTATACCCCTAGAATTATTGATTTAACTTTGTGAACATAGGAAACAAATAGTTTATGGTTGTATGTCCTGAACTCTGTAAATATTTTGCTATAAATTGAAAGCAAATGTTAATGAAATTAAGTCCACAGAAGGATAAGTGGCATGCCAAAACTTCACTTAATATAAGCAGTTAATATCTATCTACTTTTATCTGTAAATCATCATTTACTCTTGACAACCTTTGATTCTTCAACAATATTAAACATGATTAGTATGGCTTTGCAGAAAGCCAAAGTGTTTTTGGTATCATGAAATAATATATTTTTCAATCATGGTTTAGGTACCATCTTATTTTTTAGTATCAATTATCTATCTCTTGTATACATGTTCCCCAAGGCAAAAGAGAATGTTCCATCCAATCAATCCAATTGACAGAAAGTATTTTTTTTAATGACAAACACCAATTTACCATAGTATCATTATATTAAACAGAAACTATGCTTCTCTGTTAAATGTCAAGAAACTTTTTATTTTACTGGTAATTAGGAAATGTCTGAGATTGATTTTATGGAAATAGCTGAGACAGAGGAAAAAATAAAGTTGGTTAAAACATCAGCTTTCATTCCTCATGTCACTGTTTATTTTCTGAGATTGATTGATCATGCTGAAACTAATAGATTTTCTTCGAGGAAAGTCTGTTAGGACAGTTTGGTTTTAGGTTTTTTATAATTGGTTGGTTTGGGTTTTTTATTTATTATTATTTTTTTTAGCCATACTCAGTTATACTGAGTGTTACTCATGGCTCTGCACTCAGAAATAACACTTGGCAGTGCTGAGGGACCATATGAGAAGCCTAGGCTCGAACTCCAGTTGGCTGTGTGCAAGGCAAAGACACTACCTACTATACTATCACTCCAGCTCCTGTTAGAACAGTTTATCTGAAATATTTTCTGTGTCTTTTTTCTTTGTACATTTAACATTAATTTAAAAGTGAAAGATTGAATATGAGGTGGATAGGGAAAAAGTACTTTCCAAATCTTCCACATTATTTTATTAACAAATATCAGAGCACATACTATGCATGTACAAAGCCCTGGGTTCAATTCCTAGAACTAGAGATCTCTAAATCCTATAAAATACTTCCAGGCTTGACCCAGTCCCTGAGCTGTGCCTGGTATAAATACACAATGATTAAAATATAAAATAAAATTAAAATAAACATTGTTAATTTGAGAGTTTCTTATTTATAAAACAAACTCACAGGACACACACACACACACACACGCACACACACACATATACAACAATAATCTGAAACATGTCAAGAGTAAAAGTGTAAGCCAGAGAAAGCACAGCCCAACCTTATAACACGAGGCTCTATTTTATGCCTTTGTAAAAAAGAAAAAAAAAAGGAATGAATAAAAGCCCAGGTTCTAGGGTAAAGGTTAACAACTAAACTGTCATTTAGTGTTGATGATTTGCTTTTCCCCTAAGCTCAGAACTTTCAGAGAATTAGTTTATGATCCCAGACAGCTTTCTCAGCAGGCAGGGTAGGGTCCTAGTTAGCACTAATTATGACATTTTGTTTCACATTTCCACTTAAACAGCTAACCTTTTTTTTTTTCCTAGTGGCTCTGGACTCTGGCAGCCGCCACAGCTTGAACTAACTGAGCTGTTCTTTTTCTAAATGGACTTTTGTGTGGGGATAATGACCCCACTCTCTTGAATGGGTTTTTTCTCTACTTGCTGTGGCTAAATGCATCACTGGAAAACACAAAGAGAAATTGCAGTAAAATGGTACATAATGGACTCCCTGGGTGTAAGGGTGGGCTTGACACTTGGGCATTCACGTCACACTTTCCTTCTTTTAAACTTTCCCCTGGAATAATATTTTACCTTAGAACAGTGGGTGGAAGGTTTGTGTTGGGTGGGGTGTCTCTATAGGACTCAGCAATATTCTGAGCAGTGCTTTGAAAAGACAAGCTGAATTAAGGGATGCTGAGACTTCTGGGTGGAAATACTGCTTATTGAGTCAAAATCTGTTCAGAAGAAGGGCTCAGAACTGCAAAACCACTGACCTTCCTGGTTCTCCTTTGGTTTCCCTGGGGCTTTGGACCTGTGTTGTCCTTGTGCTGCAGCTGGACTTGGACGCCTGGCACCAGGGAGCCTTGGGAACAGGTAAATGAATTCTTTCAGAAACTCACATAATGTAAACCAAGATTTTTAACTATTCAAACAAAAAACTCCCATGTCATAGAAGGAAATCTATCAAAGTTTACAAAACCTTCAGGCAAATATGGATCCACCCATCTTACATTTTAAAGTTCATTAATGGGAGGGCTGAAAAGATAGAACAGGAAGTAATACATTTGCCTTGCTCACAGTCAACTCCCATTAGATCCTAACACTGTATGTGATTCCCCCAAGTTCCTCTGAGGAATCCCAGAGGGATTTCTGAGGATTTCTGAGCACAATGAAAGGAGTAAGCCCTGCACAGCCTGGTGTGTCCTCACCATGACAAGAAATAATTAAAATAATAATTTTATTATAATTAAATATATTAAATATATTAATATTAAATATATTAATATTAAATAATCATATTTATATTATATTATAAATTATATAATATTTATATATTTATAATTTATATTTATAATTTTATAAATTTATAAATTTATATTTATAATATTTATTTTATATATTTATATATTTATAATATATTTATAATATAAAATATATAAATATATAATTAATATTAAATAATTAAATATTTAAAATAATAATTAAAAGAAATAATTAAAGGAATATATAAATTTCTCTGTAGTTTCAATATTTTTATTACCTCAGGTCTCTGTGCATTGGTGAAGCCTCTCTACCTAGTCTTATTATCCTTTTCTCCACATCTTCTGTTTATCCTCCTTATGTAAATATTACTTTGTGAAATATTACACATGATATAAATCACTATGCTCTAATCACTCACTCTTCTCTCCTGTATTGAGTCTTTTTCCATTCACCTTATTTATTTGGTACGTACTAATTGCAGCCAATCCATCTCTCCCACTTCATCTCTTCGGCATTTTAATAGCTTCATTAAATAAAATATTAAGCCCTAATGAGTTAATAAAGACTAGTTAGAGATGCTAGGGTACAACCCTTTGAAGATTGGTAAGGAACTTTTCTAAAGATGATTCATTCACTCCTAAGGTAACCTTGTCTTAAAAGGAATGACAATAATGCTTACATTCTTTATTCAAAACGAGTGAAGATATGGGTGTGGTGTGTGTTTAATAATTTGAGGTTCAGCATCTGTACAAGCGAGACGTGGAGTATAAGAATGGGAGCTCTGTATAAGCAAGAGTTTGAACAGAAGGGAACTGACAGCTAACCTTTCAAGGAGAGACAAATCCTAGCAATTACAGCTTGTAATGGTTGAACATAATTTTTATTACATCACAAGGAATTCTAAATGAGTTTTAAGTGTATGTTTTTTTGTAGTCTCATTAGTTTTAAAACTTAAATAGAGGAGCCAAAGATATGATACTGGGGTTAAGGCACTTACTTAGATCTCTGCACCATAGAGTTGTGAAGCACAGTTCTCTGAGCACAGAATTGAAAATATCCTTTGTGCACTGTCAGGTGTGATCCCTATATCCAAAAACAAAACAAACAAACAAACAAACAAAAAGTTCTGGGAAGTTCTTCCCAATAACTTCAGGCTGCAGGAAAGTGTCACAAAACACAATACTAGTTGGGAGTTGGGAGTGGAAAATTTGACTTTACATATTGACTAGTTGCCTTTTGACTGTGGAAGTAATTTATATGTGACCTCATCCTTATAATCATATGAGAATCTAAAAAGTGGTTAAAGTTTGTTATTCTATGAAAAATGATACATGATCTTTTTAAATTGATCTGTGTTGATCTACATCGTTGTTGATACAACTAATTTCTTTTGACCAAGAGCAGAGCAAAAAGGATTGGAACACTTTCAGAACAGAAGATAAATAGTAAAGAATAATTCAAGCAGAGTCACAGACCAGATGTAGATCAATAATGGGGTATCATTACTGGTAATACATTCTAAGTAACTTTACCCTACATGTAGAATTTATTTATTCACTCATTTTATTGAACATCTTCTAGGCATTATGTTTCTTCTTTTTATTTATTTATTTATTTATTTATTTATTTATTTATTTATTTATTTATTTGGGTTTTTTGGCCACACTGGGCGGTACTCCGGGGTTACTCCTGGCTATCTGCTCAGAAATAGCTCCTGGCAGGCACGGGGACCATATGGAACGCCGGGATTTGAACCAACTATCTTAGGTCCTGGATCAGCTATTTGCAAGGCAAATGCTGCTGTGCTATCTCTCTGGTCCCTTTTTCATTTTTTTTTTTTCTGGTTTTGGGACCACATCGATCTATATTCAAGGCTTACTCCTGGACTTGCTGAGAGTGGGAGAAACATTATATCAAGTACTGGGATGAATCAAACTAGTGGTAGCCAAATGCAAGAATGGTATCTTAACCTTATATTGGCTCTATGCAGGGACAGAGAACACAAGACAGAATTGTAACTATCCTCAATATGTCTCATTTTTTCTGAGAGTGAATATAAGTAACAAAAAAATAGCTGTCATTAGTTTGTTCCAAATGAATTCCTGTTACTATCCTAGCTGATTTGTTCTTGATTTTAGCTATATGGAGCTACTAGAAAGAAGTACTTCTTTGCTAGAGATGATTAAAGTGAGCATAGAAAAATTTAATAGTTATGCATGGTCTCACAGTAGAAATAGATGCAGCCTAAATAAACCTAAACTCCATCATCCCTGCCAGAGTTTGGTGCCTGATTATAAAAGAAAATATATAAAGAAGGGACCAGGAATCTGAGAGAAAGGATAAGCCTTGTTCTCAAAGCTTTGTTTTAGAACTAACTTCTGTGTAATAACTACTATTGCTAGGTTGGGGAACTTCTTTTTATCCTTCTATGCAATTGATTTTGTTTTATTTTTTTACCTAAAAATAGATATTTAATTGTGACTTACATATAATATGTGACTTCACATATAATTGTGAAGTCATTCTTCTTTGAATATTATTAAGTAGTAACTGATAAAATCTTTTAAATCATTATTTCAAGTTTTTATGGTCCAAGTGATACAATTTTTAGAAACTTACTACAAAATTGAAGAGCTACTACAGTGATAAGGTGCTTACCTGGCATACTGCTGACCCAGTTCATACCCCATTAACATGGTGCTTTTCAGAGCACTGACAAGAGTGGTTCCTGAGCACAGAGACAGGAGTAAGAGATGAGCATAGCCAAGTATAGCCTAAAAACTCCTCAGCCTCCCCAAAAGAAAGACAAAAAATATACATTGAGGGACCGGAGAGATAGCATAGAGGTAAGGTGTCTGCCTTGCATGCAGAAGAACAGTGGTTCGAATCCCAGAATCCCATATGATCCCCCCGCCCAAGCCTGCCAGGAGCGATTTCAGAGTATAGAGCTAGGAGTAATCCCTGAGCGCTGCCGGGTGTGACCAAAAGCTCCCCCCCCCAAAAAAAATATATAAATTGACTTGCTGAAAATAAGTAATTTATTTGTATATTGTAATCTACTAATATAGTATGATAACTTATACTTTATTTGTAAATTATATTAGATTATATAATTTGTGCATCATAATAACAAGAATTTATCTCTAAAATAATTATGAATTTTTATCTATATACTGAAGTAACTAGCAGTCTCAGACATCAAATT
Organism: Suncus etruscus; assembly: GCF_024139225.1. Classification (NCBI taxonomy): domain Eukaryota; kingdom Metazoa; phylum Chordata; class Mammalia; order Eulipotyphla; family Soricidae; genus Suncus; species Suncus etruscus. The sequence goes on along the minus strand of NC_064863.1, from coordinate 70,469,603 downwards.
GTGTTTATATACTTTATATTATCTTTTAATCTAATCTATTGAAGTTGTTGCATCAGAAAAATGAATGTATTTATAAGTTCACACCGGTCAAGAATTCAGGGTTTGCTACTAGCTCTGTGCTACAAGATTACTCCTGGCAGTGCTCAGGAAAGCATATTTGGTGTTGGTTATTAATCCAGCCAAACAGAAGCCAAAACAAACCAAACACCCTACCTATCCATTGTCCTATCTCTCCAACTCTGAGAATAATGTGGCTTTAATAACAGAACTAAAAATAAGAAAAGTGATTAAAAAATCGTAACTATAGCCCATCTTTCCAAAGAGCATCTATGTTTTCATATAGTACTGCTGGATCCAGGAATGTATGATACTCTTTAAGTTACACATTTATTATGTCAAGAAAACACCCTAAACTCTTGGAAAAGTAATTATATTGATATGAAAGAGAAGGGAAAATGTGCTTCAGATTTTAGGCTGTACTACTGACTTTAATATGAAAAGCCAGTTCTTAGGTTTGACACCAGAACTGATCTAAGCAAATTTTTTAGCTTTCCAGCTAATGAGTTTAAAAACTAAGCCCTCCTGTTGTTGCTTGCTTTTCTTTCTGCTTCAGTTGTTTTTTTTTTTTTCAAATAAGATGCTGAAATGCCAAGAAAGCAATTTTCAGAAATGCACTGGTAGCTAAATTGCAGCTGTATGTTGAGATCATATATAGGTGGACTTCATTGATGTTACCCAAAAACCCTCTGTAACAACTTAATATTGTTTAAAGGAAGAAAAATTGGTGCCTAATAAAGAGAACTTTCTATGTGGGGTAGACAAAAATAAATTAAAATTTCATACACGTGAAGTCATCTACTATATTCTTTTGATTAGGATTGCCAAAATCACTAAACGTTTGCCAAAGCACTGATTTGATAGTAAATTCTTCAAAGCAAGACAATTAGCTTAAGTCTGATCTAAGGCTTTGTTAGTTTATGCTACACCTGAATTATTAAGATTATTCATATACTCAGGGATCATTCCTGGATGGGCTCATAGGACCATATGTGGCACCAGAGATCAAACCCAGGTCAGCTTGTGAAAGGCAAGTACCCTACCTGTTATACTATTTTTATATTTATATACATTTATATATAGATATCTCTCTGGCTGTAAAACAATTTTTTTTTAAAAAAAGATAAAATTCAGACCAAACACTAATTTATTTTGATCTTCATAACATTATTAAGAAATATTTGGTGGTTTTTTTTTTTCATTTTTTTTATTAAGGCAATTGTGAATTACGAGTCTTTCACAGTTGTATTTCAGGTGTTTAGTGATAGTGAATTTGGGCCATTCCCACCACCAATGTTGACCTCCTTCCACCATAGTTCCCCTCATGCATCCCAAATCTTCACCCCTAGCACCCCTGGACTACTAGTGCAACAGGTCCATTTTGTGTTTAGCTTGTTATAGTTCGAGTCTCTTGATTCTGTTGTCATTGATTTTGGCTTGGGTATTTAGATGTGACCTCTTTTATTTTTTCCCACTCAATGTTCTTGAGACCACTTGGCCCCTGAGGCCCATCCACTTATTTTTTTCTCAATTTGTGAAGACACATAGAAATATGAGACAGAACAAAGTGATTCAAGTACTATGGTTCTATGGAAAAGCAGGAGCCTCTATCTAGAATATAAGTAAAATTAAAAGAAGAAAAGCAAAATAGGGGTTGCAGGTGTAGCTTTTTTTTTTACATAGGCATATAAAACATTAGGGAAATTAGGAAGAAAATTCCTTTGGCCTAAGAGATACAGGGTGTCTCTGCCCATGAAACATACTTTGAAAAGACCAACAACAGACTTCAGACATGTTGGTTGTCCAACTCCAATATCTCTCTTTATGGTCTCAGAAAAACTTCTGCTCAGTCAGGGTTGACAAAGTTAGTCTTCTGTAGTTAGAGATCTTGGTTTTTGTATAGGATTTAGGATGAAGCCTTGGATAAAGTCTTTCTTCATGGACCCAGGAAAAGTTCTGCTTAGTCGTAGTTGTTGTAAATAGTCTTATGTAACTAGAGATATTGGTTTTTTACAGATCCTAGGGCAGAGCATCTTCTGATTTCATCTCACCATTGGGTGGTGAGGTAGGGCAACCTATTCTTAGATCAAGTTGTTGCTCTTTCCTCATTGTCAGGGTGTCTTACGGGCCTACTCTGGAGCAGGTTGGTGCCAGGATGGCATTCAGGTCTCCCCCAGAAGAAGTTTGAATGCTGATGTCATAATCTGTGCTGGTACCTGTATCAGGATCTGAGGTACAGGGTTGGATGATTGATGTCTGATTCATTGAGGCCTATGTCTCCATGACAAATGAATAGCTTTCAGATTTTAAATAATGAAATTGAGGGATTTTTATTTTTATTTTTATTTTTTTTGGTTTTTGGGTCACACCCAGCGGTGCTCAGGGGTTACTCCTGGCTGTCTGCTCAGAAATAGCTCCTGGCAGGCACGGGGGACCATATGGGACACCGGGATTCGAACCAACCACCTTTGGTCCTGGATCGGCTGCTTGCAAGGCAAACGCCGCTGTGCTATCTCTCCGGGCCCGAAATTGAGGGATTTTAAAGTAACTAGTCCATGTTTACAGTTTAGGAGTGTCAGAACTGAAATGTGGGCATAGATAAGCCTTCCCAAAAGCTTCTATTTTACAATTTTTATCATTGTATCTCCGGTGGTCACTGATCGTCTATTAGTTGAGCTGAAAGAGATGAATAAGCAAGGACATATTATTGGCGAGCAGAGAATAAATGAAAGCAGAAGAAAATGAAAGTCTGTGCATACATATATACACACATAAACACACAGTTTTGGGGGGGCAGAGAGATAATGCAATAGTAAGGTTTTTTAACTCTGACAATCCTAATTTGATCCCTGGCAACACATATAGTCTCCTGAGCATCACAATATGTGATCACAATCCAGGAGTAGACTCAGACACAGACAGGCAGTGGCGGTGCCTAGGTATTACTCCTGGCTACGCACTCGGGAACAGGAACTCCTGGAGATTTGGAGGATCATCGGAGATGTCAGGGATTAAATTCAATTGCTCACATGCAAGACAAGTGCCCTACCTGCTGTATTATTTATCCATACCAAAAATATTTTTATTATTTTTATTCATTTTTATTTTGGGGAGGACCAAACCGGCCTGCACTAAGGTCCCCCCAAATTTTTTTAAACCAGCTTTTATGGAAGTTGAAAGAAACGTTTTTTCATATTTCTTCTTTTTGTCTTTAAAAAATATTTCTTTATTTTGCCTCCAAAACCAACTCAAATGTATACATCAATTAATGATAAACCTTTTAGAGGGACTAAGAGATAGAACAGCACATAGAAGAGAACTTGCTTTTTATGTGGGCTTACTGGGATTTGATCTGTGGTATTCTATATGGTCCCTTGAGCACATCCAGAAATAATTGTTGATTTCAAAGTCAGGAATAAGCCCTAAGCATTGCAAGGTGTGACCCAAAAACAAATAAACAAAAATGACCATTTATATTCTAACTTTTTTTAATGGTTATATGCAATCAATTTTCTGAATTATTATTGTTAAAGGACTGCCTTATAAAAATGTTAATTTACTTCATGTAAAGTGCATGTATCACATAGTTGACATAGTTGATCATAAATATATTTGTTTCCAAGTATGTGAGATCAAAATTATTAAAAAATAGAAAGAAAATATTAAAATAAAAATATTAAAAAAATAGAAAGAAAATTAGGAAAATATAGTGATAAGCAAATTTGTGAAAATTATTGAAACTTCAATGAGAGTAAGTCATTATCAGAAAGTTTAGTAAGTGCTTGTAATTAGTTGACCATTCATTCTGTTATTTCATTTGTTTCTGAAATTAGGTGTCTTCAGATATACATTTGTACTGGTGTGTTCCTATGGAGATGATAGTATTAAATAAAAATAGAGTTGTTGCGCCATTGCATTTGTCCAGCAATTCCAAGCACTCTTGCTAAAACTGAGGCTTTTGTGGGGTATGTTTTCAGCTGTCAGGGTTTCTGAAAGTACAAGAAGGTGTGGGGGGTTTGGGAAAGTTGCCCACATTCAGTTCAACAACAACAACAACAACACAAGTCCTGGTGATATCTGCCCAAATACCAGTAACCGGGAGTTTTGGTCAGATTGGTGTCCCTGCAGGGAGTGCAGAGGAGTGGTAAAGCAGGGCCACTGGCAAATCAGCAATTGTAGGTGGTGGGTGCAGTATGTATAGCTTTTTCAAAGCAGGGAACTGGCCTGTCCTATCTTCCTTAGAGTGCCAATTTTTAGCTGTGTGGCTGGTATACCTATAATTTTTATGGTTTGGTTTATATCTCTTGCAAGAACAAAATTACTCTATGGAGCTGGCTGGGTACAAACAAGGGACTAGGTGTAGAACGAATCTTAATTCAATATATTGTCATCATTTCAATAATACAGATATTGAATTATTAATTCATCTGAATTAGCATAGTATTATGTGGCAATCATACATCTTAATTTTTAAAATCATAAACAAATAAGTACCTTTTAGTTTCTGTTTCTAGGCTTGTAATTCTGTTTGAACCATTAATTCTCCAATTTTATTCTCTTCTGCCTTATGGCTTCTCGTTGGATTCAGCCAGGAGGCAACAGGGCCAGGAAGTTACTAATAGGAAGGAGGAGACCTGACAAGAGAGTGCTGGTAGAACTTCTTATACCCTTCCAGCTTTATGTCTCTGGTAATAATTCATTTTTCTGACTTGTTCCTAGATTTTAGCCATTGGGGGTGGTATCAGTTTCCTATTGCTAGTCCTGAAGTTCCTAAACCAGTTCTTATTTCTTCTCTCGAGCACATTGTGTGTATGGGGGTGGGCAGGGCAGGTGCAGGAATTACTGCTGTCTCTACACTCAAAGATCACTCCTGCCAGGTGACCATATGTGATGCAGGAATTAAACTGGGTTGGCCACATACAGAGCAAATGCCTTCCCCACTCACTGTACCATTACTCTAGCCCTAAGCACACAACTTTATCTTTCTTTTATTAGACCAACTTTGAATTATCTGGGGAAAATTCTGTTTAATGCTAAGACCTAACTGACAGCCTTTGACTTTCTAGTCTTATTTCACTCCTCTTTCTCTATAATTCTATTAATTTATTGGACAAATATTCAGCTACTTTTCCTGAAGTTGGTGTGAAGACTAACACAGTGATATAGGCAGCAGCTCCTTGCTTTCTCAAAGCCTAAAATATCTCACCCTCTCTCTGCTCTGTGCTTTTTCCTCCTTTTCTAGTTCCAGCTCATTCCTTCCTATTTCCTTCCTATTTCTTCTTCAAAAGTCCAACATTATACTTAGCTTGCATTAAATGGGGAGCTAAATTCTGTGCAACAATGAAGCTTTTGAAAGAGTTATCTAAGTATTCACTGGTTACCCAGAATTTCAAGTGTTCTTTCTGAGAATTAGTAAGTCTGAAAAATCCACAGAAGATGGAATTTTTCTTAGAAGATTTCAGCCAACACTTTGCCTCTTTGAAATAATTCGCCTCCCCTGATGAGGAAGACATGCTGTGTTGGAGATAATTTATGGGATTGTTAAAGTAGATTTCCTCTGTCTTTTCCAAATAGAAGGTTTTGGGGATTCTTGGTCTCAGGATAAGAGTATGCTGAAGAAGGCCACAAGTTTTTCCATAGATTACCTGCCTTTCTTTTTTTGATCTTGGGTCCAAAGTTCTTGAGAAAATCAGAAGCATTATAAAATAAGGAAAAAGAAAGAAATTAAATATGAAGAAAGCTTATACTGATTAATTTTCTAGCATCTGAACATTTTGTTTGCTAATGGGCTTTCCACATCCTAGTTATATTTTATTGGCATTCTCTCCATAAATTTGTATGAACACAAAGCCTAATCTGCTTGTGAGAAAATTAAATTGCAGTTCCCTTACTGAGTAGTATTTTCTTCCAAATGGGCTTTTTGTTTATTCCATCTGCCTGTTCATGATGGCAGGAAGAGGGTTGGAAATGAAAGAATTGATCAGGTTCAAGAAATATCTTTTCAAATAATTTCTGTATTCATTGAGAACATGAGTTGGCAAAAGCTATCAAATAGGCTAAAAATGAGCCCACCACCTGTTTTTGTAGGGCTCATAAGCTGAGAGTAATTATTACAAGTTTAAATGGTTGAAAAATGTTGAGGAGGAAATATTTTGTAATACATATTATTTACATGAAATTAAAGTGTCACTGTCCCTAAGAAAGTTTTTCTAGAATATAAATACATTTCATTTTGTCAAAATTCAGTTTAACAGTTTGAGTAGTTTCAAAAATGACCTCCAAAAATCTTAAAATATTATCTACAAGGCCTTTTGTGGATATTTGCTAATCTGTAATATAGAGTGAATGTGGTAATTCTTGTCCTGCTGACCTTTGATGTAGAGTGAATGTGGTAATTCTTGTTCTTAAGTTTTAAGCTTGGCTGTCCAAGAGTAGAACCAGTCAGCTAATACCTAGATTTATTTCTATTTATATAAGGAGTAGGCAAAGGTCAATACGCACTCAAGTGTAAGGTTGGCATCAGATAGATAGACTATGCCCCAAAGGGAATCATCCCTATGTGTATATAGAAATCCACATATTTCCAACAAGCTTAGCCAGATTTAGAAAGTTCTCCCAGGGATATGGAATATGTTTTTATTTTATACCTATACACCCCCAATCTTGGTTAGTAACTCAATCTTCAAAACAACCCTGGGAGGTATTATATAATATGCATACCATATATAATTATATTTTATATTATATATAGTAAAATATATAGGAAAATTGAGGCAATGAGTTGAAGAACAAAAATCAAAAAAGTATTCAATCAAGTAATTCTAGATCCCAGAGAACAAAGAGGAAACAGTAAATGAGAGGGATTAATTTTCTGCCACACCTGGTATGAGGTCTGGTCACACAGATAAAATCACCAAATTTACAGAGTTGTTATGAGGAATAAATAATGTAGTTTATGGAAAATACCTAATAGTGTAGGGAAACTAGCGATTACCTAATAATTGTAGTTTTCTTTTCTTCCTCTTTGTATGTGTTGAGAAGGAAGTTGGGAGTGCCCACAACTGGCTTATTATGTCAAGGCTTATTCCTGGTGGGCTCAGGGAAACATAAGGGGTGTTAGAGATTGAGTCTGAATCAGCATGTACAGGGCACTTAAATTTATTATATATGAAAATATATATATGTGAAAATGTATATGGACTGTACATAAATCAATCTTAGAATAAACTTCAGTAATTCATAAAACTAGTATAGAGTGGGGAAAAGGGTATAGTGAAGATGGGACCAGATGTAGAAATGTAGCATTTTCATATATAATTTGCATATTATTTTGATTTAAAACTATAAAATTAAGTTTGTTATAATTCAACTTAAAAATATTTATTGAAAATAAAAAGACCTAGAAATAGCTTGTAATTAAAGTAAATGAGTGTATGTATTAAAAATATTCATTGAGACTTAATTGGGCTTAGACCCTCCCTCATTAAAATATCTGTACAATTTTTTGAATGCACTTGCCCCATATATCAACTTTGTTCCATTCTGTTTTCTCCTTTTAAATCTACATTGGAATTAGTTTATTTATTGAGTTGAAAACAATGAGCATCCAGATTTCTCTGTTTATGCAAATAACTTCAATAGCTATTAAAATGCCCAATAGGTAGTATTGTTTCTTTATATTGTTTCATTTTATAATTGAAACTTATATTCCAAGTGTATGTTATATTTGGGTTTGATATATTTTTCTCTCTACTATTACTTCAATCCAATAGAATTCTTAGTATAGCTGTATTATGCAATAAAGAACTATTTACCAATGCCACATCACATTTAATATGGTATATTTAGAATTTCAAAGAATTCTTTAAACTTGCCAGAATATTTCAATGCTTAATAGAAAGTTATCAGCCTCCAGACCTGGACCATTCCTTTTCTGTAACCCATCTACTAAAGACTCTGCTCTGTCCTCCAAAATACCTAAACCATTTTCAGGTCACATCATTCCCAGATTGTTTCTCACTTACATGACTGTCACTTTGTAGTAGCTAATGACCAATATATCTTATGATGTTGGTTTGATATTTTTAAATGCTATTCTAATAGAGAGGAAATTAGTGAGCTAAAGTTTGTAACATCCCTCATTTTTGTTAGTAATTATAGTTAGTCCTTTTAAGTGATCAGAGTGACTTTTACAGCTTATTCTTTTCACTGTTTAATTAACCTGGATCAAAAAACCCTAAAGCCGTTGGTCAAAACAAATTTCAAGCTCTACTAAGTCTGGAATAAACAAGGAAGCCTTTGAAAAGCACAAACAACTTACTCACCTGAGTTCACATGACTTTAATAGTTCTTGAACATTAACAAAGTCCACATACCTTCTTAGCAAACACCCATTTTCCTTCTGAAGATAAATATTTAAGAGTATTTATCAATCTCATTTAAAGCCAAATTCCCTGGAAAAAAATCCTTTGTTTCAAGTCACTACATTCTGAACACATATGCTCTCTTCATTTCTACTACCCACAGTGCTTAGTCTATAGTCTTCTCATTCAAGAAATTTCCTGTTTGTTTTTAAAATGGCTTGTTTTGTTTATGCCAATTAAAAGTCTATATGCCATAAAAGCCTAAATAAAGCCCATCTCTCTTTCATAATCTTTCTTGGCACCTGCTGTTTATACCACAACATCTAATGTTTGTCTGTGTATGTCCTGACTGCTTCCCAGTGGTATTTTATTTATATAGCTGTCTCCTTACATAGAAGGAATGTTCTTCTTACATATAGATTGGGTCTTTGTTATTTCATTTCATGTCTGCCAGAGTTTGATGGATTGCATATTTGTCCAAGAATACCAACTAAGTTGGATCTACTGAAAACATTTTTGTATCTTGGAGAATACAATAGAAAGATCACGTAAATATTTGCCATAATCAGTGTTTTTTCTTTATTATCGAATGTAATCTTCACAAAATGCTGCCAAGCATATGTAATTAGTCTTCTCTTTTAGAAATGAAAAACAGATGTTCGCAAATGTTAGTGGCTTAACTGAACATCACCGAATTATCATGGTTAGAACTGGAATTATAAAATATATCTACAGGAGCTTTTGTTTCTTTTTTTCTCTCCATTCATTAACTAGTTATCTAACTAGTAGGTTAAAGTGAAAATAGTTTTTAAGACTAAAGAGGGCCAAAGAGATAGCACATCAGTAGGGCATTTGCCAGTACTGACAGTGGTTCAAATCTCTCGCCATCTGCATCCCCCAGAGCCAGAAGTAACCCCTGAGCACAGCCAGGTGTGACCCCAAAACCAAACCAAACAAAAAACAGGAAAGAATTTTAACCTTATCAGTGGATAAATTTGATTTATACATTAGTTTAGCATATAAAATGGCATCTTTATCTTTCCTTTAAATTAAAATTCAAAATATGGAGGCATAGTACTGTGGGTAAGATGATTATCCTGCATGTAATGACTGGATTTGATCTTGGGCATCACTTTTGGTCTCACACTAAAGCTTTAAAACAGCCAGATATGACCTCAAATCCTCCAAATAAAATTAAATTAGTATTTTATAAAGGATGCCTTTTTATCAAGCAAAATAGTTTATAAAGGGAATATTATCGAGTTATAAAGTGAATGACTACTCAAGAAAACCTTGCTTAGTTTAAATTAAAAGCAGAAAATACTGAGTTTATGGAAATTATTAAGTTCCTCAAGTTCTTAAAGAGGCAGAAAAATATTTTTAGTGCCTTCAAAATGATCTTTCAAAGATCTAGAATTTATTTTTCACTTGTATGGGTTTTTTTACATGAAAAATATAGGTAGTAAAATTCTTTCTTAAAGCCCAGATCCTCTTTTTACTTACAAACGTGAGTCACATTACTCACTCTCCCTGCTCCTAGACCTCTACCTACTTTGGAAACAACGTGTGTTTGTTTTCTCTCTTACTCCCAGCCCTTTTCTTTCTCTTAGGGTTCTCACTGAATGGGGACAGCTGTGTCTGACTTTCCAGAAGCTGCTACCTCATGCAGGACTGTGTGTGAGAGACAGAAAGAATTCTGTCTGTCTCACAGACAGGCCACACCTCCTGAGAAACTTCCAAACCCTACTTGTAAGATGAATATAAAAAAAATGTTGTTTTCTCAAGGCAAAAGTAAATCCAACGTAAACTAAGATCTTTGTGTAATCACGGTGTATCGGTGTAGGTTCAGCATTGGTAACAAATGGATCATTCTAGATGTTGTTGATAATGTTGATAATCTAGTGTTGATAATGGAGGATGCTATGTATGAAGGAATTTTTTTTTTATATATGCTGAGTACTTTTGTAAACCCAGTTATTCTAGACAAGAAAGTTCAATGTGAGCGACTGGAGCCGATTGTATAGTGGGTAGGATTCTTGCCTTTGCATACAGCTGACCTGGGTTTCATTTCAGCATCTCATAAGTTTAATGAGTCTTCCAGGAGTAATTCCTATAGGGCAGAGCCAGGGACTAAGCCGCTGAGCACTGTCAGGTGTGGCCCTAAAAATAAAAGCAAAATCCAAAGGGAAAAAAAAATCCAAGGATTTTTTTTAAACATAGGATAGAGGCTGGAGAAAGTCCTAAGCACTGTCAGGTGTGGTACATTTCCCTGTCCTCCTCCCCAAGCCACACTACCACCAAAAAAGGGGAAAAAAAGTACAAACATGTAAAACATGATTTATTGACACATTCACTTCCAGTTATTCTCACCCACAAAACTTTTGCTTGATGAGATCTGGAAGTTCCCATGATACACATTCTATTAATTCTCCAATCATCAGAAACTATTCTGCAGCTGCATACAGGAAGGGACTTTTTGAAGAGGGTGCATTTGTTCTTACACGGAAAATAAACATTTTTGCGTGGAGCATGTGTACAGCCTAGAGCTTCGGGATCTCCCTCACCTCCTCCCTCCTTTCCTCCTCAAGCCTGGCTTGCTCACTCTTTACTCCAACACTGAGTGCTGAAGTTGGGCTGATGGAAGCAAAGCAGCTAGGATAGAGGACCCTGAACAGCCCAGCCCCATGATCCAGGCCCCAGTGCTAGGCAGGAAATAAATTGTGAAGGAGTGAAATGCCTTTGAAGACCAAAGACAGATCATTCTATTGATGGAATTCTATTGATGGCAGTGAGGTTAATATCTTTGATGTTCTTACCACTGTAACTACCCAAGAGCAACCACTGATGTTCACTGCTAAGGGCCATAATCACCCCACTCAGAAGAACTCCCAAGGGACACATCAGCAGATGGTAGGCTGACTCTTCCAATTGAAGGTGGAGCCAGAGGAGCATGACAGTTCCCCTTCATGGCCAAAAATATCTAGTCAATGAACCCCAGCACAATACGTAGAAACATCACAACACAAGTGTGACAATGAGAAAGAACACAAGCTAAACCCGTGCATAGAGAATGAAGTTGGCAGCTCTCATGACCTAAAAAGTGCCCAATACTTAGTCTCTCAGATAAGAAGTTTGGAAAAGAAATGTGGAGATATCCTCATAGAAATCAAGCAAAACATGAATCAAGCTGGAATTACCTAAAAAATAAGAAGCCAGAGGAGATGAAGATAGAAATAAGAAAACTCCAAACTGAAATAACAGGACTGAAAAACTTGGTAGACAAAATGAACACTACACTGGAAAGCCTCTCCAACAGAGTAACAGCAGCTGAAAACATAATCAGTAGGCTGGAGGAAGAGATGCATAACAACTCCATACAACAGAAGAGATTGGCAAAGAGCCTTAAAGCAAATGATCAGACAATGAAAAAAAATTCTCAAAAAGTGAAAAGATGAAAATAGAAGTCTGTGATAAACTCAACAGGAACAATATAAGAATCATTGTAGTCCCAGAGACCTAGGAGAATCAACAGTCAAGGATATCATTGCAGAGAAGCTCACAGAGCTAAATACTGCGTGCAACCAAATCCTGCATGCCCAATGAGTACCAGCTAAAAGAGACCCAAAGAAAAGGACCCAAAACACATCCTAGTCACAATGACAAATTCCACAGATAGGAATAGAATACTGAAAGCAGCAAGATCAGAAAGGGAAATTACATTCAAAGTACCATACTTAAGATTTAAGACAATACTTAAGATTTAAGGCAGACCTGTAACAAGAAGCCCTCAAGGTCAGAAGGCAGTGATGGGATATAGTGACAAAACTCAACAAAATAAATGCTTCAAATAGAATATTGTACCCAGCCATACTCATGTTCAGGTTTGAAGGATGTATACATATCTTCACTGATAAACATCAGCTCAGAAACTTTACAGAGTAAAAGCCATCCTTAAAAGAAAAGCTGAAAGGTCTAATTTAAGACAAGACAAACAGACACGAAACTCCTAAATAACAAAGACACTAAATCCCATGACAATTATCTCTCCCAGTGTCAATAGACTAAATGCATCAGTTAAGAGACAGAGAGTGGCAAAATGGATCAAAAATCTGAATCCAACATTCTGCTACTTATAGATACACATCTGAATAGTCAGAACAAACAGACTCCAAATCAAAGGTTGGAGGAATATCATCCTAGCAAACATTTCCCTAAAAAAACCTGCAGTGGCCATATTAATATCAGATGACACAAACTCTAGACTCAGAAAAGTTATAAGGAGAAAGATGGACATTTCATAATAATCAAGGGATATGTAAAACAGGAAGAAATCACACTCCTCCATACATACATACATACATACACCCAATTAGGAACAGCAAAATATTGAGTATAATTATTGACAAATCTGAAAGAAGACATCAATAGCCTTAAAGTAATAGTGGGAGACCTCAATACCACCTTGTCACTACTTGATAGGTCAGCCAGGATAAAACCCAACAAGAATAACATGAGCTATTAAAAGAAAATAAAAGAAAGTGACCTAGTAAATATATATAGGGCACTCCATTCCCAGAAAACTGGATACACATTCTTCTTCAATGTACATGGGTCATTCTCCAGGATAGACCACATTCTGGCCATAAAACATACCTCCATAAAGTCAAGAGGATAGAAATTGTACAGACTACCTTTTCAGATCACAATGCACTGAAATTAGAAGTGAACTGCAAAGGGACACAGATGAAAAACATTAACATCTGAAAATTAAGAGCTCACTACTGAACAACCAGTGGGTCAGAGAGGAAATTTCAAGAGGAAATAAAGATTCCTGAAAAGAAATGCAAATAAAGATACAAATAATCAGAATTTGTGAGACACAGCAAAAGCAGTACTAAGAGGAAACTTTATAGTTTTCCAAGCACACATATGGAAAGGAAAAGGGGCCTACATAAATAACTTAATGACAGCTTATAAAATTTAAAAGAATGATCAACAAAAGGAACCAAAAATAGGTTGGCAGAAGAAATTAACAAACTTTGGAGCAGAAATCAATGAAGTGGAAATCCAAAAAACAATCTGAAAGGTTAACAAAAGCAAAAGTTGGTTCTTTGAAAAAATTAAAAAGATTGATTGATAAACCACTAGCAAAACTCATAAAGAAACCGAGAGAGAGAGAGAGAGAGAGAGAGAGAGAGAGAGAGAGAGAGACTTAATAAACCGATTAGAAATGAAAACGGGAGATGACTACAGATACTTCACGTATTCAAAGGGTAATCAGAGACTACTACTTTGAGAAACTCTATGCCACGAAACACGAAAACCTGGAAGAATATTCTTGGACTCCTATAATCTTCCACAGTTGAACTAGGATGACCTAGCATATCTAAATAGACACATCACTATTGAGGTAATTAAAATGGTAATCAAAAGTCTTCCCAAAAACAAAAACCAGGCCCAGACTGATTCATTAACAAACCTATCAAAACAAACTACTACATATCCTTTACCAGCTCTTTCAGGAAATTGAAGAAACAGAAACACTCCCAAATAGTTTTTATGAAGCTAACACCACACTGATACAAAAACCAGACAGAGGTGCTGCGAAAAAGAAAACTGCAGGCCAATATCCCTGATGAACACAGATGCAAAGATCCTCAAAAAGATCCTGGCAATAGGATCCAATGGCTCATAAAAAAGGTCATTCAGCATGACCAAATATGTTTCATCCCAGGAATGCAAGGATTGTTTAACATCCGTAAATCAATCAACACAATACAACATGTCAACAAAAGGGAAAATAGAAACTATATCAATAGATGGAGAGAGAGAATTTGATAAGGTCCAACACCCATTCATGATAAAAAAAAAAAAAAACCTCTCAACAAGTTAGGAATGGAAAAAACTTTACTCAATATAGTCAAGGCCATCTACCACAAGCCAATGGCAAATATTATTGTCAATGGAGATAGATTAAATGGCTTGCCTCTAAAATCTGGTACAAAACAGGGCTATCCCATTTCACCACATCTATTCAACATAGTGCTGAAGTTCTTGCTATATCAATTAGGCAAGAAAAAAATAACAAGGGCACCAAGATAGGAAATGAAGAAGTGAAGATCTCAGGTTTGCAGATGATATGATATAATATTCAGAGAACCCTAAAGACTCATGTGGTGTTTCACCTTCATTTTCCCCTTCGTCTCACAAACCAAGGATGAAAGCCCCTAGAAGGAGTCCGCCCATTTTCAGAGTATCTGATTCTTTTTTTCCTTTTTTTCTCCAGGTTATTACTTTTCTCTTCTTCAAACAAAACCGTATAACTTGAACTATCTAGTCCCCCCTCCCAATTGGGGGGGGGGGGAATAAGGGAGGTACCAAGACCAAATAGGTGTAAGACCACTAAGTAGTAATCTAGGCACAGAGGGGACCACTTAGTCTAGCAGCCCCGGGGGTAAGGAAAGAGGATATGAGAAGAACAGAATGGAGGTTGAGGGAGGACAATTCAGTGATGGGAATTCCCCTGATTTTATGTTAATATGTACCTAAAATATTATTGTCAACGATATGTAAGCCACTATGATTAAAATAAAAATTATATTTAATAAAAAGGACTCTACCAAAATCTTCTGGAAACAATAGATTCATATAGCAATGTGGTAGGCCACAAAATTAACGCACAAAAATCAATGGCCTCCTTATACTCCAATAATGATTTTTTTCATAATGACATGAAAAAAACAATCCTGGTCACAATAGTGCCACATAAACTCCAATACCTTGGAGTCAACTTAACTAAAGAGGTGAAGAACTTATACGATAAAAATTACAAAACCCTGCTTCAAGAAATAAATGAGGACACAAGAAAATGGAGGCACATACCCTGTTCTTAGATTGGGAGGATTAACATCATAAAAATGACAATACTCCACAAAGCATTCGACATATTTAATGCAATTCCCCTAAGGATATTCATGACATTCTTTAAATAAGTGAATCAAACATTCCTGAAATTTATTTGGTACAATAAACACCCATGAATAGCTAAAGCAAGCCTTAAGTAAAAGACAATGGGAGGTATCACTTTTTTCAACTTTGAATTGTATTATAAAGCAATAGTCATTAAATCAACATGGTGTTGGAATAAAGACAGATTCTCAGATCAGTGAAATATACTTGAGTATTCACAGAATGTTCTCCAGATATACAATCAATTAATTTTGATAAAGGGGCAATAAATGCAAAATGGATCCAGGAAAAAAAAAAGCAAACTCATGCCTTCATCTAACACCATTCACAAAGGTCAAATCCAAATGTATTGTGCTCGCTTCAGCAGCAAATATACTAAAATGGGAAGGATAAGGAGTTTAGCATGGCCCCTGTTGAAGGATGACATGCAAATTTGTGAAGCATTCCATTTAAAAAAAAATCCAAATGGATTAAACACCTTGATATCAGACTTGAAACCATAAGGTATATATAGAATAACACATAAGTAAAACACTCCATGACATTGAGACTAAAGGTATCTTCAAGGAGGAAACAGCACTGTCCAAACAAGTGAAAGAAGAGATAAACAGATGGGACTATATCAAGCTGAGAAGCGTCTGCACCTCAAATGAAATAGTGACTAGGATACAAAATACACCCACAGAATGGGAGAAACTATTCACCCAAAATCCATCAGATAAGGGATCTAACATCTAAGATATACAAGGTACTGGCAGAACTTAACAAGGAAAAACATATAACCCCATCAAAAAATGAGGAGAAGAAATGAACAGACAATTCCTCAAAAAAGGACTACAAATGGCCAAAAGGCATATGAAAAAAATGCTCTACATCATTAATCATCAAGGAGATGAAAATAAAAACAACAATGAAGTACCATCTCATGACACAGAGACTGGCACACATTAAAAAGTATAAGAACAATCAATGCTGGCAGGGATATGGAGAGAAAGGAAATGGAGACACATACATTCACTGCTGGTGGAAATGTTATCTAGTCCAGCCTTTATGGCAAACAATATGGAGATTCCTCAAAAATCTGGAAATTTTGCTACCATATGATCCAGCTATACCACTCCTAGAGATATTTCTTAGGAACACAAAAGCAATACAAAAATGCTTTCTGTACACCTATATTCACTGCAATACTGTTTACAATATCCACAATCTGGAAACAACCCAGATGCCCTACAATAGATGAATAGCTAAAGAAACTGTGGTACATATACACAATGGAATACTATGCAACCTTCAGGAGAAGTGAAGTCATGAAAAGAAGTTTTCCTGTACGTGAATGGCATGAAAACTTTTATGCTGAGTGAATTAAGTCAGAGGAAGGGAAATAGACAAGAATAGTCTCACTCATCTATGGGTTTTAAGAAAATAAAGTACATTATTGTAATAATACCCATAGACAATAGAGATGAGGGCTAGAAAGACCAGGCCATGATATGAAACTTACCACCAAGAGTGGTGAGTGCAGTTAGAGAAATAACTATACTAACAATTATTATGACAATGGTAATGAATGAGATAAGTAGAATGCCTCTCTTGAATAAAGGCAGGTGAGAAAGGAAAGTTAAGTGAGGCATTGATAGTGGGAATGTTGCACTGTTTGTGAAAGGGAGTATTCATATGACCGAAACCCAACTACAAACATGTTTGTAATGATGGTGCTTAAATAAAGATATTTTTAGACATAAACAAACAAAAAAGAAACAAAAAAGGAAAAAATAAATATATTTTTTAAAAAAGAAAGAAAAGAAACATTTCCCTTCCATTATCATAAAATAGTTAATCAGTTATTCCAGACATACACACATATGTTGCCAGGATTATAAAATACCTGCCTTTTTCTAATCAAGTCCAAAGTGGTTATGATATATATGTATAAGGTGCATTTTTCTCAGAAACCACAGCACTTTTCTGCAAATTATTTAGTAGGATTTTCTAATTCATTCTAATGTCTTAGTGGCCTGTGAAAGATTTCAGTGTGTTTCCCTAAATGAGCTATTAAATATACATGTGAAAAAAATTATAGAAACTCTAGTAAGGGCTTTTACAAAGCTTATTTTACCCATTTATTTGAACAAGCATTATTTTTGTGAATGTTCATTATTCTCAGTCGGATATTTTTGAAATATCCTAGGAACATCCAAAGAGAAGTATGATGTAGCATGAGGTTTCATTGCTGCTCTGATACCAAATTATTACTAAAAAACATGATGGGTATCTTTATTTAATTGATATTATTTGGTTTTGTTTAATGACGCAAAGATTAATTGTTAGCTATATCATTTAACTCACTTTATTTTTTCTTTTTAGCATTTATTTTTATTTTTTTCACAGAATTATTTATGGTACATAGTGATAATGAATGAGGGGCATTCCCACCACCAGTGTTGTCCTCTCTCCACCCCGTTCCCAGCATGCATCCCATATCTCCCTCCTTTTCCCCCCAGAATACTAGTGTAACTGGTCTCCACTTTACAGCGTTTAGCCCACTTTATTAAGAAAACCTCTTTTATTCATGGCAGCTTACAACACTGCATATTTAAAAGTGTTCGTAAGAAAGATCATCTGATTCTAACTGAAATAAAACTAGGAATTTGAGCAGAATGTAATTGTCTGAATTGAGATATTATCACCATGCCAATTAATATTTGTGACCTACCTTTTACCGAAATGGTCAAACAGATCTTCACTGACCTTTCAAAGAAATGTCTTACCACCTCCTTCAGCCTTACTCTACAGAGCCATTTCCACAATGGAGCAGTCTCTGGAAGGAGAATATCTCCAGCACCATAAAGTGCCAAAATCTCCAGTACCATTTAAGTGACAAATTCAGCACCTCTTGGAGTTCCATTCATGTCAACTGTGGTGATCATCCAGTTGAGATTACAAAATATCCTGGAATATCAGAATACTAGAGGACATGTTGTAAAATGATCACTTGACATGTATGTAAAGTTTACTAAACTTTCCCAAAAGCCTTCTCAACTTAAGGTATGGCCAATATCATTACATATATAAATATATTTAATATATAACTTTAAATAATATTAATGTATAAATATGTTTTTATTTATTATTTTTATATATTTTTCTTTCTTTTGGGCTAAGCTCAGAAATAAAATGGAACAGTTTATTACAATATTGGTGGCTTAATACTTTTCAGTCAGCAGGATCCCTGGATCATTTTTTGTTATTGTGAAGCATTTTTAAAAATCAAAAAATCAGGGGCCGGAGCAGTGGTACAATAGTATGGTGTTTATCTATCACACAGCTGATCCAGGATGATGGTAGTTCAAATCCGGCATCCCATATGGTCCCCAAGCCAGAAGTATTCTGAGCACATAGCCAAGAATAACCCCTGAGTGTCACCAAGTGTGGCCCAATAAAACCAAAAATAAATAAACCCAAAATCAAAAAATAAAGTAATTTTAGGGTCAGAAAAGTAGTACATTTGACTTGCTTATGGCTGGCTGGGTTTGATCTCTGACATCCCATAGGGTCCCAGGTCTGCCTGAGAGCAGATCCATGAGTGGTCCCTGATCGCTGCCAATGTCCTGGCCCCAAAATAAACAAACAAAAATATCAAATACTTCCTTCTAGGCCCTTTCTGCCCTCTCTTTTTAAGAAAACAAGATTTCCTGGGCCTGATTGATAGCACATCAGTAGGGCATTTGCCTTGCCTGTGGCCAACCCCTGACAGACCCATATTTGATCCTGGTATCTATACTCCCAGAGGAGAAACCCCGGAGTAACTTGGTGTGGCTCAAAAACAAAAACAAAACAAAAGAAAAAGATGTAGGGCCAGAGAGATAGCCTGGTGGTAAGGTGTTTGCCTTGCATACAGAAGGTTGGTGGTTCGAATCCCGGCATCCCATATGTTCCCCCTGAGCCTGCCAGGAGCGACTTCTGAGCATAGAGCCACGAGTAACCCCTGAGTCCTGCTGGGTGTGATCCAAAACCTAAAAAAAATTTAAAAAAAAGAAAGAAAAAAGAAAAGAAAAGAAAAATAAGTAAACATGGTTTCCATGGACTATTTATTAATGTCTTGACCTCTCTATAGCTAGTAGATGGTGTGTGGTATTATCATGCTTTAATATTGAGAAAATAGGTTTTTCAGAGCATATTTATGCATATCCATTGAACTGTTTACTTGCCAGATATTAGCCAAAACCTGAGGGATAAATTTCAATGAAATGCTTCATCATTATTTTTCTTTTCTTTCTTTTAGGGCCACACCCACTGAGACTTAGGGAGGGCTTCCTTCGAAGGTTTTTAAATTTATTTTTAGCCTATTAATAGTATTGGATAAGGATTTTGCTTTTGTTTGGTTTGGGTATTTTTTTTTTGTACCTTGAATTTTTTTTCTCTCAGTGTAATTATTTGGGGATTATCTTAAACTATTCAGAGTGTGAAAATGTAATCATAGAATATTCTACTTGCCAAATTTGCAAGCTGATGGCCTAGAGGCTATTTCCAGCTTGAAGATATGCTTATTTTTGGTAGATGTGGTTTTTATAATAGTGTTAGGAGTAAAATGATGGAAATTTCAAATTATGTGGATTTTTGAATTTTTAATTACAAAATATCTTTATTAATTTATGCTGTTTTATTTTATAATTGATTGAGATTCTATTATCTCTGTTATCTCCAATAATTTTTATGCACAAAATCCTAACACCAAACTCATCACCAGTGTATCCACCTTGCTCCCTTAAAGACTCCACACTTAGTAAATAGCCAAGATTTGGAAAAAGATCAAATGTCCCAATATGTATCACAAAGTCGTAGTAGGGCCAGAGTGATAGCACAGCAGTAGGGTGTTTCTTTTGCACACAGCTGACCCAGAACAGACCTGGGTTCAACGCTGTCCATCGCATATTGTCCCCTGAGCCAGGAGCAATTTCTGAGCACATAGCCAGGAGTAACCCCTGAGTGTCACCAGATATGGCCCAAAAGCCAAAAATAAAGTCATAGTAGACATACAGTTAGCACAATAACTTCATGTTTCATTCATACCATAGCACATTGTATGACTATATCTTTTCTTATAGCTCCATAAAATTCCATTTTGTATATATGCCATAACTACTTGTCTTGATGTTGACTATTTGTTTTTTTTCCATGTTCTTATTATTCTAAGTGCTATGGTGAACATAGAGGTGTGTGTGTGTGTGTGTGTGTGTGTGTGTGTGTGTGTATGTATGTGTATCCTTCCAAATTAAAGATTTGTGTTCTTGGGAAAGATATGAGGAAGTAAAATTGCTGGGTAATATTGGAATTCTATTTTAAATTCCACATATATATATCTATTCTATTTTCATAAGGGTTGAATAAGTCCACAATCCTAACAAAAGTGAATTAGGTTTCTTTTATCATTGCCTCCCTGCCAACACTGGTTATTTCCATTCTTTCTTACATATTCCATGAGATGGTGTCTTGTGTTTTAATTTGGTTTTTTTTTTTCCCTAAGAATAGGTGATAATGATACTTTCATATGTCTGCTGGTAGCCAATTCTGACTTCATTGGAGAAATATCTATTCATCTGTTCTCCCCATTTTTGGATGAAATTGTTGTTTTTGACCTATGTGGGTGATATAAATATATATAAGTATATATAGTATATTATTCCTTTATATAAGATTGTGTGCAAATAATGTCTCCCATTCAGCAGTGTCTTTTCTGTGCCCTTCTTAATTAATCTATCTCATATGATGATCACAACCACCTACGTACTTGTCTTGTATCTTAAGGAAAAGGGAAGTACATTAAAACAGTTAATAGAGATCACATGACTTTTAAATTTCTAGAACTGCAACTTCCAAAGCACAGACTCTTACACTAAATTTTGCAAGAATTTGGGATAACACTTCACAATTTCATTTCTCCTTCCACATCCCTAGTAAATTAATTAATTCATGCATTAAAGTGGAAGAGGAAAAGGGAAACTTTTAATTCATTTCCTCAATTGCTATACTACATCATCATTTTGCTTTTTAGAATTGAAATCAACAGTACCTATGTGGAATTTTGTAATTCTTCTGGAGAAGCTCTGAACTCTAATTTATATGTGACTCGTAAAAGTTACTAGAAGATTGGTATCATGTGGCCTTTTTTTTTTCTGTCATTGACAGTGTATTTTCAGTCCTCTTGTTGCACAGCTGTATGGAGCTCAAGTTGTAATAAAAGTGGTTTAGTACAAACCATACATATATCATGGTCTTTGATTTCCCCCTAGACTTTGAAAATCTCTCTTAATTATCTGCCTGAAGGCTTGGAATTTCTTTGCCAATTCTAGCTTCATTTACTGGATTGTCACCAGAGCACTTCTTTTTTTTTTTTTTTTTTTGGTTTTTGGGTCACACCCGATGACGCTCAGGGGTTACTCCTGGCTATGCACTCAGAAGTCGCTCCTGGCTTGGGGGACCATATGGGACGCCGGGGGATCGAACCGCGGTCCGTCCTAGGCTAGCGCAGGCAAAGCAGGCACCTTACCTTTAGCGCCACCGCCCGGCCAGAGCACTTCTTTAGAGGAATTTCTTCAAAAGTAGAAATTGACCACAAGTCCTCAAGCTGAGGAAGGCCCACAATAGTGATAGAAATGACTTAAAACTTATCCAGTAAAAAGTCTCTTCAGAAAAGGTATGTTAGGCCCATGCTGTAAGAAAACTTGCAAAAAATGGGTATAATAGAAGCAAAGAGACAATGTTAGGAAAATAATTTGACTGAACAAGTCCCTCAGTGAGAAAATGGCTTCCAAAGTCTTACTTGCTTCATCAAATATATTTGGTCAGACATTAATTTGAGCATGCATGCCTACAAGAGTATTTTACTCAAGAAACAAAATAAAGTCCTCTCAAATGTAAGTGTATCTTGTCCAATTGATGAATAGATGAATGAAAATAAGGCATGATTAGAATAAAATGGTTGACATCACATCACTGCCAACCCCCACGATCCAAATTTACCACCACCCTGACTTCCCATCTTTGTGGTATGTTGCTGTCTGACCACTTGTACTTTAGTAAATTTTCCATTCTTCAGACTCATTCTAAAACATCAGGTCTTACTGGGTCTTGAATCTACCAATTTGTATTCTAGATTATTTACCAGGAGCCTGTAGGCTTTCAGATTCTGACAAAATATAAATGTATATACATATGTATGTATATATTAGCTCTTCTGACTTTGTGACTTGTCACCTGCAGTTCTTGGTATATGAGACTTATTATCATGGCATATTTTCTTACAATATTTCTGTATCATACATAAGGTTATATAAACACATACATATGTGTGGGGTTCTCTTTCTTTGGAAGACCTTCACTGATGCATTGGACCATTCATGCAAAATTTCAAGTATCACACCTTCTATCTCCTGGGGCAGATACCATGTAGAAATAATGTGCAAAAGGTATACTAAATGAGTGGCTTTGACGGGTAAAATCGAGTGGAAAGTTGTGGAGTAGGAAGGGACTGTTTAGTCCATGATATAGATCCTAAACATGGGGAAAAAAAGGGAAATCAAAGAATTGTGTAGGAAGAATTTTAGACCACAGCACAGTTCCAAGTAAATTATGACCATGCTAATGGGGAGTCCCCAAGACAAAATTGCTCATTTGGAGAATCCTACTTCAGAAATGCCACAGGCAGCTGTGTGGTCACTACAAGCGAATTCAAATTAAGACAGATAGAGGGTCTCAATCAGCTGTGCCCATGTCAACTTTTCCCATAGGATCTGAGCAGAACACCTGACTGGTATATTCTAGCATACCCTTTAGATATTAGAGTAACTAACATAATTTGTGAAGTGATAAACTATTTACACTGGATGGACAAAATGTTTTTTAAGGAGAGATTCTGGTAACATATCTTAGAACATGTGTTTTGACTTATATATTCACCAAAGTCAAATCTTGGCGTTTTTTTTCTTTTTTGTTTTGTTTTGGGGTTCTGCTTACTGGTTCTGTGCTCGGGATTATTGGTGGTACTCCAGAAACCAGCCCAGGTCAACAGCATGAAAGGCAAGTTCCGTGCTCTCTGTAGCCCTCTCTCTTAGAATCTTTTTCAGTAACAAACAAGACTGAATAAGTTAAAGAAGGATATTAGTGGCTATCCATGGAAAGGAGGAAAATGGACTGTTTGCTCTTTCCGGATCACCAGTATAAAAACAGTAGACATCTGACATGTTGAGTGTTGGGATGCGGACCTTCTACTGAAGCCAATTCAATGGTCATTTGATGTATGCTTTACTTGACAGACCAATAGTTGAGACCCAGGATTTCTGGGTAGTTCAATAGAGTTGGCAGATATCAGCTCCCGTTTGTTGGAACTGAAAATCTTTCTTGGGTTAGCAGGGAAAGATAATGTACACCTGTTTTTCTGACAAGCCAAATTGTGCTTTTTTTTTTTAATGCTTTTAAATAAAGTTCTTTTTTTTAATGTATCCTTTAAAATAAAAAATTTTTAGTAATCCAGAAAATGTGTGTGGGCTGGGCTTCCCCTGAAAACATTCCACTTTTTCAAATGTAAGTGTTCAAATCTACAAATTATGAGAACTATCGTTTAAAGTTTGTTAAACACACAAACACACAAAATACAACACAACACAAACAACCCAATCATTTATTTGGATGAAAACAGACGATACAACATGCAAATCAAACAGGACTTTGAACATCATATTTTTTGTTAAATATAGGGAAGTTGAAACACAGATATATGGGCAATTGCCATAATTATATAACTAGTGTTTGTAGTCAAGGGAAATATGGAACCCAGGGCTTAGTTTTCAAAGTTCTGTGTACAATGCAGCATAGTTTTCTTGTAAAACTTCTCTACTCTTCAAATTCTACAACTTAAACATAAATTGACTTGGCCAAATTTTTTTATAATCCTGTTTCTGGGAAATTGTCATTTTTTCTAACTTAGTGTTATGTATGACCATTTTAGAAAAAGAAAAAAGAAAAAATAGAAGGTGCCATTGCTGCAGTAACCTTTACTGATGCCTCTACCTTGGCAATGGACTATCAAGAAGCCACTCATAACTCTATGCCAGAAAGATTAAGAAGCTGAGCCCCCTAAATCAAAGTTCTAACTTGGAGGGTCAATGCTTGTTTACTCATGTGTAAGATTCTAGCAGCTGCTTGTGTGTAGATTTTCAAATTTCTCAGAGAAAGAAGAAAGCTTAGCAATTATAAAGAAGGAAACAGCACCAGAAAAAGGCAAGTTAAGACTGGAATTCACACCTTCTGGCCTTAGTTGCGGATGATTGTCTAGAATAAAATGCTTTTGATGAGTTCAATGGTGAGGTTCTTAATTTAGAGCAAGTCAGTACAAATTAAATTGTGTCAAAACTCGGAGCCCATTGCCATTGATAATTAGTATTAATACTTTTCACCTGTTTCATGCATGTTTCTAAGTGAAATGAATACCCCACTTACTAAGCTATTGGCTCACCTTCACCAGGTTATTTCAAAGAAACAAATAACATTCAAATCTCTATGGTTTATGGTTACAGAGGCTGATTTCTAGAGTATTGGTTAGGATATTACATTTATCATATGACATCAAGAATGCTGTCTGGATCAAATGAAAAGATCTGACATGTGATATATAAATCTATGGCAAAAATTGCACAATGATTTTGAAAGCCTCTGCTCAAATATGGCATCTGCAATTTACACTCATTGGTTAAAGCCAGTAATATGGGTAAGCCTTATGGTAATGAAATTAGCACAATATATTTGGCAATGAGTAGAGAATAGTATTTTGTGCACACACATACATATTACCATGGAAGATGACAAAATATTTGAAATATTTATGTATACCATAATTGTAACCATCTTTTTAGATTTATGATTTCTTTTAATCTTCACAAAAACACTCATAAGATCAGTAAAAATATCACCACATCTCCAAAGGTTTATGCCAGAATTTGGATTCGTAGCTGATATTTAAACACACTGGTCAGGCTCAAGAGTAGACAGTGGATAAGTAGGTTATGTTGGTTTTCATTATGTTGGTTTTTATTTGCCTTTAATCCAGTAAGCGTCTTGCATACTTGGTCTCTCCCCCTCTTCCTATATGAGTAGTCAAGTTTGCTTAACACCTAATGCCAAAACTTCAGTCATCTGTTAATTTTACCTGCATTGTCATATTCATTCATTTATTTAAAAATATATATTGAGCATTTGTGAGCAGGATGATACAAAGTAGTTGTTGGGGAGTCAGAAATTAATTAGAAATAGATGATGGAGCTTGGAAAGGCATGGTGGTGCTAGAGGTAAGGTGTCTGCCTTGCCAGTGCTAGCCTAGAACAGACCGTGGTTCCATCCCCTGGCGTCCCATATGGTCCTCCAAGCCAGGAGTGACTTCTGAGTGCATAGCCAGGAGTAATCCCTGAGCATTATTACCGGGTGTGGCCCAAAAACCAAAAAAAAAAGAAAAAAAAGAAACAGAAAAATAGATGATAGATCTTGTTCTGAGAATCTTAGGATCTGTATATCTAAAATGTATGAAAAAATGTAAGTCATAAACATACATGAGACCATTATTAGTAGAAAGTTCCAGTAATACGTTCATTATTCTGTGGAAAGAAACTTGAGAAAAGATGACAATGGCTTCTGTTCTTTAGATTTAGAACATGAGAAGATGGAAGTGGGTCTCAAGGCATAGTGGCAGGGGGTGTGGTCCTTTGATGGTGGCAACATACAATAATATAAAACCTATAAACTTTTCTGTATTTTTTAAAAGTTTATTTGAAAGGACATAAAGATAGTAACAGAAAGTCAATGCTTTTAACACCACCAATTGTGGCCCAAAACCCAAATATATAGATGTAATAATATAAATTTATTTTGTCTGGGTGCTGGCAAAGGGGATTGCACCGCATCCAGTACTTTGGCCACTTCTGTGCAGGGATCACTCCTTATGGTACTTAGAGGTCCATATACAATGCTGAAAATCAATTCAGGGCCTGCAAGGCAATAACTTTAACCCTTGTACTATATCTTCAGTCTCTAAACCATAAACTTTAATATTAGTGGAACCACGTTACCAAAACTTAGAAATAATTTTAAATGCCTTGGATAAGGAAATGTGCTATTTTGTATTAAATATTGTTGGGGACTGACTTGTTTGAGGCCATTTTGCTGTTCTCTCTGCCATAGCCCAGCTTTTCACCTAAAAGCAATATGCAGTCTTGCTGTAAAATTTTGAGCTAAGAGAAAAGAATGTGTAGCTGCAGGACATAATTTAGCTCTAAGCCCGGAGGAGAGTAAAAGCTGCCTGGTACCTTATCAGAAACTAGGCCTCACTCCTTAAGACCACATTCCGGAGTGAACTAGGCTGTTATCAATAAGTGTATGCTACATTGTCTGTTCAAGATCACTGAGGCAAGCACATATTGCACCATTTCCTGATAGTCAAGCAATTAGGAATGCAGCTAGAAGGACACTAGAAGTTTCCATTGAAACAGCACGTTCAGCATAGCTTGAAGGTCATCCAGCCCCTAGCCCACTGCCCACTTCCTTATGAGCCTTCGCGCCAAAAGTATGATTGACAGCACCTTTGTACTGCCCCCTTCTCCTTCACTATAAAAGAAGGAGTTGTATTTCAATAAACGCCTTTGAACAGTGAAATATTGTCTTAGGCCATTTATTATTAACCTCTCTTAAATTTCTTACAGTGTGGTTGTGCTTCTACTCAGCAAAATAGAAGTGCGGTCGTCTGAGAAGCCTTCCCAGCTAATTCCTGCTGGCCGGGCCCCTCTGGGGGGCTTCTGGACCCTGCAAAATATCTTGAAAAAGAACTTTATATTTAATAGTTGTTAACTCATCTTTTCAAAGGAGAAAAATTGACTCAGATAATATGCACTTGCCCATTTCCCCAATGGGGGTATTGAAGGGAAATGTACGAGGTGGGTTGCAGAGCAGAACCTTTCTTTCCATCTATGTCCAGTCTCAACAATGCAAGACAAAAGTGAAGCACTTTGTCATCCTATTTTAAACTGCTTTTCCTATGCTGAGCCAAACTATCTGTGGTGATTAGGGACACATCTCTTTTTTTTAGTGGGGATGTGTGTTTTTATACCCAAGTGATGCTTAGGGGCCACTCCTGGTTCTAAGTTCAAGGGCCACTTTTGACTCTGTGGATGCACCTAGAGTGACCTTCAGGACCACTTAAGGGAACCTGAGTCTCTGCCATAGTATGTGCTAGGCAATCAGCTTAAACTTTTGTACTATCTCTCTGGCTCTAGTAATGAATATTTTGAGTGGTAGGGTTTGGTTTTCAGAACACACGTGGTAGTACTCAGAGCTTACACCTGTCTCTGTGTTCAGGGGATCATGGGTCACTCAGATACAAGGCAAAGTGTTCCACCCACTGTATTATTTCTCCTGCCTCAGAAATGAATGTTTTTATAATTCCTTCAATAATACTTAACACAAATATTGCATCACATTTGTTAAAACATTTGTTAATTTGATCAAAATTGTCTTCTAAAATTTATAAAAATATTTCAAAATTCTATTTGGCTTTCCTCCTTTTAAAATACATAGATACCATTCACTTCAAAAAATGAAAGCAAATTTCTTGTCTTTCAAAATCTTACAGTCCACAGGGGACTGGAAAGTGGTAGAGGTGGAGGTGGAAAGATAGTGGATAAAGGCAATTGCCTTGCATGCAGATGACCTGAGTTCCATCTGGAGTTCCATCCCATATCTTCCCCTGAGTACCACCAGGAGAGATTCCTGAGTGCAGAACCAGGAATAAGAGGAATAAGAGCCTCAGCGACCTTGGGTGTGGCCCCCAAATAAAAATAAACTAAACAAAGAACAAAAGCTTGACAGTGTACAGCAAAAAATACTGGGAAGAAAATAGAATTCTTGCTAGAAAATAGTTTTCATTCATTTATTTATTCAGTCAACAATATTTCATAAGCAACCATGATAAGCTCATTATATCATATGCTTTAGGGCTAAAACCACAAACAGTAGGCACACATTACTATCTCCATGGAATCTTCATCCTGCTGAATATGCAAAGGGAAGTAGTGAGAACTGAAAAGCTAAATTGTGCATTTATGGAGGAAGATGACCTTCATTCTTAGGCTGATAAATCTAATTTGATTCCCGCAGATCAAAGGAGTCATGGAAAGTCTTGTGCAAAGAAGACACAAAGAGCTAGGAATTGAGGGTTGGGGGTAGAAGTGTAACTGGGGGAAAGAATATAGAGTTGGGGATGAAACAGAAAGGAATGGGAAGCAATATATGCTGGTGTTCAGTAGATTGAAAAGCAGGTTTGAATCAGGATAGTTCAAGAAAATTCAAGGTACCAGATTCCCACAAGATAAACTAACAAGAGAGAAATATGATTATTTAGATGGGTGGAGATGGGATGAGGGGATGTAAAAAAGGAAATCACAGTTGCTAACTACTAGGTATGACCTAAGTCTGAAAGGAACAAGATGTTTTAACCCAGGGTGTACACTAATTTCTACTCCATCTGACTCTAGCCTGGATAGAGTAAGGGGGGAGCAAGTAATTTAAACTCTCTTTCTTTTAAGTGATTTATATGTAAAAGTGCAATGCCTAACCAAAAGATATGTATAATGCACCAAACTTGGCCTACATTCTTTTTTTTAATTTTTATATTTAATTATGAGAACAAGGATGCAAAGAAAGAGGACAAGGTAAAGTTACAGTGGAAGGACAATCACCCATAACATAATTCTCAGAAGTCCCCTTGCTGATATCTTACCTTTGAAATTTCAGCCAAAGAACATTAAGATAAATAAGACAGAATCCATGTACAATTACTTTGTCCCTCAAGTCCCCAGATTGTAACACATCATAATATTTCTTAACAGCACACAAGGCAATCTAAAGCCATAAAACTTACGTAACTCCTTAAACATTACAGGCATAGTATTTTCTTACATTTCCATATACATGCATATTAGCTTAAGTTAACCTCAAATTTTAAGTGAGTTCTTTTTAAGGATTAGAGTCAAAGGAGCACAGTAAAAATGGTGTTAGAGTGGCAATTGTTTGCATAGGCCCACCATTGGCCTACATTCTTATGAATACGTTTGGTAGGATTGTTTGACTCATATGGAAAAATGAACTGTCTGAGGACATTCATCCCAAAAAGAGATATTGAGTGGATAATTACAAAATTGGGAACCTTAGATAAATCTCTGAATTAATTAATAATTCTAATATCTTATTGTTAGACATCTTATTGCTGAATATCTATCTTATTGCTTGCATTTTGAGTAGACAATCAGAAAAGCAAAAGCTTTTCATGATCCTTCATATTGTCATATAGTGTTTTCACCTTTTTTTTGATCATTTACTGTGAGAAACCTTTGGCTTGCTTGAAACCCATCGAATCCCAGTCAATTCTCACAGCAAGCCTATGAGGAAGCTATGCATATCATCAATATTTAAAAAATAGAGAAACTGTGATTTAACTGCTTTTACCCACCTGCCTACCTGTAGGGCCCCAGGTTCTGGACAAGGAGGGAGGCCATTTTGCAATGGGCCACATGTTGTAGACATCTTGGGCTTCTCTTTCTCAAGCCTAAATTTCCATTCACTCTGCCCTGAGATACGTAGCCATACCAGGTAGTCTATCTCAAAAGGAAATGAGAGAGCAGTAGGAAGGTACCCTAGACAACTGCCAATAAATTTAAAGATCACCAGAAGCTAGAACCCCCTCATCTCCTCCCTATATAAACTGACTTGTGACCTTGGTAAAGATGGCCTCAGAGAGATGGCCCTGGCTAGCCAGTTTGGGGAATCAAGTCTTGCTTTGCTTTATTTCAATGGTGCTGTCTGTCCTTCAACTTAGGACCCTAACACATCTATATAGCTAATGAAAAGCAGAATTTGAATCTGGGTATCTCTGACTCTGAAATCATGCCCTTCTATGTCTAGAGGTGGGGCTTTATGTCATTTAAGAGCTCCCCACTGCACTTCATACACACACACACACACACACACACACACACACACACACACACACACACCAAACAAACCCTCCCTATCACATGGCTGATCCTGATGTGAACCAGATCAGATTTTGCTTATTTTGCTGAGACCAATCATTCAGCCAAATCATAGTGACAGTAGCTCCATGAGCAGCTCCTTTGTTTCAGAAGTCATGTGTTCTGGTGATTTCTTTTTCAAAATGCCTTTGGGACCAGGCACTAATGGTATGGAAATATACCAGTCTTAGAGTTCAGATGAAAGTTGGTCCTTGCTGTTTACTACCTGTGTGATTTGAGGGCAGTTCCTCAACCTTTTTAATTTCTCTTTTTATTTGCCCCTAGCTCAGAACAAACAAGGAAAGTCTGCAGAAGGAATCACTGTATGAATTGTAGTTCTTCTCAACGACACCCTATCCTAATAGTGCCCAACTGGAAGATTAGGGAAATCCTAAAAGATATCAAAGTCACAGAAAGGTCCCATGGGAAGTATTCTGCCTGGCCCTCTAATTAGACAACTTTGAACTTACGTTATGTAAAAATCGATTTTTAACTTCTTTTGTTTCCCAGGGAAGACATATTAAGTCATTTTCCACTCAAGAAAAAGTGTCACATTCACAGTTCTGCCCCCTCTCTTTGGATGTTAATTTTAGCATTACCTGTGCCAGATTACAGGCTCCTGATCTCCAGCAAACCCTCCTTAGAATAGAAAGGAGGCAGCTCTCTGAGTCATTTAGCAGTTTCACATCATGCATGTTAATAGCCATGCCATTTTTCAGTGTAGGTGTTCTGGCAACAAAGCTGATGGTAGGATTTTTTCCTAATTGTTTTCTGTTTTAGAAGCTGAGAAGTTGGCTTCACAAAGCCAATGATCCCATGATTTCGAGGTCAGCTAGTATTTGGGAAGAATTTGATATTATTTTTTTAACAACTTTATTACATACATGATTTGTTTGGGTTTCAGTAGAATTTGATATTATTAAGAGAATCACGATGGGCATCATTCTGGGGAGAAGTCTATTTCTCATTCTAAGCTGGTTCGTTAAAAAATATTAAGTCATTCCAGGGAGAAACAACATGCCTTTTTGTGAACAGTCACATCTCACTTACACAAGTCTCCCAAGCACATTATTTTCTGGTTTTCCTTTCTTCTCCCTTTAATATATGATCTGGCCTGTGGAAGAAGACACCAAAAATGCCAGGGCAGTGGAGCGAATAATCAGCATTTACTCCTGGCTCTGCCACATTTTCTAACCAGAAGGACAGCTGAGTTGAATGAGGAGGGGTTCCCTCTGCTTGGCTTTGTGCAGCAGGCCTGCCAAGCATTACTATTCCAGCCCTTAAACCTGTGCCAGACTGCTAATGTCTTAATGCTTATTCAAGTGTCAGGGAGTGCTGGCAGATGTCAGAGAGAATGGGAGGCTGTCAATAAGGAAATTACTTACATTCACAGGGTGATTGCAGCAGTCTGTCAGGTAGCGTTTGAGAAGATGTCAGGCTGAAAAAAAGGTGGGGGGGGGGAGGTGGCAGCAAACAGCATCAGGGAGGAGCTCTCTTCTTCAACCCACTCCCAATAGAACTTGTTTGTATATATTTTCTTTTCATTTCTAGATCTAAACCCTACAGCTAGCAGTCAAACATCACAAAAGAACAAAAACCTGTTTCCTCTTTCTGGAGCTCCCAGAGGCAATGGGTGATCCAGGCCTTTGTTTTTTGATGCACAGCCAATAATTCAGGATTTTTGTTTTAATAGTTTAGTAGGAAACACTTTCTTGGTCATTAGGAAATACATATATATTTCAGAGTATTTGTTTCATCCAATAACTATTTACTACTACCACATGCTGGCTATGGTAAATAACCCAATAGCTAGATGAAAGCAGGACAGATATATATTTTGGTTTTGGTTTTTTGGGCCACACCCAGTGACGCTCATGGGTTAATCCTGTCTATGCACTCAGAAATCGCTCCTGGCTTGGGGGTCCATAGGAGATGCTGGGAGATTGAACTGCGGTCAGTCCTAGGTCAGCCGCGTGCAAGGCAAATGCTTTACTGCTTGCACCACCGCTCCGGCCCCAGGACAGATACTTTAATAAAACACATTCTCTAGGGCCAGGGAAATGGCTCAAAGGGAAGAAGATGCAGTGTTTGATCCCTGCACTTAAGAGTCCCTTGAGCACTGCTAGGAGTGTCCCAAACCACTGCTGGGTGTGGTCTTCAAAAGAAATAAATTAAATCCATGCTCTAAACATATGGTCTAAGGAATGAAAGTCATCCTCCTTGCTGTGTGATTTTAAGATTAAAGAAACTGAACTGAGTAAAATCCCACCCCTGTGTTTATTTTTTTTCAATTCCTTTATATACCTGGGTTTAATGGGAACCTAAGAGACAACCAAGGTAAGAGGCTGGGAGGCTATCTTGCTTTTAGAAGCTGTTCTCTATTCCAGAGTTGCTATGTTAATGCTATTTAGTGCCTCCTTATGGATCTACAGCTCTATTACTGTCTCCTTTCCTGACTGTTTTTTACTACTTTTACCTTGAATCTTTGTGTATTTATTCAACAGCAAAAGAGCCAAAACACTGCTACTGTTAATTTATAGTGTTGCAGATAACTTAGATGAAGTGGGGAGGAGAGAGGCAATAGCCTCAAGAAGAGGTCTGCATCTCTGCTACCACTTCAGTCATTTGGGTTTAGGACCTGGAGAAATCTGATGAGAGTCTCATCAGCTTACAGGGTACAGACCTCACCTCTCACCAGCCCCAGGGTTTATCATCAAACTTTTCACTTGTTCTTTCAGGCATCGGAGAAGAACACTGCCAGCTGATTTCTCAGGGCACTATGAGACACAGACTGGAGCAAGAAATTTCTTTAAGCAGGAAAAGAAAGCCAGTCATAAACTCTTATCCAGGTTTTCCAGGAAGATCACTTTCCCATGCAAAAAAGAATGTCAGGAAGGAGCCAAGTAGTGAAGTTGAAACTAGTTTTATTGGGAAATGAAGGGCGAGAAAGAGAAGTGTGTGTGAGAGAGAGGGGGAGGGCAGGAGGGAAGGAGGGAGAGAGAGAAAGAGAGAGAACATGGGCTTCTTCAGAGTGAAAAAGAGAAAGTCCACATCCCTAACAGAGATGTGGACTACTTCCTCAGAACTGGGAAATGCATGTCTTTGGCTCTGCCAGCTAGTGTTTATATACTGTTTTCTCAAACTGTTCCTCAGTGACTCTTGCTAGGGTGGTTGCCAAGGAAGTGAGCTTGGAGCTTTAAATCTCTTTGAGAGTCTTTACATGACCTTGTTCTCCAGGTAGAAAATCCTCCCAATGGGTTTAGTAATCTTCTGGGTCTGGAATTCTGCACCTCCATGCTATTCTGGTCTCTAGTTAGGAGGTCTTATGCCTCAAATGCCTTCATGCCTCTAATTGAGGTTCCAGGCAGTGTTTTCCTACCAATCCATAATACATCCATCCCCTACAGCAACACTTAGATAATAAGAACAAGGCAAGTGGAGGGAAAAACCTGTGCTGCTTCCAAACTTACCATCTAGGGGACTGGAGAGATGGTACAGCAGGCAGGGCACTTCCCTTGCAAACTACTGACTCAAATTCAATCCTCAGTACTGCATGTGGTCCCCTGAGACTGCCACAAATAATTTCTGGGTGCAGAACCAGACGTAAATTATGAGCATTTCCAAGTGTGACTCCAAAACAACCAAAAATTGTATTATTTAGATGAAAGATCTGACCCTTCAGGTTCACTTTAAAAATTAGAGATTCTACCCAGCATTTTATTCTGATGATGAGAAAAAGTGAATGGCAATGACTTTCTTCATTAGGGGTTTCAACAGTTGTCTACACTGTATGCTCCTAATCTCCTACTAGAAATAGTTACTTTTATTATTTTCTAATATCTCACAGAAGGAGTAAGAGAGAGGAAGTCAGCCATTTCCATTGCTTTAAGACTACTTAAGGAAAAACATATATTTTACTGATGAAAATTCCAGGGCTCAAAACTTCCAGGAGGGCAGGAATCACGGATGGATAGGGAACTTCTTCCCAGAGGAACTGAGTCTGCTAAATTCCTCAAAGTGCTGCAGCAAGGACAGCCTCAGTAAGGACCAAACCCCAAAGTTAAAGGGAGAGTAGGGCAGGGATGTGGGGGCTGTGGAAGCTAGCTTGGTTGAAAAAATGGCTCAGTATAGTCTCATGGAACCCAATTCCCAGAGCTCTTTCTCCATTCCCAAATTCATTCCCCTCTCCAGCATGAAATTAATTCCATGCTTAGGATCCTGAATCAGAAATTGACTCTCATGTACTTCCCACATTCTACTGCTCTGACTGTATATTTCGGGGTCTTTTCTCCATCAGATTTTATCCTTGTCCTGAACAAAGGTTCTTGGCATTTTAAAATAGCTTCTGAACTTTGAAGTGCTCTGCCCAGAGGGCAGGCACCAGCACATTTTTGTTTAAAAAAAAAAATGTGACTTTACTTAGACTGTCTCAGAGGGATTCTTCCAGGAACACCTCACATTTCAGGAAATAGTAAAGTTTCTGTAACCTTAACTCACAGGCTTTTCTTCGTTTCTTTTATTAAGACAAAGCACAGGCAATCAGATCTCAAGCTTTCTTCGGTCCACATGCTATCCCTAAATTACTTTTCTTGTTTACAGGTTTAGGTTCTCAATCCTCACCCCACATGATCCTTTTATTTATTTATTTTTTTTACAAATCAACCCAGTCTTTTCTTCTCTCTGATGATTTATTATTCCGGTTAGGGAAAAAGTGCATAAACTCATCTAGACATCTTTAATGATGAATACTAAAATACTTTTTGATAAAATAGAAAACATGAAATGAGCAGACATAAACAATGTCAGTAGATAATCTTGGGGTGTAATGTCAGAAAACAGTAACAAAACAGTAGCACTTATTTTATGTTTGGCTTACTTTTAACAACAGACTATTCATTTCATTAATGAAAAGAAATAACCATTTATACAGTGTATTTTCTTCTTTTTTTGGGGGGGGGGGGTTTGGGCCACATCCGGCATTGCTCAGGGGTTACTCCTGGCTGTCTGCTCAGAAATAGCTCCTGGCAGGTACGGGGGACCATATGGGGCACCGGGATTCGAACCAACCACCTTTGGTCCTGGATCGGCTGCTTGCAAGGCAAATGCCGCTGTGCTATCTCTCTGGGCCCTCTTTTTTCTTTATTACAATAATTGCTGTCATTCTAAAACTTTTTCTTTCTTTCTTTCTTTCTTTCTTTCTTTCTTTCTTTCTTTCTTTCTTTCTTTCTTTCTTTCTTTCTTTCTTTCTTTCTTTCTTTCTTTCTTTCTTTCTTTCTTTCTCTTTCTCTCTTTCTTTCTTTCTCTCTCTCTTTCTCTTTCTTTCTCTCTCTCTTTCTTTCTTTCTTTTCATTCATTCTTTCTTTCTTTCTTTCTTTCTTTCTTTCTTTCTTTCTTTCTTTCTTTCTTTCTTTCTTTCTTTCTTTCTTTCTTTCTCCTTTCTTTCTTTCTTTCTTTCTCTTCTTTCTTTCTTTCTTTTTCTTTCTTTCTTTCTTTCTCTTCTTTCTTTCTTTCTTTCTTTCTTTCTTTCTTTCTTTCTTTCTTTCTTTCTTTCTTTCTTTCTTCTTTCTTTCTTTCTTTCTTCTTTCTTTCTTTCTTTCTTTCTTTCTTTCTTTCTTTCTTTCTTTTCTTTCTTTCTTTCTTTCTTTCTTTCTCTTTTCTTTCTTTCTTCTTTTCTCTTTCTTCTTTCTTTCTTTCTTTCTTTCTTTCTTTCTTTCTTTCTTTCTTTCTTTCTTTCTTTTTTTTCTTTCTTTCTTTCTTCTTTCTTTCTTTCTTTCTTTCTTTCTTTCTTTCTTTCTTTCTTTCTTTCTTTTCTTTCTTTCTTTCTTCTTTCTTCTTTCTTTCTTTCTTCTTTCTTTCTTTCTTTCTTTCTTTCTTTCTTTCTTTCTTTCTTTCTTTCTTTCTTTTTTTCTTTCTTTCTTTCTTTCTCTTTCTTTCTTTCTTTTTTTTTTTTTTTTGTTTTTGGGTCGCACCTGGTGGCGATCGGGGGTTATTTCTGGCTCTGAGTTCAGAAGTCGCTCCTAGCATGCTCAGGGGGATCATATGGGATGTCCAGATCGGAACCACTGTCTATCCTGGGTTACTCCAGGCTCTGCACTCAGAAATCGCCCCTGCAGGCTATGGGGACCATATGGGATGCCAGGATTCAAACTGGGGTCCTTCCTGTGTTGGCCTTATGTAAGGCAAATACCTAACCATTGTGCTATTGCGCTGGCCCCAAACTTTTTTTCTTTTATCCTATTTACTAAGTAGATACTTGTCACAAAAAAAAAAGAAAAGAAAAAAATTAAAATAACATTAACAGTACATTAAAGTAACATTAAGTACTTACTACACACTGGGATAAACCCTTTGCATGATCTCACTGTAAAATTTTAAAAGGGTCTCTTATCTCCTCTACCTTCTTACTTTACAGAATGAGATTGAGATTTAGATATATTGAATAGCTCTAAGTCTGGTTTTGTAATACCAGATCAAAGATAAATTCCTCAGGAGCCTGTCTCAACTAAGAAATATTCCCCTTTCAATGCTCTTAAATTTTCCATCAATACTCCATACTGCTTATGAGGATGTACACTTTTACATATTTAAAATGATTTGATTCCTATATAGTTCCTATTTGATTCTGAATACTAATATTGTAAGAAGGGCCTGAATGCCATGGCTGTTAGGCCCTAACTCAAATGTCAGTTCTTTGCTGCAAGAGTCAGAGAATTTATTGAAGAATTACATCCTCTCAAGAGTTGAGTGCAGGCTTACCCAGAGTGAGCAGACTTGTAAGTAGGACCAATAATTTACTAGACATAACTGTACACACTCAAACAGCCAGGGTGTGGATATACTCCTGAGACAAGAGCAATGATTTCTAGGAACACATTACTAGTTTATATGATATAGGTATAAGACAGATTAAGGATGAAATATTTATGGTTTTTCAGGGTAGAAGGAGCACTTTACAGTGACTATTTTCCCAAGACACAATACCACCCAGATACTTACCATGCTTGATCATGTCTGGGACATGATCATAAAATATCATGGTGCAGACATAAATAATTTTTACTATGCAGAGTATTATGGAGATAAGCCATTTGCCTTACATGGAGTCAAACCCAGTTCAAATTCCCATATCCTATATAGTCTTTAAGAACTGCCAAGTGTGATCCCTAATTATAGAACCAAGCCATGAGCACAACTTTTCAAATTTATAGGATGATAAAGTAATAAAACATATTATTTCTCTTTTGATTTTGGGCCTCGAAATCAAAAGAGAGTTAATCTTTATCATCCTATAAATTTAGAAAGAAAATTTTATTTAAAATTATTTTAAAACTATGAGCATGTGTTATAAGTGTTTTCCAAAAATAATGTATAATATTTTCTCCTTAGAGAAATGAGCCATGTTCTCTTTATTTATTTTTTTTTACCAATAATCTTAGAACAATAATGACCAGAAAGTTGACCTGTCACCCCACAGAATCAGATTTTGCCATGCCTTAGCTGTCTAATCTATGGGTATGCTAACTGCTTCTTGTCATGTTTTCTAGACTGAAAAATTGTGACAAATTAATATTATTGTTGAGAGCTAAAGATCTCATAAAGTAAAAATGCTTAGTTACCCTGATCTTATTCTTTTTATAACTTTTCAATCTTAGAGATAGAGCTAAAGTTATTATAATTCTTTTCTTGCTTTCTCTACTCTCTCTTCCTAGTTTCTCTACTTTTCAATAACTAGGGTAATCGAATAATTTTTGTTCTGATTCACATTTTTCATGTGTT
This sequence comes from Suncus etruscus, assembly GCF_024139225.1. Lineage (NCBI taxonomy): Eukaryota > Metazoa > Chordata > Mammalia > Eulipotyphla > Soricidae > Suncus > Suncus etruscus. Next base: position 70,431,328 of record NC_064863.1, on the reverse strand, counting down.
CTAGTAAAAGTCACCTGACTAGAAATATAATTCCAGTTCTGTTTCTAATTTTTTTACAAGTTACTGAAATTACATAAATTTCCTTTTTTTCATCTCTGAAAATCAGATGAATTGTCCATGGTGCATACTTTGTAATCATTTTTCTTTCCTCTTTCTGGTTATATTTGTGTTATTATACTAGTAGAAATAGTACTATTTTCAATTTACACTTTTCAAAGTCTTTCCTATTTATTTATTGTATTATTGTAATTACATCAAAATTGTGAGATTGTGTTTAGTTAAACAATATCACTCCATTTCCAGATAGGAAAACAAAACTAAGATGGAAAGAAGGTAGATATTCTAGTATTGTCACTGAACTCCTAGAATACAAATATACTCTATTTTGACCCACAAGAATTTTGTGATTCACATTTTGAGAGGAATGGTGGTTATACCCAGCTGTGCTCAGGGCTTACTCCTGGCTCTGTGCTCAGTAGGTTGTTCACATGCAATGCAACTATTAAAACTAGGTCAGTTTCATGCAAGGCAAATGCCTTACCCACTGTATTTTCTCTCCATCCCCATGGAACATTTAATATGCACTTAATATATGCATTGCACTGAACAAACTGATAACAATATAGCAATATAGAAAGAGCTTCTTGCAGTTTTGTACTAGAATACAGACACAAAGATAACAGAAAGTCAAAAAAGGAAAATACTAAGAGACAAGTGAGTAAACTAAAATACTTTTTAATGTTTTTATTTGTCCACAAAGAAAGAAAAGGCTTTCTTTATCTGAAGTAGAATTTCCATAATCATAGATGGCCCTATCTCTCTTGAGTCCATGAAACATCATGATTCCTTTGTTATTTTGTTATTCTTTTGTTATTGTTGTTGCTGTTGTTGTTTTGAGCACACATGCCAGTACTGAGGCTTACTCCTGGCTCCTGAGCTCAGGGATCACTTTTGGAGATGTTGGATCACACCCCCACTCTGTCACTGCACGTAACATGGATGTCTCTGCTATAAGGGAAAGATTACTCCAGATGTGTCTTTTGGCTTTCCTGGTGATGTGCCTGATTTTCCCCAAGAAATAATTCAGTCAGAAGGCCCGTTGGTGGAAGTCAATCATAACCCCTGCGTGGATTACTGGCTATATTTCTGACATGGCTGCGACATTATATATCTCTTTACTTTTATTTATTTGGCTTTGCCTCCCTTGCTAAACTATAGATATTCGGCCTCAGTTTTCCTGCAGTCAAAAGAAATTTCAGTACCAAAGGAAAGCTGCTAAATCCCCCCCTGGCTAGTATATTTACAACTCAAAGGTCTCAACCAGTTCCCAACAACTTGCTTTTTCCTACTCTCAGCTTCATGGTGCTAACAATAGCTTCTGCCTTTCTTGAATTCTACTTTCCAGAAGCTTTGAACTTCTTGCAAACCAGAATACCTCCTCCTCATGTTTTGCCTTACCTCTAGCAGGGCTCTTTCTCACCTACATTGGATAGTTATTTGATATGTAGATACTAGGGTCCGGTACCATTGTGTTGTCCCTTCTAAGGATTCTCTGCCCTTTGTTTCCCTGAAAATACCTTGCATATCAGAGTTGTGGTCCCCATACAATGCATTTTGTGTGGTCTCAATTATTTCATATTTCTCCGTCGGTGCAACCCACTCTCCCTAAAGTGGATTCACCGAAATCTCACTGATGACTCTAGGACAGAAGCCGCCTACAGCACCAGTCAGCAAGTCAGCTATGTACAAGGTACCTCCTGTACCATCTCTCTGGTCCCCAGGGAATGATTTTATTTTTTGATTATTGATGTAACTTTATATAGGCATTAATCTGGTCATGGAAATATTTCAATTCATAGTAGTCTGTCTAGACTCTACATAGTGAATGTTTAAATCTAACTTAAAGCTTAGAAATTCTATAAGATTCAGGCTGGCAATCATCTTCTGAGTTTTTCTTTTTTCTGGGTCAATATTTTAGGTCTAGGATCTTAAGAAATATATAGTTTCCGTTTTAGTAAAATTGAGAAATAAAATTGACACTGAAATTTTACAATAAATAAGTAAGGACTTTAAGACTATTTAGATGGGGGAGAATGGTGAAAATAGTGAGTAGGATGCTTGATTTATATGCAGTCTAACCAGGTTTGATCCCCAGCAACCCATATCGCTCCCCAGACCCCCTTAGGAGTGATTTCTGAATCAGAGCCACTAACCCCTGAGCAACACTGGATATGGGGGTGGCCCAAATATCAACACAACAACAGAATATTTGGGATATTTTCTCTTGCTTTTGTTTTATTTTATTTTATTTTATTTGTTTTTATATGTTGGAACACACCCAGCAATGCTTACGGTCAAATGGTAGTGCCAAGCCTTTCATCTAGGGCTCTGTTGTACAGATCATGTGCTTTAGCCCTTTGACCCATTTCCCAAGCTCCTATCTTTATATCAGGAATTTCTTCCTCACTCTTACCTCCACCTCTCAAATAAGCTTAGTCCTAATTTCAATATTCTTTGGATTGTCTTTTGATTTTGCTTCATGTATTCATCAGTTTTATATCTTTATTTTGTACACATTGGAGAATTCACCGAAGACCTGTCTTTTTCCTTACGGAGTTTTTTTTTTTTTTTTTCATAATTCCCTTGAGCTCTTTTTTATTTTGTAACAAATGGGAAACTTCCATCTTGCTTTATAGCTGAAAATATTCCATTGTACAAATGTACTACATATTTACTCAATAGTCTGCTGATTTGATTTCATCTGGGCACTTTGGTTACTTTCATATTTTAATAATTTTAATAGTTCTGTGGTAAACAGTGATGTGAATATGTTGGACATTTCAAAAGGAAATTGCTGAATCATACAACTGTTCTGTCTAGTTTTTATTTATTTGGGAATTTGATTTTATTTAAACTGCCTTTAACTTTTAGAGGCAACTCCATAGGATTTTCCAAAGTGGTTGTACCAATTGACATCCCCCAAAGCACTATTATTACTTGCTTTGTTAAGCCATTCTAGTAGGTGTAAGGTGGTATCTTGTTATGACATTAATTTGCATATCTCTTATTATCTGTGTTAATTATATTCTCATATGCCTATCAACCATCTGTAAGTTCTCCTTAGAAAGTGCCTATTCAAATCTACTGATTGTCTTGCTAGCTGTTTTGCCAAGTAGAATGATTTATTGGGTCAGAGATATAGAACAAGGTATTTGCAATGCATGCTGCTGACCCTGGTTCAAATCCTAGCACCACATATGGTTGCCTCAAGACCAACAGGGATCACTCCTGAGAACAGAACCAGGAGAAGCCATTAAACACTGCTGGGAGTACCTCAAAACAAAGAAACAAAGAATATGATTTATTTTCTTCTGCCTTAGATATTCATCACCTATTAGATATGTGATGTGTAGATATTTTATAACATTCAGTGAACTCTTTCATCCTATTTTTCTTCTGCTGAACAAAACATTTTCAATTTAATGTTGTCCAAATTGTTAATCTCTACTTTTATTTTCCTTTTTCTTGGGATTGAAGGCCCAAAAAGTCTCTAATGCTAATGTCAGAGCTAATAACATTTCACATGTTAATGCTACAAACCTCAGAGTTTAGGGTTTTACATATCAAGATCTTTAACCTATTTGGATTTTATTTTTGTTTATTAGGCTAGGGGCTAGTTCAGTTTCATTGTTATATAGTTTTATATGAGACTGTCAGTTTTCTCTAACGCTATTATTAAGGGATTCTCTCCAATGTATAGTCTTAATCCTTTGTCATAAATATTTATAAATGTGAGGGTCATTTTGTGTGTCCAATTTTATTCTATTTATTCAATATCTATTTTAATTTCACACCATACAATTTTCACCATTTTTATCTTTTAGTGTACTTTAAAGTTTGGTACCATGATGCTTCCATTTTTTTTACTCTCCTCAGGAATTTCATAACTACTTGAATTTGGTTTACTTTCAGTTATTCCATATAACATGAGTAACTTTGTTCTAATTCCTTGAAAACATTTTGGAGGCAGAAGAGATAGAACATTCTTGTCTTCCAAGTGGTCAGCCATGGTTCAATACATGGTTAAACACCATATATGGTCCCCAGAGCACAGAAATAACTTTTGAGCACATAGATAGGAACATTGTTTTAGCATCACCATATGATTACCAATTTCTGATTCTGTTTATTAGATTTTTCTGTCCAAATTTTTATAATTCTAGTTATCATTTTGCAAAAACTCACTAATTTTATTCATCTTTCCTACTAACATTTTGGTTTCTTTCTCTTTTTTGGGGGGTTGTGTTTTATGTATCTTCTGTGATTATTATTTCCTCTCTCCTACTATTTTTTGAGGGGTCACACCTATCAACATTCAGTGGTTATTCCTAGTGGTACACTCAGATATTACTCCTGATAGGCTCCTGACATCCTGACAGGATGCCAGGGATTAAATTCAGATCAGACATGTGCAAGGCCAATGCCATACCTACTGTCCTATCCTTCTGGCCCTTCTTCTATTTGTTTTAGTTATTGATTTTCTTTTTTTTTTTTTTTTTTTTGGTTTTTGGGCCACACCCGGAGTTGCTCAGGGGTGACTCCTGGCTGTCTGCTCAGAAATAGCTCCTGGCAGGCACGGGGGACCATATGGGACACCAGGATTCGAACCAACCACCTTTGGTCCTGGATCGGCTGCTTGCAAGGCAAAGGCCGCTGTGCTATCTCTCCGGGCCCAAAGTAAACTTTTGTTTGTTTGTTTTATTGTTTTATTGTTTTTGTGTCACACCCGGCAGCTCTCAGGGGTTACTCCTGGCTCCACGCTCAGAAAACACTCCTGGCAGGCTCAGGGGACCATATGGAATGCCGGGATTCGAACCAATGACCTTCTGCATGAAAGGCAAACTCCTTACCTCCATGCTATCTCTCCAGCCCCTGATTTTCTTTTTTATTTTATTTTTTTAGTTATTGATTTTCAAGTTGCTTAGGTTTTAAATGGTATTATTTGTTTTGTTTTGTTTTTGAGTTATACCTAACTTTGGGGGCCCTATGAGATGTAGGAGATCAAACTAGGTCAGCTAGCCACATGTGCAAATACTCTATCCACTGTGCTATTGCTCTGCACAATATTTGTTCAAGGATTTTTAAATGAAAAGTAGCACCTGAAAATATGCATATTCTTTTTGTTTTGTGCTTTGATGCACATTTTAGCACGTACTACATAATATTTTGTACCTTTTGTTTTCAGAAAATAGTATACAAACACTCCGTATTAGTATAAAGTTATTTTATTTTATATTATACTTGAGAAGTATTTGCTTTTCTGAATATATCAAATATAAATATATAATTCTCTGATAAATGCTTAGTTGTTTCTAGTATATTATTGGAGAAATTGAACAACCTTGTTCATATGTTATCTCATGTAAATAATGTAGTACATTTATATAATTTTTCTTCATTGATATAACCATAGCAAAAAAGTGCACTTAGAATTCTCAACATGATTGAATTTTGCTAATGTGATGAACTAAGATTAAATAATTTTAATTTATATTTTGTTAGAAAGTATGCTAAAACATTTTTATCACTTAAAAGCCTTTTAACATGACTTGTTATTTTGTTTGCTAGTTTTTGTTGGATTGTTGAAGTTTGAATTTAATAGACATGAAATGAATTTTTACTTATTTTATCAACTTTTTTGTTGAAGCTATAGGTTATTTATTTTGTCAAATTATAACTTATTGTAATTTTATTTTTTAAGATTTGGTCAAAATTTAATTTGAACAAGTAGAAGGTTGGTTATCTGTACTCCAAGTTCATTTTTTTATACTACATCTCTCCTCTTGACTGAAATTTGATTAAAATATTTGAAAATAATTACAACTAAGGTAAATTCACAGTTTTTATTTCTCTGTAGCTATTTTTAGAATGAATTAACTTTACAGTAAGAGTTGGTTGTCTTCAACAAATTAGTCAAATGCTACAACTACATGATTATTTGTAGGGTTTCTCTCTTTTTTGTCTTCTTCTATAAGTTTGATTTTTTTTCATTTTATCATATATTTCAGAAGTTTAAAGTTTTCCTGATTTCTCTAAAATTGTTATAAATGAGCCTGTTGACTTCATTATCAATTGTATACCACTTGGAAATAATTTAAAAATCAAAGATTTGAAATGAGAATAACTTTGCTATTGTGCTCACTGTAGATTAATTGATTCAGCATGTATTTTTGAACAGTAGTTATGAAACTGATATTCTACTGTATAGTAAGAATATACAATTGTAAATTTAAAAAAAATGTTCATGTGCCCTGTCCTTTTCAAGGTTCATATTCTTAAACAGGCATATTGTTAATATAATAACAATAGATAATATAGATAGATAATAATAGATATTGATATTAATAGATAATAGATGTCATTAATATCATAATAGCTAATATAAATAGATAATATAATAATAGTGAGAATCAACAAGGAATTTTACAGAAATGCTAATACCTATGCCAAACAAAGTTTTTTAGACTCTGTAGTTGATTCTAAATGAAGTTTCTAGGTAAACACTCTAGAGTAGTAATGAAACTGCAAGCTATGTTGTAAAGGAAGTGGTAGTAGACATTATGTTATGTTACGACATTATGCCATTATGTTATAATATCAAGTACATAGTATCAACTTCAAAGTATTTTGCCATACGTTCAATTTAAGGGCAATAAAATATTAATATTTTAATTCTGATTTATAGAGGACAGAAAATGTAAATGGCATAGAGGAAAAACATGAGATAAATTTAGAAATTGGTACTTATCTCCACAACAAATGGCCTAAACTCTACCAACAGGCAATTATTAAGACAAGAAGAAAAGAAGAATATGATGGGGATTGGTATAAAATAAAAATGAATAAGGCCAAGAGAAATAGTGAGAGTGTTATGGGACTTGCCTTGCATCCGATAGACCAAGTTCAAATCCCTAAAACTACGTGTGGTTTCCAGGATACCAGTAAAAGTCACCTTTGAGCACTGAACCAGGAATAGTTCCTGAGCTCAGCCAGGTATGGCCCAACTCCCCACCCATTTAATAAAAATAGTAAATAAACAAATAAAATATAATATGTTAGACAGAGTTGCCTACTGGCTCAAATATTCCTTGACAATAATTTTTGCAAACAATATAGAAAATAGAACTATTTTAATATTATTATAAATATACAACAATTGTATATTTGTTACATAAAAATATATATACTGGAAGGGGCAGAGCAATAATACTAAGTGAGTGAGGTAATTGCCTATCACACAGCTGACTCAAGTTTGATCCCCAAAATCCCAACCCAGCCAGGAGTGATCCTGGAATGCAGAGCTAAGAGTAAGTTCAGGTATGGCCTAAAACTAATATGTAGAAGTATATATGTGTGTGTATATATATAAATATTTTATAGATAGAAAATTAGATGGCATTAAAATATTAGTTTTTATAGTTTTTAAAATATCAGTAAACCTATATTCAAGAATGCTCTTAATTTCAGGAGATGTATGCAAAGTATTTAAGGGTAATAGCAACTTTCAAAAGATTCTTAAAATGAAATCACAAGTATAAATAAAAACATTTCTGGGGTGGAGAAATAAAAACATTTCTACTTTTATAAGAAGCTGAGAAGTTGAGGTATTTCAGATGAAAGAGATTGGCAAAAGTGATCCTGACAAGATTTAATTAGCTGCTGTTTACTAAGTTTTATGCTTCTTATAATGTGCCAATGACTTTCTATGCCTGGGTTTATTTCATTTTTTAAATGAGCATTGTGTTTTCAAATGTTCCTAATGAGAAAACTGGAAGATATAGTGATTAAACAAGTTATTCAGCTTTGCACTAGTCAGAACCAAATTCTTCCTGTTTTCTTTATGGATAATCCAGATGATGAGGCAGTATCTCCCTCCCCTAACCTGTAGTAATCACTGCTGTGGTAGCAGTAAGCACAGGCTTTGAAGTGACTTCAATTACAGCACCTTTTACAATGTAGATCTACCTATTGTTTCTGTGTCTGCCAGTGTCCTCCTTGTCAAACAGACATTGAGAGTCTGATCCGCCCAAGGTCCACCTTGGTTTTGTCATTTATGAGATGTTTGTTCCTAGGTAATTTTTTAAAAATCTTGTCTCTCAGTTTCTTCTTATATGAAGCTGGAGACAATAGTAAGTGCTATATAGGATTGTTAGGCAGGATAAGTGAATATAGAGAACAAGTACAGCATTTCCTAACATTTAGTAAATGCTTAATAGTATATTAGTCACCTAATTCCCTTTAAATACACCACCTTCTCTTAAATTTAATTTCAATGATCACACTGACCCCTGTATGTAATATAAATATATATTTATATATAATGTAAAATTACATACCTATATAAACATATAGATAATTATATATATACATATACCATAATGCTAAAACATAAAGTGCATATGCATATGCATAAAACATAAAGAGATTGTGCCTCAGAAATGTAAATCAGGGATAACAGCACATAATGATATATGTTAAGCTATTGGTTTGGTCCTTGCAACAACAATAAATAAATAAATAAATAAATAAATAAAACTGAAGGGCCAGTGAGGTTCCTATGGTTCAACCCCAGCATCCCGTATGGTCTTCTGAACACCACTGGAAATGAGTCTTGAGTGCTTAATCTTATAAATCAGCCCTGAGCACTTAGTATAACCACCAAACCAAAGCAAATCAAGTCAACCACAACAGCAACAAAAGCAGAATACAGTGCTTGCTGATGAAAACTCCTTCAGCTTTATCCACTCTCAGTTTGGAATTGGGGACTCAGCTAAAAGCCAGGCAGTAATAATTAATTGTGATCTACTTGGGAATTAAAACCTACCACAAGAGAATTTAACCAGTGTTCAAAATGAGTTAGTTATTATTAATTCTTCAATATGATTTGATTACTATTCACTTACTAAGAATGTGAATGTATTAAAAGTTACTTTTAGGATTTGAAATTAAGATATTTTAAGAATTTCTAAAACCCAGGCAGAGTGACTTGTGATTTACCTGAGGGACTATGAAAGTTCATTCCAGGTAAATGTAAGAGTATGAGAAAATAATAGAAATGGGTCAACAAACTATTTTCTTTGAGGCATTAAACAGTTTATTTATACACATTTGTGTTATTGTGTGTGTGAACGTATAAATAAGAGATAAGATTGGAACACTCGACTGTTCCAATATAGGAAAACCCTGGTTTGGAGCAAATTAGCAAATAAAGTTGCTGGTATTTGACTGCAGTGCAAGGAGAGCCTAGTCTCACAATCTCTTATTTGTGTTTCCATATGTGAACTGGTTGGGAGTGTTACCAAGTATGTGTTCACTGCTCAGGCATCTATCTGAATGCATGTGGGACTAGAAATGACAATGGAAGAAAGAATTTTTTTAACTGAAAGCCAACTACATACATGCTTAAACAAAGACACTACTATAAGAAGTAAATATTAAAAATAAATATTCAGGGGCCGGCAAGATGGCGATAGAGGTAAGGTGTCTGCCTTGCAAGTGCTAGCCAAGGAAGGACCACAGTTCAATCTCCTGGCGTCCCGTGTGGTCCCCCCAAGCCAGGGGCAATTTCTGAGCACTTAGCTAGGAGTAACCCCTGAGCATCAAACGGGTGTGGCCCGAAAAGCCAAAAAAAGATAAATAAATAAATAAAAATAAATATTCAATCCACTTTCCTTTTTTCCTCCCTGACTTAGTTAGCTGAGTATCTAACATCTTAGAGTCAGTACAAAAGTACAGATTAAATGAAGGGATTTCAAGATTGTTCTGTTGCTTAATTTTGTTTCTGTATTGCTGTTGCTTTTTGTAGGGCAGAACAGACACCATTCACTTGCAGACTTTTTGCAGTCAGTTGTTACATGACGCTATTTTATTTCAGTCCAAAAAGTCTGAAGTCTAAGGATATCTTTTGCCCCAATCTTTCACTTCATCTGCTATATTGACAGGCCGACTGAGAAAAAGGGGAGAATTTCAGGAAAAATAAGTTTATGAAAGCTCTATAGGAAACACTAATTTTACATACTCATTTTGATATTGCATACAAGTATTTGGCACTGGAGTTAAAGAGAAGGTTTATGCTCCTATATAATATTTTCTAAAGTTTTCTATTAAACATTTTATTCTAAATATATATGTAGGGCTCTAGCGGTAGCACCGTGGTAGCACCTCTTGCCTTGCATAGTAGCTGACCCAGAGTTTGATCACCAGCATCCTATATGGTCTCCCAAGCCCACCAGGAGAGTTTCTTAAGCTCAGAGCTAGGAGTAACCCCTAATTACCTCCGGCTATGGCTGAAAAAAAAAAAAAAAAAAAAAAACAAAAAAACAAAACAAAAAAAACAAACAAACCCTAAAATGTATTTCTAAGATTACATATATAACCAAAAATAAATATAAAATATTAGAGAGTAATGATGCCCTCCTGGAATCTCCTTGAGGTCATTAGAAATGATCTAGCTCTAACTTGTCCTACTCTTTCAAACCTGTCTAAATAGGGTCCAGGGTTGTTCTCCAACCTAATAATGTTCACCATATGTAGTGAAAAATGATTATTTGTTGTTTTCATATTTGACTTAAGTGTACATTAGCTCTATGGCAACAAGGACCTTATCTGTTTTGTGCTGTTAAATTCTCATTGCCTTTTTTCAGGCCATGGCTCACAGAAGTTTCTCAGTAAATATTTATGAAATTAGGTGAAACAATCATCCAATACTTTCAGGCTGAAACTAGGAATGTCCCAGGTAAATAAGATGGTTGCTCATCCTATATGTTTATACATATTGTTGGATAAAGAAATTAGTCCCAGAGGCTAGAAGGGACAGTATAGGGCTTTAAAGGTACATGCTGACCACAATTCAATCTTGGCTAGTACATACAGTCCCTAAGAACAGGAGCTATCCCTGAGCACAGAGCCAAGTAAGCTCTGAGCATCACTGCATATGGCTAATTCCTACTCCCTCCCCAAAGAAATTAATCCCAAAATATACTCTCCATCATTGAAGTTGGAATCTATTCGGTTTTCTTAAGCCAGACCCAGAATACCAGGTCTCACTTGTAGCATACTGCTTCTAGCGTATGCTGAGCGTTTAGGGGGAAAGTGAAAGCAGATCCAAGGATATAATATAATCATGCAGAAGATCCAGGGAAAGGATATGCTCATCAGACTGGATCAAATCTATAAGGCCTGGATCTCAGCAAGTTTGATGAAAAACTGCTTTGTTGTCCAGATGAAATCAGTCTGAAAGTGAACAAAAAAAAAATAGCATTTAACAATTGGAAGATATCTCTAAAATCATGTCGTCCAATTCTCCCATTTTACAGTTAAAGAAACTAAGAATTAGCAATGTTAACAACTTTTCCAACAGACAACCAAAGATACTTGTGGAGAAGATGAAGGTTGGGCCACAACTGGTGTTGCCCAATGCTTACTCCTGACTCTGTGCTCAGGAATCATTTTGGGGCAGGATTCAAGAGTACCCTATGTTGTGCAGGGATGAGCCTGGGTTTACCATGTGCAACAGTAGTGCCCTAGTGTACTACCCAAGTTCAGACCAAGAACCAAGTTTTATATAATCCTAACTCTGACACCAGAGTCCCTTTGAAATATTGATTAACTGTTCTTGCTTTACATGTGAAAATGTGATCCTTCTGTCATTTGTTTCAACAGGCTATTTCTAATTTGCATTTCTGCCCTTATTTAGTGTGCTCTAGAACAAGTTTAGCCTCTTGAAAATCACTTATTTTAATACTGGCTATTTCCTCCTAAAGAACCTCCACACAGACCTCCACACAGACACTTATGCCACTTCGGTGGTGGGGCAATTAACTCGTACACCAAAACGATAGGATGTATAACTTCCTTTGTTTGTCTCTTCCCTTCTTCCCTCCTTCTCTCCCTCTCTCCCTTCCTTCCTTCCTTTCTTTCCTTTCTTTCTTCCTTCCTTCCTCCCTCCTTCCTTCCTTCCTTCCTTCTCTCTCTCTCTCTCTCTTTCTTTCTCTCTTTCTTTCTTTCTTTCTTTCTTTCTTTCTTTCTTTCTTTCTTTCTTTCTTTCTTTCTTTCTTTCTTTCTTTCTTTCTTTCTTTCTTTCTTTCTTTCTTTCTTTCTTTCTTTCTCCTTCCTTCCTTCCTTCCTTCCTTCCTTCCTTCCTTCCTTCCTTCCTTCCTTTCCTTTCTTTCTCTTCTTTCTTTCCTTTCTTCTTTCTCTTCTTTCTTTCTTCTTTCTTTCTTTCTTTCTTTCTTTCTTTCTTCTCTTTCTTTCTTTCTTTCTTCGTTCTTTCGTTCTTTCTTTCTTTTTCTTTCTTTCTTTCTTTCTTTCTTTCTTTCTTTCTTTCTTTCTTTCTTTCTTTCTTTCTTTCTTTCTTTCTTTCTTTCTTTCTTTCTTTTCTTTCTTTCTTCCCCCCTTCTTAAGACAAATATTTTATTGTGTATAGAGATGCATAACATTTTAAAACAAAATTTTCGAATTAAGTTTTAAAGTACCCTTTAATTTATACACTTTTTTTTTTTTGGCTTTTTGGGCCACACCCGGCGGTGCTCAGGGGTTACTCTTTGGCTCTCTGCTCAGAAATAGATCCTGGCAGGACATGGGGGACCATATGGGACACCAGGGATTCGACACCAAACCACCTTTGGTCCTGCATCGGCTGCTCTTGCAAGGCAAACACTGCTGTGCTATCTCTCCAGGCCCATAATTTATAACACTTTATTAATGTAACTAAAATGTGAGTAGGAAAAATTAGAAACACTTTCTGGTTAAAAACTTGCCCTATTAACAATAGAAGTTCAAGATTATGCAGTGTAGCTGTGTAAGTGTCCTATTCTTTTGTAAAGTCTTGGCTTAAATTCATGTAATGTGTGTGTGTATGGGGAACTCATGTAATGTTGAAGTCTGTCATACAGGATTTTGATTGTATATATCAGCTGTTATCTTCTTGAATGACTTGGAGGGATCATTTAATTTCTCCAGAATTCATTTTTCTCAACCCCCAGATGCCTTAGTTGATGTAATGGGGGTGGGGAAATATTCAAAGATAATTACTAATATTTCTCTCAGCTCTAAAGTTTTATTATTCTCTTATTCATTTTCTCCTTCTCCTTCCCTCTCAATGTTCTAGGACATATACTAGAAATTAGTCAAAACTGACGATCTCTTAGCAAAATAACAAAATAATACAACATTATCAGAACTTGAAACAAACAAAAAAGGTCCTCTTCTTTTAATGTAGAAAAGTTTATTGGAAAAGTCTATGAGAGGGGAAAAGGAAACTCCCCCATGTGAAAAGGAACTTAGAATAGGACTAAGTTCCCTCTTCTTAATTTATTGTGAGACTAACTTATTGTGAGACCAACCTGTACTCAAAATAGAGCAAGACGTCATAAAGAGACAGAAGAGAGAAATATGTTTATATTTAACTATACACCGTAAACATTTATGGGATTTATCTGAATACAATAATGTCAAATATAGTTCAGTTTCTAACAAAACAGTGATTCATATAATAAAGATGATGCATTTTTAAAACTATTATCTGGATACTGTGATCTACAGTATTCCTGAGAACATATTCCTTACACTACACTTACCACCAGTGCATCCACCTCCCTACAGCAAGGACCCCAACATTCTTCCCTTTTGTCCTCTCTTTCCAAATACAATTGTGTAGATGAGTTCTCCCCTTTGGCCCTTTATTGCTATCTTGTTGGGCATCTTTAAATCCCACATGTCAAGTGATGCATTTTTTTATAAGCGACACACTCTCTGGTATTGGAGATCTGGAGCAACTCCTGATGTGATGCTCAGTTGTGAATGTAAACCTGATTGTTCTGTACCTGAATGATAAAGAGCCAATAGAGCTATACCCAGCAGTTCTAGTGAGGCAAGGTGGGCATAAAATATCAAGTGATAGAGCTTTTACACAATAAGATAGACATTTTACACAAATAAGCATGTGTTCTACTTCTTACTTGACCTATCTCCTCAAACCCCCAAAATGAAAAAAATAAGTCAAACGTATTTAATGACGATGATAGGATTGCCTCATGACCTAGTGATGAGATTGTTATATTATTTCTCAATAGAAAAATCCCTCCTGGGAATATTGCAAATAATAATTTTGTAAGAGTAAATAAGAATTGACAAATGAATAAAATTAAAGGTGCTCAGAATAAAGGAAATTGTACTTTGTAATCATTCTTGTCTATTATAAATTAACATATAGTCATTGTATATCATCTTGGAAGACTCTGAAAATCTAACACTCAGTATAGAATCTCACTGTTACCATTTTTTGTACAACTTTATCATCTTGAAGGGTAAACTTTCCAGAAAAAGCTACTATAAAAGTTATGAGTATTCTAGAAATTTTAAATGAATGAACAGCCATAACACTTCCCTGAGATCCCAGGAAAGGAAAACTAGTCCTTCTACTATGACCTCAATGAGATCTAAGTAGCCTTCACAGATTCAAGATTCTCCTTAAAGGAAAAAATGGATATGAATGAACATTATAAACTAGAACAAATGTTAGAAATTATTATAGAGATTGCCCAGAGATAGCACAGCGGTGTTTGCCTTGCAAGCAGCTGATCCAAGACCAAAGGTGGTTAGTCGAATCCCGGTGTCCCATATGGTCCCCCGTGATTGCCAGGAGCTATTTCTGAGCAGATAGCCAGGAGTAACCCCTGAGCACTGCCAGGTGTGGCCCAAAAACCAAAAAAAAAAAAAAAAAAAAAAAAGGAAAAAGAAATTATTATAGAAAGACTAAGCCAATCACATATTTCATTATTCCTTCTAAGTGACAGGGTAAATTTCATGTAGGGGACTCATGGTCATGGGACAGGGACTCATGGTCATGAATATCTAAACCTTCAGGTCCTGCCTTGGTCATCCTACTCATCAAGCTTCAGGAAAATGTTCATAGAGGTCAATGCAAAATATGTACATATACACAAACACTTCATTTTATTATGTTTAATTTCAATTACACGATTTCATTATTACTCATTTCATTGCATTCTGACCATGGATGGAATTTCTTTAACTGAGGTTGAAGATAACTATATGAAACTAAAGCTGACCAGTGACCTCCTTCCTGCTTTCACTTCAGGCTTCCACATGATGAACAAACAAAAAGGCAAGGAAACACATTGGAAAGCTAGGGGAAGAGAGACATCTTTTCTAAGGTCTGTAGCCAGGCAGGTCTAATTGGGCTGGTCACCAGTTCAATACTGTAGCTTAATTTAGCACAGCAGCCACATGGAGGTGGGAGGTAGAGAGGACAGAGGAAAGCAGAGAAGCGGAGGAAAGGGGAGATAGGGGAGGGATGAGGGGAGGGGAAAGAGGGGAGAGAAGGGAGTGGAGGGAGGAGAGAAGAGAAGAGAGGGGAGAAGAGGAGAGGAGAGGGAAGACAAGGGGAAGGAAAAAAGAGGGGAGAGGGTGAGGGGAGGAGAGGAGAGAGAAGGAAAGGAGACGAGAGGAGCGGGGAGAAGAGAGGAGAGGAGATAAGAGGAGAAGGGAGGGGAGGGGAAAATAGGAGAGGACAAAATAAAAGGATTCAAGAAATGCTATGGTTTCCAAACACCTTTATCTTTACTTAACCAATATTACAGTATTTTCTCCTCTATAAAAAATAATAGCAATGTAACTTAACTTTTTTTCTCAAGCTCTATTCAAAACACAAGTTGTGTATTCTAGATAAGCTTTGACTATTTCAGAGATATTATAGCACAAGTTACTCAGCAGTAGAGTCACCATTAATATACCTTGGTTGGCAAATGTTAAGTAATTATCACAAAATTGCAGCTGATCAATCTTTATGTTTTGGTTTATACAATTCTCATAATATTTTGTCAATATAAAACAGTGTGTTTTATACACATCTACCTCATACATACATGACCTTGTCTTCCTGGCTTTGAAAATTGGAAGATCTTGGTTATGGTCTTGAATTGTTATATAGGGTGCTCCATACTTTGTTTTGTTTTATTTATAAACTAGGCTGAGATCCTGTCTATTTGGATTGTCTCTCGTATTTTGGAGAGACATTTAGAAAAATAAATGAAAGCAAAGATGTGGAAAATAGTCTGTAGAGTTGTCTGGTTTTTTCACAAGGTCCTTTTAGACACAGAGAGAAGGAATTCAGTGCTGGAAAGACTGGCATTTCATTTTGGAGAACTTTAATGTTTCTCTTACACTGAAGCTGGGATCAGTTCCCTGATACTTTACCCTCTTTTATTTGATTTGTTTTTTCTAGAGCCTCATCGTCCTTCACATGACAAACTTGTAAATATAAGAAGGCAGTTAGTTTTTCTAAGATTTTCAAGGGTACTATTCAAATCTTCAAAATCATGAACCAAAAGTAATGTTAAACTTGTGTCTATAAGAGAAAAATGATAAACATTGCTTTGCAATGAAAACAAGTGATACATAGTTTACTCATTTTTCATTTTTTGAAGAAGGCTCTGGGGATTGAGCCCAAAGCTTCACCCCTATGAACCAGGAACTCTACCACAGTGATGCAGATTTGGTTGATATCTGATTTAGTTTAGATATACATAAGTACTAACTTTAATAGCAACATGTTATAAACATATAACAAATATAATTAAACTAAATTAAAAAATTAATTGTTTCAATTTTTCCAGAGAAATTTTGAGACAATATTTTATAATTCTTACAGAATAAAATTTAATTCATTTAATGTAGTGGGAAGATGGCAGAATTGGACACAGAAAGGCAAGAGTTGAAAGGCAAGAGTTGTTCATCTAAGTAATCTTTGAGTTATTTATTTAGTTAACTTTTATGCCTTTAAAATTGAGAAAAATAATACCTTTGATTGAGAATTTTGATGAAGATGTAAGAATGCTGTAAGTAAAAATAAAAGCTGTAATACAAATATGACAAAATACCCAGCATAGGGTAAAAATTTAACTCATATAATCAACAGGATAGATGATCAAAATAAAAAGTTGGAGAGAGAAAATTAATGAAACATACAATATTATTTAGCCAATCATACTCATGAACTCACGTTAAACTTATCATTTACTAAAGGCTTGTTAAAATACACCAAATACAGTGTAAAATATTATGTGCCTATGGAATGAATTGTGGAAGCTAGGATGCTAGATGGAAATTGAAAAAAATGTAAAAGCATATTTGACAAGGCTCAGTCATAGCAACTGTGTATTAGAGGTCCAAGAGAAAGGAAAAGAAGAAATACTGAGCCCCAAGTCTGCCAAATAGCAGAGACCAAACACAGTGACAATTGCTACTACTCAAGTGATGGAACCCTCAAAGGGCTTTATTTGCATCACTTTGACTTGTATTAGTGAATTTACTGACATGAATAATGATGAGAATTAGACAGTGGTGTCAAAAGACTAGAAAGAAACTATAAAATTAGAGACTTGAGAAAATATCTTGTGACGGAGAATATTTGATGTATGGAGCTATTGCTTATCATGTGCTAGGTATTATACCAACCAACTTATTTATGTTGAATGCTTATAGTGTGTGAGAGATCCTTTACTATTTTTGTTTTTTTTTGGGGGGGGCCACACCCGGCAGTGTTCAGGGGTTACTCCTGGCTGTGCTGCTCAGAAATAGCTCCTGGCAGGCACGGGGGACCATATGGGACACTGGGATTCGAACCAGCCACCTTTGGTCCTGGATCGGCTGCTTGCCAGGCAAACGCCACTGTGCTATCTCTCCAGGCCTGAGAGATCCTTTCCTAGGCATTGGAAGTAGTGGACAACAACCACCACTATAACAAGTATAAGTATTTTGCAATGGAGTTTAAATTCTGGAGAGGGGTAATACTAAATACTGCACATAGTGTGTTCAGTGGTGCTGACTCCTACATTGGGAAGAACAACCACAAAGCAGGGAAGACTATATGGAATAGGGTGATTGAATTTTAAAAAAAAGGAAGCTGCTTTGAGTATCATTGTTCCAATTTCATTTCATATATTTTCTCTTTGAATCTTTTCAATGCTTTTATAGAAGTTCCTTTGAGAAACTAGAATCGGTATTTTTCAGATGAGCACAGTAAGCCCCACAATCTTCCGGAACCTCGTCTAGATTTGCCTAGCGGTTAGCCACAGGATTAGGTTTTGGGACAGTTCTTCAGCTGCTTCTTCTCAGATTGGAACCTGGGAGGAAATCTGGGGAATCTACCAGAATGGGGAACAGAAATGTATCTTG
Source organism: Suncus etruscus (assembly GCF_024139225.1). Classification (NCBI taxonomy): domain Eukaryota; kingdom Metazoa; phylum Chordata; class Mammalia; order Eulipotyphla; family Soricidae; genus Suncus; species Suncus etruscus. The sequence continues at coordinate 70,413,070 of NC_064863.1, read as the reverse complement.
GTAAAGTACCGAAACCATATTTTCATAGTATCTGCTTCATTTTGTGAGAAACTAAAAAAAAAAAAAAAAGTATTTTGTTTTAGTGGAGAAAAATTTCAGAAAGTAAAACTCAGAAAAACCTTCTGGAACAGTAGCTACAAAAGCTACAAAAATGAAGCTTTTGTAAAAATCCTGATTTGGGACTGGAGAGATAGATAATAAAGGGGTTGAGCCACTTGCTCCGCATACAGCACACCGACACTGCAAATAGCATCCTGAGTACTGCCAGGAGTGTTCTAGCACTGCTCTCAGCACCAATGGGTATGATTCCCAAGCAAACAAGCCAAAAAATGGAACAAAGAGATCCCAGTGTATGGAGCACAAGTCTGGCACAGGTCCCAGGTTCAATCCCTGTCACTGAATGGTCTCCTGAGCTCAGTATAGCTCTGGTAGCCCCTAGCACTAAACAAAATCCTGATTTAGGACAAACTCTTTGAATTGTTTTGACAGAAACAGGGCCCTCAATATTGAAAGCAACCTTTCCAAAGAATGGCTTGTCCCTTACAGATCCAGGATGGGATTCTGAACTTGAAAAATGGAATAAGCAATAAAGCCATAGCAGTAATCCAAGAATCTGTGCAGATGACCTCTCCCAAACTCTCCAGAATGAAGATCTTTCTTTACCTGTGCACCTGTAATTACTGGCCCATTCTCCAGAATGGTGGTCTTTCTTTTAGACCACAGGGGTTCTGAAAGGAGAGCATGGGTTACTCAGTTAGGGGAGACTCAGTGCAGAAGGGAAGAAGAAAAGTAGAATAATCAGAGGAAAAGAAAATAATAAACAGGGATGAAGAAAATGAAAGCAGAATCAGCTAAAAAATAAGCCAGTTGCGGGTGGAGAGATAGTAATTTGCCTTGCATGCAGCAGTAGGGACCCTAGTTCATATCTCTGCACCATCACTGATTCTCTGAGCGCAGCCAGGAGTGATCCCTGAGCACAGAACCAGGAATAAATCCTGAGCACAACTGGTGTAGCCCGAACACAAGCTGAATAATTTCAACCCAAAAATCAAGGAACAGAAGACAAAGAAGTTACCAAAAAGGATTCCTTTATCTCAGTAACCCTTCTACGGTGCTATTAAGGCCATATTTGAATAGTGCTGTTTTACATTCAGAAACAGCAACTTTATTTATTAAAGGTGACGACAGCAAACTAGTCTTCTGGTATTATTTTTTTTTCCCTTTCCACGGTATTTTCTTATTCCCTTATTTGCTTCCATCGTTTCTTCCTTCCAGTCTTCTTTTCTTTGTACAAGCGAAGTACTGAGGTTTCCATCCTGTTTTTTTTTTTCCTAAACTAGTTATCAAGCCTCCAATGATAGAGTGAGTGGTTTCCATGACAACACGGCCTTTCCCTGGGCCTGGAATCCCCGCTTCGCCTTCTAGAATGCTATTTCACTGTGCAGGTTCGCTTCCTTTGTAGAACTTGAAAGAGCTGCAATTTGGCATTGTGTTGGAGAGGCCATTGGCTGAACTCAATGTGCTTCACTGGCCTGGAAGCTTCGGAAGGGCAGCGACCAGTTAGTGATTGCTGTTGCCTGGAGGGGGTCGGTTCCTCCACCTGGCATGTTTGTTTGCTTGCTTGTTTGTTTATTTATTGCTTTGCCAATGCCCTTGGGTTTCTCGAGTCTAAGCTCTCCCTTGAAAGTTCCAGGACGTAAACCTTGAGCTCTTAATTATGCTACTAGACTCAGCACGAGTCGGGCCAGTAATTACAGGTGCATAGGTAAATATGCGCGCGTGGACGCACACACAAACACACACACACACACACACATACACGCATGCATGTATGCAGAACGCGCACAGTGTCGTTGCACCTGCCAATCCTAGGCAGCTGCTTTCTGGAGCAAATGAGCGTCTTCGGAGCAGAGCAGGCTGAACCGGGGCACCGGGGCCTCCGCAGTGTGGGCGTGCGCAGCGGCCAGCGCGCAGCAGGAATCCGCGGGCGAGGGCCAGGCGGGCCAGGCCTGGGCGCCGGAGGCAGGGCGGGGGGGGGCGGAGTGGGAGAGGATCTGCGCCCTGATTGGTCGGGGTCGCCGCGGCGGGGGCGTGGCTGCAAGCGGGGGGCGGGCCCGGGGCGCCCAGGGGGTTGTGCGTGGCCACTGCGGCCGTAGTTTCAGTATAAACAAGGCGAGCGGCTGGCCCGGGCGGCGCGTAGCCAGCCAGCCAGCAAGCGCCCTTTCTTGCTTCCCGCGCGCTTTCGTTCCTGTGCTTTCAAGGGTCGCGTTTGTGGGACAGCACAGCAGCCAACAGCTGGGGGAGGCCGAGGACCGCGCGCGGTCCTTCTGCTGCAGGTGGGTTTCTTCTCGGAGCGGAGGAAAAGGAGCGGGTGTGCGGGAAGGCTGCGTGGTGCGAGCTGAGCCCTGGCGGCCGGGGAGCTGCGCGCGGGGCCGGGGCTGCCGAGCTGCAAAGCTGCCCACGGAGGCCACTGACCCGGGGATGCACCTGCCCCGCAGCCGCGCGCGCCAACAGGTGCGGGGCCAGGCGATCGGGGCCCGATCCTGGGGACAGGTGTGGTTCCCCGGCTTCCCGCGCCCGGATCCTCTGACCAGACTTCTTTCTGGCTGCAGATCTCTCCTGCTGTCTGAGGCTATAGGAGTTGAAGGTTTCTGCCAGACTCTATCTAAATAGCTGGGGTGCTTTCCTTCCAGGTGGTTGTGCCTGTGTGCGGGCGTGGGTTGGTTTGTTTTGGTTGTTTTGGCTGCTTGATCAATCTCAGATCTACTTCTTAGGGAGAGATCAGGGCACAGAAGTCATGCGCTCCTCATCCGACTAGGCGATGTTTTCTTTTTATTTTTGCATTCTTTCTCACCTGGAGAACTTGTGCTGTTGGTTTGCAACTCCACGAGGTGTTTTTGGGGGACCCGGGGCGGCGCGATGGTAACGTGGACCGGTGTGTATATATATACACCCGGGGATCTCGCAGGCCCGCCAGCGTGCGGGGTTTCCTCTCTCTTTGAAGGGGGAATCGTGTGAGCAACTTCAGGGAATAAAAGGGCTGAACTAGGGGGCGTGCGCGTGCGGGGGTGTGTGTTGGTGTGTTGGTGTGGGCATCGTACCCCAGTGGGATTAGTTAGCGCAGCTCAGGCTAAAATCAAGCATCCCTAGCTAAGTCCCTTCTGCGTGCACAGGATGGTGTGCATGGATGTGAGACAAAGGAAGAGATCCCTAGGCAAACTTTCTTTTCCCGAATGCAGATCTGCCTTTGCAGGTGACTTCGCATGTGGTGGCGCTGTGTGTAAAGGTGACACTCTGTACACGAGTTGGCTTATGTGTTTGCACTGAACGCGTCTCTTGGAAGTTCTTCCTCAGCTGCCCCATGTGACCCTCGTCAGGAACTATTTGTGCGCGCGATCTATATTTAGTTGCGGATGATCTCTTGGGCTCCAGAGGGTTTCAGGACCCAGGGCCTAAAGGGGAAGAGTTCATTCCTGAATAACGTCTGGTACAGTCAGACTCATATGGGATGAATAACCAGTCTTCCTCCTGAAAACAGGACCTAGAGCTTGGCTTGTCATGTCTGTGTCTTCATCTCAAACAGAATTGAATCCCGGTGTTCAACTTGGGCTCAGAAACAAGGTTTTACTGTCCACAGGAGAAGCCTGATTGCAGATTTGTGGAAGGACAGTCACTGTTCATATGGGGTGTCCAGCAAGTGTAGAATTGATTTCTAAAATATGAAAAACTATGGACGTTTCTTCTTATTGAGAGTTTCATTTCAGAAAAAGAAAAAAGGCAGTGTTAGAGCTAATTGACAGAATGAGGGTTCACTCTCTGATCCATGTTCTTTGATCCTTTCAAGCAAAGATAAGGAAGTGAGCTGGGAGATGTGCAAGTTTTGGGCTGGCATTTTCCCTTTACATGCGGGTCAATCCTTTGTTTTCCTAGAGGAGGCAACATTTCTGGCTACTAAACTGTAGTACTGGCCTTGTACTTCAGCATTGTCTAGTGGAGCATGAAATTCATAGAATTTATTTCTCCCATAGTACATTTCCATTTTTTTTGTTCGCCACAAGACATTTTATCTGGTACTACCACACCTGAAACCTGCACTCATACCATGTTTTGGATAGCAAATCACCAGGAAGCGTGTATGTTGTTTATTTTTTGGCATAAAAGCCATTCTAGTATATTATTGGGGGTAGATTACTAGATAGTCATTATCACAATCATATGTGTTTCCTGTTTCTGACATATGTTTATATCCAGTATTATATTCACTATTGGCTAATAAGGTAAAATAGATCCTCAAGCCCTGTTACAAAATACCTGCCTAGAATAAGAGAGAGAGAGGGAGAGAGAAAGGGGGAGAGAGAGAATAAGGAAATGGAGGCAAAGCAGGTCATTTCTAGGGAGGGTGCTTAACACAACACAAAAAGTAATAGGATCAGTTTAATTCATCTCCAAAAAATTGTCTGGAAGAGGGAGGGGGTGTTTGAATGACCCTTGGATAGGAGAGGAAGAGGAGAAAGAATTTAAAATCTCTAAAACAGGCATGGAGAATCTTGACTTTGGAATAAGAGGAAAAGAACATTATAATGGTTTGTGAGGTTTTTAAGAGATAAACTGTACTGTTGAAAATACTATTTAAGACTTAACTGGAATTTTGTTGTGAATGTTAACTACAGGCTTTGTCTCTAATCCTTTCACTTTTTCAAAAGCAGAATTGTTCTTTTTTCTTAAAGCTATAAAAATGAGATCCCTAGGTCATGCTAAAAGGTCAGACTATTAGTGCTTCAGGAAGATTTCTGCCCACGAAGTGAGACTTGGGTTCGGATTTAGCTGGGCTCTCACAAGTCACTTAACTCTCTTCCTTTACCTTCAGTATTTTAGAAATTGATCCGGTATTGAGCAGGATGATCTATGAGTCTCTTTTAGCTCTGTGACAAGGGACTTATTTTGTCAGACTGTGCACTCCATGGACTTGCATTTTCTATTAGCCTTGGAAGAATGTAGAGTGAAGAGTCTTGAAGTTTCTTGACTTGAAGTTAGATGTTCAGCTACTTTCTGGGCTCATGGGAGTGAGAAAAGGGAGTGAGGTTTACACTATTGACAGTTGTGTAGGGATCTAATATTTTCTTGAACTTATTTTTGTGTACTACAAAATAGTCTCAAGAAAGTTAGGCAGAAAGACTTTTCTGACCTCTAAAGTCTGTATTATAACTACATAATTTTAATTTTGATCCTTAGGCCATTTCTTCCCTATGGCTTTTATGTCTACTGTATAGTTACTATACTTTGACTTATATATTTATTGATTTATATTTCTATATGTTGCTATATCCTTTGTATAGTTACTAAACAAAAATTTAGTGTGCATTAAGGTTATATATTTGCTATTTCCTAGATTTATAACTTGGTTTTAGCTTTATGTATTTATATTATATATTTATCATTACTGTAGTATATGTATCTTATGCAGATATATAGGTATGCATATATATGGATATAATTCTATTTACTCAAATTTATATTTAGGAAGCCCTGATGTGAAAATTAGTTTAACATGGAGAAAGTATAAATTAAGTTTGTCATAAAAATATTTTGTAGATGGCCTATAGCATTTTCTTTATCTGAAAGAGGAGACTGGAAGGAGAGGATAAACATAAGGCTTTCAAGAACTTGTAGACAAGAATAAAATTAACCACTAACCAACCATATTTCATAATGAAATGCAAAGAAATTTCTACTTATTTACTAAGTGACTTCCCTCAGTATCATTTTCTTACTGGTATGCATTGCCTTTAAACAAAATAAACCCTTTAAGTAAAGGAAACTGTATGATAGTCTGTAATTTGACTTGATATCTAACTGATATAAATGATGATTCAGCTTCTTATAGCTGTGCTGCTCAGGATAGCAGTAAATCACCACATGAAGATCTTTAAATTTAGTTAAGTTAAACCCAAAATTAAATTTCTTAACTCTATTAGCCACATTTTAAGTATGCATATATGTTTATTGGACAGTGCAAAATGGTAAATTTCCAGGATCCCAGAAAGTGGATTTATGTTTGTTTTGGGGTAACATCCAAAGAGTAAGCTCAGGGCTTACTCTTGGCTCTGTGCTCAGGGTTGTGCTTGGGGATCTTATTTGGTGCCATGGATAGAACCTGGGCACCCTACAAAGGAAGCACCCTACATCATGCCAGCTCCCAAAATACTTTAGTATATACTGAATTTTGTTATCAATTCATTTATTCTCACCCATAGATGGGTACCTCAGGCATAAGGAAGGATGAGAAAGAAAAACCTTATCAACCAGAGTAAGCTTTCAACAATACAACAGGAGCTGTGTCATTTGTCAAATTCAATAATGTTCAAAATCACAAATGACAGTTTCTCTTTCCCAACCCCCACCCCTATCCAAGTTGTCCTTGGCTGTTCAAAACCTTCTTTTCAGAAGTGGAAAGCACCAGCCTTTTCAAAGACAAGGTACGTGGTGCCATCTATGGTTCAATACAGGAACTACACCAAAGTTGTAGTTTAAGAACAGTCAACAGATTCCATATTCAATCTCTCATATAAAATAATAAAATAATGTTAAGTGACTCCTGGTCTTTTTAGAATTTCCATGTTCTGAAATGTCATTTAATTTTAGTAAGCATCTAACAAGATATTTCCAAGATAAAAAGATGACAAATAGTAGTTTTGTTTTTCTTCCAAAGAAAATTAAATCAGTGAGTCAGAATTACCTTCATCCACCAATGAGTAATTAGTCAAGTTTTGGGAGGGACGAATATAATCTACTATTGTATTTCCATGGATACGATAATAGTGTCATAAGATAATAATAGTATCAATAAACTATATAAAATGCAACTTATTCTTTTCTTTTAATAATTGAAAAAATTATTGTCCTCAGTGATGAGAAATATTCTTTCCTCAAACATATACTATTTTTTTTCCCTTGACTGGGAAAATTACTAAGCATTTGGGGCTCTGTTCCAAAGTAGGGACTTTATCTGGGAGTTACATTTTGTCTGCATGCCAGAGGAATGAGTTGATTCTGCGCCTTCTCTGTGGATTGTGTTCACTCTTCACACAATGCCTCTCTTTTCAAGGAAATTTGTAGAGGTGAACGATCCTAGCTGTTTCTATAAATACTTTTAGAAATCTTTATTGTAAAGATGCTTTCATACTGAAGAAAGAATCAAGAAGCCAACCTTCCAGACACTTTCAAACTCCAAATAAACCCCATGTTGGTAGTGTCTGGAAACTTGGCTTTAGCCTTCCAGCATGATGCAAACTCCTAGTTGTAGCCACTGTGAGCTGGGAGACAATCACTGTGCTTTGGGAGCCAGTGGTGCTGAAAGGAGGCTGCCAGCTGGAAGAGGACTGAACTCTGTGTCCTCTTTCTAACTCAGATTTCTGGAATCTCACATGAGGCGGGCAGAGGTGGATCAACAAAGTGCAAAGTTCCTTTAGAATCTCAATGGCAATTGGGGAACCAGGAATTATAAGGTGTAAAATTAAGCCTCTCCTCATTGAATAAATATAACTCCAAAGTTCAGCTGTGATATGGAGTCTATTTTTCTTCCTCAAAGGTTTTTCTTTTTCAGTTGGAACATATTCCCAGCATTTAACCAAGGTGCTGGCCAATCACTAGTGATCAATATAAAGACACTGAATGTGTTAATATTTTACCAAGGCACTTTATGGTGAAATAGGGGTTGAAAATTTTTCTTTGACATCTGCTTTTTTCACTTCTGTGTAAAGGAAATGCTGAGCTGACATTCTGATAAGTGATTTCTTCAGCACCTTGAGCAGCTGTTGCAGGATTGCTTTTGATTTTATTCCCATCAATGTCCTTCTTTCAACCTCTTTTCCAGTTTGAGTTGTCACCTGAAATCATCTCATCCCTGTACACCTGCCTCATCATAAATAACGCTGTGCAAAAACAGTCCCTAATTCAAATACAGTCCTCTGTTTGGGGAAAGGCATCTTTTCATCTGCTGCTTTAGTTGGTAAAAAAAATTATTAGGTGTGCCTGTCTTTTTTTTTTCTTTTTTTTTTTTTGCCTTTCTAAATTTTTTTTAAAGTTTTTTCTTTAAGCACCATGATTACATATATGATTGTAGTTGGGTTTCAGTCATAAAAAGAGCACTCCTCTTCACCGTGCAACCTTCTCACCACCAATGCCCCCATCTCCCTCCTTTCCCACCTCCTGCCTGTATTCCAGATAGGCATTCTACTTCTCTCACTAGATGTGCCTTACACATTCATTTATCCCTTAAATCACCCAAAGCTTACTGCCCAATCAATGTCAGACTGAACTTTTTGCAGGATCCTTGGAAGAACAGGAAATATATTTGTGAGTCAATTAACTGCTGCTCTTAAGACATCTTATCCATCAGCCTACTTTTAGCTCTACTAGTTCATATTAAGAAAAGGCATTCACTTTGAATATCTTAACTTCCTTTGGGAAAATATTCCCACTAAATATCCCAGCCAAAATACCCCAACTCTGTACTTATGTGGGTGGCTCTAATCATTCTATTAGCTTGATTATTTATAAGTCTAGGTCTGGAGTTGAAGAGATAGTACAAGAGTTAAGTCGTTGACCTTGCTGCATTTACCAATGTGGGTTTCATTTCCAGTTCCCTATTTAGTCTCTCAAGATCCCATCAGGAATGACCCCTGAGCACAGAACCAGAAGTAAGTCCTGAGCCCAGCCAGGTGTGACCCAACCTCCACCAATCCCCCAGAATAAAAGTTCAGGTTTCCTTCTATAGTCTCTCTGACTCCTCCCCTCCCTAAAATGCTGCCTGAGGTTAAAGGAAGAAAAGAAATGCCCATTTCAGTCTCTACCAAACCAAAAAAAAAATATGTCTTTTAAAAATTATTTTTAACTCTAATTGTTCAATACTGACCTCATGTTCAAATATTCCTTATACTCTAAGAAGCCAACCTTGAAAGTGCTACTCTGAACTAACTTCGAAGTCATGTTTTCTTTCTCAGAGGTAGAACAGGTAACTAGTATTTAAGCTCCGTACAGGTCAGCACTTGTGCTTCCTGAGAGCTTCAGGGCCCTAGACCTGCAGAAATTAACACATTTCCTTAAGAAGATGGAGAAACATCTATGATCCTTCCCAAAAGGAATTGGTCAAATAGAATACAAGATGAGTTTTCAGGAACTGGCTTACATCTGAAATTTGGTAAGATAAAAATTGGCACACATCGCAAAGAATGAGAACAAGCAGTGTTGGCGGGGATGTGGAGAGAAAGGAACTCTTATCCACTGCTGGTGGGAATGCCCTGTAGTTTAACCTTTATGGAAAGCAATATGGAGATTCCTCCAAAAACTGGAAATCAAGCTCCCATACGACCCAGCTATACCACTCCTAGGAATATACCCTAGGAACACAAAATACAATACAAAAATCCCTTCCTTACACCTATATTCATTGCAGCACTACTTACCATAGCAAGACTCTGGAAATAGCCAAGATACCCTTCAACAGACGAATGGCTAAAGAAACTGTGGTACATATACACAATGGAATATTATGCAGCTGTCAGGAGAGATGAAGTCATGAAATTTTCCTATACATGGATGTACATGGAATCTATTATGCTGAGTGAAATAAGTCAGAGAGAGAGAGAGAGAGAGAGAGAGAGAGAGAAAGATGCAGAATGGTCTCACTCATCTATGGGTATTAAGAAAAATGAAAGTCATTCTTGCAATAATAACTTTCAGACACAAAAGAAAAAAGAGCTGGAAGTTACAGCTCACCTCATGAAGCTTACCACAAACAGGGATGAGTTTATTTAGAGAAATAACTACGTTTTGAACTATCCTAATAATGAGAATGTACGAGGGAAATAGAAAGCTTGTCTAGAGTACAGGCGGGGGCTGGGTTGGGAGGAGGGAGATTTGGGACATTGGTGATGGGAATGTTGCACTGGTGATGGGTGATTTTCTTTACATGACTGAAACCCAAACACAATCATGTATGTAATAAAGTTGTTTAAATAAAAAAAAGAAAAAATGGAAAAAAAATTGGTTGTGAGCCAATCTAACCTCTGCCTTAAGTCCTAATCAGAGTTATTTGGATAAATTCAGCACCTTTTTCACTGGTCTCATATAGTTATCGTTTTCCCAAGGGGCTGGGGGTGAGGTCAGACTTTAATATTAATAGTAGATCAATGCCAGTATTTAATGCTGTCATATACTCTAATTTTAAGATACTCTGTTTTCTGGTCAGCAGACTCCCAATTTTATTTATATGCAGTTAAGCAAAATTGTGTTAATAAGAATGGTGGAGAGGTGAAACTGATTTTAAAATTATGTTGAAAGGTCTAGAGATGGATAAACTGAGGATTACAAAAGGCTCAGGAAATAGGACATTAATTGCAGGAGTTTGTAAGGAGGTTTGCTGCAGATAAAGAGAAATGAGAACTACACTGCGATAAGGAAATGGACACTGGGAAAGGAGTGGCTTTATGCTCAGCCAGCAAGAAAATCATTAGTAAATGATTTCTAGAGTTAATGATTAAACTCAGGCCCCTTACAGTGAAGTAAACATGGTGAAGGCACCTTACAGTGAAGTGAGCATGGGGATCTTTTTCAACAGGCTGAGAGACATAGAAGAATGTGCAGATAAGGAAAGGAGAGGAATTGGGAAGAGACTTGAGTATATGGTAAGGTTAAAACAAAAACAAAACAAAACATCAAAATCATCTCACATCATTCAGGCTCTAGGGGCTCCTGCATTGATTTGATTTTGAGCCATTGGTTCAAAGTCTGAGACTTGTCCACTTTATGGAAGTAAACAACAAATGCAAACACCTGGTGGCTTTCCATGCTGACTCCATGAAAAGATCATGAGCTAGCCATGAACATTTTGTGGTTAATTTTTCCCATGTTAATGCCAAAGCAGCACGATGACCAGGTCCTGGGAGTCCCATTTTTACCTTTTCTCCTATGATGTGTGTCCCTTTTCATGCATTCTGCCTAGCTCCTGTACCAGAGTCTGTGACTAGGAAAGACTAGAGCTGAGGCTTTGTTTTTCTCTTTTTTGGAGGCTTCTCCTGTATGTTATTTTCACCTGCCTGATGGGTTTTCCATGGCCAGTGGTTGTTTTTGCAGGGCCCTTACACACACGGGTGCTGTGGCCCCAGAAGGGAGCAAGAGCGGAAGCCCTGGGCAGGAGGGATGTGTCTATGGACTGTGCTTTTGAACCCTGCGCCATGGGCCACCTGCATAGGTTGTCGCGCCCTCTAGCTCCCATACCCCTATGCTCTTTTGTCCCACCTTGGAATGTTGGCTATTGGAGTGCCTTGGCTGGCAGCTAATGCAGAGCTGCCTTCAGAGCTGCTCTCTGGCTTGAGGATGGATAAGCCTCTGACTTGACTGGGGCTTTGTCAGCTGAGGAGCCAACAGAGGCGGTGAAAATTTCTCATGCTCCCCACCCCGCAGATCAACTGTTTTCTCAGTCTTCGTATTTATTTTGGGCCCCAAGCCTCAATTCCCACCAGGAGTATCCCCCAAACTAAATATAGAATAAATGAATAGATATATATGTAAGAGTCTAGATTGGATCCTTTGATCAAAGCATTTAATGATATTTCAGTTGACTAAGTCTGGTGCTCAAAAGTCTGTACTCAAAAAGGGTACTTAAAGAGCAACTTGGTTGTTGCTGGATTCATATATTGCAGTAGAAATTAACCTATTTTCCAATGGCTTCTCTCATGGTTCCTACACATACTTTTCTTTTGAACTGCACATGACTGACACTTGTTTTCTTTTTTTTTTTTTTCATTTCTTGTAGGAGAGCATGCCTCAGACGCCTCCCTTTTCAGCAATGTTTGACAGCAGTGGGTACAACCGAAACCTCTATCAGTCCACAGAGGACAGCTGTGGGGGGTTATACTACCAAGACAACAACCTTCTTTCAGGGTCTCTGGAAGCACTCATCCAGCACTTGGTCCCAAATGTGGATTACTACCCAGATGTAGGTATTCTCATTCTCCAGAAATGTCCTTAGCACTTAGCAGAAATTTCCACACAGTCTGCAGCAAAGATTCTGCCCCTGGGGATACCAGAATATATTAATGAATTTTTTTTTTTTTTGGTTTTTGGGCCATACCCGAAGGTGCTCAGGGGTTACTCCTGGCTGTCTGCTCAGAAATAGCTCCTGGCAGGCATGGGGGACCATATGGGACACTGGGATTCGAACCAACCACCTTTGGTCCTGGATCAGCTGCTTGCAAGGCAAACGCCACTGTGCTATCTCTCTGGACCCTTAATGAATGTTTTGAGCTCAAATTCAGCCTGGTTATAGTTTTGATTTGGTGTTGTTATCTGCATTAGTTTTCTCATGGGTAGACACCACATTTTAAACAGCTAGACACTGTTTGGTTCATGTGTTGATATGTTGTCCCTAAATAGTAATGCCAGGAAACAATGGATGCTCCTAGAATACTTCTGGCCTTCTTTATTTACAAGTCCATCACTGTTCTAAGAGTAAAGTTATAGAAATGACAACACTGGAGAAGGAACAAAGTTACTATCCAAAGTATATGTAATTCTTTACAGACTACACAGCAGATGGCATGTTTGCTGTATTTAACTTTGATTACAGACATTTGTACAAATAATACTTTTCACAATCTAGGAACTTCACTTGTTAGTGTTTTTCTCCCAATCTTGACAGCAACTCCAAGATGGTGAAGAGGAGAAAACTGAAAATAAGGATATTATGTAGTGTATACACACGGTCATTGTAAGCATAGGGAGTAAACCCCAGGCTCTCTTTTTGGAAAAAGGACTTTCCCCTTCAATTTTCTATACTATGGCTTTTCTGGCAAGGAAGTAGCTGTTTGCTGGTAAAGAGTTCGTAAAGCTCTGGGGAATTCTAGATCCACATAACTTTATAAACAAAATAATTACCTTGACGTACAAAGGATACTGTGTTTGGCACAGTAACTCAGCTCAGTAACTCACTATAATGTTTCTTACTGAGTTATCTCTGTATGCAATTTGTTAGATGGCATTTTCCAAATATGTCGTCACATAGGGAAAAATTGTAATCAAAAGTTAAAGGAGCCCCTTATTCAGCTCACTGTGTATTAAGAGCTATAAAAGATACCTTGGGGGCAGGGGCAGAGTCCATTGAATTTCTCTTTTCATTTGGGAGTCTGAAACTATTATAACAAATAAGCACTGCTTTATTACTGGCTTCTTAGGAGACAGTGTGGTCAAAGAAAAGTATATAGTGTGATATTGTACTTGATCCTTTTGCATAGCCTTTGAGTAAGTAAGTTATGTGAGAGTTTGCTTTGACTGTTCTGACAGGAACATGTAAATGCTCCAGTGTGCTTCACTGGACATGCTAGAGAATTCTCAAGCTGCTGTGTGCTCAGTGTTTGTGTGGCTTTCAGAATAGTTGGACATAGAGCAAGATGTGGTTTGGGGTGGTATACTTAAGTATCTCTCTGGCCTGCTTTTTATCTCTGGCCTTATTTATATCCCTGAAATTCAAGCTTTACTAGAGAGACTTACTCTTCTGGCATCCTGGCTCCCAGGGGAATAAATGTCAAAATGTACTATGAATAACAGAGCTCCCAGATGTCAAAATGTATGTATTATGAATAAATTTAGGAACTAAATTCACTTTACATTTGTTATTTTTAGTATGGCTTAAGGGAAAAGACATCAGATGGCAAAGGAGAAACCATCTTACTTAGCATTTTATACTAATAGGCAACACTTTTGAAACTATAATATATTAACTCAGTCAGGAGAATGTAATGAAATAAAGTGTACAGTACACGGAGAGTTTGAAAGAAAATGTAACCATGATGATTTTTCTCCTTTCCACAGAGGACATACATATTTACCTTCTTGCTCAGTTCTCGGTTATTTATGCATCCATATGAACTAATGGCCAAAGTCTGCCATTTATGTGTTGAGCATCAGAGACTAAGTGACCCGGATAGTGACAAGGTAATGATACATTTTACTCTTTATATTTTTTTTTGTTTTTTTTGTTTTTTGGGCCACACCCGGCTGTGCTCAGGGGTTACTCCTGGCTGTCTGCTCAGAAATAGCTCCTGGCAGGCACGGGGGACCCTATGGGACACCGGGATTCGAACCAACCACCTTAGGTCCTGGATCGGCTGCTTGCAAGGCAAACACCGCTGTGCTATCTCTCCGGGCCCCTCTTTATATTTTTGTTTCTATAAGCTTGATAACTGAATGACTTAGATTTTGTGAAGTGGTTTCCTTAAGTGACCCTAAAATATATCTCCTGTTTCCCAATCTGTTCCCTGACTCTGCAGGGACTGGGAGTAGCATTAAGAACACAGTAAAATTACAATGCTTTGTAAGATCTTATCTTCTAGCTTAAGCTGACTCCACTTGGCATTGACATGGGTTTGGAAGTATTTAGTAGAGCTGCATTTTTAAGCCCAAAGACATTAGTTTATCAGTGATGCTATTGATAATGATTAAAGTCCATTTATAGATAGATTTGATTGAAGTAGATTTGCTTTTTCTCCCTTAGATCCAGATAAGAAAAATTGCACCCAAGATCCTGCAACTTCTGACAGAATGGACGGAAACATTTCCTTATGATTTTCGGGATGAGAGAATGATGCGGAACTTAAAAGATCTGGCCCACCGGATAGCCAGTGGGGAGGAGGTTGGTAATCTGATTAAACATGATCGCTCAGGCATAACTTCATGGGAAAGAGTGATGAATTAAGTGTCAGAAAAACCACTGCTTTTGTTCCATTTTTGCCTTTGGATCAGCCACTGTATAGCATTTGCTCTGTCTGATATGTCAATATTATATGATTAGATATATTAGATTATTATACAGCCCCTCTTCAAAGGGCTATAGTCTAGAGTTTTATGTGATTGATATGGGGTTATGTTCCTGCAAATTCACCTGTAGAATTCATATTGCAAGTGTGTTTCATTATACTTATCTCTTTCTTCTGAAAGGCTTGCTATAGTTAATTTGATTTTAAAAATACTGTTATACACATACATATATACACTAATGTGTATAAATATATGTTACTTTGTTAAGAAAATAATATGGAGTAAATAATAAATCATAAATATGTGATTTGTACCATGGAAGGGAGAAAACAAATATGTTAACATTGAAACCAGTCACATAGGTCAAGACTTCTATGATTGAATGTAAGCTCCAAGTAAAGGGGAGACATATAGTTTTCACATATCAATTCCTCAGAATATGAATTTAACATACTGCAGTCTTATAATGTACTGGAGATTGTTGTGTGTAATGCTCATAACAAGTGCTCCTTCAGAGGCCAGAGTGAGTGATAGGACAGCAAGTAGGACACTTACCTTGCATACGACTGGCCTGAATTCAATCGCTGGCACAAAATGGTTCTCTGAGCAGTACTGGGAGTAATCCCTGGACACAGAATCAGTATTAAGCCCTGAGCATCATCAGATATAGACTTTAAACCCTCCTCCCAAATAAAAACTCAAAATTAGTGTTCCTTGATAAAAGCTGAGGCCACAAGATTAACATGTAAACTTAGCAAACATAATTCTTTGGAATAGGAGAAAACAGTGAGAAAATGATGTGACTCCCTTGGTGCCTGGAAGTTGAGTCAGTCAGGGAGTAGGTGGAGAGGCAAGACAAGCCTCTTAGATAATCTTTCCATAAATATCATTTCCCCCAAATGAGCCTTTGATAAGCTCTAACTAGCTGTGGCAAATGCAAGGTTACGGGCTTTGAAGCAGCCCTGGAAGACTGGTCTTCTGTGTTGGGACTTGTTAGTGAGGAAGTCTTTGTAGTTTCTCTGATGCTGGTAAGCTCTTGGGAACAAGTTTCTTAGGCCTGGATGCAGCAGTTCACTTAGAAAAAGATAAAAACATTTGGCAGTGGCAACGATGTCTTACTTCATCCATCTAAAAAAATGTATTCCCCTTTCAAGTAACCTTTCTGGAGAACTCTTTTTTACAGGGCTATACTCCAAAGGTTCTGGAGCCAGATATCTGTCTTCTTTATTCCAGTGAATATATTTTCATACCATTCCCCCTGGCTTAAAGAAAATCAGAATAAAATTATATCAGATTAGCCCTTAAAATTTATACTTGCTTTGCCTTGTTCTATTTGCTTGTGAAAATGGGGTCAACCTATTTGCTCTTCACTTCTGATATGGAATGCTTGTGTTCAAAATGGCTGCTGGATTTACAAAGCTGAAGGAATTGTTGCCTCAGCCATTTTGCTGGTTCTGACTGTCACAATCATTTTGCCAGGCTCTTTTGAGGTGCTGATCCATAGGACCTTACCTCACAAATGCAGAAGCTGATTTTGGAGTAAGCCTTATGATAGAGTTTAACTTTTGCCTTACCAGGCCAGGTCAGGGCTGATTCAGTGACTTTAGTTTATGACAAGGGGCTCAAATAATAGCAATCAGTAGGAAATTTTCCCCTTTTTAGGTGCTTAATTTTGTATGCACTGAGCTTGTGCCTTATCTTTGCTGCCTATCTGCTTATCTGTCTGTCTGCCTGTCTGTCTTTGCCTGTCTATCTCTGCCATATCAAGAGTACTCAGGATTCTATATGCAGTACCATGTTTCAAACTCAAGTTGACTACATGCAATTAACTGTTATAGTATCTCTTTGGCCCCAACTTCTGCTGTTTTTATCCATAATCAGAGAGCCAGATTGACCCACTCATTGTCCTGATTGGTCTAAGTATGATTTAACAAATTCCTTAATTTTTCCTCTCCTTCCTCATCTCTATGAGGACAAAAGTAATTTTCCTATGTTAATATCCTTTCCAGCTATTTTCTTGGAAGTCTTTTGTTCAGTCATATGGTCATATGATAAATATCTTTTTTTTTGGAGGGGGGGGCGGTTTTCTGGGCCACACCCAGTGACACTCAGGGGTTACTCTTGGCTATGACTCAGAAATCGCTCCTGACTTGGGATCATATGGGATACTGGGGGGTTGAACCGCTGTCCATCCTAGGCTAGCGTGGCAAGGCAGATGCCTTACCACTTGTACCACTACTCCAGCCCCTAAGTATATTTTCTTAAGGAGACTTCCTCTATTACCCAGCCACAGCCACATTACTGCCTTTTATTATGTTTTCTTCATATCACTCTGATTTTTTTGTTGCTTGTTTCCTACTCAGAATATCCTTGCCTTCACATATTATAGCATCCTTAACTCCTAACTCAGTGTACTCAATAGGCACAGAGTAGAATTTGAAGAAATGAATGGATGGATGAACTAATCAATTGCTAAGATAGAAAAATATTCCACTGAAAAATTATTTCCCTCTACAAGCGGGAGTATGAGCTTGGGTTGGGACTTGTTGCCTCTTGCCTGGGCATTAAGGGGATTTTTTTGGCAGTCAGTGAATCCAGGTGTGCCCCATCTATAATTTAGCTCCATTCTTCTGAAACTGCTAGGACTATTCCACATAATTTGGCTTAATACGTTTTCCCCCTGGGGATCTGCCCAAAATGAAGTGGTTTATTAGGACTTGCCTGCAAGAAACATGAAATGAAACTAATGATTGAATTACATGACAAATGACTATAGTGGGTAGAATGCAATTTTCTCTTCCTTAAGGGGCTGGTCTTTTTTAATAAGAACTATCTTTATTTGCCAGGTAATTACTGTCACCGACATTTGAAGTTATAAAAAAGACTAAGTACATATTTAGAGTTTCATGACTCAGTGAAGAAGTATGCCTAACAACACAAAGCTTGGCTTCTCTGGTGGAATCAATTACAAAGAGAACTTTGAAGAGGTTCATAATATATGTTCTCTGTTGATGTGTGTGTCTCTCATCTCTCTTTCTCTCATACACACACACACAAACACACACACTTGTTATTTGAGCAATTTTCTGTGAATGTTTACTTCCTTACATTTCTTGTCACTAGCTGATCTTCTGTGCATTCCTGTAACCCATTCCCAGATTGTAGAAAAGGATTTTTACTGACAATACTAAGAGAGCACAGATTTTTTTCACCCTTTGCCACATATCACAATCCCTTGCTTTACATTTGCAGAAAGATAGCCAGACTCATCCTGGACGTGTTTTGCATGTTTGTAATACAGACTCTTTGCTGCTTGTGCATGTTGCTTCTTAGCTAGGAGCCTCTGATGGTGACCTAAAGAGAGGCTGGTACTTCTGACTACAGGCGTTTCCTTGGAGTTCCTGAGAAGCAAGCAAGTGAGTTTGGGTACATGGTGAAGGAATGAGAACATTCCTTTAGCTAGCAGTTCTTTAAAAGGAATTGTTATGGCCTTTAGAGATGAAAAAGAAACTATTGCAGATGGTTAATTCTTAGAAACCTCATTTTGTGGGGAAGTTTTTCAAGTTAGACATCATGATTTATAATATTGTTAACAACAATGTTTCAGGCATATAACACTCTGCACCATACCCACCACCCTTTCGTTAGAGCTATGGTCACTAGCTCCCTTCATGCCACTTCTATAGCAAACTTAGTTCTCTGGATTAGCAATCACTGGCCTTGGTATATTTTCTTACCATGTTCCTTTATACTCCATGGATGAAAGATTATTCAATTTGTCCCTTGCCATCTGAGTGACCCTGTAGCTTGATCCTCTCTAGTTCTACTCTGCAGCATGAAACTACACAGTTGCATGTTTTATTATAGCTGGATAGTATTCCATTGTGTCTATATACCACTGTTTATTTTTTTAAATTTAGTCACCTTGAAATGGCAAAGCACACAGCTTCAACACTCATCCCTCACTAGAGTTCACTTCCCTCCCACAGTGCCTTCACCTCCATCAGCGCGCCTCTACTATAGCTACTTTTTCTGTGTAAGTTTTTGCACTGCAGCTTATAGGACTGTTTCATGCATAACACTTTAGCACCTTCCGGTACCACCTCCTCCTCCAGGTTGAATGCTTCCCTCTGCCATAGTCAGTGTCCCCTCCCTGTCCTATCTCCAGCTCCTTTTCCCCAAATGATGTTTCAACTGAATACCTGTTTTCATGTTCTTTGTTTCCATTGTCTTTGAGCTTTCATTACTCCACCATTATGTTTCTTTATATCGTACCTATAAGAAATCATTCTGTGTCTGTCTCTCTTCCTCTGACTGACTTCACTCAGCATGATACACTTCAGGTCCTTCCATAGAGCAGAAAATTGTATGATTTATGTTTTCTTATGGCCAAGTTATATTTCATTGTGTACATGCATCAGTATTTCTTTATTCATTCATCGAGTCTTGGGCACGGTGTGTTGTTTTCAAATTTTGACTATTAGGGGTCTTGCTCAAGGATCACAGAGACACAAATATCTTTTCTCAGTTTTTATTTTCAATCCTTGGGGTATATTCCAAGAAGTGAAATTTCTGGATAAAATGGAAGTTCAGTTCATAGATTTTTTTTTAGGAATATTTGTTTTCCAGAATATTGTTTTCCAGAAAGACTGGATCAGTCAACATGTCCATCAGCAGTGAATGAGAGTCCCTTTCTCCCAGCATCCATGTCAACATGGCTATTCTTTTTTTTTTTTTTTTTTTTTTGATTTGTGCCAGTTTCTGTTGTCTGATTTGGTAACTTATTGTTGTTTTATTTACATTTTCTGATGATTAGTGATAGAGAGTATTTTTTTCAATGTGCCATTGGCCATTTATATGTGTGGTGAACGAATAATTGCTCCCAGTTTGTGAGCTTTCTTTGTATTTTGATCTACCACTATTTCTTTATCTACGCTATCATCTCATTTTAAAAGTAATAATAATTCACATCAAGCAAAAGGTATCTTAGGCTTTTATTAGTTCTATTTTTCTTTAATAAAATACTCTTTTGCAAGTTTTTAATATCTTCTTTGAGAGTTTATCCTGATCCTCTGTGTGTTTGTGTATATATATACCCAACTGACATGTGTCATTTTTTTTGCCTATTTTTCATCCTCTTTGACATTCTAGGATGTCTTTGATCTCTCACTCTGTCTGTGTAGGGAGAACTACTATACAGAAGCCTCTAGAATTTGACCTTTTTTTTTTTACATCTTAAAAGCTACTTTGTGAGGTCAGAGCAATAGTTCAGTGGTGAGTTCATTGCCTTGCACATAACTGACCCAGGATTAAACCGTAGCATCCCAAATGGTCCCTGAAACTCTACCAGGAGTAATCCCTGTGCAAAGCCAGGAATGACCTAAAAACAAAACAAAAACATCTTTTGGAAACAAGTAAATTTGTATACATAAACATTAACTTTCTCAGAAAAACTTAACCCCTGATGGTATCCCTTCACCACAGAAGGCCATACATGTCTCTTAGAATGATGGCATTATAGTAGTTAGGAATTGTTCCTGTATGTAACTGATGTTTCAGCTTTGTAGAATGCATTCTTCACACTGAATGGTACACAATGTTGTGTAAGTGCCTCAAAGAAAGTGTGTTTCTTCATTATCTTGAGTCTTGCAACTTGGAAATAGATGCTTTCTTTTTTGTAGTTGCATCTCATTCGTATCTAGGGATTTCTTCTAACATTTGGGAGGTCTAAAAAAAGAGGAATGAAAACCAGTTTCAGTTAATAGATTTTCAGTGTGACCCAAGATGTTGCAAGTAGAAAAGGTGAAGGATTTAACTTGGTTCTCAATTCAACTTATCTTAAAATGCCTCTAATTCTAGAGAAAAAGGTATTTCACTTGAGTGATATATTTATCAGATAATCTCATCTAAACCCATATACTATTGCTGTGTGGAAGACAGTTTTTTAAAGATTCTGTCTTCTAAAATCTTTGGCTTTGTGATGAATGGATTTAGGCTTGTTCGTGATTTTTGAGAGAGAAAAAATGTCAATCTAATATAATAGTGTAGGAAAATCAGTGGAATATTTCAGTGGACAAGTAGAAAAAAAAAGAAAAAGAAGACTATAGCTTTTTTTTATTGGCCATTACTGTATGAAAATCAACAGATAAGGGCCTGGAGAGATAGCACAGCGGCGTTTGCCTTGCAAGCAGCCGATCCAGGACCAAAGGTGGTTGGTTCGAATCCCGGTGTCCCATATGGTCCCCCGTGCCTGCCAGGAGCTATTTCTGAGCAGACAGCCAGGAGTAACCCCTGAGCAATGCCAGGTGTGGCCCAAAAACAAAAAAAAGAAAAAAAGTAAAAAAGAAAATCAACAGATAAGAGATGTGTTTGTAATTTTCCTCAATTAAGTATATAGATCTATTCATTTGTGTTTTGGTAAGTCAACTGTTCTGTAAAAGAAAAACATACAATTATTTTACTTTTCCATCATATGGCATTTAATTTTGAGGCAATCTCAGAAAATGATATCATAGTATCCTTTCTTCAAAAGCTGATTTGGGGCTGGAGCAATAATACAGCAGGTAGAGTCTTTGCCTGAAATGTGACTGACCTGGGTCCCTTGAGCCCATCAGATCAGGATGATCTCAGGGCCAGGAGTAAAACCTGAGCATTGCCAGGTGTAGCCCCCAATATATAAATACATAAGTAAATGACCTAATTAGGGGAACAAAATTAAAGTATAGCTGACGGGGCACTTGCCTTGCACAGGGCCAAATATGTTCAATCCCTGTTGCCACATGTGCTCCCTGGAACCAACCAGGAATGATTCCTGGCAAAGAGTCAAGAGTAAGCCTTTAACACTACTGGGAGCAGCCCCCCAAACCGAATAATCAAAGTAATTTTTAAATGGATAGCTGAGAAGGCAGCAAAACATTAACATCATATTCCATTGGCCTATTTTCCTTTGAAACTGTTAACCCAAGATCCATATTCGCATTGAATTGGTTGGTATGTTTGGGCTTTTTTTGGGGGGGCATCATCATTTACCCCGAAGGATGATTATTTGGTAGTTTGATATGACAAAGGAAACAAAAGAAATAAATCCATCTCTAATATCATGATAACTATACCCTAAGGATTATTTATAACTGATATTTATTTATGCTTTAAGGTAGCTTAGAAGTCAAGAGGTTAGACTTGATCGATTACATTGCTCAAACTATTTCTTTTAAGCATACAAGTTGTAGCCGCAAATAAAGCAAATATGGTGGGCACTGGTTGTGGCACTAGAGGCATAATTGGCATAGAAATGTATAAGAGTTTGCTTATGAACTGGCAATGAAAGCAAAATAATGCACTTGAACCAAATGAAAGTTAATACCAGAAATGATTATCTATTATTGCTTCTTCCTGAAATGTGTACTAATAATATGTCAGGAAGTTATTAGGACAGAGGTGTGGGGGATTGTAGTAGAACCTAGTGGTGTATTTCTATCAGGTAGCTTTTGTTTCCCTAAACTATTAAGATTTGGGATCATAAGTGGAAAATTATTGCAGTGATCTTTAAAAAGTGTCTGGTTGGAGAAATAATATAGCAATAACACACTTGCCTTGCGTGTGCCCAACCAACCTTGGTTGGAATTTGATTTCCAACACCCGATACGGTTCCCTAAATGCTGTCAGAAATGATTCTTGAGTACAGAGCACAGAGTAAACCCTGACCCCCACAAACACCAGAGAGTATAGTCCCCACCAAATAAAACAGTACCAGGAAAAAGAAGTTCTGACTTGATCAATGCAGTTTGACCTGCCATAAGTGAACTGCTACATTTATATGCTAACTCTGAAAACCTTTAACTATACCTGATTCTTATAATACTGAACTTTTAAAACAGTATTCTAAAGTCACTATAGGACCAGAGAGATAGTATAGTAGGGAAAATATTTGCTTTGTAGTCAATAACTAGTGGCAGTTTGATTCCTGGCACTAGATATGGTCCCCTGAGCCCTTCAAGGAGTGATCCCAGAGCTTGGAGTAAGCCGTGAGCACTACTATGTGTAATCCCCCTATAAAAATGTGTAGTCCCTCCATAAAAATTTGTGCAGTTTTCTTTGTGAAAATCAGTTATACCCCCGGAAGCAACTCAAAAGCCCAAGAAATGAACAACACTTAGATCTACAAAGACTAGTGCTAACTGAAAACTCCTGTTACTTTGCACTGAGGTGGTTGCACAGCATCAGGGTAAACATGAGTGTATGATTCTGAATTTACATAATAGTAAGATTAGGTATGCAGAGTGAGGGGACCATCTCTACTTAGAAGTTAAGAGGTGGGCGGAGAGATAGCACAGCGGCGTTTGCCTTGCAAGCAGCAAGTAGCCGATCCAGGACCAAAGGTGGTTGGTTTGAATCCCGGTGTCCCATATGGTCCCCCATGCCTGCCAGGAGCTATTTCTGAGCAGACAGCCAGGAGTAACCCCTGAACAACGCCGGGTGTGGCCCAAAAACCAAAAAAAAAAAAAAAAAGTTAAGAGGTTAATCTTGATCTATTATGCTGCTCACACTATTTCTCTTAAGCATAAGGGGATCTCTTAAGAGGGTCATTTCATTCTTCCCAACAGTCCTATAGGAAGAATGTTCAGCAGATGATCCAGTGCCTGATCCGAAAGCTTGCTGCCCTCAGCCAGTATGAGGAGGTCTTGGCAAAAATCAGCTCCAATGCTACAGATCGGCTCACAGTTCTGAAGACCAAGCCACAGTCTATACAAAGGGACATCATCACTGTCTGCAGTGACCCTTACACGTTGGCACAACAGCTGACTCACATCGAGCTGGTAAGGCCATTGTTCAGATCCCCAGACTTGGTTTGCTTTGACAACCCCACATTATGGTAGTCAGCACTTACGTCATGGGGTGAATTAGAATAACTCAAATGAAAAATAATCTGTGAAAGAGTTGATCAAGTTTTGTTTGCACATTGGAATCTGAATGCTTCTATTTCTCCGGAATTCACTTTAAAAATAAGTGTTCAGCAAGACAGAAGCACAGAATTTGTTGACCTTCCTTATCTTCTCCTCTAATTCCTGCTCCCACTATCAGTGGAGTATTGACTAAGCAGAAATCTACTTCTCTTTAGACTTTAAAGTTGATGACAGTATTTTGGGTTAAGGGTTCACTTTACAAGCTATAAAACAGAAGAATCATAGTCCTCAAAATTTCAAAGTCCATAGAAGTGACAGTTCATATCTTTTCCTTTACTTTAATACTGCTTGTATTTGACCTGCTGGGTTTGTATTTCAGGAGAGACTCAACTATATTGGGCCAGAAGAATTTGTGCAAGCATTTGTGCAGAAGGACCCTTTGGACAATGACAAGGTAATCAGAGTCAGCCTTAAAATATGAGAAAAAATTCCTGGTGGTTGAAGAGATATTACTGAATGCACTTGCCTTGCATGTTGCTTAGCCCATTTCAGTCCTCAACAACCATAGATGGTCTCCCAAGTACTTCCAGGAATGATCTCTGAACACCGAGCCAGGAGTTAGATCTGAGTGCCTCCAGATGTGACAAATATTCCTCCGTCTTTGAGTTAGTAGA
This sequence comes from Suncus etruscus, assembly GCF_024139225.1. Lineage (NCBI taxonomy): Eukaryota > Metazoa > Chordata > Mammalia > Eulipotyphla > Soricidae > Suncus > Suncus etruscus. The sequence continues at coordinate 70,388,679 of NC_064863.1, read as the reverse complement.
TGGAGGAGATGAGTCAGAAATGAGAACTGTTTTATTTTAGATTTAAAAATCATAAGTGTTATTATTGTCTGGTTCTCAGTACTGTTCCTTAACCCAGGTTTCTGGATATCTCCATAATCTTTCCCCATCGCCCACTCTAAACCTCTTCTTCCTCCTTATTGGGAAATCTATTAAACAAGTAGATGCAGGCATTTGTGGTGATGGAGGTGTGAGATCAAAGAGTAATGGCTTTAGCCGATTAAGTCAGAAAGAAAATACAAGAGAATACTCTACTCATGACTCAGTGGCTGGAGTGAGGAGACAGGTCACACCTCCAAATCACTGGCAGGAAGGTTTTCACTGCTGGCTGTCCCCTTTAATGTATCATGAATCTCTCAGAACTCGTTTACTCCTCAGAGAAGCCCATATTTGAAGTAGATAATACTGGACATGTACTGCAAAATCAGTGCACACACATAAGAAAACAGTTTCTTGGTGATTTCTAGAAGCATGTTGAGCTGTTGGGCAAACACTGCATCACCCACTCATAAAAACCCCCTTTGGAGTAGGAGCAGCAGCAGCTGTTTTCCGGTCTTAGAACAGTTTCCCATCGTACAGGAAGTCAAGGTTGGGTTTTGCAATATAAGGCTAGTATATTTTTATGTTTGCTGCTTTTGAAAGGAAGGAAAGAGGGGTGTGATCAACCTCTTAAAACTTGGCCTTGAACTCAGAGATGAGCTGAACTCCTTTTAAATTATTCATATATATATATATATATATATATATATATATATATATATATATATATATATATGAGATTTCGTATGTATTTACTAAGATGTTGTTTTCAACAATTTCTGAAAATTTTTTCTTGTTCAAGAACAAATAATAAAACACTAAGTATTTCATTAATCTGTACCATTTAAATCATAAACTTTTATGGTATTTTGTTCCTACTTTCTTTTTTTATGATCACTTTATTTAAGAACTGCGGTTCATAATTAAGTTTCAATTGTAGAATGTATACCATCCTTCACCAGTGCATATTTCCTGGCATCAGTGTCCCCAGTTTTCCTCTCACTCTCCCTCACCTACCTCTGGGGCCAGCATTTTTTTTCTTTCTCTTTCATTTTGGATACTGTGGTTTGCAATATTGTTAATGCTGTGGTACCTACCATATCATTTTATCACTTTTCAGTACCCAGTTTTTGTTCAGGGCGATCAGTTTAAACTATCATTGGAGCTTTCTTTACCCCAAATGCACTCACCACTCTTTGCAGCAAGTGTCATACTATGGACTGGCCCTTGTGGCCTTCATCTCTATTGCCTCTGGATATTATTACTATACTATCTTTTTCCCCCTATATCCCACAAGTGAGTGAGATTATTGTGGTACATCTACACAATGAAATACTACTCATTGTTTGAAAAAAAAGAAGCTTTTTTATTTTCAACAGTGTCACCCTACTTAAGATCATGCTGGTTTTAAGGGCCAGAGAGATAGTACAGTGAGTAGGGTATTTGCCTCTCATGCAACAGAACCATATTTGATCCCTGACTTCCCATTTGGCTCCCTGATAGCACCATCTGTGATCTCTGAGTGCAGAGCCAAGAGCACCAAATTGTGCGACCTAAACAATTACAACAGCAGCAGCAACAACAACAACAAAACCAACAAGAAAAAAAAATCTTGAAAACGAAAAAAGACTGTGCTTGCTGTAGATTTGAGTTGCTTTCTCTTGGAAGACATTTCATTCCTTGTGACCTGAGCCTCTCAAACTTTGTTCTAATCTTAATATTAAAACCCTGCCCCCATAAAACCCATCTTATATCAGTTGCAATTCACATCTCATTGATCCAGATTGCTTCAAAATAGATCAAACTCCTTTTTTAAAGTTTCTAAGGCTACTTAGGGCAACTTATTGTCCTGAAAGGAAATCAAGAATGAATTCATCTCAGTTTGTTCCTGGACCATACAGCAGAGATTTCTCTTATTTGGCCCACTGTCTCCTTTTTAGAAAGAAAAAAATATAGTACTTGGCCAGAGCAATAATACAGCAGGTAAGGCACTTGCCTTGCATATGGCTGACCCAAGTTTAACCCCCAAGTACCTCATATGATTCCCTGTTGCAGGAGTAACTCCTGAGTGCAGAACAGGTATAACCCCTGAGCACTGCCAGGTGTGACACATAAAACTCTCTCTCTCCTCTCTTTCCTCTCTTTTCTCTCTTTCTTCTCTCTTCTCTCTCCTCTTTCTTCTCTCTCTCTCCTCTTTCTCTCATTTACTCAGCACCTCCTCAATTGAAACCTAGTTGTAACCAAGACTGCTATTCTTCCCCAAATAGCCAATCAGTCTCTAGGGTGATGATAGTATCACTTACTTGGGAGAGACTCTCTTAGAACTTCTGTTCTTTTCTTTCTTCACCTCTTTTCTCTTTCTCTCCTCTTCTCTCTTCTCTTCTCCTCCCCCCTCTCTTTCTCTCTCTCTCCCCAACTCCCAATATCCCAATGTATCAGGAGCTTTTTCTGTAAGGAAAGCCAATAATATTAGATTATTCGTGGTTTTCTCTCTTCCTCGCTCTCCCTCCTTCTCATCCTAGAATCTTTCCTCATCCATAATACGAAACTAACAACCTTTCCTGTGACAAAAAAGAAGAGCTCAACGTACTGTCTTTTGTTCTCTAGCTCATTTGCTCACTTTGCTCTCTCCATAGAGTTGCTACAATGAACGGAAGAAAACACGGAATTTGGAAGCTTATGTGGAGTGGTTTAATCGCCTCAGCTACTTGGTTGCTACAGAAATTTGCATGGTAAGAAAATGAATTTTCTCTGTCTCTTAGCTCGGTTTAGTTATAACTAATTTACCTTCATGGAACATTTGAATAATTGTCCCACTTTTTTTTTTTTTCATATAGCCTGTAAAGAAGAAGCACCGAGCAAGAATGATTGAGTATTTCATTGATGTAGCTCGAGAGTGTTTTAACATTGGCAACTTCAATTCCTTGATGGCAATAATCTGTGAGTTGATATGTATATACCCTTTAATTGTATATTTTCTGTTAGAGTGTGCTCTGAAAATCAGCATGTAATAGTATTGTTTTATTCATAAATATCATCTTTCTTCATCCTGAATTGTTTTAGAATGTTCAGAGTACTTTAAATAACTGAATTTGCACAAGTATGTGTGTAGATATTCTTCAATAAAGAATAATATATATTAATATTTAGTTCATTGCCGGACAGATAGAATGGAGGTAGGGTGTTTGCCTTGCATGCAGAAGAACGGTGGTTGGAATCTCACCATCCCATATGGTCCCTAGAGCCTGCCAGGAGCGATCTGAGCATAAAGCCAGGAGTTACCCCTGAGCACTGCTGGGTGTGACCCCAAAACAAAGTAAAAAACAACAAAAATTATCCTTTTTTGAATATTTGTAAATGAATGAACACAAGGTATCTGAAAAGCTTGTGAGGTGCTTACCTACATTAATTGCTTTGAGGTATTTGAACAGTTTATGTATCAAATAGATATATTTTGTCTGAGACTAAATGAGACAAATTCATGAGAGGGAACAGAGAAAGAGGAACATTTCCCAGTTGCCCTGACTCATAGTCCTTACCATTTGCAAACTTTCTTCTCATAATTTGTAAACTTCCCTCTCTATCTCCATGGAGATTTTAATACCTGACAGATGGTTCTTGCATTCATTCTGTTTACTAGGACATGTGTTAACAAAGAAACTTGGGATTTTCTCAATTTACACATGTTTCTTATTACAGTTATTAATAATAACTTCCATTTTATTTATTTATTTTTGAGCCACACTTGGTAGCACTCAGGGGTTATTCCTGCCTCTGTGCTCAGAAATTGCTCCTGGCAGGCTTGGGTGACCATATGAGATGCTGGGGATTGAACTAGGAGTGACTTATGTGATGAATAATGTTGTCTATAAGTGCTCAGTAAATATTTGCATATTTACCTGGCTCTTAAGAGTTAGTTATTTTGAAGCTTGAAAATCCCCAAACTAGGTTAATAATTTTGATCCTAATAAATACAATATTCATAAAAATTAATTTTTTATTTTTTGCTTTTTTTTTAAATTTGGGACAGTACATAATGGTGCTCAGTTACTTCTGGTTCTGAGTTGAGAATTTGTTCCCAGTCAAGCTCAGGTGACTTTGCAGTACTGATGATTAAATACAGGCCTCTTGTATGCAAAAGACCCTTTGAACTATGTCTCTGCCCTCCCTCCATTTTTTTATTCCATTTTCTTTTAATGTCATTTCCATTTTGCCTCGCCCATACTGGCTAACTATTAGTTCTTTTTCTGGGTCTATTTGTGATGATAAGGAATAGAAACTTTGTCTAAATCATACATCAAGGGGTTATAGTATAGGTAATAGACTAATTTTCCTCTTACACTTGATTACTTAATTTTCCACATAAGAAAATGGTAAGGTGTGTCATATCACAGGAAAAGTCTTTCTAACACTTAGAATGAACCAATTAAGAACCAGAATTTCTCGGGCTGGAGCGGTGCTGCAAGCAGTAGGGCGTTTGCCTTGTCTGCGCTAAGCTAGGACTGACTGCAGTTTGATCCCCGGCCGTCCCATGTCGTCCCCCAAGCGAGGAGCGATTTCTGAGCACATAGCCAGGAGTAACCCATGAGCGTCACCAGGTGTGGCCCCCAAAACCAAAAAGGAAAAAAGGAAAAACAAGAATTTCTATTAAGAATCCTAAAAACAGTGTTAGGAAGACAAATCACCCAATGACAACAAAAGACAAAATACTTGAAGAGAGACTTTAAGGCTACACAAATGGCCAATAGTACATAAAAGTTGTTTCACATCAATAGATACCAGAAATACCACTTAAAAGCATCATTTCACAGGGCTGGAGAGATAGCACAGCAGTAGGGGTTTGCCTACAGATCCCAGAGTTCAAATCCTGGAGTCCATATTGTCCCCCGTGCCTGCCAAGAGTGATTTCTGAGTGTAGAGCCTGGAGTAGCCCCTGAGCGCGTTGGGTGTGACCCAAAAACAAAGAACCAAAATGAAAAAATAAAGTATCATTTCACAGTCCAGAACAACGGAAAAAAAAATAGTATCTGATTAGCTGAGCCAGATGAAGATGAGTCTTTGGACAAGGTGGAGAGCGACACATTCTGCTGGGACTTAGAATGGCTGACTATTTAAGAAAATAAATAGGCATTTTTTCCAGAGGGTTAGCTTAAACTTGGTAGGGAGCATTTATTAGAAGTGTTAGGTTAGTATGAGCTGGAGCAATAGCACAGAGGGTAGGGCACTTGCCTTGCATAGCATCCAAGTTCAATCTTCAGCATCCCATGTGGTACCCTGAGTTCAGCCCTGAGTACCCCTGATATCACCAGTTGTAGCCCAAAAACAAACAAAAAGTATTAAGTTAAAATGGGTTTCTTGATGCTCTATTTCACTTTTTCTTTTTCTTCCTGTTTCACATGGGAAGCTGGCATGAACATGAGTCCAGTCTCTCGACTAAAAAAAACTTGGGCCAAAGTGAAGACTGCAAAGTTTGATGTTCTTGAGGTATGTAAATCTGACTTTCCTGTTGGAGAGGCATTTTACAGACAAATGTGGAATTCCTCTATGATCCTGAGTTTGCAAAGATAAGATCAGAGAAGTTCCTTTCTCCTTAGTATTTCAGGGAAAGAACAGGTGTTGGAATTGGAGGGGAGGGGAAATAAATCAAGTTGGAAACTCGCTTTTTTCCTAGAGAGAGGTGTCGTTTTGGGGTTTAATGAACTAGGAAAAAAATGTGAACTGTTAGTCATTTTACATTATATACCAGAATGGATGCTGAGTGCTGACAGTTGAGAATTCTATTTTATTGTGGGCTTATTGATTTCATGTCCTCTCAGAGTTACAGGAGATGGGTTTCCTCTCCTCATAGAAATACTCTTTTGCGAACCTTTCAGCAAATATAACTAATCTATGAAAAAGTTTTTCTAATCAAATTTTGGGAGGGTAAAACATAAAGGCCTTAATTTGTGTCTGAATCATACTCATGCCATTATCTCCTTGATGTCTTTGTACTTTGAATTTACCATCTTAAGAGCTACTTTATAAAAATCACCTCTAGGATTTAATTGGTAATAAAATTAGTAGTGCATTTTCCTTGCACTAGGCCAGCCCAGCTTCAATCCCCATCATTCCTGTGATCTGCCAAGCCTACCTCGAGTGATCCCTTAGTGCGGGGCCAGAAGTAAGCCCCAAGCACTGCTGGGTAGGCCCCCCCCCAATTTTTTTCAAATGAAAATTTTTGTTTTTCAGATTCCTTCCATATTGGGAGCTAGGATTGAACGCTTTATAGGATGCTGTACTTACGTTGTCAATTTTTTTTTCCTTTTTAAAAGAGAGTATAGTTTAATTATTTGTAAATGATTTGTTACAAGATGTAAAGAGCACTTTCTCTGCCAGTTGTCAGATTACTGTACGTGGCTAAACATCAACTGATCTGTTAACATTCACATGAAACCAGAACATTTTTCTTGTGTTGATGTTTGACTCTGTTATCAGTTTTAGATCTGGTTTTTAACAGGTAACCTGGAAAGAATTTGGTTTGGGTTTAATATTATCAAAATTGACATCAGCATAAAATAAATAATATGAACCTCAGAGAAGAAAATATGTTTATGGTTGCGTATGTGACAAAGTGACAGATCACAGCCCTTAAAGAATTCCCTAATTTTGGGTCAGAATAGCATAGTGGATAGGGTGCTTCCATACACAGCTGACTTGGATTTAACCCCCAATATCCCATATGGTCTCGTAGCCCTGCCAGAAATGATCCTTGAGCATAGAGCCAGGAATAAGCCCTTAGCACTGCCAGGTGTGACAGCAAAACAAGCCAAAAAAAAAGTTACCTAACTTAATTTACAGCTTCATGTGAACCTAAAAGTGTGTGTTTGTAAATTTTTTATTGGTGAGAAGTAGTTAATACTCTCCTCTTTTTGTCCACAGCATCAAATGGACCCTTCAAGTAATTTCTACAATTATCGAACAGCTCTGCGTGGGGCAGCACAGAGGTCTTTGACTGCTCATAGTAGCAGGGAGAAGGTATGTGCTTAAGGGAGAATCATAAATGGTGTAGATGCTTTCCGATTTGCTGAAATGCAATGTATACTACCACACTGAGCTTCTTTGACCTGTTTAGACACTGTAGAATTGAGTCATTTGCAATCCAGGGCGAGTTGGCCTATGGAAAGGGAGAGGTGGTTTGATGTAGGACTTTGAAGGTATGTGTTAATCTGTGATTGCAGTATTTACATGAATGTTTTGTGCTGTGTTTTAGTTGTGCATTAAACAGTAAATTAAGTCATTTGCTAAGGTGACTAATAGCCTGAGTGAATAATTAAGTTTAATGGAAAATATACATTTAAGTTCTACAGAAGGTAGCTAATTTTATGCAACCTTTCTCTTCCAGAGTAACCTTAACTCCTGTGATTAAGTCATTTATTTTCAGAACGTGGGTTAGTTGCTGTGGCATGAGGCTTGCTGTTACTAATTGAATATGTGGGTGTCAGGAAAAATTACAGGCACGATGTCTGAGAAATTAATGTTCCTACTTACCTCCTTTACCCTGAAACTATTTAATGTGATGTTGAATCAACCATACTCTTAATTCTGGGTTCTTTCTTGGCCCAGTTCAAGGCCTACTTACTTTTGCAAGAAAGATAAGCTTGTTGATTTGACATTTAGAGATCCTGTGATCTGAGAAGTAGATACAGGCTGTTTACAATTTTTTTTTTTTTGCTTAGTTTCTACCCATCTTTCTTTTTTGTTTGTTTTTTGGGCCACACCCAGTAATGCTCAGGGATTACTCCTGGCTTTTGTGCTCAGAAGTTGCTCCTGGCTTGGGGGACAATATGGGACGCCAGGGGTCCGTTCTAGGCTAGCGATGGCAAGGCAGACACCTTACCTCTAGCGCCACCATGCTGGCCCCTCTATTCATCTTTTAACTTAAAGTATGTCTTCATTAAAGAAAAGATCAGGATATCTCACTTTTCAACAAAAACTTCTAATCTAAAATAGAAGCAATGTGAAGATAAACCCCACCAATTAAAGATGGCATTGGTTCTTAACAAAGTCTAAAATATCACTTTAAATTATCATTGAGAGATACTGTGAATATATTAATTTTATAAAAAATATTTGGAGATGGAGGTGTTCACCCATATCTGGCTGTACTTAGGGATTACTCCTGGCTCTTACTCCCTCCTTGTGGTGTTTAGAGGACTCAAGATGTGGATATTAGAGGTGGAACTGGGATCAGATATATGCAAGTCAAGCCCCTTGCCTGCCATCCCATCTGTCTAGCTGCAGCATTAACTTTTATCAATGAAGATACATGGTTGGAGAGAGGTTGAAGAAGAGATGGCCATATTGATTTAGTTTATAATGTATCCATTTTTACATTTTACTTCCCAATACTAGTGTGACTGGATTGACAGATAAAGCTCATTGGAAATGGAGGGGTTATTTGGTTTGCTTGCTTTTTAAATTTTGATAGCAACTTGTAGCATGGGAGGGTCCCAGCCCCTGAAGTGTATGGTTCTGCTACAGGTGATGTTTACAGTCTCTCATACTTCCTTTCATGTGGCATGCCATGTCCTTCCACATCTCTACAATGGTGGTTCTCAACCCTTTCCCCACTATGGCCCTTTCTGACCTGGTTTGCTTTCTGTGAAATATCCCATCCTACCACTAATTTACCTTCTTGTCTCATGCCATACCTGTCCCCCATACTCTTAGTTTACATGATTTTCACCTGTGGCCCTATGGTGTCCAATTAAGAGATGCTGTTGTACAGACCCTTAAAGAACTGGATGCACTTGGATTAAATAGCTCACAGAAATGCATTTCTTTTTTTTTGTTTGTTTTGTTTTTGGGCCACACCCTGCGTGCTCAGGGGTTACTCCTGGCTGTCTGCTCAGAAATAACTCCTGGCAGGCACGGGGGACCATATGGAACACTGGGATTCGAACCAACCACCTTAGGTCCTGGATCTGCTGCTTGCAAGGCAAACACCGCTGTGCTATCTCTCCAGGCCCAGAAATGCATTTCTTAACAGGGAACTGCACCATTGGCTACATTTACCCTAACCCTAACTGGTCCCTTTCTGAGATCTCACTGAATATTTTACTTGTGGGATTCTGTAGCTTTATTCCAAAAGAAAACTTCTAAGTTTATAATATATTCGTCTGCTTTGGTTTTATTTTTTAGCCAGTTCTATGTGAACATATGAATTGCACTCTAGTTAATAAAGTTAAATTATCACCATGTAAAAATAAAAACAAGTCCTTATGTTTTATAATTGGTCTCAAAGGCTAAGACTGAAAACATTTTCTGGGTAATAGCAATCTTTTAGTCAAGACAAATAGGTCTATTTTTCTGATTTTGAAGTGACGATTCTCTTTAAGTAATTTCATATGTTAAAACCTTCCTGGTTGGAGAGATAGTACAATGGCTAAAGTAATTGCCTTGCTCAAGGCAAGGTTCAATCCCCAGTACCATTTGGTTTCTTGAGTGCTGCTGAAGATGGCCCAAAACCAAAAACAGCAACAATAAAAATTTCCAGGAAGTTTAACTAAAGAACTTGAATCTTTATTCTATGAAACTTCAACTTACATGTGATTAAGGTGCTACTTTAGTGGGGCCACATCCAGGACCAAATTAAATATGTTTTCTAAAATCTAAAGTGATTTGGGAGATGGTAAGGAGGCAGGTACCACAGCAAACAGTCCTCTGAGCTTATTTCTGACTCTTCACTTAATGATCACAACTAACTGGCCTCAGGAGACCATATGTGGTGACAGAAATAAAACCCAGGTTGGCCTCATGCAAAGCAAGTGCTCTACCAACTGTATTACCTCTCTCTGCCTTTTAATAAAAATGTTGTTTCCTCTGAGAAGGCATGAAACAAACACTTAATTTGCTTGAGTTTTAAAAGAACATTTCCTTTGCTCCATGACCAGTAAAGACTTAAGTTCAATTGGTCACTAAAGTAATCTTTAAATAGCTTTCTTTTCCTCATATGGGTGCTCAAATCCAGGTTTTTAACTATCTCTCATTTGACTATATGGTTTTAAATTCTTGTACCACTTTAGCTTGTTTGTCAGAACTTGTTCTCATTAGCATTCATTCTTAGGTATGGCAATACTAATGTCTTGTAGGGTTAGTTGCTGGGTTTCTGAATTATGAATATTTTTAAAGGAAATTAGAAAGCATTACTCTACAAGTTATCCTATTGGGGCCAGAGTGTCAGTAGAGCAGGTAAGATGCTTGCTTTGCATATTGCAAACCCAAGTTTAATCCAGACACTCCATCTGGTATGATTCCTGAATGCAGAGCCAGCAGTAAGTCCTAAACATCACTGAGTGTGGCACATATACAATACACACATGCATAAAATAGAAGTTCTCCTATTAAAGATATTAGTGGCAAATATCTTAAAAATTAAACTTGTGCTTTCTACTAGTAATGACCTGTATATTCACTTCAGTTCATGGGAATCTAAAGTCCTTATAATTTCCTGTTATTTACTATACTGAGTTTGTATAGGGACCTGCCAATTTGAAACGTGGATGAATAAAGCAGTTTAAAAAAAACTTTGGGGCCGGAGAGATAGCATGGAGGTAGTGTGTTTGCCTTGAATGCAGAAGGATGGTGGTTCAAATCCCAGCATCCCATATGGTCCCCTGTGCATGCTAGGAGCAATTTCTGAGTGTAGAGCCAGGAGTAACCCCTGAGCACTGCCAGGTGTGACCCCAAAACCAAAATAAATAAATAAATAAATAAATAAAACCTCTTTCTTTTTTACTGTGAACATTAGCAACAAAGCTATAAAGCATTTTTTGTTGTTGTTGATGTTGTTGTTTTTGGGCCACTCTCAGCATGCCCAGTGCTTACTCCTGGCTCTGTGGTCACGGGTCACTTCTGATAGGTTCTAGAATCATATAGAGTGCTAAGAATAGAACCTGATCAGTTGCTTGCAAGGCAAGAGCCCTACCTTCTATTCTATCACTTCATCCAGAAGGGAAACTGTTGATTTCTAATTTCTTGGAAGTGATTTAGATCATTCATAGATCATCCTACCAGCATCACAAATCAAAGGTCACATAAGGAGCATATTCTCTGCAACCCAAGTAAAGACACATAACATGATCTTAGGAAAAACTTAAATATTGCTGAGAGAGTAAATGAGCAGGACTCCATGAATCTTATAGTTCAGTACTACACAATAGAGCACAGAAATAAAACTTCTTAAAAACTGGTATAATATATACATTATATCTTGCCCATATTTTAATATCCTTCCCCCAGAAGCTTATAATAATGTATCTTTATTATATTTTAGGTCTGTCAATAATAAATGTCCCCATTATGGAACTCTTAATTCATTCCTTACCATAAGTCATGAGGTAGTTATCATTTTAAATAGGTAAATGTAGAGATTACCAAGTTTTTCTTTTAAGGGCTTGATCGTAATTATTACAAACTTTTAAGGTCATACATTCTCATTACCACTACTGAACTCTAGAGTAACAATGCAAAGGCAGACATAGGCAATATATAGATAAATAGAGAGCTTTTTCCAATGAATTTGTATGGCCAGTCATTTAAATTTTATATTTTTTTCATAGTCACAAAATAATAACTTTGGGGTATCACACCAAACAAACAGGTGTGCACTCTATTAGATGCTCAGAATTGAACCTGGGTCAACTCTTTGTATGGCAAGCTCCTTACCTGCTACACTATTTCTCTGTCCCCCCGCCCCAATACTATTTTGGTATTTTTCAAGACAATAAAATGCATAAAATATGTCGCTCATTGGCCAGAGAAAATATGTAGCTGGAGTCCTGGTTGTCTTGCAGACTATTGTTTGCAGAATCTTTGCTTATGCTATAATATAACTACATTGGATAGCCAGAGTTTATATAGGTTTCTGACAGAGTCTAAGAGATACCAAAGGCCAAAGGCTAGCTAGCACTTTACAAAATAATTCTTTACAGAAGAATCTGGGTTCAAATGTACTTTTATCATTCATTGGTAATGTTTTTGTTGAGTTCTAAAGTATTAATAAATTCTATTTACACTTAAAGTAGAGGTAATAATTCAGTGTTAGAGATTTTCACAATCAATAGCAAGTGAGTATGAGTATATTCGAAGGGGTTTTCAAAAACAAAGATTTACTGTGGTTATTTTTAGAGATCAAGGGAACAAAATAATCAAAGCTTTATTTTAAAAGTTATTTAAGAGGAAAAGATGAATTTCTTTTTAGGTTTGAAAATTGACAGTAATATTTTTGTACTTGAGCCAAAAAATGTATGTTTTCTAGACCTACCATTTATTTAGTTTACATATATTATATGAGTCATAAGCTTAGAAATACTTCAAAGACCAGTTCTTGGCTAAAATGTGGGACTGATATTTATATTTGAGTGCTTAGTTGCATTGTAGCAAATTTAGAATCTGTAATTTGAAAACAATAAATAGAAGTAACTCTCCAGCTTAGTTCTTGATCCATTATGGGCATAGTTGCATTTTAAGATGTTTATTTATTTAGGATTTGGGGCCACAGCTGGCTGCGTTCAGTGTATACTCCTGACTCTGCTCATTGATCACTCTTGCTGTACTCAAAGGACTATCTATGGTACCAGAGAGGTCAATGACATGCAAGGCAGAAAGCATTCTAACTCCTGCACTATCTCTCTGAGCCTGGAATATTTTTAAGACATTATTATTTTAGGTTAATAAATACAAAATAATGTCTTCAAACAAGGATCTTAGTCAGAAAGGTCTTGCTAAAGAAGGCTCATTGTTTTTAAACAATCATTCCATTTTAATTTGCACATTTATATTCCTCCTTCACTGGGGCTTCTCTGACATGTTGTGCAAGCTGCTTCTTTGGTAATTTCCCATGAGAACAGGTACTAGCTTGTTCTGTCACAGGACAGGCAAGTTTGTGCAATAGGAAGTCGGTAGCAGCTTTTACTTAAAACCTGAGCTCTCACATTATCATGAGCAGTATCTTCCAAGGTGAAATGAAATGACCATGTGATATGGAAGTTTAACCTTTCACTTAAGTGTAGAAATATATAGGCTAGAGTTATACAGATCCTAGCAGGGACATGGCTACCCATCTTAAAACCTTGGTTCCAACTGTTCCAAGATTTTCTTGTGTTCATCTGTAACTAAATAGAAAGCAAGTTTGGTTCTAGTTTTCCTTTTTATTATAGCTGGAACTTCATTATTATTTGATGTGCAGTTTTATTTGAAAAAAAAAAAAACAGTAAAGTCTGCAGGGATGCCATGAAGCCAGCCATTTCCCAATGTCACTTGTCATTGTCATATTTTGCTTCTTTGCCATGCAGAAGCTTTTTAGTTTGATGTAGTCCCATTTGTTTATATTACATGCTAAAGTTCTTGCCATTGGTGCTCCATTCTCAAAGACCTTTTTGATATATAGGTCTTCGAGTGTTCTGCCTATTTTATTCTCGATAAACTTTATAGATTCGGGTCTGATTTCAAGGTCTTTGATCCATTTTGAGTTGACTTTTGTATAAGGGGTGAGATATGGGTCGATTTTCACTTTCTTACATGTGGTTTTCCAGTTGTACCAACACCATTTGTTGAATAGGCTTTCTTTGTTCCATTTCAGATTCTTGTCTCTTTTATCAAATATTAGTTGGCTGTATATCTGGGGGTTTATGTCAGGGAATTCTGTTCTGACCCACTGGTCTGAGGTCCTGTCTCTGTTCCAGTACCATGCTGTTTTAATTACTATGGCTTTATAGTATAGTTTCAAGTTAGGTAAGGAGATGCCTCCCAGCTTCTTGTTTTTCAATATGTGTTTGGCTATCCTGGGTCTTTTGTGGTTCCAGATAAATTTTGTGATTGATTGTTCTATTTCTTTAAAGAATTGTGTCTGGATTTGGATAGGGATTGCATTAAATCTATATAAAAGTTTGGGTAAGATAGTCATTTTGACTATGTTAATTCTACCTATCCATGAGCATGGGATGTTCTTCCATTTCTTTAGATCGTCTTCAATTTCTTTCTGAAGTGTTTTGAAGTTTTCCTGGTATAGGTCTTTCACTTCTCTTGTAAGGTTGATTCCTAGATACTTGATATTTTTTGATACTATCTTGAATGGAATTGTATTTTTAATCTCTCTCTCCTCAACTTCATTGTTTGTATATAGAAATGCTACTGTCTTTTGTGTATTTACTTTGTATCCAGCCACTTTGCTGTATTGGTTGATTGTTTCTAGGAGTTTTACTGTGGACTCTTTAGGGTTTTTGATGTAGATCATCATATCGTCGGCAAATAGAGATAGCTTGTGTTCCTCTTTCCCTACTTGAATTCCTTTGATTCCCTTCTCTTGTCGGATTGCTATTGCTAGGACTTCTAAAGTTATATTGAATAAGAGTGGAGAGAGTGGACAGCCTTGTCTAGTTCCTGACCTTAGTGGGAATGCTTCTAGTTTCTCGCCGTTAAGTATAATGTTGGCTATAGGCTTTTCATATATAGCTGTAACTATCTTGAGGAAGGTTCCTTCTAATCCTATTTTGCTGAGTGTCTTTAGCATGAAAGGATGTTGGATTTTGTCAAACGCCTTCTCTGCGTCAATTGATATGATCATGTGGTTTTGGTCTTTCATGTTGTTGATGTGATGTATCATATTGATTGATTTGCGTATGTTGAACCAACCTTGCATTCCTGGTATGAATCCCACTTGGTCGTGATGAATGATCTTTTTGATGAAGTGTTGGATTCGGTTTGCTAAGATTTTGTTGAGAATTTTTGCATCTATGTTCATTAGTGAGATTGGTCTGTAGTTTTCTTTCTTAGTGGTGTCTTTGCCTTCTTTGGGAATGAGTGTGATATTAGCCTCATAAAAGGAGTTGGGGAGGATTCCTGTTTTTTCTATGGTTTGGAAAAGCCTATGGAAAAGTGGTAGTAAGTCTTCTTGAAATGTTTGATAGAATTCACCTGTAAATCCATCTGGGCCTGGGCTTTTGTTCTTAGGGAGTTTTTTAATTACATCTTCAATTTCCTCTGAGGTGATTGGACTGTTTAGACTTTCTAGATCTTCCTTTTCCAGCTTTGGAAGAGGGTGTTTGTCCAAGAATCTGTCGATTTCTACTGGGTTCTCTAGCCTAGTTGAGTATAGTTGTTCATAATATGATCTCATGATATGTTGTATTTCATGGGGTTCTGTTGTAATCTCACCCCTTTCGTTTGTGATCCTACTGATTTGGGTGTTTTCCCTCTTTTTTTTTGGTGAGTTTTGCCAATGGTTTGTCTATCTTGTTTATTTTTTCGAAAAACCAACTCCTGGTCTCATTGATTTTTTGTATTGTTTTCTTAGTTTCGATGTTGTTTATTTCTGCTCTGGTTTTTATTATTTCTTGCCTTCTGGTTGTGGTTGGATTTCTCTGTTGCTGTTGCTCCAATTCTTTGAGGTGATCTTTTAAACTGTTGGTTTTGTTATTTTCCTGTTTCTTGACATAGGCCTGTATTGCTATGAGTTTCCCCCTAATTACTGCTTTTGCTGTGTCCCATAAATTTTGACATGTTGTCTCTTCATTGTCATTTGTCTCAAGGAATCTTTTTATTTCTTCCTTGAGTTGTTCTTTGATCCAGGTGTTGTTGAGCAGCATGTTATTTAATCTCCAGGTATTAGTTTTTCTCCATTGATTCTTCTTGATATCAATTTTAACCTCTGTTGCATAGTGATCTGAAAGGGTACTTCTAATGATCCTTACCTTTGTGGTCTTATATAGGTTGGCTTTGTATCCCAAGACATGGTCTATTCTGGAGAAGGTTCCATGTGGGCTTGAGAAGAATGTGTATTCTGCTTTCTGGGGATGGAGGGCTCTATATAAGTCTATCAGCCCTAAATCTTCTAATTTTTCATTTAGAGCTCTTATTTCTTTGCTATTTTTCTGTTTGGTGGATCTGTCCAGTGGTGATAGTGGAGTATTCAGGTCCCCTACTATTATCACATTTCCCTTCATGTGTTTCTCCAGGTTTGCCAGTAGTTGCCTCACATATTTTGCTGACTCTAGATTAGGTGCGTATATATTGACCAGGGTTAGTGTTTCTTGATCTAATGTTCCCCTGATCAGTAAGTAGTGACCCTCTTTGTCTCTGATCACTTTCTTGAGGTTGAATACAATTTGATCTGATATAAGAATTGCTGTCCCTGCTCTTTTTTGTTTTCCATTGGCCTGGATGATTACTTTCCATCCTTTTATTCTAAGCCTGTGCTTATCCTGTAACTGTAGGTGTGTTTCTTGTGGACAGCAGAAGTCCGGTTTATTTTTCCTAACCCAGTTCTCTACTATGTGTCTTTTGATTGGAGAGTTTAGTCCGTTTACATTTAGGGAAATTATTGATAGAGAGGACTGTTGTGCAGTTGTATTGTGTGGGGTGGTTGTTGTTACAATCGGGGGTTTGGATTGTGTAATTCGTCTCTGAGTAAATCGCTTAGTATCGGCTTAGTTTGCACAAATAGTTCAAGTTCGTTCATATTTGAGAATGTTTTTAGTCTGCCCTCCCATATGAATGATAGTTTTGCTGGGTATTGGACCCTGGGTTGGAAATTTCTTTCATTCAGTCGTTTAAATATGTCATTCCACTGTCTTCTTGCTTGAATTATTTCAAATGGGAGATCTGGTTTGATTCTTATGTCTTTTCCTTTGTACTTGAGGTTTTTTTTCTCCCTTATTGCTTTCAGGAGTTCCTCTTTCTCTTTGTTTTTTGCCATTTGGATTATTATGTGTCTTGGTGTGGGTTTATTAGGGTCTATTTTATTAGGGACTCTCTTGACTTCCTGGATTTGTCCTGAATTGTCTTTCCAGAGGGTGGGAAAGTTCTCTGTTATTATCTCCCTGACTACCTGTTCTTCCCCCTTCCCTATTTCCTCCCCTTCTGGTATACCTACAATTCTTAGATTGTTTCTTTTGTCTTTATTCATTAGATATTGGACTTTTCCTTCCAGTGCTTTGCCTTTTATTTCTTTGTTGGTTTCTTGATCATTTTTTGATTGCAGTTTTCCTTCGAGTTCTTCGATGTGCTTCTCCAACTCTGTGTTTCTGCTTGTAAGGCTTGTTACTTTGTCTTTTAAATCCTTCACTTCTTTTTGTATGGAATCTCTCATGTTCTTTGACATTTCTTCTTTAATTTGGCTGATTCTTTCATCCATGGCTTTCTTATACTCGGTTGCTAGGGTTTCTTTCATCTGTTTTAGTAATTCTTGCATTTCCTTCCTCATGACCGCTTTTAGGTCTTCTTCCCATGGATCTGTGCGTTTTGGTGGACTTGGAAATTTAATAGGGTTTGTCATGTTGTCTCCAGATATTAGGGATTTCCTTGATTTACGCATAATTCTTTGTATTTAATGGTGTGTTTTGGAGTGCTGTGGCTTCTAATTTCGGCCTGCTTTGGTCCCCTTCCTGAAGGTGATTCTAGAGGATGCTGTTGGGTGGGCTTGTTGAACCTGGCTCTTTCTCCTCCCCTTTGCTACCTAGAGTTCGGCCCTCCTGCAGTGGGTATTATTGCTTTTCTACTCCTTATTTCTGTCGGCGGTGCAGTTCCACTCCTGGCCACACTGGTTGCTGGCGCTATTGAGCCTAGCTCCCAATCCCCCCTCCTTTCTCTGGGAGTCAATGGAGCTCTGCCCCCTCCAAGTTTCCCTTGAAGGAGTTCCCTCAGTCCGACCCTTCAGGCTCTGCCCTCGCCCTTGGGGAGTCCCTGGTCCACTCCAGGGTCCAGGGGGGTGGACTGCCCTAGGTCACCTGCGAGTCCAGAAGGCTGGCCCTATCTCCCCCCGTCTATTTGGGTTGCTCAAGTTGCCGTTCCAGGTGCCCACCTGGGGGAAGGGACTTGCCCAAATCACTCTCGCAGGCGCTCGTGGTCCCTGGGATGTGCTGGGCTAGGCTCCCGCGTGAGGCAGCAGGGACTCACCCAGGCCTCCCAGGCTGGCGTCTGGGGTCTCCGGGGGATGTGGTGGGCTAGGCGCCCGCGTGAAGGAGCAGGGACCCGCACAGGCCTCCCGGGCCGGCGTCTGGGGTCTCCGGGGGATGTGGCGGGCTAGGCGCCCGTGTGAAAGGGCAAGGACCCGCGCAGGCCTCCCGGGCCGGCGTCTGGAGTCTCCGCGGGATGTGGCGGGCTAGGCGCCCTTGTAAAGGAGCAGGGACCCGCGCAGGCCTCCCGGGCCGGCGTCTGGGGTCTCCGGGGGATGTGGCGGGCTAGGCGCCCGTGTGAAAGGGCAAGGACCCGCGCAGGCCTCTCGGGCCGGCGTCTGGGGTCTCCGCGGGATGTGGCAGGCTAGGCACCCGTGTGAAAGGGCAAGGACCCGCGCAGGCCTCTCGGGCCGGCGTCTGGGGTCTCCGCGGGATGTGGCGGGCTAGGCGCCCGTGTGAAAGGGCAAGGACCCGCGCAGGCCTCCCGGGCCGGTGTCTGGAGTCTCCGCGGGATGTGGCGGGCTAGGCACCCTTGTAAAGGAGCAGGGACCCGCGCAGGCCTCTCGGGCCGGTGTCTGGGGTCTCCGCGGGATGTGGCGGGCTAGGCGCCCGTGCAAAGGACAGGGACCCGCGCAGGCCTTTCGGGCCGGCGTCTGGGGTCTCCGGGGGATGTGCCCAGCTAGGCTCCCGCGTGAGGCAGGAGGGACTCACCCAGGCCTCCCGGGCCGGCGTCTGGGGTCTCCCCATATTTTGCTTCTTAATAACATTTGCATCTTACACAGAATTCAGAAAGGGAGGAAACTACTATAAAATGCATTATTCACTGTGACCCAATTTGTAACCCAGCATTAATGTTGTTTACTTATGTGTCTCTTATGTTGCTTGTATCTTTCTTGTGTCTCTTAATATGAATCTACGGCTTCTGTTTTGCCTAAATCAACCAGAATCTTTTTTTTTTCCCTAGATTGTGATACCATTCTTCAGTCTTTTAATTAAAGATATTTATTTTCTCAATGAGGGCTGTGCCAACCGCCTTCCAAATGGACATGTCAACTTTGAGGTAAGGGTGATCTTCAGATATGTGAGTTCTAGAGTAGGGCATGCTTCAGCCATGATTACAGGCCAAAGGCTTATTTTTAAAGTTCTATTTAAAATTTTTGTTTTTTATTTTTGTGCCACACTTGACTGTAGTTGGGGTTACTCTGTACTCTGCTCAGGAATCACTCCTTGGAGTGATAAATGACTATATGCAGTGACAAGAGAAGGCAAAGAAACTTCCCCATTGTTCAACATCTCTGGCATAATTTTTAAATTTCTAGAACCGGCTTTTCATTTTCCCTCCTACTTTGTCAGAAGTTAGCATAATAGTAAAATAAACTATTTGTTCAATAATAATTATAGCAATACTGTTTTTCAAGGCCCTTGAATGAATTTCTCCTGTAACTACCAAGGATACGTATTGTTTGTTAAATTAAGAAAAGAATGTCATTCAGAGGTTTGAAGTCAGGAGGAAACAACAAATGATTTGCATCTTTCAAGATCACGTTTTTTGTAATGACAGCACTTAACTTTTATTTTTTCATCTTTTCTAGAAATTTTGGGAGCTGGCTAAACAAGTGAGTGAATTCATGACTTGGAAACAAGTGGAGTGCCCATTTGAGAGAGACAGGAAGATCCTGCAGTATCTTCTCACAATGCCAGTCTTCAGTGAAGATGGTGAGGAGTTGGACTGCCCCCTCTTCCCAGATCTGCCTATAAGAAACAAGTGTGCTAAGGCTTGGTGGTGCCTTACTTAGTGTAAAGTCTAGCTTCTGATCTAGTTCATCTTAGATTTTTTTGTTGCATAGAAAGCAGTATGATTTAACACTAAAGAATTTGAATGAGGCACTTACATTTGTTTTCTTTTATAATGATGATTACTTTATTTAAGCACCGTGGTTGCAAAACTTTTTATGATTAATTTTCAGTCATACAGTTTATACCACCCTTCACCAGTGCACGATTCCTGAATCAGTGTCCCCAGTTTCCCTCCACCCTTCCCCTTGCCTGCCTCTTAGCAGACATATTCTCTCTCTCTCTCTCTCCTCTCTCTCTCTCTCTCTCTCTGTCTCCCTTTTTTCCTCCCTCCTTCTTCATTTTATTCCCTACTTTTTGACACTGTGATTTGCACTACTATTAATGAAGGGATATGTACCATGCATATCACTTTATCTCCTTTTAGCACCTTGTTTTTGTCCAGAGTGATCAGTTCCAACTCTTCTTGTCAAAGTTATCATAGTAGTCTCTTCTCTGCCCTAACTGCACTGACCCATTATTTGTAGCAAACTTCCTACCATGGGCTGGTCCTCCTGACCCTCATCTCTGTTGTCTTGGATATTGTTACCATACTATCTTTTTATCTTTTTTATAGCTCACATATGAGTGAGATTATTCTGTCTCTCTCTATCCCTCTGACTAATTTCACTCAGCATAATCTCCATATCCATTCATGTATAAACAAATTTCATAACTTCATTTTTTCCTAACAGCTGCATAGCATTCCATTGTGTAGATGTACCACAATTTTTTGAGCTACTCATTTGTTATAGGGCACTTGGGTTGTTTCCATATTCTGGCTATTGTAAATAGTGATGTGACAAACATAGACATGCAGACAGCTTCACAGCATATTGTTTTTGGGTTTCTAGTGCATATCCCTAGAATTGTATTGTATTCCTAGAATAGTATTGTTGCTGGTTTATATGGAAGCTCAATTTCTAGTTTTTTAAGGAATATCCATATTGTTTTTTAAAAAGGCTGGACCAATCTACATTTCCATCAGCAATGAATGGAGAGTCTCTTTCTCCCCACATCCACACCAGCACTGGTTATTCTTGTTCATTTTGATGTGGAGGCACTAACATTTTAAGCAAAAGGCAAAAATAGTATATTTACACATTTATTATAATATTAGACTTACAGTACTTTGAACACAGAGGAAATTATTGAATGAAAGAATAACCCCTGCTGAATCATCTCCATTTTAGTGGAGAATACAGTTGTTGTGTGGTATATTAATTGACACTCAAAGCAAAAATCAATTCCTTGTCAAATCCTTGTTAGAAAAAGTATTGGAAAATTTTGTCCTATGATAGCACTAGGGAATTTAAGGCAGAAATAGTGATTGTGTTTAGAAGAAAGAAGACCATCTGAGAGTTTAAGTTTGTAACAGTCTTAAAGATTTATTCTGTTGTAACCTATTCTTATTATAACCTAATACTATAAAAATCAAAAGCATTCGTTAACAGCTTTTTAAGCACTACATGATAGTGTTTGTGAAAGTGACTGAAGCACATCTAAATTATAATGATTTTTTCTAGAGTGAATCAAATTGCTTTTAAGCTCTAAATATTAACTTTTGGAAGAAGGTTCTTTTTTAATTTAAAAATAGAGAATAAATATTAGAATGAAAGAAATCTGGTCCACAATAGGACTTTTTTTTTGAACCTGTTGAAGTTTTTGGTTTTGATTTAGAGCTACACCCCAGAAGTGATCAGTGGTTATTTCTGTCAGGTTCAGTGGACCATATGGTATGCCAGGGATGGAACGTGGATTGACTGTGTACAAGGCAAGCATCCTACCTGCTATGCCATTGCCATAGTCCCTCTATTAAAGTTGTTTTTTTTTTAAATAAAGCCTACCAGGGGCTGGAGCAGTGGTGCAAGAGGTGAGGCACCTGCCTTGCCCACGTTAGCCTAGGATGGACCGTGGTTCTATCCCCTGGCGTCTCATATGGTCCTCCAAGCTAGGTGCGATTTCTGAGTGCATAGTCAGGAGTAACCCCTGAGCATCACCAGGTATGACCCAAAAACAAAAGCAAAAAAAGTCAGGTCTACTAGGAAAGGCTCTCCCTCATTTTTTCTTTGTAAAGACACCAGGTAAATGTGCCTTTGTGTAGTTGCATTTGTAAGCCTTTCCACCTCACAGATGGGTTCAGCTCATGAAGTGCCTTTTTGCCTAGAGGTTCATGGATTTTTACTGATATGGGACTTAAGCTTTTTGACCATAATTTGATATTTTAAGAGTGTGTTTTGCTGTAGTTTGGGCTCAGCGGAGATGCATCATGGCCTCAGCACTAATGCATTTTTACTTTTCTTTGATTATAGCTCTCTACTTGGCTTCCTATGAGAGTGAAGGACCTGAAAATCATATAGAGAAAGACAGATGGAAGTCCTTAAGGTGGGTCGTGTTGCTTCTCCTTTTGTGAAATATCTAAATATGAGAGATTATCTTCTTATTTCTGAAAATTTTCTGTCTACAGTACCTTATGCTTATTAACTACAATTTTTGTGGCTTCGAATCCTCATTGCCATCATTTAGTTTTATTGCCTTTAATTTTTAATGTTGGCAGATATATAACAATTATGTGCAACCTCCTATTACTTCATGGAATGAGAAATTGAAATTACCCCATGGTAAAATGAACACAGACTCATTTTCTTCATCTAGTAGATAAGAAGTCCAGACTGTGTGTCTGCTTAGTCCTAATTCTAAAATTGTATTTGATATGAGATAACAGAAAACTAAGTACTACTTGGATTATTTCAGGGTATAACTTGACTCAATCTTGGTCAACCTGTAGCAGAAGGCAGAAGAAGTTTAGCCTTTGAACATAATCTACAATCATTCCAAGTTAAGCAGTTTTATAATCTATTAGCATTTTCAGAAATAACTATCATGATAGGAAAATATATTTTAGCCACTTGGGATATTTTAATAATCAGAAGATGCCATATATTTAGTAATAATATAATTATAGTGATATCATCTGTTCTATTATATGACTTAGGGACACATTCTTCTTTTGTGCCAAGACTAACAGGAACATTTTCTCTTCTTCCCGAAATTACTTAGGAGTCTTATGCTTAATATTAGGTTAGGTTCATGAACCAGCATTCCTAAGATATACTTGCTTTTGTGTGATTTTGTTGAAAATGATATTTTTCATTAGATATTTTAGTAGAAGGGATGAGGTGCAGAGGCAATGGAATTCTTATTTTTCATGCTGAATAAGTATATGAGGATGATGGATAAGGACTGTGGATGTTTCTTGTTTCCCAATAACAGATACATAAAGAAAGGGGGAAAGAAGCTTGAAATCATGAGCCCTTACCTTAAAAGGCTTTGTGGGCTAATGCCAAGTTCTAATTATCTGAAATGTGTCTACCATGTCACAAAATATAAAGTTGAATTTTTAATTTTATATTACTCTATTGGTATTAAAGGCTATTTATTGTTCTCCTTAATAAGGTTCACTTTAAACATGTGCCTAAGAGTATGCATTCTACTGGATAAGAGATTTATAAATATGCCTTCAATTGTCTATTTATGAAGGACTTAACTTTTTATGATTTTCCACTCTATTCATCCCTCATTTCTGTTTCTCAAAAGCATTTAAGATGATCCTAATATACATCTTAATACTAATGATAATTTAAAAATGAAAGGTGAGTAGATATATATTGTCTACGTATGATGATACTTGGTATCTACACTACTTGTGAAATGCAGACATATTAAAACAATCCAGATTTACCACATATTTTTTTTCTAGTTGTTATACATTTTTGACTTATGTTTTCCCTTTTTGGGGGTGTATTATTCTTTTATTTTATATTTATATTGAACATAGTTGGCTGAGGGGTTTGTTACCTGAAGAACTAAAACCAAAGCTAAAGATTGAATTACATAATCTCTGTAGATATCTGTATGAATTACATAATCTCTGTAGATATCTGTATATACGATATATGCAGTATATGATAGGTTTACCATTGGATTAAAATGTGTGATGAAAGACTGTAGTGCAGAATTTGGAAATGTAAAGTACAAAAAAAAGGGAGATTTTACTGGCTTAAATTCAGACAGGAACTCATTGTTCGTTGACATCACTGATTGTGCCCACTGATGGTGATTCATGATAATGACTCTTGATACAATAGTTCATTGAAGACTAAGCAGTGGAATGAGCAGGATTAGTGTATAAGCAAACGTGTGTATAGACACAATAAAGGTGTATTTTCTGGTTTTAAAGATGTATTTCCACGCTAAAACCATTTTGAAGAGACTTCACAAAACAAACCTTTCTTTGATCCTGGATTAAGCCTTACTTTGCCTTTTCCAAGGCCCACTCTAGTCCTTACTCGCCTGCTCATCCCTCCCATCTCCCCTGTGTTCATCCTCAGGCTTTCTCCCCTTTTACAGACCAGGTGTTTTCTAGAGTGTCCATCTATCTTCTCTCACCTTAGAAAGCCCCTTTGAGGCCAGGCCCAGGGCTTCCCCTCATGTCACCTAAAGCTGTGGACACATGTTCGGCAATGGTTAAGGAATATATGACGGTACACTACTACAGATGTTGGCTAGGGCAGCACCACCACACACAAGAAGAACATAGCCTTGATAATTGTAAGCTGATCTCTGTCTAGTAGATACTACATTTGATTATTCTAGAATATTAGTACTTACCTGAAAAATATGTACATATAGTTATACATACATATATATATACATACATATATATATATATATACACACAGGTTAGCTTTGAAGGCAACAGATGCTTTTACATATGCTTTTTTTATATAAATGCTTTTTCAGCTATGCATTGAGTCACTCTTCGGATACTTAAATTCAGAAAAGGCCATGACAAATACATTTACACCACAAAACTTACCCTGTTCTTGCCCTGTTCCCTGTCACTACTATGTATCTGCTCTCAGTGATCATAGCAAGTGAAAATGGATTTATGTATTTACCGAGTAGACACATCTATGGTAAGACTAGACTGTATATCTAAGTTTATATTACTGTAATGCATTTATTTGTGTTTTTTTTATCAAAAATGCTCAAGATACAAATTTACTGCTAAAACCTTGGCCATGTGGATCCATGAATAAGTATACCTTTTAAGTGGCCAATTCTGCTACCTACAAAACAGGAATCTTACAGCTTTTTTTTTCTTGTATAAACTATTAACATTGACTTTTAAACAATAGAAAGACAACAGTAATAATTTTTGGATCATAACTGGAGGCATCTGCTACATTCTCACATAATTTTCTTCCTTACTACTCAGGTCGACCCTTTTGGGTAGAGTTTAACGGAATGCAACATCCCTGGACTTTGGAAGGACTCATCTTTGTTTTCTGGCTTCTTCAGAAAAGCCTGAAGTCCCTACAAGAAAGCCTCACTCAAGAGCAGCTGGAGGACTGGTTTCCCAAAGCGGACAGATTGACTCTGATTTTGTGAGACTGAAATGTTCACTGAAGACACTTGAGAAAGAATCCTCAGAAGGTCCCAACTCTGTGTATGATTCATCTCCTGGAATTTCCAAGTGAATCACAGCTCTGCACCTGGATGGAGTTTCTTTTGTGTGTGTGTGCGCGTGCGCACATGCACGCAGATTTTTTTTTTAAGTTATTATTATTTGGTTGAACATTTGCTGCTAATGGGACTTGTCCAGCTGAGTGCTGGCCCTGAGGAAGCCCAAGTTTCTTTGTTAATTTAAATAAGAAGAAGGGGAAGGGGAAATCCCTTCGCTTAGCTCCCCAACCTCAGCTCCATCCTCTTGCCAGGAAGGGTCACTAGACTGGAACTGTTTCCTTTGTGTGTGCTGTGTCGTGAATCTCCCTTTTCCGACAAGGTTTTGAGTTGGCTGCTGGTTAGCAAACTCCTTTTTACCCACATAAGTTATTTAATATAATGATGAAGCTCAACACTGTGGTAGGAAAATAGCCACTAGGGGAAAAAAAAATGCAGAGTCTGTGGTATGTATGTGTGGGGGGTAGGGGCTGCTTAACAGTCTTGAAGGTCTTTTGGTTTCCTTTGCCCTTCTTTTTTTTTTTTTTTTTTTTTTTTATTGTGACCAAAGTGCATTACAAATCTTTCACTGCATCATTTATGGTACATAGTGACAATGAATGAGAGGCATTCCTACCACCAGTGCTGTCCTCCCTCCGCTCCTGTTCCCAGTATGCATCCCATATCTCCCTCCACTACCCCCCAGTATGCTAGTGCAACTGGTCTCCACTTTACAGCTTGTTGTAGTTCTTTTGCCCTTCTGAGCTGTTTACAATGGACCACTGTGTTTCACAGATGTATTTTTCAGTAATGTTTTTGTTATTTAGTTTTCCTTAGCACCTATTTTTTTTCTCTTATAAATTGGAACCATGTGACTTGAAGAGATTTGGAAAAAAATCATAGCCTAATTACAATTTAATTTTTTTAACAGACTATTTTTGATTCATTACATTGTAGAGTCTGTTGGTGACTAAACTTGTTGAACCAAGAATAAATGGGAGAATTTACCAGGTTCCACTCTCCCCCACCCATGGCAGCAGTGAACAAAACAAATCTCTTGCTGTTAATATTTAAGGTAGATCTAATTGTGAACTAGTTCACCTTGTTAAACATCTAAAGAACTCTGTAGTTGCTCTGCAAACAGCCATTATATTTATTTATTCTAATAGAAACTGTAGAGTAGTAAACCGTGCTAATGAAAAAAAAAATAAACCAACAAAGCATCCCATTCAACAGAGATGTGTTTAAAAACTTAATAATCTGGTTTCACAAAATGGCATGTCTGTTTACTGCTCCCACCGTCAGCAGACCTGAAATGTCTACCATTTTCCCCTTTACAACCCTCAATATATTTTACGCTCTGCAACAGGAATTGTGGTGTCTTTCTTTGAAGGGATTAAAACAGAGGGATAAGGGAATTTCAAGGAAGCTGTTCGGGTTCACCACTCAAATAACTAACAAGGTGACCATTCTTGAATTAGCGACGTTAGATTCTGTCCACACTGATTTCCTAAACATGAATCAACCTCAGGAGCCAATAAATCTCACTGATTAGGGGACTTTCTCAACCCTTGGCAAGGACCCTCCATTTGGCAGGTGTAGATAAAAGCTTATTCGGGGGACTAATGTGTCCCCGTGCTGATGCATTCAAGCACATCACTGTTTCTCAGAATTTAGTATGACCTTCAAACTTGCATATAATCAGGGGTAGGGTAGTCGGGTGTCTCATTGACATGCAGAATTGGATTTGGTACAGCTGGGGTCCAATACATGCATGTGCAGCTGGGCTTGGAATCTGTTGGAATGGCAGGCACCCCACAGTGTTGCCTCCTGCCTCTCCCTGAATTCTGTGCTTCTCTGTTTGACAAGGTGACAACAGTGAGATTTATCTTTTAATCATCTACATCAGAGGTTGGCGAAATATGGACTGTTGGTCCCACAAGGTAATAATTGAAATTCATCAAATGAATAATGATATTTCATGATATATAAAATGTATGAAATCCAAATTTCAATGTCTGGAAGTAATTTTATGGGGACAGTTACTTGTTTATCCTTCTTAAAGGGTCTACTTTCATGCAAATGCAGAATCTGCTGTTTGCCCCCAAATTTGATAGACGATAAAACTCAACTATTTTCTTTTTCTCTGACCCTTTATGGGTTATTCATCACTGCATGAGGTTATTCTGATGGGTTTGCACGAGTGCCGTAACATCTCTCACTAGCTCCAGAAGTGAGGCTACTCAATAAAATTTCCTGAAATGGCATTAGACCTAAAATTATGCTTCTAATATTATTTTATCAAAAAGCATTCAGTTATTATGCTGATACATCATTCTATGTGAATGTCCAGAACAACAGGAAGTTTCAAACTTGTATTTATTAACTTCTCTGTAGACAGCAGTTCCTATGCTCCCTTTGTTATGTGTGTGGATTTGAACTGACCAGCAGGCTTATACATGTGTTTATAATTGATATGTCTGGCTGGCAGTGAAGGTAAAAGCAATTATAAGCAACACCAACAATGTCGGCCCATGGCTTTTCCTTCCGAATGTATTCTGCCCAGGCACGCCTCACATTCCAAGGCAGCAGGCACTGAGCTGAGGTCTGGATGTAGTTTCAGAACAAGCCCTCCTTTGGCGGGAGAAAAGAGCACATGCACTTTTTTACTAACTAAAGCTTTTAAGGTGAAGCACCATGATTTACAATATTTTTTTTAGTCCAGTTCCAGGGTATAATGTTCAAGCTCCAATTCTACCATCAGTGTCAACTTCCCTCCATCAGTATCCCCAGGTTTCTTTCCAACTCAGTCTGCCTTCTTGATTGATAAGCAAATTTTTAAGTTTAAAGGTCATAGTTTGGATCTCATGCTGACTTGGAGCGTTTTGGTTCTGTGCCTTTAAATATATGAGAAAAAAAAAAATCATGGGGGAAGTATCCAGCAGGGGTCAGGGACCTTGGAGGCATTGGTGGGATAGAGGTGTTAGTTTTGTTTTGCTTTGTTGTTAACTCTGAATATTCTCTAATTCTTAAAACCTCAAAGCCATTTACTCTGAGAGGCCAAGTTACTAAACTATGTAAGAACCTTGAAACTACACTATTTGCATAATAATCTTCTACTTGAGTGTATTTTGTTTACCCCCATCTCAAAAGAAAGTGCCTGCTTCTATTCCAAGCATTCCAAGTGCCTTATTTTATTCTAATAGTGAGACACTATTGAAATGGAGAACACAATTGCGAATGAAAAAGAAGGTTCAGCTACTTTTCTCTTATACCTCTGAGTTCAAAGGGATTTCTCAATTTGTTTCCTAGGGTGGGGATGGAGTGGAAGAGGGATGTGGCTATTGACCTAGAAACTTGCAGCTAAATGTCTAGTATTCAGAGATGTCCTGCTGGCAGTTCCCTTAGCTTTTCTCTTGAAAGGTTTGTCAGACTTAGCTTCTAGAATTCTAATAGGAAAAGAAATGGGGCTACTTACTAGGTAATTC
Organism: Suncus etruscus; assembly: GCF_024139225.1. Classification (NCBI taxonomy): domain Eukaryota; kingdom Metazoa; phylum Chordata; class Mammalia; order Eulipotyphla; family Soricidae; genus Suncus; species Suncus etruscus. Next base: position 70,359,863 of record NC_064863.1, on the reverse strand, counting down.
AAGACAACATTTTCTTCTGGCTTTGAGTGATCAAATAATTGTCTTGTACTGTGCTTCATACAATCAAGGTTGCTTGAATTTACTCAATGCATAGCAAGAGGGATGTTGGGATTTGATATTTATGTATTCAGTTCTTACAAGTTCAGGACCTGCCACTCCAATAAGGCAAAACAGACCTTCACATAATTCTCTAGCTCAGAATCAACCCTGCTTAAAGGGTGCATTATTTTTAATCAAATGATATGAAGGCTTTCAAGATGTCCTTTGATAGTGCTAGCAGTCTCTTCATGCACCAAACCCGAAACCCTGCTTCATGTTTGAAATATTTGATCTAATAAGAGGTGAAACCTCCAAATATGTATAATCACATTCTGGACACATTCTTCTTATTGTCAGCTGTTAATTAGCATACTTAATCTTTATGTGCATATAATTTTACAATTTAAGACTTCTAGGTCTAGTTTTCAAATGATGATTTAGGGAGTTAAAGAGAAGTGGGGCTTATTTTTAATACTAAAGGAGAAAACTTTGTGTGCTCCTTGAAGGATATTGAATACTGGTACCAAGAAACAGTTTTGCTTTTTTTTACTCCTACCACCTGCACCACTTGGAGAAAGTAAAAGTCAGTGTGAAATTATCTTTCTCAAAATGAATCATTGTGAGAAAACAAGTTTAGCTGAATATGTTGTCAGCTTGGTGGAAACCTGGCACTTGAAGGATCACTGGAGTCCTTACATTGTTTGCAGTCAGATTATAAATACTCATAACTGCAGGTGGCTGAGTGGGCCATGCTCAGGAGGTATGTGCTAGATGTATAAATGCAAGTCAATTACCAGCAAAATTGTTGGAGATTTAGATTTCTGACATGTTGCGTTGAAAAATTCTTCATGTAACCCTCAAGGATGTAGTAAACTATTCTAGATTTAAATAGTGCCTATCCTGGCTCATGGATGGCATTATCTGCACTGCAGTCAGCAAAGGGAATCCAATGCCTCCAGGTTTTTAAAATCATGAATATAGAATTACTAACACTTCCTTGTTTTAATTAGCACTAGTAATCACGAAGAGGAATTCATCTTTAGAAAGTCTGCTTTATTACCTGTCACTAAACTGACACCTATATTGTTTAGGGTTAGGAAAGATGTTTAAAATATAGATCCTTTGAAAAGGACTGTGACATCTCAAAGTATTTAGTCTCATTCTTCCCTCTCATAATTCATTTTCCTATAACTTTGGCACCCCACCTTTCTGAACCTTTCTGTGAATAATGGGTCTAGACTAAACAATGCAGCCTTGGGGACTTGGTGCATGGTTTGGGAAAGCACTTTCACAGTTTATTGTTGAGTAATGAGTAAGGCATCCTCTATTTGTACATCCAGCTTTGTCTTCTTCCTGCCAGTTCCATTGTCTTTTGTTTCATTGTTTTGGAGAATGGGAGAAGAGACTAATTCCTACTTAATAGGAGGCAAAAGAATGATAGCTGTTCAACTCATCCCTCTAATCTCTAGACACACACCAGGATATACTTCTTTAGAGTAAGGAGGGATTGCCCAAAGCAGAAACCAGAGAAGGCTCTTCATGTCATAACAGTAGTATGATTTCAGAGGTATGAGCCAGAGAAGGCATAGTTTCCAAAGACTTGCAAAAACAGCTTTAATTTTCTTGACGATATCTTTGACATCAGGTAGCTGTAAATGTGCTGTTCATACAGATAAAAAGAATCTATAAACATGACAGAAACCCAACCACATTCATGTTTGTAATCAAGGTGTTCAGATAAAATGTAAAAGAAAAAAAAGAATCTATAAACAGCCTATTCAACCTACCCAATATAAAAGAGTCACTGGCTAGCTTAAAAGATTAAGACTCAGGCTGGAGAGATTTTACAGTGGATAAGCACTTGTAACCAGCACAGGTTTGACACAACACTCCAAATGATTCTCAGAGCACCACCCAGAGAGACCCTTGATTGCAGAGACAGGATGAAGTAATAAGCCCTGAGCACCACCTTGTATTTCTCCCTGCCCTTTGCCCCCACTCTGCTACAAATCAAGATTCACACAGAAATGGCCAGAGTCAACTTTCACTTCTTGAGCCATGCTAGAAAGGCATGCAGCTGGGATAGAGAATGAAAATTTTTCTTAGGGCTATAAATACCCCCAAAGTCCTAATCCAGGGAGACCTCCATAAATGCAGAAAGATGAAAGGAAGGACCCAAGCTCTGAAGATAGAAAAATACATAGAAAAATGTATAAAGGGGATGGCAAGGTGGCTCTAGAGGGAAGGTGTCTGCCTTGCAAGCACTAGCCAAGAAAGGACCGCGATTCCATCCCCCGGTGTCCCATATGGTCCCCCCAAGCCAGGGGCAATTTCTAAGCGCTTAGCCAGGAGTAACCCCTGAGTATCAAATGGGTGTGGCCCTAAAGACCAAAAATAAAAAAAAAATGTATAAAAAAAAGAATTGGAAAACTTTAAGAAAAGGAGGGTGTTAGAAATGCTTGATAAATTACTCAAATTTATCTCAAATCCATTAAACAAACTAGGAAATGTGTAGTAATCTCTTGGGAAATTATTAGCTATTTGCTATTAAAATTGATGCAGAAGAAATAGAATTAGTTAAGTGATGGATTGTTTTTCATTTAGCAATTGACTGAAGTGACTATAAGATTTGTATAAAATTATGAAAAACCTCTCTACCTATTCAAAAAATAATAAGGATGGGACCAAAGTGGTGGCACAGCGGTAGGGTGTTTGCCTTGCACATGGCTGACCCAGCATGGGCCTTGGTTCAATCCCCCGATATCCCATGTCGTCCACTAAGCCAGGAGTCATTTTTGACCTCATAGCCACGAGTAACCCCTGAGTGTCACCGGGTGTGTTCCCCCAAAAAAGTAATGAGGTATTTGTGTAGGACTTTAGATGACTGCTTCTTCTCAGCCTGCTCAGACTTAGTTAGAAAATAAGGGTAACCCCAGGGGTTCTCAAATTCCCCAAAGTTTTAAGAATTATAAATTCTTTCTTTTGAGTGAATTCTCTTGCTTGCAAATAAATTTCTCCCCACAAAATAAAAGGGGAATACTTCAGTTTGGCTCTTTAATTTTAGAAGGTGTGTGTGTGCAGGACTAAAACCAAAATATTCTACAAGCAAGATATCTATATTTATAGAACTTCCTATGTTCTGAATATAGTGTCTTGGTTTTTCTGTCCCCTTGGGGTGTTGTTAGTTAATATTCTGGAACAAACTCTAGTAGATTTTAACTCCTGCATGCAAACTCAAATATAATCTTTTCACATTCTAATTCTTTATTTCTTGAATTGTCAGTGTGGTGGAGAAGGAATTAAGAAAAAAAATTTAATATTGCTAAGACTGCCTTCCCTCTTCCAGCCTTCAGCTGCTTTTTTGCCTAATATCTTTTATTTTCTCCACCCAACATCCTCCACCCTCCATCTCATAATTAACAGAGTCAAATTAATGATGAAAAGGTGGCACGGTCTGGGTCCCTAGAGGCCCCTAGGCACTTGCTCCAAACTTGTTTACTCCCCAACACAGCTGATAAATTTTTAGCTCTGGCCCACCTCTTTCATGTACTGTGTGGCCTCTCTCTAAATCAAGAGGTCAATTTCTACTCTGGAGCAGTTATGAAATGGAGATGGAGCAACACCTTCCCACCCTCCTGCCTACCTCAACACTGGAAAACTCAGTGGCCTCCACCCACACTGGCCATCTTCCAGGAGAAAACATGACCCAGCTCCTCTACCAAGTTCCAAATGAAAATAATGTCCTCTGACTCTTCCCAAGTAGTCTGGTCCTGGCTGAAAACTCTGAGGCAGGAGTCATCAAACTTTTTAAACTGGGGGGGGGGGGGCAGTTCACTGTCCCTCAGACAATTGGAGGGCCAGACTATAGTAAAAACAAAAATTATGAACAAATTCCTATGCACATTGCTTATATCTTATTTTGAGGTAAAGAAACAAAATGGGAACAAATACAAAATTTAAAATGAAGTAAAATTAAATCCAAAAAACTTACCAGTATTTCAATAGGAATTATGGGCCTGGTGTTGGCCAATGAGAAGATAAATGTTTGATTTCATATTTGTCACTGCTAGTCATAACAAATGATGCAAGTGTGTGTCCCTTAGTCTCGATCTGGTGGGAGATTTCAAATGTTTCATTCTAGAAAAAGTCTGTTCAGGGCAAGAGTGGTGGCACAGTGGTAGGGCATTTGCCTTGCACATGGCTGACCTAGGACAGACCATGGTTCGATCTCCTGCTGTTCCATATGATCCCCTGAACCAGGAACAATTTCTGAGTGCATAGCCAGGAGTAACCCCTGAGCGTCATCAGTGTGGCCCCCAAACAAAACAACAACAAAGTCTGTTCACAGACATAGTGCTGCCAAAGATGGGGAGAGATGCATTAAAAATTAAGACTTGGGGCTGGAGCTGTGGTGCAAGCCAGAGGGCGTTTGCCTTGCACATGCTAACCTAGGACAGACAAGGTTCGAACCCCTGGGGTCTTATAAGGTCCTCCAAGCCAGGAGAGATTTCTGAGTGCATAGCCATGAGTAACCCCTGAGCATCATTGGGTGTGGCCCAAAAAGAAAAAAAATTTAAGAAGGCTGCTTGACTTGAATGTGTCTTTCAGAGAGTCTCAATTCTGCAGTTCAGCCAGTTCCATTTGGTAAATTGTATACACATTTACAATGTCAATAAAAAATGGGTTATAGAAAAGCTGTATGTCCTGTTCATGGAGATGAAGCTCTTTAAATTTAATTTGGAACTCCTTTTGCAATATTTTCCATGAATCCACACATGTTTTGTTTGGGAATGCAACCAATGGTTTTTGCGCTAACAGATTTTGAGTTGTGAGAAGATGGCAAAAGTTTTCTTCCTTCACTTGTTTGATGAGGCAGCCTAATTTTACTTCAAATGCTTTGACATGTGACTGCATTTCACAGATGAGCTTCCCTTTTCCCTGAAGCTGCACATTGAAATTGTTGAGTAGTTCTGTTATCTGTCAGAAAGGCAAGGTGCAATTTCCATTCTGCATTATTGAGCTTATGGTACTTCTTTGCTTTATGAAAGTAGAAAAGTTGTAATCTGTGGAAGTAACTCATAGAAACGTTTCAAAACTCTCCCTCGACTCAGCCAATGGATTTCTTTGTGATACAGAACATCTTCATAGTCAACATTTAGCTCAGACAAAAATGACTGAAATTGTGGTTTCGTACATGAGCTTTAATGAAGTCAACACAAGATACAACAATTTTCATAACAGAGTCCCACTTCAGTGAATTACAACACAGCGCTTGTTGGTGAATGAAGCAGTGTATGGCTATTGAATAAAAATGGTTATTTTTGTTGATCTCTTGGTTAATATGAGCAATTACTCCTTTCTTATACCCCACCATGCTAGGAGCACCATCAGTTGTCACGCTGGCTAGGTTAGCCCAGTCAAGCTCCAAACCATTCACAGTTTGGCAAACCTTTTCCTAGATATCCTCGCCTTTAGTTGTTCTTTTGATGCTTTGCAGTGCAGCAAGCTCTTCTGTGACTTTGAAATAATCATTTGTCTTACGAATAAAAATTAGAAGTTGTGCAGAATCACAAACATCATTGTCTAGTGCCCACTAGTCCAGTGTCAATGAAAAATATGGAAGATTTTTGGTGGAGTTTTGCAAATGCTGATGCAAATTGTCTCCCGTTTCTTCAATCCTCCATGTAATTTTAGGTTCTGAAAGACTCACTGTATTAAATAAATAGGCCTTCTCTGGATACATCTCTTTGGCAACAGAAAGAAAGCATTCTTTAACAAATTCTCCTTGGTCTGTCAGTGCGTGCTATTAGCCTGGCTGTTTGAAAACCTGCTCGAGGTGCTGAAATATTTAACTGCTTCTGCTTCACAAAAGTATTTTTCTGAGGTTTCAATGTAGTTTTCAGTTTTAATATTTTATTTCTCACTTCTCTGACCAAACAATCATATTTATCTTTATGTTGAGTTTTATAGTTTCGATGCAAATTGTATCCTTTGAACACCCACACTATTTTCTAGCATAACAGACACACAGCTCTTTCCTTGTACTGCATGAAAAAGTAATCAAAAGTCCACAGTTCTTTGAATTAAGGAAAACATTTTAATATTGCTAAGACTACCTTCCCTCTTCCAGCCTGAAGCTACTTTTGTGCCTGATATATTTTATTTTCCCTGCTCAACACCTGCCCCCCCCAATATCTTTTAATTAACAGAGTTCTGTTAATAATGGAAAGGTGGGGGCAGATTCGCCTTTTTGCCTGAAGCCACCACAGCTCACAGTCACATCAGGCACCTTCCTACAGAACCCAGTTCCACACCTTAACCTCAAAGTGCCAAGCCATCAAATCTATTCCAGTTCTATAGATCCTGTCATGTGGCTGCTTGTGGCCATGCAGTACCTCATAATTTCACAATATTGTCAACAAAGTAGTATCATAGGAAATATGACGGTAAAGCTACATAGAAATCTACTAAACTCGGGACACAGAAGGTTCAACTAACATCAACCAGACCTTTATTATCCTTAGACACTGACTTTAGTAACAGCATGGAGAAATATAGCAATTATTTTTAATTGACCCTACCTACTCTAAGTTTGGATAATTCCATATACCTTTGTGTTATAACAAACAATATGAAGTAAATTTGTTTGTGCCTTCAAGGGGGCAGATTAGAGTGGTGAGTGGAAATGAAGGACACTGGTGGAGGGAAGGTCACACTAATAGTGTGATTGGTGTTAGAACAATTAATGCCCAAAAATACTGTATATGAAGAACTTAGGACATAATTTTGTTGCAATAAAAAAAGTTTAAAGAATAAATACATCATTAAAAACGGAAACAGAAATCAATGTCTTCAAGGTGTTTTTCATTGCTACTAGTTAGCCATTTGAAGGCTTAAATTTGCTCATTTAATTCATAGGTTCCCAAACATTTTTGTCAACTTCTCCCTTTTTAGGAAAAACAAAAACAAAGAAACAAAAAACACTAAGTGCTCTATACAAAACCACCATCATTTTATTTTTGATTTCAGAGGCCACATGTGGCCTTACTTCAGGCTTCCTCTTGATTCTGTGCTCTGGAATCACTTATGGAAGGGCTGAGGGATTAACCCAGGGTGGGTCATGGACGAGGCAAGCACTTTTACACAATGTTCTATCTTGATGACCCCAGAAATCTATCTTCCCCAAGTAAACAAGAAAGAAGTGTCCCTCTGTTGTGTATGTAAATATTTTTGGGATTATTATGTTACTGACCCTACCCTAAACAAATGGGGGAATTGTTGTGTATGTAAATATTTTAGGGGATTATTATGTTACTGACCCTACCCTGATTGGTGATTGTGCCCTACCCTAAGGTGTGACCTGGCATTCTGCCCCCACCCTAGAGTGGTATCTGATTCTGCTTCCACCATTGGGTGGTATCTGATCCCACCATTGGGTGGTACCTGATTCTGGGGGATAAAAACAAGGGTCTGTGGAAGGCGAGAGGCGTTTGGCTGGAACTTATGCTGAGTCTTTGGACTTCAGTCTTGTCTACCAAATAAAGCTAATATTTCCACAAGCCTGACTGCGAGCTGTTTACCTGCTGTTTCACCTCAGAACCGTGGGCTGGACAGGGTGGCAGACACATGCTCTGAGCTGGAGGGGAAAGACCTCATCCTCCATCCCTCCATCAGTAAACCTCTTCAGGGGCTGACTTGCAACATCCCCCCAATTATATTCGAGGTTAAGACCAACTGCTCTTGGATTGATGTTAATGTTCCCATGGAGAAGGTGTGTTCCACTTCCATGGAAATAATAAATTCATATTATTAAGAAATTAGTAGAAAATTATTCCATGTTAGTTTTCTAGCGGATACTTCTAGTGCATATAACAGAGTGCAATTTTGAAATTTAGACAGGAAAAATATAGATGAGAGAGTTTGTAAAACTATTTAAAGGTTGAGAGAGTTTGTGAAACCAAGTGCTGGGTTTATTTAACCATCAAATTTATTTAGTAATCAAGTTGGTGAACGATCTAGGTCTGTCGCTGCAATCTAGAATAATTCCTCTTGCATCATGATTTCTTCCAGAGCAGTCCAGCCTGTTTGGGACCTGTGGTCATGTTCAAACTCCTGAGAAATTTATGGTACTTTATGGTATTCCAATGAACTTCATTTCTAGGTTCTATAACTATAAGGAAAACAAATATAAAAATCTCATTACCATTCATAACTAATTACCAGTACACTATGCCAAGGGCTGGGATCCTGATACATGATAAAAAACTGGGCACTTGCTTGGAAGAAGCTGGCTCTCTCCTGACAAAAATCTCCCTTATTAGCAAAAAGTTCTTAGGGTTCAGTCTTCTGGCATCTGCCATACTTAGCTAATCAGGGAAGCCAGATATCCACTAATATAATTGCAATATAAGAAGTTGTGAATGTTAGACAGAGCTTTGTTTGCATGTAAAGTTCTACAGATACACCTATTACTTTGCCCAGGTGAGGACAGAAATTATCCTGTGTCTGAATTTACAAGATTGGCAGTCCCTATCCAAAATCTTTACTATAATCCTCTAACTGTGAGAAGGAATATTAACTTAAATGGAATAAGAGGTAAAGAGGCAATTTCCCCAACTCCTTTGGATTCTTCTTGGCCAGTCAAGCAAACAAAGGAACAGAAAACAGAAGGAAAACACACAAACACATACCCCAAAATAAAATTAATCATAAAGAAAAACTAAATTTTGAGGATAGATTATTACAACTCTGTAGACTTGGCCATGATGATTGCCAATATATAAGAAAGCACTGGAACGATGGTCAGCAGTTAGACAAGGGCTTATTGTTTTGAATAGATAAAGCAAATATCATCTTTATACCTGGTGAGGAAAATTTTCTTTTTGTCTTTGTCAGGGGGCATTAAACACAATATGGCATCTGAGTGCAGCACAGCCCCTTAATGAGAAGGGGGTTGAATATGCATTAAAGTGGGTGATAATATCTCAAGTATGCTTCTGTTTCTCATTCTGGGAAATATTTGGCCAGTCTAAAGTTTGTCAGGGTGTGGGGAGGGGAGCAGGGCTGACTTTGACTTTTACATGAAGGCTAGAGATAGAACGAAAGGTTGGGTGGGCAGTGTCCTACACATAATTTCTCCACAGATATCAATAATAAGGTGTATTTATGAGCTAAGGTAAGGGTGGGGTTACTTAAAGAAGGGAGGAGGAAGGAAGAAGAGGTTGTATAACCTGTAAGGCACTTGCATTGTAGTTATTGATCTGGGCTCAAGTCCCAAGGACTCCATATGGTTCCCTGAGTCTTAACAGGAGTTATTCGTGAGTGCTACAAGGAATGACTACCAAAAATAAGAAAATAAATGATGAAGAAGGGAAAATGATTCTCAATGACACATAGATTGTCAGTAATGATGTATTTGTCCTGCCAAAGAAACTAAGCTCTCTAAAATGCTTATTTTTTAATATAATTTTTATTTTGATCATCGTGGCTTACATATTGTTGACAATATTATTTTAGGTACATATTTACATAAAATCAAGGGGGATTCCCATCACCAGATTGTCTTCCCTATACCTTCATTTTTGTCCTCCCTCCCATTTCCTCTTCCCTCACCCTCAGGGTGGCTAGAATATGTGGTCCCCTCTGTATCTGACCTACTACTTAGTAGTCTTGCACCTGTTTGGTCTTGATGTCTCCCTTATTTCCCCCTCTAACTGGAGGCAGGACTAGCTAGTTCAAGATGCATGGTTTTGTTTGAAAAAGAGAAAAGTAATAAGCTGGGGTAAGAGCCTAATATGCTGAAAATGGGCGGAATCCTTCTAAAATGCTTATTTTTAGGCCAATCTTCAGCCTTTTAGGTCATTGAGGAAGTTATCAGTATTTATTTTGAACCCACAGGGATTTTGTGGATATCAATGGAAATAATGTACCCACAAAAGGAACTTGTCTCAAGAAGGCTGGCCCAGACAACTGTAAGGGCAGATCCTGCAATGAGCCACCAGCAGAGACTTAGAGGGCATAGTAAATGTTGTTGGCAGAGAATTCCTCTTGCTACAACTACTGAGTTAGGGTTTGAGGTGAGGCATGAGAGTTTGTCAAGATCCAGAGAGAGACAAGATGCATACTCTATGCTAAGAAATGATGCTTGATTCAAAAGGTTCATATCAAGCCAGAGAGAATTCAATAGATTAAGAGCTGGTTTGAATGCAGGAGGTTGGGTTTGGTCCCTAGTATTCCATTGTTGGAATAACTGGTTCTTACTTTATTCAGGATAATTGTCTTTTGCATGTGCTTTTCGATCCTGGGTGGAAAGTACCTCTTGATTGGGCCCTTACCCCTTCCTATTCTCTACCAATGTGGTGGTCCTACTGTGGGTCAGATAGACTTCTTCAGTTTTACATTCCACAGCTAGCCTATCTGCCTTTGCCACTTGCATATAGTATATGAAAGAAGTTTCTGAACCTGTTTTATCTCCCTAACCAGTGAGAATTATTTCCTTTTTTAGTGTTGCTTCCAGACCTGAATTTCTCGATACCCCTGGAATTGGGGCATGTGGCTTTCACTAGATCTCATAAACCCCAAAGTGTGCAGCCTTGGAACAACCTTTGAGTATACAGCCAAGAGTAGCTGGCAATCTCAGGGGACTATATGAGATGCTGGGGATCAAACCTGGGTCAGCCACATGCAAGGCAAAAACACCTTACCTGCTATTGCTCTGGCCCCAATATTTTGATTTTTTTGTTTATACTGGCATTTTTCTTGAATTACTCTTGGCTCTATACTCCTGGTAGGTGAGCTGGGTGGAGGGGAACCATAGAAGGTTCTTCAGGTCTGTAAAATAAATCTTTATTTTGTAAAATCACCCATGGTGGATGAGTGTGATACAGGTAGCCATGAAGGATTAATAAATCAAGGCAGTCAGGAAAGAAGTATGAAGTCAGTTTGCTTCTTGCATTGTGGTATCTCACACTGCACTCACCAAATCAGACTTCTCTTTCTTTATTCTTCCAGAACAAAATCCACCAGGGCAGCACAAGGTAGAGTATTCAGTTGGGCTTTTACATATCAAAAGAAGAGGTTTAAGGAATGAGGAAAATGGGAAAATGCCTTTGTTTTGAATTAATACCTGGGTGTCTTCTTACAGGGATCAAATCCAAGTCTACTTTGTGTAAAGAAAGTGGCCTCCCTACATGCTGTTCTCTTCTCCAGCCCAAGATGTTATTTTTGCAAGGAGCAGTAACTGCTCAATAGTGATGGATTGATGGCGAATAGGGAATGATGATGGTGTATATTTGTGCGTGACTCAGTGGAGGGATCAGGAGAATAACTCTGGATGGGAGATTTTTCAGAGTCCAGACTGTTAGGAGGGCCTGACTGCTTTATCAGAAGCTCAGCAGGCACAGATGAGTTCTGGGGAGAAATGTTTTGGGAGCACAAGAGAACTGAGGCAGGTCGTAACACTGTGTAAAATTCAATGAAACCCTAAACTCAGTGGCTTTGAATGTGCCCTTAATTTACAATCAGGTCTTTCTGAGGCAGTATTGTTAGAGCATCCTGAGACAGTGCATTGACATGGATTTTAGAACAGGACAGTAGGTATTGATTTTTGGCCAAGAAGGACTCAGGGGGTTTCATTGGCCGGAAGTTGCTGTACTTACAGTTTACGCCTGGCTCTGCACTCAATGATCACTCCTGGCATGTTGAGGGACCCTATGGACTGCTGGGGATAGAACTTGTGTGGATTGCATACAAGGTAAATACTTTATCCTCTGGACTATAGCTCTTTAAAGGGAAGATGATTACTGGGACTCGGGCAATCAGGTAGTGTGTGTGTGTGTGTGTGAGTGATCTGTTCTCACAAGCCAGGGAGCAACCAGCAGCTGAGAGAGTGGTCTGGATCTTATCCTTCCTTCCTGGTGCCATGAGAGCAACCACTCCACTCCCACTGATATCCATGCCCTGGTTGGCAACCACCAGGACACAGAAAGGATCCAGCTCTGATGTTTAGGCTTCTTGGTTTATGGCACTCATTGTTGATAGCCTTCGAAAGCTAATAAAGTCTGTTTCTTTCATGATGGAATTATTTGTTAGCTGAAGGCTGTCAATAATTAAGTGCCTCTCAGAAGGAGAGGATTTATAAGAGGATTAAGTAACACTTCCTGCAATTTACCTTGAACGTCGCAACTATAGCCATTCCATTTTATTGCCAACTTCCTTTTAAGTTTTATGTTTCAACACTTATTATGCTTACTAGTATCATTATTTTGGCTTTGTTTAGTTTTGGGTCCACACCCAGTGCTGCTTAGGGTCACTCTTGGTCATTCTTGGGGACCCTATGGTACAGGGGAATTGTGCCCCAGTCTCCTACCTGAGAAGTGTGTGCTCATCTCAGGGAACCAACTCTCAGGTTTCTCATTTGTATCATTTTAATCCATGTAAATGAGCAGGGAATTTTAAGTTTTCTAGAAGTCAGTGAGGGCAATGAAATGTATCTTCTTTAGAGGAGTGGTCTTGCTTAGGGAAGAGACCGACAATTTATCAGGATGAAAAGCATAATGAGAAGGAACTCTGGGAGCAATGCACCCTACTTCTCAGATGTTCATGGAACTAACATGACTTAGGACTGGTTAGCCGTTTATATCTGATCTCTTGATTCATAGTCAATGATTTCACCTCTTACAGCTGGTTTTATGTTGAATTTCTCTTTACTCTGAACTGGTCAGTGTTAACTCCAGATTTTGTTCTTTTTGGCATGTTGGTTTGTTTTAGATTTTTATTGAGATGATGAGTTAATGCACATATATATGTATATATATACACAATCAAGCTTTAATATATATATATTTAATATTTAATATATATATTAAATAATATATATTATTATATTAATATATAATATATATTATATATAATATATATAATTAATATATATAATAATTTAATATATATATTTAATATTTAATATTTAATATATATATTAAAGCTTGATTGTGTAGTTTTTCAAAGTATGTTACTATTTCACCAAGAAGAAAGAAAGTTGAGCTGGAACTAATCATTAGGAAGGTTGAGCCCTCTTGCACTTGCACCGGCTGAAAAATCTCCTAACTGCCTTTAAAAAGGCCTGCAAACTCCAGTTCAAAGTTGCCATCTTGCCTCATGAGGTTGACCCCAGCATGCTGGAATTTTGGCTCCAATAAACACTCCGGTGTTTTTACATTCTTTATGTCTCTGATCAGTTGGTCTTAAGTTCTAGCCCTACACCACAGCCTCATAGATTGGTATGTGCTCTACCATCCGAGTCTTGTGTCCTGTTATTCAGTTTTTGGATACAGAAATTCAAAGTCCTGTTCTGAGATTCTTGCTCTGCCATAGATTTAAGAAAGTGGTGTTATATTTAAAAAAAGATAGCTGATGAAAAAACAAGCAAAAAGAACATGTGGAGAAGAAAACTAATTTTATAATGAGTATGTATTACTAAATATATTTCAATTTTACTGATAAATTTAATGTCAAACCATCACAGTTTGGGGATTCCTTTATTCAATTCATAGGTGTCTTCATTTGACTCCATTGCTTTTATTTAAAATCCATTCCTACATTGTAACATACCCATGGGGGAGGCATGTAGGGGAGGTCTCCCAAACAATGCTCAGGAGCCATTCCCTGTGGTCCTCAATCAACTGGACCAGATTTTATTACTTGGGTCTAAAGATAGATGCTACCTGGAGCAAGTAATTCTAGAAGCCAGAGATTGAACTTGATATCACTCAGCCCTTTATACTCTCTCCCGGGGTTTGAGTCTTGCTGACTTTATTCTAAAACAAACAAACAAACACCTGCCCCTTGGGGTCAGAGAGAAAAAATAGCAGTTAGATTGTTTACTTTGTGGTAGACCTAGGTTCTAACTCCAGCACTCCATATAGTCCTCAAACCCCACCAAAAGTGATCCCTTTTCACAGAGGTAGAGATCATAGTTGGTGGGCCCTGAGCACTGCCAGCTGTGGCCCATGAACAACAACAACAACAACAAAAAAAAATAGCAAAGAAAAGAAAAGAAACTGACCTTAAAATCACATAAATTCTAGGTCATTTAAGTTTGTATCTAACCCCTTGTCATTCTCCTAGGTTTCAGACTAGCATATGATCACATAAAATAAATCCCATTTTCTTGGTGGTAATCACTGATGCTAGTCACTAAATGCTAAACCCAATGCTCTGGGTTCTGAGTATGTTATAGGATTGTGTGTCTTATGATTCTCTTTGGAATGAGACCAAGCACTGTGGAGCACAGGAGCATTAAAAACCAGAGTTCACATTCCACAGTTCCCTTCAAACTTCTTGGATATAGAAGAACGCAATGGCTAGATGAAGGCTCAGAGCTCCAGGGTCTTGAGTAACAATCTGCCTGGGTGCCGCTCCCAACTACCTAAGGACATGGGCACTAAGTGAGAAAGATTCTTGTGGAGTCAACCAATACAATGTGGGGATTCTGTTGTTAATAGTATAAGCAAGTCCATCCTGATCAATTTTCCTTTCAAATCTCTGCCTCTTCTCATCTTTCCATCTCTGCAAACACCACTTCAGTATTTTAGACCAAAATCTGAGCTTGCTTCCTTGACTCTCTGTTCTCTCTTTCCAGGTTTTACTTCTTCATATTTTTCTTCAGGTTTTCTTCTTGATATTTCTTTAAGTATGTCTAGAACTGACTTCTGACTGCCACCATTTTAAGTCTTTATCTCTTGCTGAGTTATTTCTACTGTGATCCAAACCCTGTCTGTTGATATTCCATATAGATACTTGTCTATTTATGTCAATATTAGAGTGTTCATGGTGCAAACCCAATTTCTCTTGTGCCTCTATGGTTTTTTATGTCACTCACAGTAAAATTTGAGGTCCTGTAAGATCAGAACTTGAGGCTGACTCAACTTTGTCTTCTGCCATCCTCATATTCATTCATTCATTCATTCATTCATTCATTCATTCAGATTCAGCTACATTCTCCTTGCTGGCTTGGATGCTTTTCAAACTAACTTGTAGCTCATGCCTTCTTTATTTGCTCTTCTCTGTCAGAAAGCTGCTTTTCAGTGATATACAACAAATCACCAACCCTCTTCCAGTGTGTTCATTAGTGTTGAATAACACATGTTGAACTTACTGCTAAATGTGTATTCTATGTTCTCTGCTAAAATATGTATGTACTAGCCTGTGAAATGAAAATTTTTATTTTCTTTCTTTTGTAGGTGGGGAACTTGAGCCATTCCTGGCCAGTTCTCAGGGTTAACTCCTGACTTTCTGCTCAAAGATAACATCTGGCATGGCCCAGGGGGTCATATGCAGTGCAGGATCAAACTTGGATTAGATTTGTGTAAGGATAGTGACTTGACCTTTGTATACAATTATCTCTCTGGTTACAACTCTGATACTTTTAATTAAGATCTGTCTAAATATGACTTGATCACATGACACCAGACTGGCTTTTTTTAGTAGTCTTTGCCATATTGTTAAGAAAAGCACTCTTTTCAGGTAGAGACAGACATATTGCCAATTAGAGGGTCTGAACCCTCTCTATTTTACTTCCCCTTATAACTTTGCATCTTATTGTATTTGGTTTGAGCTGCAGGCTTTCAGAAGGACATTAGGGAGCAGCAAGGAGGCAGTGAAGGACTATGACTTAGAAGCCAAAGTCATGTCAGACTTTCACTGGACTAGGGTTTTTTTTTTCTTTAATTTTTGAGGTGATGGAAGTAAAGAAAGAAGGGCTGGCAGTTGAATGAACTGCCTGATGGCACAGTGTTGAACAGGTTCAATGGCAGTTGGTTTCATTAGAGCTATAACTCAGTAGTGTTGGTGACCTTGAGCTGGTTCCCCAACTTTTGAGGGTCTTACATGTAGAACCAAAGAGGCTTAAAAGCCACTTTTAACAGAATTTGGCCATCTGGGTCACAAAGTGCCATAGACTAATAGGGATACCCCCAGAATACTCTGAAAGCCATTTAGTGACAAAGTGGACCCCAGGCTATTCACTAGGACATTAATACACTAAATTACTACATACCTAGCATCAAATAATCTCTGCTATGTACTTATAAAGGGCAGGAGGGAAAGAATAAGGGTTAGAGGCTTACTTTGTGGTATATAAGAGAAGACTTCAATTCAATGAATAAAAATCATAAGGTAGAACATTTTAAGTCAATGCAATGAGATTTTTTGAGTCCACAAATATGTCCTGAATAACTAATTATTACATGAGATAGTCCATTGAAAATGACACAACCATAGTCCTCTTCTTGGCCAGTCAGAGACAGAGCTCTGAACTTGTAAACACTGATATAATGGAGCCATTGAAGGGACCAGAGAGACAGGTGCTTGAACTGTATGTGCACTGCAGACCTGGGTCCTATCCCTGGCACCTCATATGGTTCCACAAGCAACTCCAGGAGTGATCCCCAAGCATTGAGTCAGGAATCTGCCCATATCCTTGCTGACTGCAAAAATCAAATACATCAATAAAAAAATGCAGTCACTGAAGCAAAGTCAGCAGTGTAGAAGCTACAATGATTGGGTCTTTCTCCCTGTTGTTGGGAGACACTACACAGAAGCATTACTTAGAATCACAGAGAATAGTTTATTCAGAGCACTAAGTGCCAGCAACTGCTCCCAGAATGAAGAAGGAAGGAAATTAAGGAGCACAGGATAAGATAAAACACAGAAACAGTGCAGCTTTCAGTAAACTTCAGCTTCCAGTGAGCACAGTTTTTTCTATGAGGAATCTTAAGCTTCAGTCTATCTGTTTGAATCATAAAAGCTCAGTTCTAAATTCTCGTAAGAATCTCTCTGGGTTGGACTGCCCTAAAAAAAAAAGAAGGGCAAGATTTGAAACTTTTTAGAATATATCAGGGCCAGATTCTCCATAGCCAGCTCTGAGGGTCCTGGGTGCTAGATGAGAAGCATTAGGATCAGAGTTTGCAGGTGTTAGAGGATACATAGGGAGTTATGATTCAAGGGTTTCTTATGGCCAAGTTCCATATCACAATGTCTTCTAAGAAAGACATGGAAGGAAGGGTTATTGACTGAAAGCACTTGTTGAGTAAAGGTATAGAAATAAGGTGTGATAAAATTGATAGGAATATAATATCGCATAATAAAGAGTAAATATATATATGTATAGATAGATAGATAGATGGATAGATAAATAGATATGTATAGGAGAGGGTTAAAGAGCCAGGGTGGAGTTGTAGACTTTTGTGATTTCAAGTGTGTGATAATAAACATTGTTGTCAAATGATTAAGCACTTTGGAAATAGTTTGGGTGTTCGATGAAAATAAGTGGTTAACAGTGAAATTTCTTTCTCAGATTCAATTCTAGAACTATATGAAAGTGTTCATGCCATAGTTTTTCTTCTAGGTAAGTGTGGTATTTTACCCAATACAGTGAATTGTCAGGGAGTTAGGTGTTCTTTAGTCCCCAAGAGATTGGAATAACTGGAGGGAGATCAGAGAGTAAGAATGAATATGACAGAGGGAATCCAGAACTTGATTTATGTAGAAACATGAAAGTTGACCCAGTAATGACTAATTATATGATAGCTGTCTGCAAACACCCAGTGTGTATGATGGAATGCCAAGAAGTTGTTGCTTCACTCAGCACAAAGATATAATCTGAGCAGACAGAAGAAACTGCATACTGCGTTGCAGTCAGAAAAGATTAGAATGGTTTTATGAACACTGCGTCCTTTTCTCTGAGGATAATTCTTATCTACTCTTCTGTTCATCTGTCTATCCATCTACATCCATTTAATTCTTCAACAGTGTTTAATGAAGAAACCAACTTTTCTGGTGTACTATAGAAGGATTAAGACCTTGAAGCCTTAAATGTGGCCAGTCTCAGTTTAAACCCCAGCACCACAGTACTTTGGTGCCATATATTCTTTCTCAGGACTGCTATAGAAGGGTTAAGACCTTGAAGCCTTAAATGTGGCCAATCTCAGTTTAAACCCCAGCACCACAGCACTTTGATGCCATATATTCTTTCTCAGGACTGCTAGGAATGGTCTCTGAGTAATGCTGGTATGGCAACAACAACAAAGAAAAAAAAAGAAGGAAATAGAGCAATAAACACTCCCCCATCCTCTAGTTTTCCCATACATAGTCCAGGGGTCTTAGCCAGTAACCCTCTTTCATTTCTCCAGAGCCCTTCATGAATTCTCTACATTATTCCTTCCAGAAAGATTCCTTGAAGCGTCATTATCACTAAAATGCCAACAATCCTCAATGTCTGACTGAACTCATTTCAACAGGGACTTTTGTTGCACTCAGATTGACTGTGAAGTTTGGAGGTACCAGTCCAGAGAGACTATGGATCAGTGTGTCCATGTTGGCTGTTGTGAAAGCACATGAGTGGTGATTGTCCAGGACTCAAGAGAGCACACAGTGGACCAGCTTTCTTCATTCACCCTTTGAATACTGACTCACCCCTACTATTAGGTATAGTCCTGCATCATCAGAAGCTAAGGAAGGCCCATTTTTAAGCAGAGGTTATGAAAGTGTCACCTTTATCAAGGAACTTACCATCAACATTATTGAAGTGAAGAAACTTTCCATTTCACAAGGACTATTTGGTGTGTAGACACACCAGCATGATTATTGCTAGGGATGCCAGAAACTGTGGTCCATTTTTAAGGGGCCATCTGGACTGCTGCTCCAGGACTCACAATGTGCTGGGTGTGACCTGCCATGCCAGTGTCATGACCCCGTGTGGGGATGGACACTAATGGGATATTTTAGTAGAGTAGGATTAAGGAGTTCAAAAACACTTATTAGGAAGAACTCCAAATGCCTTAGTTTATGGTAGTGGTGTAGAACATTTCTAAATGTATCGAACAGTTTCTGATAAAGTCTCCAAAACAGATTCCTGACTGGAAAAAATGCCTGCAGAGAGGTCAAGGCCCAAGTAGCCTAGTCACCAGACAGTTTCTGGAATGTAATTAAATTGGGATCTACAGACCAAGTCACAGATGGCCCAGCTTTTGGAACCGTACTCCTGACTTTCCAAACAGAAAGTGGATATTTGGTATTTGAAAACCTTCGTTGCCATCAAGTGGTGAAACCAGATTTACTCTAAAACTGTGGAATATGAACAAATCTTTCCACTTAATTAAAAAAAAATCACAAAAGATGAAGTAATACTGAGTTATATGACATTCATCTTAGGGGTACAGTTGCACTCCTTTTTAAAATGACATGCTTGCATTAGCTTTTTCAGGGGGCTTGCACACGGTTAGCAGGAGGCCACTTCAGGGTTGACTAGGGCCACATAGAGATGGGGTGATGATGATGACAATGCGTATGACGGTATGTGTGTGATGGTGTGTGTGTATGTTTGGGGACACTGTGAGTGAGGAGAGCATGTGGCATTTGGGATTTAAGGGGTTTAGGTACCTGGTGCACACCTTCCTGTACTATTTCCCAGTGCATAAAATGTGCTATTGTGCTGTGAAAACCATAGGACCCCCAGCTGGGATTCCCAGTGGGGAGCTATTGACTGACAAAAGTATGAGAGGCTTTATTTAACTGGGCCACCATCCTGTTGGAATTCTGTTTCTTGGTGTCTGATTTCTGCTGTTACTCTTCAATGTTAGGCATCTAGTTGACAACTGTATTACTGGAGAAATGCTGCCACCAAGTGGGGAGTCTATGAAAAGATACACTTAGGACCTGATTCTTTTAAAATATCCTTAAGCCACATTCTGAAGTAATAGGAATAATATGAGAGGGTCTGGAGAGATAGAACAGCAAATAGGGCACTTGTCCTACACTTGAATGACCCTGACATTATATGCTTCCCCAGCACTGCCAGGAGTAAAACTTGAGCTTAGAATTTTAAAATATTTATTCAAAAGGTTGTATATACAACGCTATTCATTGCTGCAATTAGTACAATAGCTAAGATATGTCTTCAACCTAGGTGTCCAATAGCATGTGAATGCATTGTAAAGATGTGGTACATATATACAATGGAATACTACATAGCTGTAAGGAATGATGAAGTCATGTGATTCCCTGCAACCTTAGTGCAACTGTAAGATGTGTTGAATGAAGTAAGTCAGAAGAAGAAATACAGGAAATGTAATCTAAAGGGTGATCTTTTACCACAGATCCTAGAGATGAGCATAAAGAAGATGAGAAAGGGAAGTAATGGGGAACAGGGTCTGTGCTTTGATTATCTTGGGATCGTGGGAGGATGGTATAGCTGTATATTCAAAGCACAGACAAACAACACTGAAAACATGAGATCTAAGCTGAAACCAGAGAACTTTAATGTATCTGCCAAGATAGAAGGCAGAGGGTAGAAGAAATTACTTAGGGATTGCGAGATTATGGAATATGGGAGCACTGATAATGGGAGCTGACACTAGTGGTGGACTTTGCATTGAAATATTATATATCTAAAACTCAGTTACCTATAAAGTTTATAACTTTATAAAATAATTCATTTTTAATTAAAAATTTAAATTTAAATCATTGTGATTTACAAAGTTATTCATAGTTAAGTTTTAGACATACAATGCTCAGCATCAATCCCACCACCAGTGTCAACCTCCCTTCACCAATGTTCCCAGAGCCTAGTTTATACCTCTGCCCCTCTCCTGCCCTAGCCTGCCATTACAACAGGCCCATTTTTAAGTTTTGTTTGGGGCTTATGATTCCATTGTTGTTAACTTTGTTGTTTGGATATTAGTTCTGTTTTTTCTCAACACCACCAATGCACTTGAGTCCCATTATTTCATATCTGTTTTTTTTTTCTCCACTCAATTCTTTTCCTTCTCCACATTATACTCAATGGCCAGGAGTGTTCTAGTGTTCCATTTAAACCATTGAATTCTTCATGCAGTTAATCTAAACACCACATATAAATGATACAATCCTGTGTTTATCCTTCTCTGGCTTGCTTCATTTAACTTGATATCTTTCAGTTCCATCATGTTGCAGCAAATTGCATGAATGCATCATTCTTTACAGCTATGGAGTATTCCACTGAATATATGTCCAACGTCTTCATGATTGATTCCAACTCTTGCCTATTGTACTGAATGCTGCAATGAATAGTGGTGTCACACAGCCTTTTGAATGAACGTTTTTCTGTTCTGAGAATAAATAACCAAAAGTGGAATTGCTGGACCATAGGTTGGTTGATTCTGAAATTACTCAGAGCCTCCATGTTGTTTTCCATAAGGTTGAACCACAGAATATTCTCACCAGCAGTGGACAAGACTTTCTTTTTCACCACATCCGACCAATACAGACTGTTCCTAGTACTTTTGATATGTGTTATCTTCATTGATGTAAGATGATATCTCATTGTCATTTTAGTTTTAATTTCTCAAATGATGAGAAATAATAAACATTTAGTCATGAGCCCTTTGGCCATATGTTGGTCTTCTTCAGAGATGTGTGTTTATTTCTTCTCTCCATTTTTTGATGGGGATTTTAAATTCTGGAAGGTTAATCTTTGTGAGTACTTTGTATATCTTAGATATCAACTCGTTATTTGATGTGTTGAATGCAATATTTTCTTCCACTCACTTCTCTTTTTAGTTTTAGCTTGTGTTTTTGGCCATACAGAAATTTTTTAGTTTAAAGTAGTACCATTTTAATGATCTCTCTGGACGAGAACTAGGTGCTTAAAGACGGTAAGGTGATATTCAAGGTACCACTTCAGCAACAATATTGTAAATCATGATAACTATAGAAAAAAAGGGAGGGAGAAAGAGAAAGAGAGAGAGAAAAAGAAAATATGTCTCAAAGGCCAGGTGGGGGTGGAAGGAAAACTGGGGACACTGGTTGCAGGAACTGTTGAAGGGATGAATATTGGATATTGTATGATTGAATCTCAACCATGAAAAACTTTCTAACTGTGTATCTCATGGTGATTCAATTAAAATTAGTAATTAAAAATAAAAAAAATAAAGTAGTACCATTTGTTCAGATTTGATTCTGTAGCCTTTGCCATTGGAACCAGATCATTTGATATGGCACCTTTGAGATCTAGGTCTACCAATGTTTTCTTTATAGATTTAGGTCTGATCTGAAGATTTTTGATTCACTTTGACACAAGTGTGAGATTCAGCTTTAATTCTCATACATGTAAACCATGGTTCTTTATGTTAGAAAATGTTTTTCTTTTTCAAATTAAGACCCTATCACTCTCTCACTCCTATATCAAAAGAAATAAATGTTAAATATGAAAATAAAACAAAATCAAGCACACACTTTGCCTAGCAAAGGATCTTGGATTTTATCTAAATTTTTTACTTCAGAATATGGGATCCCTGTTATAACTTACACATATACCTGTTTTTTTATATTATTTATTTTGTTTTTGGGCTACACTGGTGATATTCAGGGGTTATTCCTGGCTACACACTCAGAAATTGCTCCTGACTGGGGGGCGGTCTGTCCTAGGTCAGCTGTGTGTAAGGCAAAAACCCTACTAATGTGCCACAGCTCCAGCCTTATTTTTGTTGTTGTTGTTGCTGTTAAAAAGTCATTTTTTATTAAAGTCATTTTATTTATAATGTTGCTAATTATGCTGTTCATAAATACATCATTTCAATACCACATCCAACATCAGATAACTTCTGTCTATGAGAGTCCTTCCCAACACTCTTCATGAAAGCTCAGTTCTATAAACAAAATCCTAGGTTCTGGTAACTTTAAACATTTGTTGTTTCTGTCTGAGTCTTGTATAAGCTAGCTGCAAGTCAAATTCCCCTCTGCTGTGCTATCTCTCTCTCTAGCTATAATTTTTTTAATCTCTTATTTGAGGAAGATCTCTTTCTTTACAATTATGGATATTTTGACACTCACATAGGTGGATGGAGTTAAACTAGAATTCCACAAAATTATAAATAAATGATAAATTGATAAAGTTTTTTTCAAAAACCATGTTTATATAGCAATACATACATAAAATAAACATTATTAATAATTCTGAGATAATATATTTTAAGATTTACATGAATAAATAAATTCTAAGAATGAAAAATTTAGTATCAGTGAAGAGAACAAAAATATTTAAGTAATATCTAAAAAGCCTTATAGTAGTATAAAATTTACTCTATTATACATACTGCATCAGTGTCTGTATTAATAAGAAAAGAGTTTTTGTAATTAAAAGCTCTATGGAGGGGCGTAGAAATAGCAGAGCAGTAGGGTGTTTGACTTGCATGCTGCCTACATGGGTTGGTCCCGGGTTGGTCCCAGGTTTGATTCCTAGCATCCCATATGGTCCCCTAAGCCTGCCATGAGTGACTTCTGAGTGCAGATCCAGGAGTAAGCCCTGAGTGTCACTGGGTGTGACCCAAAAACTAAAACCAAAAACAAACAAACAAAAAACTCTACGGACATGAATATAATCTTATAAGATATATAACAAGAAATGTAAATAAAATGTCAACTTGTTATTTCTGATGTATAAAATCCCTTAGCAGTACAAGAACAAAGAAACCTGTGTTACTCAAGCAAAAGTCATGTCTCTTTTGTTTTCGTTTCCTTTTATTTTGATTTGGTTTTGGAACCATATGTAGCTTTGTTTAGGGTTTACTGCTGACTTATACTTAGGGATTCCTCCTGGCAGAACTGGGAGAACCATATGGGATCCACCTGGGCTTGCCACATACAACACAAGCACTTTATCCATTGTACTATCCCTCAGGTCTCTGTTTATGTTTTGATTTGTCTTTATTTGGTGTCAACACCCTGCAGTGTTTATGACTTATTCCTGGTCCCATGCTCAGGGGTCATTTTTGCTGGGGCTTGCAGGAGCCACATGGGTTACTATGGAATAACTCAGCGTGGCAAGCAACTTACCCAATGTACATGGCTCTATCCACACTTCTACCTGTTTTTGTTTTGTTTTGTCATTAAAAAAAAAAAACAGAAGTAAAGATAGTAAATCTGAAGAAAAATTAATTTGAATTTGAAATTAGGTGTTTAAGGGATATACTTGGGATTGAATCAGATTCAGCAGTATTCAAAACAGGTGCCTTTGTCTCAGTACTTTCAGATAGATTGTTTTTAAGTCAATGAATTAGACAGTCATTGATTACCCTTTGTAGAAACAAACAATGCTATGGATGAAAATCCACACAGCAAAATTTTAGAAAGTTCCAACATGGTTTAAATGAACTCAAAGACTGTGCCAGCTGCCTTCCTTAATTGCAGTAAAAAAAAATTTCTTTTTTTTTTCTTCAAAAAATGGCTTTGATTTCATTTCAAATGCTTTCTCTAGGAAAATGCTTTCCCTTCTGTGTGGCCAGCAGAGGGAGACCTCTCCCCAGATTGCCATTGTCTTAGACCCAACTCCTTCCCTTTAGCATAACTCTTTATCAGATCTTTCCTCAGAGACTCTTCCAATAAGCTTATCATCAACTATGTAAAACATCATATAATCAGAGACTGCTTAGCTTAAGAGGGGTCATCACATTTTCAAGTGTGTATTATTATTATTATTATTATTATTATTTTTTGGCTACACATCTTGATGCTCTTGGATATGTGCTCCAAAATCGCTCCTGGCTTGGGGGACCATATGGGATGCCAGTGTGGGGGTGATTGAACCGTAGTCTGTCCCAGGTTAGCACATGCAAGGCAGACTCCCTACCACTTGTGCCACTGCTCCAGCCTCGCAATTATGTATTTCTTAAGAAATACTTAGAAAATATTTTTCAAGTTGTAGGCAAATACAAAATAATTGCATATAAAATGCAGTAATTAGTGAGATATAAAGAATGTGTTCAGATGGTATTTTCACAGTTTCCCAAATTCACTTTATAAAGTTTGGTAGGTAAGCATGGTGCATATTTTGATGTGTCACTACCAGTTACTTTGGATGTGATTCTATTTTTTTTTTTGTTGACATAACTGGATGTGTTAAGGGTTTATTTCTGACCCTTGCTTAAGGATCACTCCTAGCAGTGTCCGGGTCCATCTGCTGATCTAGATGCCTTAGCCTTAATAAAATGTGGTACTGATCTTCTTTGAGGATGTCTATACCATCACTAGTCTACATCTGTTCATCTTCTCTGAACAGGAAGGGGAGATCTAGTCTCCATATTGATTGTTGTTTTAGACTCCTTTTTTTTGCTGATGAAAATCTTAAGTGCCCTCAATAGCTCACCATCTGCTTTAGTCATGGTATATCTAAACATGTATCCCTGGATACATTTTAATCAGATGTGGACCATCTGAGCAGATAGGCTGGAACATTTTTTATTTATTACGTGAGGCTGGGAAGTCAGTCTGTGTGAGCAGGGACACAAAATCCTATATTTTTCTCCTTGGTCTGGTTTTGACTATGGGTCATGGACATAAGGGACCGATTAGCATGATAGTCTGATGCTATAGGACAGAATTGGAGTAAGTGGGTGATCTGATCCAATCTGGAGCTTGTGCAGGGATTTGAAAGAATATCATTAGCTGCATAATAGTCACATGCATAATTATTTTGTATTTTGCTCAACTATTTTTAATGAATGACCTCATCTTTTTATAGAGTCCCTTAAAGGTTTCTACTCCCTCAAAGTTCTATTGATTGACTTTCAGAGTTTAAAGGTTTGTTCACTGAATGGTGAGCAACCATTCTTTACCTGTAATGGAAGTAGGAGCATCAAATGTGAAACATCAAATGTGTTTCAAACATGTATATATATATATATAATGTATAGAATATTCTATTCTATAATGTACATTATAGAACCATTATATATAACATATATATAATGTAATATATACATTATAGAACCATTTTAACAACCTTGCCACATAGCTGTAAACCCTTGTAAGGGTTTAACCCTTGTAAGACAAGGACTTGAAAGTCAAAGATGTTCAGTAACTAGCATTGAAACCCTGTGCTTACGACAGCATTTCAAGCTTCAGTAATGCATACCTCAACCTGCTCTAATAGGTGGCTTGCCCAATCTTCAGCTTCAGTGTCTTTCTTAGCTCTTCTTTCTTAGTCTGTACTTTAATTACCTTCTGTTCAGAGTAGGATTGGGATGCCAGACAAGGGAGTTGCCAGGGGCAACATTAGGATTTCAGTTTGAAGCCTTTCCCTTATAAAGCAGGCATTTTAACCACTGAACAATGTCCTACAAATACTCTTTCACCCTCTGTCCTTCCCTCAGTCCCTCCCTTCTTTCTCTCCCTCCTACCTATCGTCTGCAACAGTATCTACCAGTGCTCAGAGTTTACTCCTGGCTCTGTGCCTAGTGATGTCTCTAAATTCCACTCATATTTATCTTTAAGTAGGGGGTTTATTTTACCAATACCATTTTATCTATTTGGTATTACTTTTCCCAATCAGGTGGTATGTCTTATGTTTAAATATATTTGCTAGTCTAATAACCCAGGACACCACCAAGAAACTGATGAAGCAAAAATGCTGGCACTGCTTTATTATTATATACTTGTTAGGGGAAAATTTATAAAATAGGTATTGTAATAACTCAGATATGATAGAAGCCTGTTAAGCTTTTCTCTGCCCCACCTTCTTGATCCTCCTTGATCTGGTATTTCACCTTCAGATATCAAGGGCCTTCTGCTATCAGCCAATGCCCCTCCTAGGAGGAACTGGACATATTTGGGCAAAAGAATGGACATCTCCTTGCTCCTCCATAGGTTCTCATCTTTTCTTTTGAAAAAGGACAAGCTTATCATCTGATTGGACATTGTCTTTAAACCTGGAATAGGGATAGGCCTAAAGTTTCTTGAACCTATAAAAGATACCTCCCTAGATTAACTGGGACTTCTGCTTTCAGTCCACATGGCTGTCCCTGGAGCCCCAGAGCTTTGGAATAAACCTGCTTTGTTTTAAAGTTCTCTGGTCTTATTGAGGTAATGGGTTTTTCACGGACCTTGAGCTTCCCCCTTGGGCCCCGGGGCTGTCTAGAACCTTGGGCCTCCCCAGTCCTAAGCTTCTTGGTTCCCTCTTTAACATATTGAGTACTTATGGAACTTCAGATTTCAAAGAATTGAGAATCACCACCTTAAAATCCATCTTTAAAAACTTTTTTAAAAAATTTTGTCTATGAAATTCCAGTTATTCATGATTGGGTTTTAGGCCTCCAAAGTTTCAATACCAATCTCTTCACCAGTGTCCACCAGTGTTCCCTCCACCAATGTCTCGCCCCATCCTATGAGCCTCATTTTCCTCCCACTTACCAGTCTGCTTTTATAAGAGGTGCTTTTTTATAAAAAAAATTACTTAATTTAAATAAAGTTGACATACCTTGCCTTAAAACACTTTGTTTCCAGATAAGTGAGAGCAATTTTGTTTGAGGGGGAGCCACACCTGGTTGTTACCCTTTTCCCAACTTCCTGTCTATCTGGGGGGGGGTGGGATACATAACTGGGAGGGGTCTGTGGTTGGTAATTTAAGGGTTGCCTGGGGTTAGGGTGAGACAGAGAGTCAGCAACAGAAGGAACAGGAAGAAGATGCAGCAGAGAGTGATATATCAGATGCAGAGTTTGCTGAGCTTAGAAGCCATGTGAAATATGCATATGGCAGTTAGGGCCTTATTAATAAAACTTTATGTTTCTGAAATATGACTGCTGTGGGTCATTTTCTCGCCGTTATCCTAAACCCTCATACCCGCTTGCCTAAAAGGGCATCAGGTACCAGGCTGACTCCATGCCATGCCAAGGACTAAATAATATTTAATACAACACCTGTTGACACTCAAGGGTTACTCCTGGCTATGCGCTCAAAACTTACTCCTGGCATAGGGGACCATATAGGACACCGGGGATCAAACCGAGGTCTATCATTGGTCAGTTGCATGCAAGGCAACTACCTTACTACTGTGCTATCGCTCTAGCCCCATATTTTTTAAAGAATAGAAAGAAATCAAAATAAGAAATAAAAGAGAAGAAATAAAAAAGTAGAAGTACAAAGAGAAGCAAATTTGTGAAAATTATTGTATCTCTAGTGAGGTCATTAAGTCACTGTAAGAAAGTTTAGTAAGCTCTTGTTGCTAGATGAATATTCTGTTATTTCATTTGTTTCTAAGCCCTAAGAGATTTCTACTATACATTGATGTCTAAATTGGTGTTTCTATGGGGATGACAGTATTAAAAAAATAAAATCGTCATGGGGCCACATGTTCCAGGAATTCAAATTATTGTTACTTATACTGAGGCTTTTGTGGGGTTTGTTTTCAGCTGCCAGATCTTCCAGAAATATGAGAGAGTGGGAGGAAAATGCCTGCACTCACTCCAAATAAATAGTGATGATATCAGCCTAACTACCAGCATCCCTGGAGTTTGGTCAAATTGGTGTCTCTGCTGAGAATTGTTGAGGAATGGTGAAGCATGGCCATAGGCAAAGTGGCAATTATGAGTGACTGATGCAGCAGACTTAATTTCAGCAGGACAGAGACTCACTCTCTCCTCCTGAGATTGCCAACTTTCATCTGCATGGCGGGTATATCCTATGGTTTTTTCATGGCTTGGTTAACTTCTCTTTTGAGAACAGAGTGAGTCTATGGAACTGGCCAGGTATAGACATGTCGACTGCTTTTGTGAGCATGGTTACTATTTATTTTAGTTAAACATAAAATCTTGCACTGTGGTTTACCATACTATTACTGATAGAGTTTCATACAAAAATTTTTATCACTTTTAAGTACCATTTCTTTTTCCTGGTTGAGTGTTTCCCTCTGAAGCATGTAAGTAGAAAGGAAAGCCCCCCACTATCCCTTCAATGAGGTAAGTTCTTGGAATGCAAGAAAAGTTCTTGGTATATAATAAAACCAAGTGATAGAATTTGAAGAAGTCCCTCTTGTATCCTTAGGCTACTAGGACACACCTTGTGGATGCTGGAATTTATGCTTCATATGAGAAGCTCTAGCAGGAACAAAAGCCAGGAAAGTAAGGTCAAATAAAATCAATTGATGATGGCTTCTTCTGAGGAAACTGAGGAACTGAGGGGAGCCCTGCCCTGTGCTTCTCTGTCTTTCCTGAATTCTTGAAGCACTCCTCAGAACCCTGGAAAGAAAACCCCCCAAAAACTGCATTCTGAAGCTACCCAGCGAGTGAGTGAGTGAGTAAGAAATGGCTGGCTGTGGGGGTTGCCACGTGGAGTGCTGATTGCTCTACCTGTGGAGTCTCCGCCCTGCTGTGCTTCTTCTGAGGAAACTGAGGACCTGAAGGGAGCCCTGTCCTGTGCTTCTCTGTCTTTCCTGAATACTTGAATATCTCCTCGGAACCCTGGGAAACGAACCCCCAAAAACTGTCACCTAGAGGCCCCAGAAGAGCGCGGCCTCTCCACTTCATTTTGTGGCCACGCACTCTTTCTAACCAATAAACCCCACCACATCACGCAGGAAAAACCACACTACTAGTGTGACAATGGGGAAAACTTGCAGGCAAACACCACGCACAGAGAATGAAGACGATGACCTAAAAAATTCCAACCATCTGATTAACCTCTCGGTTAAGGAGCTTAAAATAGAAATATGGAAGATATTTGTAGAACTCAAAGAAAACATAAAACACAAAGACAGAAATCAGAAAACTCCAAACTAAAATAGCAGATCTAAAAAACACGGTAGCTCAACTGAAAACCTCAGTGGATGGCCTCAACAGCAGGGTAACAGCAGCTGAGGAGAGAATCGGAGTACTGGAAGATGAGATGCAGAAAAACTCAACACAGCAGAAGAAACTGGAAAAGAACCTTAGGACAAATGATCAGACAATGGAAAAACTACTCAAGGAATGTGAACAGATGAAAATAGAAGTCTTTGATAAACTCAACAGAAACAACATAAGAATCATTGGAGTCCCAGAGGCCCAGGTAGGTGATCTCCAGGAAAAATCAACTGCCAAAGACATCATCAACAAGATACTCCCAGAGTTAAAGACTACATGCAATCAAATCCTGAATGCCCGAAGAATACCAGCTAAAAGAGATCCAAAGAAAAACACCCCAAGACACATCCTCATTATAATGACAAATCCCATAGATAGAGATTGAATACTGAAAGCAGCAAGATCAAAAAGGGAAATTACATTCAAAGGAACATCCCTAAGACTTACAGCAGACATGTCACAAGAAACTCTTAAGGCCAGAAGACAGTGGTGGGATATTGTGACAAGACTGAATGAAATGGATGCCTCACCAAGAATACTGCATCCAGTCTGACTCACATTCAGGTTTGAAGGAAAAATACATAGCTTCATGGATAAACAATAGCTCAGAAACTTCACAGATGAAAACCAGCCTTAAAGGAAAACCTGAAAGGTCTACTTTAAGACAAGAGAGACCAACTAACACAGCAAACTTATCTACAAAGATGACATTAAATCCTATGACAATCATCTCCTTCAATGTCAATGGACTAAATTCACCAATTAAAAGACACAGAGTGGCAAAATGAGTCAAAAAGATGAATCCAACCTTCTGCTGCCTACAAGAAACACACCTGAATAGACAGAACAAATATAGATTCAAAATAAAAGGCTGGAGGAAAATCATCCAATCAAACAACACCTTAAAAAAGCTGGGGTGGCGATATTAATATCTGATGACACCAACTTTATACTCAAAAAAATTGTAAGGGACAAAGATGAACACTATGAACTAATCAAGGGATATATGCAACAGGAAGAAATCAGACTATTAAACATATATGCACCCAATGAGAGACCAGCAAATTATCTAATACAATTACTGACAACTCTGAAAGAAGACATCAATAATAACACAATAATTGTGGGAGACCTCAACATGGCCAAGTCAACACTTGATAGGTCAATCAGACCGAAACCCACCAGAAACATACTAGCCTTGAAAAGAGTAATGGAAGAAAGAGGACTAGTAGATATATATAAGACACTCCACCCCCAAAAAACCTGGATACACATTCTTCTCCAATGTACATGGGTCATTCTCCAGGATAGACCACATGCTGACACATAAAACATACCTTCATAAAATCAAGAGGATAGAAATCTTGCAGGCTACCTTTGCTGACCACAGGCTCTGAAATTAGATGTGAACTACAAAGCCACACAGAAGAAAAACTTTAACAATTGGAAATTAAACACCCTGCTATTGAACAACCAGTGGGGCTGAGATGAAATCAAAAAGGAAATCAAAACTCTCCTGGAAACAAATGATAATGAAGACACAAACTGCCAGAATCTATGGGACATAGCAAAAGCGGTCCTGAGAGGAAAATTTATAGCTTTGCAAGCACACATCAGGATGGAAGAAGGGGCATACCTGAATAACTTAATGACGCAGCTCATAGCATTAGAAAATGACCAACAAAAGGAACCAAAACTAGGGGGACAGAAGGAAATAACAAAACTGAAAGTAGAAAACAATGAATTGGAAAACCAAAAAACAACTCAAAAGATCAACGAAAGCAGAAGTTGGTTCTTTGAAAAAAATAAACAAGATTGATAGACCATTAGCAAAACTCACAAAGAAAGAGAGAGAGAGAAACCTGATAACCCGTATTAGAAATGAGAAGTGGGGGCCCGGAGAGATAGCACAGCAGCGTTTGCCTTGCAAGCAGCCGATCCAGGACCAAAGATGGTTGGTTTGAATCCCGGTGTCCCATATGGTCCCCCATGCCTGCCAGGAGCTATTTCTGAGCAGACAGCCAGGAGTAAACCCTGAGCACCGCCAGGTGTGGCCCCCCAAAAAAAAATGAGAAGTGGGAGATCACGACAGATAATGCAGAGATCCAAAGGGTAATCAAAGACTATTTTGAGAAACTTTATGCTACAAAACATGAGAACCTAGAAGAAATGGAAAAATTCTTGGACACCTATAACCTTCCACAATTAAGAAAGGAGGATATAGCATATCTAAACACCCCCATCTCTATTGAGGAAATTGAAACTGTAATCACACATCTGCCTTAAAAGAAAAGCCCAGGCCCAGATGGATTTACTAATGAATTCTTTCAAACCTTTCAAGAGGAGCTACTACCAATCCTAGCCAGGCTCTTCCTTGAAATTGAGAAAACGGGAACACTCCCAAACAGCTTTTTTTTTTTCTTTTTCTTTTTTTGGTTTTTGGGCCACACCCGGTGATGCTCAGGGGTTACTCCTGGCTATGCGCTCAGAAGTCACTCCTGGCTTGGGGGACCATATGGGACACCGGGGGATCGAACCTCAGTCCATCCAAGGCTAGCACAGGCAAGGCAGGCACCTTACCTCTAGCGCCACCACCCAGCCCCTCCCAAACAGCTTTTATGAGGCCAACATCACCTTGATACCAAAACCAGACAGAGAATCTTCCAAAAAAGAAAATTACAGACCAATATCCCTGATGAATGTAGATGCAAAGATCTTCAACAAAATCCTGGCAAATAGGATCCAATGCATCATCAAGAATATCATACACTACGGCCAAGTAGGTTTCATCCCCAAAGTGCAAAGATCGTTTAACATCTGTAAATCTATCAATATCATACACAACATAAACAAGAAAAATAAAAATCACATGATCATATCAATAGATGCAGAGAAAACATTTGATAAGGTCTAACACCCATTCTTGATCAAAACTTTCAGCAAGATGGGAATGAAAGGAACCTTTCTCAATTAGTGGACGTCATCTACCACAAGCCAATGGCAAACATTATCCTCAGTGCAGAAAAACTAAAAGCCTTTCCTCTAAATTTTGGTACAAGACAAGGCTGTCCGCTTTCACCACTCCTCTTCAACATAGTACTGGAAGTGCTTGCTATAGCAATCAGGCAAGAAAAAGATATCAAGGGAATCAAGATAGAAAAGGGAGAAGTCAAGCTCTCACTGTTTGCAGATGACATGATACTCTACTTAGAAAACCCTAAAGATTCCACCAAAAAGCTTCTAAAAACAGTAGACTCATATAGCAAGGTGGCAGGCTACAAAATTAACACACAAAATCAATGGCCTTTTTATACACCGATAATAATAGGGAAGAGATGGACGTCAAGAAGGCAATCTCATTCACATTAGTGCCACACAAACTCAAATATCTTGGAGTCAACTTGACCAAAGACATGAAGGACCTATACAAAGAAAACTATAAAGCCCTGCTCCAAGAAATAAGAGAGAACACACGAAAATGGAAACACATACCGTGCTCATGGATTGGCAGGATTCACATCATTAAAATGGCAATACTCCCCAAAGCATTGTACAGATTTAATGTGATCCCTCTAAAGATACCCATGACATTCTTCAAAGAAGTGGATCAAACACTTATGAAGTTCATCTGGAACAATAAACACCCTCGAATAGCTAAAGCACTCCTAGGGAAAAGGAGTATGTGAGGCATTACTTTTCCCGACTTTAAACTGTACTACAAAGCAACAGTTATCAAAGCAGCATGGTATTGGAATAAAGACAGACCCTCAGATCAGTGGAATAGGCTTGAGTTCTCCGACAATGTTCCCCAGACATACAATTACCTAATTTTTGACAAGGGAGCAAGAAATCCTAAGTGGAGCAGGGAAAACCTCTTCAACAAGTGGTGCTTGCAGAACTGGTTAGCCACTTGCAAAAAAGTGAACATAGACCCCCAGTTAACATCATGTACGAAGGTAAATCCAAATGGATTAAAGACCTTGATATCAGACCTGATACCATAAGGTATATAGAACAACACGTCGGTAAAACACTCCATGACATTGAGACTAAAGGCATCTTCAAGGAGGAAACTGCACTTTCCAAACAAGTGGAAGCGGAGATCAACAGATGAGAATACATTAAGCTGAGAAGCTTCTGCACCTCAAAACAATAATGCCCAGGATACAAGAGCCACCCACTGTGTGGGAGAAACTATTCACCCAATACCCATCAGATAAAGGGCTAATATCCAAAATATACAGGGCACTGACAGAAAGTTACAAGAAAAAACTTCTAATCCCATCAAAAAATGGGGAGAAGAAATGAACAGACACTTTGATAATAAAGAAATACAAATGGCCAAAAGGCACATGAAAAAATGCTCCTCATCACTGATCATCAGGGAGATGCAAATCAAAACAACAATGAGTACCATCTCACACCACAGTGACTGGCACACATCACAAAGAATGAGAACAATCGGTGCTGGCAGGGATGTGGAGAGAAAGGAACTCTTATCCACTGCTGGTGGGAATGCTGTCTAGTCCAACCTCTATGGAAAGCGATATGGAGATTCCTCCAGAAACTAGAAATTGAGCTCCCATATAATCCAGCTATACTACTCCTAGGAATATACCCTAGAAACGCAAGAATACAATACAAAAACCCCTTCCTCACACCTATGTTCATTGCAGCACTATTCACAATAGCCAGGCTCTGGAAACAACCAAGATGCCCTTCACAAGACAAATGGCTAAAGAAACTGTGATAGACATACACAATGGAATATTATGCAGCTGTCAGGAGAGATGAAGTCATGAAATTTTCTTATACATGAATGTACATGGAGTCTATCATGCTGAGTGAAATAAGTCAGAGGGAGAGAGAGAGTTGCAGAATAGTCTCACTCATCTATGAGTTTTAAGAAAAATAAAAGTCATCTTTGCAGCAATCCTCAGAGACAATGAGGGGACGGCTTGAACTTCCAGCTCACTTCATGAAGCTCATCACAGAGAGTGGTGAGTGCAGTTATAGAAATAACTACACTGAGAACTACCATAGTCATGTGAATGAATGAGGGAACTGGAAATTCTGTCTAGAGTACAGGTGGGAGTGGGGTGGGGTGGAGAAAGATTTTCGACTTTGGTGGTGGGAATGTTGCACCAGTGAAGGGGGGTATTCTTTACAGGATTGAAACCTAATTACAATCATATTTGTAATCAAGATGTTTAAATAAATAAAAATATACTAAAAAAAAGATCAACTGATGGCAACCTTACCCTTGACAACTACACTAGCAACTACCTCACCTAGTCAGAAAGCTCTACATAGGGCAGATTAAGAAAAACCCTTTAAAATTTTGGAACAAAGAAAGGGACACATATATGTTTAACAGCCCATGCACTTAGTATCTGCATACACATGTTGCCTGCATATCCCCTTTTGGGTTGTATTTTTCATACTTTAACTCTGAATGTATAGGAGTTCTCTCTATCTTTGAGGAGCCAGCAGTCTTCCTTGTGAACTTTAGTCTCTCTCTTTTTTCTTATTTGCTTCTTCTCTTTCCTCAATACCTTCAAATAAATCCTATCTTTATCTCATTCATCATATACTAAAATTATTTTCTGTTAGAGAAGAAGACATGCCTAAAAGGCCTTGGGGAGGGTCTAAGACAGACCTTGATTTCTTAAAGCAAGGCCCACAATCTTAGATCTCTCCAGTTGGTTCCTAGGATGACCAGAGAGAACAGAGCAGAGTCCCTTCTCAGGGCTGCTGCCACTCTCCTTCTATTTCATATACGTTACCTTGGGACCTCTTTCTAATTCATCTCACCACCTTCACTATATTGATCCTCCCTCTCCCCCAATTCATTTTTTTCTGACAAATGGGAGTTCTTGGATGGGCTAATCTTTCTGTGCAGGACCAGAGCACATTAACAAGGTCCATGCCTCTAAGAATTTCTCTACATGACCTGACCCACAAGAAGCCCTTAGGTAATCATTACTTGTATAGTGGATTCTGGATTCTTTTAACAGTCCAGAAACACTTATGTTTCTGCTTATTTCAGTGTGCTACAGGGTGGAAAGTCAATGAATGGAGTATTATTTTCTGTGTTGTGGTTTCTTCTTTCTCATCTTATCCCCCACAATTACCCTTTTTATAGGCCACATGAGAACATCCTTCTTGGAGCTAATTAAATGCATCTTTCAGGCATTGTTGAGCCTATCTCTATTCTAACGCATTTGATTGAGACCTTGCAGCTGGTGTGTGGGATATCCAGGAATTTCCTCAACTCTGACAAGACTCCCAGAAGACCTTCATTCTGTGGACTCTTGCTTATTCAAAATCATACATTTATGATATATTTTAGACAACCTTATGGGCTCATCCAAGATCAGGATTAATTTAACTGAGGAGTCTTTTATTCTGGGACCTGCAATCAATATTTCTCTGGTCTGAGATAGCTCATTAAGTTCTTCTAGTTCATTCTTCCATTCATTGTTAAATAAAACAATCCCTTTTCCTTAAACATGTTCATTTCTTATTTTAAGAAATTTAGTCTAAATATTATAAATGTCTAGCCTGACGCATTTGTAATGCATTGTGAAGAGCTCTGCAGTCAACCTTGGGACAGGGCCAGCACCTGCTGCAGGTGCACTGAGTCCTGCTCTCTGGCCACTCCCATGCTCATTATCATTGCCAATTGTCAGGTTGATGGGGACATGTTTTCTTCTTTCTTCCAAGTATAGAGTAACTATTCCATTCCTTTTCAGAATTCTGGGTATAGGCATTTAAGACAATGAGCTATGAAATTTGGGGTGGGGTTTATGGAAGGATTTAACATTCTTTATTAGAGACATACACAATCCAGCTGCTGTATTCTAGATACCCCTTTGTTTTCCTCCAGCTGTTTAATCTTGGGGTTTTCCCTGCTTTATCAGAGATCAGGAGCAGCCTATGGCTCAGAGTTCCCCTGTGCCTTCACTAGCAACCTTCAGCTAACGACCTTAGCAAATACTTCTCTTTTTCTTTCTCTCCTTTTTTCTCTCCCTCTTCCATCCTTTGCTGCATGTGGGAGATAAAAGGCACCATCTTCACACAACCCCACTCTCAGGCTCATCTTTTATTTTTTAAATATAATCACTGTGAGATACAGAGCTAAAGAGTTGTAGATGATTGACTCTCAGTCATATATTGTGTCAACACCTATTCCTTCACCAGTGTACATTTCTCTCCACCATTTTCCTGTTTTCCTCATGTACCTTTATCAGCTCAGCTTGCCTCTATGTCTTTTCTTCTATCATTGACCCAATTTTATCTTTTAGACACTGAGGTTTGCAATACTGTTACTGATATAATGCATATAACTTTAACTCCTTTCAGCACCCAGATCTTGTCCATTTCTATCATTGTCATAAAGTTTCTTCTCTAACCTAAACGCACACCTTCCACTATACCACCAGTTCTCCTTGCCCTCTTTTCTGTTATCTTTGGGTATTAATTTCATACTATGTGTTTTTATTTTTAATATTCTGCAAATGAGTGTGATTATTCTATGTCTGCCCTCTCTCTGTCTCTGACCCATTTACTCTCTGACTCATTCTCATATCACTCAGCATGATACTTTTCATGTATATCAATAACATTAAGATTTTATTGCTTTATTTTAATTTTTTTCAGTCGATCTTTTTATTAACATAAAGCTGAATTTTGGAAATGAACCTAGATTTATATTTCCCAGAGTGGTTAGAATATCTAAATGACAATAGAACTCATTATGAAAATATATTGGAAAATACAAGAGCCGATGTAAAAGAGGAATCAAGATTGTGGGGACCCAGAGATCAGAGAGACACTAAAACTCTCAGTGGGGGTAGGGGGGTTTGCAGAGAGCCACAGACAGACTCCGCTTCCAAGGGGCCAACTTTGACCCTTCTAGCAGTTTCCTCCACTTCCCAAGTTAGGCATCTTGGAAAAGACTGCTTCATTCAGAACTGAGACAATCACAGAGGGACCATCATTCACTTCCTGTAAGTCTTAAATCAAAAAAGAAAAGATTGTTTTGAGAATGATCTGAGTTGACAGAAAGGGAGACCAGATGAAAACAAAACAAAAAAGCCCTTTCCTCCGATTTCAGCTTCAGGAAGGACACCCTGACTTTGGAGACAGAAAATCCCTCCGCTGTGATACAATGGAGTTTGGCCGTATGCTGAGGTCATTTTAACCCAGATCCGAAAAGGAATCTCTTGGTCTGATTGCGTGCAACCTTCCATAAAGGATCGTCTCTGAGGTCAAACGGGGGCCTGTTCAGAAAGGGGTCAGGTTCCCGTTCCACCGGGACACGTCTTGCCTGCGTGCGGCTATAAGCCACAGGTCAGACTGGCTTCCTCGTCCGGAAGGGCCTCGTAGGACCCCACCAGACTGCCGCCGTTGGCCACCTGCAGAGACATGGGCAGGCTGGCGAGGCTCAGGCTGACATCCTTGAAGGAGTGCAGCAGGAAGATGCCCACGATGATGGTCAGGAAGCCGCTGAGGGTCCCGATGACGTCGGTGGTGGGCATGCACTGCCACTCCTTGAAAAGGATGGCCAAGCACGTGAAGAAGACGTAGTAGATGGGGGTCACGATGGAGGTGTTGAAGATGTTCATCACCTGGTTCAGGTAGTTGATCTGGGTGCTGACGCACACCACCAGGCCTACCAGCAGCAGCCAGGGCAGTACAGTACAGTACAGGGTGCCCGGGCCAGCAGCTTCCTTGATGCCCATGCCCAGGGCCCTTGACACAGGACACCGAGAAGGCCGCCGGATCACTGAGTAGATGGTGATATAGATCAGGATGTATGCTCTGTCCCTGGCAAGGCCCCACCACCAAGAAGAGGATCAAGGCCAGGATGACCACCAGAGGTCGCAAACACGAAACCTGGATCCCCTAGCTTGCAAGACATTTCATCCAGGGTTTCTAATCTCCTCTTCCTTCCTTCGGAGCAAGAATAACCATGACTATATGTGAGCCCCCTAGGACCCTGCCCGCAGGTGGACTGATGAATCACAGTAGTAATTCGTGGGTCACCAAGCGGGATCCGACCTGAAAGGGAGGAAAGAGGCTGAGAAAGAAATGAGCTCAAGTCAAGCTGGCTGATCAAGAGCTGAATTTATTAAAGGCAAGACAAGCTTATATAGTTCTAGCAGCATAAGGAAGTAGCTTTCAGTACTTTTCCAGGGTATAGAAAAGTAGGGGGGTCGTACAGGATGGAACTTTCCAGTTTTACAACATACCCTTATATCGCATAGACTTATATCGCACAGACATAACCTTGGGGATACAGGCTAGACGCAGTGAGAGAAGGGATCCGTTCTCATGTCCTCTCATCCATTCCTGTCAGTAGTGTCCTTAAGTTTTAGGCCCCGCAGAGCAGCAACAGCAGCAGCTCAGGTCGGGGCCCCACAGCTTCGACCTATCGGGGACAGCCCGGAGGAAGCGGCATCTGGGACCTCTGACTCCAGAGGCTACCGCTGCCCTAGGAGGAGGAGGAGGAGGTGGAGGAGGAGGAAGCCGGCACTGATTGATGACGCAAGAGCTATTGCTTATTTTTAATGGCTGCATAGTATTTCCGATTTGTAGATGTACCAGAATTTTCTTTATTCACTTATCTGTTCATCGTACTTGAATTGTTTCTGAGTGTGTTGCAATGTACACAGGACTTCATATGCCTTTTCTGCATTGTATTTTTGTGTCCCTAAGGTACAATCTCAAAAGCACTATTTTATTTATTTGTTTATTTATTTATCTATTTTTGGTTTCTTTGGGCCACACCCGGCTATGCTCAGGGGTTACTCCTGGCTATCTGCTCAGAAATAGCTCCTGGCAGGCCTCCTCAAAAGCATTATTAATGAGTTATCTGGAGAGTCAATTTCTCATGTTTCAAAGAATGACCATATTATTTTCTAAATGAACTTGACCAGTTTACATTCCCACCAGCAGTGAATGAGAATCCCTTCACCCTCCATTTGCACCAGACTGGTCATTCTTCTCTGTGATGTGTGCAAATCTCTGTGGTGTGAGATGATATCTTATTTTTGTTTTGATTTGTATCATCTACTGATGATTAATGATATGGAACATTTTTCATGTGTTTGTTTTTGTCCATCTGTATCTCTTCTTTGAAGAAGTTTCTGTCTACTTCTCCCCACCTTTTGATGGATTTAGATTTATTTTCTTGTTAAGTACTAATTCTTAATTAACATTAAGTTAAGTACTAATTACTTAATTAACATTAATATTAGACTTTTAACCGATAGATATTGGGCAAATAATTTCTCCCATTTAAGTGTAGGCTTTATATCCTGGCCATCATTTTCTTTGAGGTACTGTATCTTCTAAGTTTAATATACTTCAATCTGCTTATCTTTGCTTCCATTTACTTATTAACAGTGCTTTAGCCTTGAAAATTTTTTTAGCTTCAATGTCATTTAGAGTTCTTCTTATGTTTATGTTTCTCCCTATGCACCTTATGCTTTCAGGTTTGATATAAAGATTTTTAAGGCATTTTTATTTAATTTTTGTTCATGGCATTAAAAAGAGGCTTGAGTTTATTTTTTTACGTGGAGTTGATCACTTTTTTCTCTAGGCCCATCTCAAAATCTAACTGTCTCCATTACATTTTTTTTGTTTTGGGGTCACACCTGGAGATGTTTAGGAGTTACCCTTAGCTCTGCACTCAAGAATCACTCCTATTGGTCTCAGGAGGCATATGAAAGCTGGGGATTGATCTCAAGGTCTTATTCTTTTCCTGGATCTAGCAACACAGGTGAACTTAGGTGCAAATGTATTCAAGGTCTTTTGCCCCAAGACCCCAGACATGCTGCCAGGCACAGGATTTTGTTTTTAGCCGGAAATGGTTGTGTAAGTGTTGCAGAGAGAAACCCAATACATTTCCCTCTTCCCCACAGAAGAGATCATGAAGGGAAAGCAGAGTAAAGAAAGCAACTAGAGGCTTCATGATATGGGGGTTAGTTTGATCTATGAACAGGATAAACAGAGGCTTGGCAAAGCCAACTGTGTCACATAAAGTTGTTAATTTGAGAAAAATCTCTCCTTCAACCAAATAACCAATTTGGTCCAATGGAATGTCCTCATTGCTCCATGTCTTCTTCTTCTTCTTCTTCTTCTTCTTCTTCTTCTTCTTCTTCTTCTTCTTCTTCTTCTTCTTCTTCTTCTTCTTCTTCTTCTTTTCTTCTTCTTCTTTTTCTTTTTCTTCTTCTTCTTCTTCTTTTTCTTTTTCTTCTTTTTCTTCTTCTTTTCTTCTTTTTCTTTTTCTTTCTTCTTCTTCTTCTTCTTCTTCTTTTCTTCTTTTCTTCTTCTTCTTCTTCTTCTTCTTCTTCTTCTTCTTCTTCTTCCTCCTCCTCCTCCTTCTTCTTGTATTCTTCTTGTTCTTGTTCTTCTTCTTCTTCTTCTTCTTTCTTCTTCTTCTTCTTCTTCTTCTTCTTCTTCTTCTTCTTCCTTCTTCTTCCTTCTTCTTCCTCCTCCTCCTTTTTCTTGTATTCTTCTTCTTCTTGTTCTTCTTCTTGTTCTTCTTGTTCTTGTTCTTCTTCATCTTCTTCTTCTTCTTCTTCTTCTTCTTATTATTATTATTATTATTATTTGGGGCTATACCTGTCTGTGCTAAGGGTTTACTTCTAACTCTGTGGAATTTGGAAGAGCCATATATGGTGCCAGGTATCATATGTTTTCTACATTTTTACATGTAGGTTTTCTACATTTAAGCACTACCTGCTCTACTAAAACTCTGGACCCTCACTGTCCATATTTGCAGTCAAGATCTGGCTTTTATCCTTAGAGGACTTTCCAGGTAGACTGAATGATGATCACATAAAACTACAACTCAAGGGATAGTATCTAAAGTCTGTGTAATAGAAGCTTCTAGGAGAATAATAATTTTTAATTATAATTTGTTGTATTTGGGGGGGCACATCTCACTTTTCTCAGGGATCTCTGTGTTCAGGGATCATTCCTGGTGATGCTCAAGAAACCATATGATGTGTCGAGAATTAAACCCAGGTTGGCTGTATACAAGGCTATACAATACAAGGTTATACAAGACTATACAAATATAGTCTAAAATAGTACAAACTGGGAGCTAAAGAAATAACACAACAGTAGGGCATTTGCCTTGCATGTGGCAATCCAGGACAGATGGTGGTTCAATTCCTGGCACCCCATATGATTCCCTGAGCCATTCAGGAGTGATTTCTGAGTGCAGAGCCAAGAAGTAATCCCTGAACACAGTCACATGTGACTCCACCTCCCCCTCCCCCAAAAAAGAAAAAAATAGTACAAACTATACTATTGCTCTGGTACTGAGAATAGTAAATATAAAAATATTTAAGGAGGCTGGAGAGACAGTAGAATGGCAAAGGCACTTGCTTTGTAAAGTACAAACAGGATTTTATCAGAAGCACAATATGGTTTACTTAGCACCTCCAGAGGTGATCCTCAGTGTAGAGTCAGAAGTAAACCCTGAATAATTTTGGGTGTGGCCTCCAAACCAAGCAACATTATTTAAGGTTACTTAAATTAAATAAGGTTATTTAATGTGTCATTCGTTTTAATGGTAGTGTTACCAGGTCTACAGCTTTTTAAAGTTCTTCTCAAACTCTGAATTAAAGCTGCACAGATGTACATATGGATGCTGACATTAATGGGTAAGTCCATGCCACAGATGACAGCAAATGCTGGTGTCAAAGATATTTGGGGAGTTTTAAATGTTCTAGCAGCTGTGAGCTTTAGGCTCTACCTCACCCCACCTACCCATGGTTTCCAGTTTAACCCCGTCTATGACTCGTGATATATTCAGTCCCTCTAGAAATTGGACTGATTTGAGTTTAACTTGCTTATGCTACCTAAGGGCAAGTTTACACCATTCCCCAAATGTGGGAATGAAGGATTTCAGAAGTCCCACTGCAACATTCTGTAAGAAGCCAAACACTCATGTTTAACAAAGGTTAAACCCCAGGCCAGATTCCAGATTCTTAGCCTCTGAAGCGCTATGAGCAAATTATTGCTGCATTCAGAGACCAAAGATCTGGCCCAATAAAAACAAACCAATTTATAACTGTTACAGGCACATTCCATGTGTAATCCTGGACTAAGACATGCTACATGCTAGATGTGTGGCTCAGTGGCCATTGTTACTGCCAGGCTCAAAGCAGACTCACTTGGTCTTTTTTTTTTTTTTTTTTTTTTTTTTGGTTTTTGGGCCACACCCGGTAATGCTCAGGGGTTACTCCTGGCTATGCGCTCAGAAGTCGCTCCTGGCTTGGGGGACCATATGGGACACCGGGGGATCGAACCGCGGTCCGTCCTAGGCTAACGCTGGCAAGGCAGACATCTTACCTTTAGTGCCACCGCCCGGCCCCTCTCACTTGGTCTTTAAGCATGCTATTCTTGGGGTCATACCCACCACATCCTGAATCCAGCAGGCTGCTCAGGTTGGGACACCTGTAAGCTCTACATTAAGGATTAAGAAACACAAATTCCCAGCTGTCAGCCTTACCAAATGTCTCTGTAAATGAGGCCTATGTGAAGGACAGGGGCCTTCCATGTGCATCACATTCTTTCAGGTTTAATGTTCTAAACTAAAGGGAAAATTTGGCTAAGTAAGTGCACAATGTTGTTTACTGCTACTGTAGAGCAAGCTGCATGCTAACTTCCAGAGTCTTAGTTCTTCACTGAGGGCATGATTTAGGGAGAATTCTTATTGGGAAGTAACCTAATTCATATCTGTAAACAGACAAAATTTGGAATGCAATGAATGTCTGTTGAATATTTGCTTTTAATTTTTTCCTTTATTCTGATAAACAGTTGGCTATAGATATGATCCAATAATACAGAACAAGTGAATCTAGAACTTGTATTTAAGATTCTATCATTGTTTTTCATCTGTGACATGATAGAAGAAGGAAGCAAGTCTCTCTGTCAGAGCATTGCTCTGTCACTTTATTTCTAGGGACAGAAACTGGGGAATGAAAGCTTGGAGGTCTCAAGGATTGTATGGTAGTGATCTGTGATACTCATGCTTTCTTGACCTCTTAAATTACTCTCTCCAGAATGTTTCCCAACTCTTCCCCTCCCCTCTTCTCTTCTTTCTCCTCTCTTCTCCCCTCTCCTTCCCTCTTCTCTCCCCTCTCTTTCTCCTCCTTTCCTCTCCCCTCCCTTTTTATTCCATCCCCTTCCCTTCTCTCCCCTCCTTTCCCTTCACCTCCCCTTTTCTCCCCTTCTCTCCCTTTCCATCCTCTCCCTTCTCCTCTCTTCCCTTCCTTTTCTTACCTCTCCTCTCCACTCCTCTTCCATCCTCTTCTCTCCTCTTTCCTCCCCTTTCCACTTCTCTCCCCTCCCCTTTTCCTCTACACTCCTTTCATCTCTTGTCTCTCCTCTCCTCCCCTCTCCTCCCTTATCATCTCCTCTCCTCCTTTCCCTTACCTCCCCTCCCCTTCTTCCTTTCTCTCCCCTTCCCTCCCTTGACCTTTCCTTTCTTTTTTTTTTTTTTTTTGGTTTTTGGGCCACACCCGGTGACGCTCAGGGGTTACTCCTGGCTATGAGCTCAGAAGTCGCTCCTGGCTTGGGGGACCATATGGGACACC
This sequence comes from Suncus etruscus, assembly GCF_024139225.1. Classification (NCBI taxonomy): domain Eukaryota; kingdom Metazoa; phylum Chordata; class Mammalia; order Eulipotyphla; family Soricidae; genus Suncus; species Suncus etruscus. Next base: position 70,315,557 of record NC_064863.1, on the reverse strand, counting down.
GGGGGATCGAACTGTGGTCCGTCCAAGGCTAGCGCAGGCAAGGCAGGCACCTTACCTCTAGCGCCACCGCCCGGCCCCGACCTTTCCTTTCTTTCCCTCCCCTTCCCACCACTTTTCTTTCCTTTCCTCTCCTTCTCTCCCTCCCAACCTTGTACTTGGTTCTTTCTACCTTACTTCTTTCCGTTTCCAATTAATGCTTGTCATATTCCATGCATTTTTCGCCTCCCTAAATATTCATAGACCATAGATCATTGGATCTTATCTTGGTGCATGATGGAAAAGCACTGCTTGGGAACTTAAGCTCAGGGTCCTCATGTTTGTCCTTGGCTCATCCTAAGTTACTGAGCCATATTCTGAGCCACCTTTAGGGCTGCTAAAATTATTCTAACAGGTGTGCTTCAGCACAGGGGATCAAAGCTCAAGGTTATGCTGGGCAAGAACTCAAAGTCACTTGTTCCTTGAAGGAATTTTCTATGATGAAGGACAAAATACCATCAAGTGTTCATTTAATAGTTTTCAAAATATACTAAGCTCGATAATCTTAAAAGCTATTTCTTTTTTTAATTTCATAAGCTACCATTTTATTAAATTTTAGTTGACTTTTTAAATTTTATTTAACACCAATGTGATTTAGCAAAGTCCTTCATAGTTGGGTTTCAGACATACAACGAACCAGGGCCAATCCAGCAACCAGTGTCGACCTCTCTCCACCAATGTTCCCCAAGTACACCCTATACTACTCTCACCCCCCCCCAATCTGCCTGTATAACAGGCCCATTTTAAGTTTAGATTGTTAGAGTTTGGAACTGTTGATTCCTTTGTTGTTTTTGTAAAGCTATTTCTATCATGAATCTCTTTATTGTCACCTACCCAAATTTTTTGATTTTAGTTTCTTAGGACATGCCTCTTCTTTTCTTATAGATAATGAATAAAATATTCTGAAAGAAATTTATACTATTTTTTTCTACCCCCACCTCACTCTCAAATCTGTTTGAGAAGAGAGCAAGGAAACTGCTATTAAAAATCTTTAAGTACATTCTGCCTTATTAGACACACTGGGTTAAATTAACCATTGGAACTTAAAATCCTGTGTTCTGGGCAAACTAAAACAAAGCTAAAATACTTTATTGTTGGTCCAGTTCAGCTATGCAAAAGCATGTTCTTGGAAGAAAAATGAACTGCACTGAAGCAGACCCAAACTGAGAAATGGAATACTCTGTTGAAAGGTAGCCAATGCACTCGCTTCTCCAAATCTTCCTCTACAAAACAAGGTTTGATGTAGACAGACACCCTGTTTGTCTGTCCATGTTTGTATGTCTGGACACAGACTCACTGCTCAGTTACTGTCCTTTAAAAGAAAGTGTGTGGGTAGAGATGGTCTCTCATTGGAGTTATTTGGGGGGCACACTAAGTGATATTCAGGGATTAACCCTGGATCTGACCTCAGTAATTACTATTGGTTGTGCTTGAGGTACAATGTAGGATGCTGAGAATCAAGTTCGAGTTGCCTGCAAGTGCCTTGCAGCTGTACTATTTCTCTGGCCCTTTTATTATGGTCTTTGAATTGTGTGTGTGTGTGTGTGTGTGTGTGTTTGTGTGTGTGTGTGTTGGACCATATCCAGCAGCTCTCAAGAGCGCTTTCTATCCCTGCACTTAGGGGGCAAATATTTTAACCCCCAAATCTCCTGCTGAAGTTTTTAGTAAAATCTCTTGTATATGTATGCTATCCATGTACACTAATGAGAGGAGGTAGCTTGGATTCTTCTGGAACACTGAGAGAGGGTAGGTTTTGCAAAGAGAATGAGTTTGGTTCATTATTCTTTAAGTAATTACTTCAGGAATGTAGTGAATAGCAGAGGGTGAGTGGGTAGATGAGTTATGTGTTGGAAAAATAAGGGAGATTCCTAAGTGAGGACGAACAAGAAAAAGCTCAGGAAAATAAAATAAGCATATACACTAAAAATAGTTGTGTCTGAGGTCAATTGAGGAAATGCACTAGTCAAATATACAACATTAATGATAAAAGGAGAAGGGGGACCGAGGTAAGATAGAAAGTTGAAAGAAGAGAATAAAAAATTCCACAAGTACCGAGACTGTGAAAAATATAACTGTATGGGCACTACAGACAATGACCGGGATTGGACAAACTCGTTTGCCTGGAGCCTAGAAATGGTCTTATGTCAGGAAACTTTAGGGGTAGGGTCTTCTTGTACTTAGGCCAGAGTTTTTCCTTTCCATGACTCCCATACTTTGGTGGGCCCATGCAAACGATAATTGCCACTCTAACATTGTTTTTACAGTTCTCCTTTGACTCTAAACCTTTAAGAAACCACTAGTAAAAATATCTGGAACTGCAAAAAAAAAATGGTTTACATTGGTATTAGCATATATGCTTTTAGTTCCACTAGCATTCTGAAGGATAAAGGAGGGAGATAAGTGATATATGCTTGGGAACAGGGATGAAGGGAGGACAACACTGATGGTGGAAAGGCCCTCATTTATTGGTGACAATAAATATCACTGTGTAAGATTTGTGATTCACTTTGGTCACAATAAAAATTAAAAATATATATATATATATAAAAGAAAAAGGAGGTAAAAAGAAATAAAAAATACAGCAACAAAAAATTCCACAAGTAGAAAATCAATAAAATGATTTGTTATACTGTACTTCCCGTTGCTTTATTTATTTATTTCAGATAGGTTTACTCAGAAATTACTTCTGATTCTGTGTTTAGAGATAACTTTTGGTGGGGCCTTACCCACTGTCCTCTATCCCCTGCCCTTTGGACTCTCACATAAGTTTGTTTTTAATCTTTTATTTAAAACACAATAATTTACAAAGTTCTTCATAGTTGATTTTTAGACATAAAATGTTTTAATACCAATCCAATGTCAACCTCCCTCTACCAAAATTCCTCGAGTCCATCTCATACATTCCCTTCTTGCCTGCCATTTTAGTAAGCATCTTTTAAATTTAGTTTTTAAATTTTGAGTCTCATGATTTCCATGCTGCTGATCACATGCTTTAGATATATAGTTCTGCCCTTTCTCAATACCACCAACATACCTGAATCTTCTTTATCCCTGTCCCCCATTATTTTCTTTCTCCACTTCCACTATAGTTCTTTCCTTCTTACAACTTTCTGGTGCTAATAGTGTTCTAGGAACCCTTTATTTAAACAATTAAATTCCCACATGCAGTTATTCTAAATGCCATATATAAGTGGTAATATCCTGTACTTACTCTTCTTCTGGATTACTTTAACGTGATACAGCCAGTGCCATTCATATTGTAGCTAATTTCATGATTGCTTAATTCTTTACAGTGATCTTCATGGTCCACTCATCTGTTATTGGACATCTAGTTTGATTCTAACTCTTAACTATTGTACTGAGTGCTATATTGAATAGTGTTGTGCTTACATTTCTTTTGGATAAATGTTCTGACCTGGGGATAGATATTAAAAGTGGAATTTTTGGGTCTCCTTGCTATTCGCTTTAGGATGTTGGACCAGAAAATATACCCACCAGCAGTCGCTGAAAATTCCTTTTCACCACATCCTCACTAACACAGATTGTCCTCAGTATTTTTTAAATATTTATTTATTTTTTATATAATTTTTTATTTTGATCATAGTGGTTTACATGTTGACAATAATATTTTAGTTAAATATTTACATGACATCAGGGGGGAGTCCCATCACCATATTGTCTGCCCTTCACCTCTGTTTATGTCGTATCTCCCATATCCACTTCCTTCACCCCCAGGGCTGCTAGAATATGTGGTCCCCTATGTACCTATCCTACCACCTAGTAGTCTTGCATCTGATTGGTCTAGGTGTCTCCCTATTTTCCCCCTCTAACTGGGAGGTAGGCCTAGCTAATTAAGTTTGCGTGGTTTGGTCTGAAGAAAAGTAGTAAACTGAATGTTGCACTGGTGATGGGTGGCGTTCTTTACATGACTGAAACCCAAACACAATCATGTATGTAATCAAGGTGTTTAAATAAAAAAAAAAAGTAAAAGTCTAATACTCCAAAAGTGGGCAGAGTCCTTCTAGAGGTTCTCATCATCGATTTGGGGGGCGTTGGAGAAAAAAAAAAGAAACATTCCATCAGTACAAAACATCCTAGGCACAGTGCAAAGATCAAGACCACCAACCACAGAAGATGGATTAAAATGACAATGAGGGAACAGAACTACTCCTGATCCACAAAGACTGACGTCATCGTAAATCCCAGTCCTGAACTTGTGCAGATACTGAGATCTCAGGACACAGAGGTTTGTTTGTACCACCCAGAACAGAACGGAAGTCTCCCAAACACGACAAAAGACCACCGGGAGAGTAAATGATCCTGAACAGTCTATAGTTGATCCCATGACAATATATTCCAAGGGCGGAGAAACCCATAACTCTTAGGCCAAGTGAATTCTTTTTCGAATGACCCCAACATTTACTGTGCCAGGGCAAGAGGAAAAAAAAAAAGCGCAAAGCATTGTTTACTTATTATATACTATTTTGTACCTCCATTTATTATTATTACTATTATTTTTACTTACATAACTATTTTTTGATCGATTTCTCTTTGTAGGTGTGGTTATTGAAGCTGTTGTCCCCAGATATTCCTAGTTTTTTCTCCCCTTTTCTTTTCTTTCTTTTGGGCTAAGCCATGTTTCTTATACCAGGACCATGGCGGTTTTTTCTTTTTTTGTGTGTGTGTGTTTGTTTGTGTTGTTTTGCTTTGTTTTATTTGTTTGTTTGTTTTTTGTTTTTGTTTTGTGCATGTGTGGTGCTTACCATTATTGTTGGAGTCCTCACTGGATAATGGACACTTTTGTTTTGTTTTGTTTTGTTTTGTTTTGTACTAAATATTTATTTTTAAAAATAATAGCACAGCAGTAAGGTGTTTACCTTGCACACAGCTGACCCAGGACGGACCTTGGTTTGATCCCTGGCATCCCAAATCATCCCCCAAGCCAGGAGCAATTTCTGAGCATATCCAGGAATAACCCCTGAGCATCACCAGGTGTGGCCCCCAAACAAATCAAAACAAAACAAAATAATAATTTTAATTGAATTGCCATGAAATGCAGAGTTACAAAGTTATTCATGATTGAGTTTCAGTATACAGGGTCAACATCCACCCCTTCTTTGATTATATGCCATTATCACTGGTGTAATATAATATTTTATTGTCATCTTGATTTGGATTTCCCTAATAATATATGAGGATGAATATTTGTTCATGTGTTTGTTAGCCATCTGTTGTTCTTTGTGAGAGAGGTGTGTCCTCATTTCCTCTCCTCATTTTTGCTGAGTATTTTAGATTTTGGAGGGTAATTTCTGTAAGTACTTTGTATATCCTAGATCAACCTCTTTTTCTAGTTGTGTTGAATGCAAATATCTTCTCCTACAAAGCTACCTTTTCTTTCTTTTTCTTTTTTTTAGCTGCCTTTTATTTTTAACCTGTATTTCTTTTGCCACACAGAAACCTTTTTTATTTGATAAAGTACCATTTGTTTAGTTTTGATTCTCTAGTGTTTGTCATTGGCATTATATAACTGAAGAGTCCTTTGAGTTCTAGGTACTACAGACTTCTAACTATGTTTTCTCAATACACATTATAAATCTGGGTTTGATCTCAAGGTTCCTGATCACTTTGAGTTGACAAAGTTGTGAGATATGGATCTAACTTTAAGTTCTTGCACATATAAACCCTGATTCTTTAAGTTACAATCATATTTGTAATCAAAGTGTTTAAATAAATATAAAAATATTAACAATATTCAAATGATAACTTTCCCTCTAAAATGTTTAATTAATACCTTGCCATTCTCTGGCTCCTATATTATCAGAATAAGTACAAAATATGGAAAATAAAAACAGCATACACATTTACTAGAAAAGAATCCATGGGTATTTTTTACACATAGTTATCCAACAATTGTTTCAACACTATTTGTTGAAGGGGCTGTCTTTATTCTATTTCATGTTCTTGGCTCCTTTGTCACAATTAATTGACCATATGGGGGTCTTGTCTTTGGATTTCTATTTGACCTATTGGTCAGAAAGGTTTTTTTCTGTATCATGCTGTTTTGATCCCTATAGGTTTTAGTAAAGCTTCAAGTTAGGAAATGAGATGCCTCCCAGTTTTTTATTTTTAGTGTGGTATTGGCTATCAAGGGATTTTTATGATTTAACTTTATGGTTACTGTTCTAAGTCTTTGAAGAAAGTTGCCTGAAATTGGATAGAGATTGCATTGAATTTATATTTATTGTTTCAAGGAACTTTTATATAGACTCATATAGTCTTCAATGCATATCATCTTATCATCTTCAAATAGAGATAGTTTGACATCTCTTATCATTTGGATATCTTTGATTTGTCTTTTGCATGATTGATGTTGCAAGTATTTCTAATATGATGTTGAATAAGAGTGGGAACAATTTACATCCTTGCCTTGTGCCTGGCCTCAGTGGAAATGCTTTAGTTTTTCAACATTATGAATAATGTTATCTCTCCAAACAAATGGAAGCAGAGATAAACAATGGGAATATACTAAGCTGAGAAGCTTCTACACCGCAAAGGAAATAAAGCTTAGAATACAAGAGCCACCCACTGAATGGGAGAAACTATTCACCCAATACACATCAGATAAGGGGCTAATATCCAAAATATACAAGACACTGACAGAACCTTACAAAAACAAAAGATCTAATCCCATAAAAAATGGGTAGAAGAAATGAACAGACACTTTGTCAAAGAAGAAATACAAATGTCCAAAAGACACAGGAAGAAATGCTCCACATCATTAACCAACAGGGAGATACAAATCAAAACAACAATGAGGTATCATCTCCCATCACAGAGACTGGTATATATCACAAAGAACAAGAACAATAGATGCTGAAGGGGATGTGGAGAAAAAGGAACTCTCATTCACTGCTGGTGAAAATGCCTTCTATGGAAAGTGATATGGAGATGCCTAAAAAACTGGAAATTGAGCTCTCATATGATTCAGCTATATCAATCCTAGGGATAGACCCTAGGAACACAAAAATACAATTCAAAAATCCTTTCCTCACACCAATATTTATTGTAGCACTATTTACAATAGCCACACTTTGGAAACAACCAAGATTCCCTTCAACAAATGAATGGCTAAAGAAACTGTGGTATATTTACATAATGGAATATTATGCAGCTGTCAGGAGAGATGAAGTCATAAAATTTTCCTATTCATGGATGTACATGGACTCTATTATGCTGAGTAAAAAAAGTCAGAGGGAGGGAGATAGACATAGAATAGTCTTACTCATCTATGGGTTTTATGACAAATAAAAAAACATTTTTGTAACAATTCTCAGAGACAATAGAGATAGGGGTTGGAAGATCCAGCTCATGATATAAAGCTCACAACAAAGAGTGGTGAGTGCATTTAGAGAAATAACTACACTGACAAATAACATAGCAATGTGAATGAATGAGGGAAGTAGAAAGCCTGTCTCAAATACAGGAGGGGGGGTAGGGAGATGGAAGATTTGGGGCATTGGTGAAGGGACTGTCGCACTGGTAAAGGGTGGTGTTCTTTATATGACTGAAACCCAACTACAATTATCTTTGTAATCAAATTGTATAAATAAAGACATTAATAAAAGAAGAATAATGTTATAGCACTCTCCAAACAAATGGAAGGAGAGATAAACAGATGGGACTATATTAAGCTAAGAAAGCTTCTGCACCTCAATAGAAAAAGCCACCCACAGAATGGGAGAAACTATTCACCCAATACCCATCAGACAAGGGGCTAATATCCAAAATATACAAATTACTGACAGAACTCAATAAAAATAAAACATATAATCCATCAAAAAAATGGGGAAAAGAAATAAACAGACATCTCCTCAAAGGAGAAATACAAATGGTCAAAAGACATATGAAAAATTGCTCCACATCACTAATCATCAGGGAGATGAAAATCAAAACAACAACAACAATGAGGTACCCTATCACACCACAGAAACTGGCACACATCACAAAGACCACGAACAATCCATGCTGGTGTGATATGGAGAGAAAGGAACTCTTATTCACTGCTGGTGAGAATGCTGTCTAGTCCAGCCTTTATGGAAAACAATTTGAAGATTCCTCAAAAAATTAGAAATCAGTTCCCATATGATCCAGCTATACCACTCCTAGGGATATACCCTAGGAACACAAAATTACAATTCAAAAATTTCTTCCTCATACCTATGTTCATTTTACAATAGCCCTGGCTCTCTGGAAACAACCAAGATGCGCTTTAACAGATGAATGTCTAAAGAAACTGTGGTACATATACACAATGGAATATTATGTAGCCATCAGAAGAGAGACAGTCATGAAATTTTTCTATAGGTGAAGTACATGGATCTGTTATGCTGAGTGAAATAAGTCAGAGGGAAAGAGATAGACACAGAATAGTCTCACTCGCCTATGGGTTTTAAGAAAAATTAAAGACATTATTGTAATAAGGCATAGAGACAATATAGTTAAGAGCTAAAAGGGCCAGAAGGACCAGCTCACAATATGAAGCTCATGACAAAGAGTGGTGATTACTGTTAGGGAAATAACTACACTAACAACTAGCATGACAATGTTATACAGCTCCTAGAGATATACCCTAGGAGCACAAGAATACAATACAAAAATCCCTTCCTCACACCTATATTTATTGCAGCACTATTCACAATAGCCAGACTCTGGAAACAACCAAGATGCCCTTCAACAGATGAATGGCTAATGAAACTGTGGTATATATTCACAATGGAATATTATGCAGCCATCAGGAGAGATGAAGTCATGAAATTTTCCTATACATGGATGTACATGGAATCTATCATGCTGAGTGAAATAAGTCGAAGGAAGAAAGACAGATGCAGAATAGCCCACTCGTTTATGGGTTTTTAAGAAAAATGAAAGACATTTTTGCAATAATCCCCATAGACAAAGAGAGGAGGGCTAGAACTTCCAGCTCACTTCTTGAAGCTCACCACAAAGAGTGGTGAGTGCAGTTAGAGAAATAACTACACTGAGAACTATCAGAACCATGTGAATGAATGAGGAAACTGGAAAACCTGTCTAGAGTACAGGTGGGGGTGGGATGGGGTGGAGGAAAATTTGGGACATTGGTGATGGGAATGTTGCAGGTGAAGGGGGATGTTCTTTACATGACTGAAACGTAATCACAATCATATCTGTAATCAAGGTGTTTAAATGAAAATACTATTAAAAAAGAGAGAATTAGAATGCCTGTCTGAATAAAGCAGAAGTTGGGGAGAAGGGGAGGCATTGGTGGTGGGAATGTTGCACTGGTGAGAGGGGTTGTTCTGTTTATGACTGAAATCCAACTACAATCATACTTGTAATCATGGTGCTTAAATTCTTTATATATATAAATTAAAATAAAATTTATTCATCATTAAAAAAAGAACAATGTTATGTACATTATTAGAGCTTGAAGTTGAGAGCTCTGTTTATTGACTGGCTGTCTGACTAACTCTCAAGTGTAGATAGTGTGCTACACAAGGGGCAATTTTTTCCGCTTAAACCAGGAAGGTTTTTGGCCCAGTGAGTGATGTTTGATAGTGATTCTTGTTACAAATAAACTTTTTTAATATGTAAGTTTAGAAATTATATACACATGTGGAAATATGCCTTGATTTCTTATGTTTTGTTACAATTACTTGAGTCTCTTGGGTATGCATGACTTGATCTTTGTTTTTAAACCAAGTTGGTGAATTCTGCTTTAAGATCCCAAAAAAGTGGGTTGTGTATTTAAAATTGATCTGGATTGCCAACTGATCTCAATCTGGTTACACTCGAGAATAACCCACAATTGTTAAAAATAGAAGTGGTTGGATACCAATATATTAAGCATTATACATTTTTGCTTTATGTTGGAAGTTGAGGACTATAGATTTACAGTATGTTTATATATATATATATATATAATATTGGCCATGTACTTTTTATAGATCTGTTACTATTTTGAAAAAGGTTCCTTCCACTACTATTTTGCTGTGGGTTTTAATTATAAATGAATGTTGGATCTTATAAAAAAAACTTTCTCTGCATTAATTGATAAGATTATCTGGTTTTTATCTTTTCATTTACTGGTTGATTTGTGTATATTAAACCATCCTACATCACTGAGATGAAACCCACCTGATCATGATATATGATTTTATTAATGTGCTTTTGGTTGCTAAATTTTTGTTGAGGATTTTTTATCTATGTTAATCAGGGAGATTTGTATGTTAATTTTCTCCTTTGTTAGTATCTCTGTAAGCATTGGGTATTAGTGTATGGTGTTAGGGAGGTTTCCTATTTATTTGATATATTGAAAGAGTTTAAGAATCAATTCAGGGCTGGAGGAATAGCACAGCGGTAGGGTGTTTGCCTTGCATGTGGCTGACCCAGACGAACCTGGGATCGATTTCCGGTGTCCAACATGGTACCCCAAAGCCAGAAACGATTTCTGAGCGCATAGCCATGAGTAATCCCTGAGTGTCACCAGTGTGGGCCAACCCCCGCCCCAGAAAAGAAGAATCAATTGAGTAAATCTTCTTTGAATATTTGATAAAATTCACCTGAAAACTCATCTGGATTTGAACTTTTATTCTTTTTTTTTAATAATTTTTATTGTGACTAAAGTGAATTACAAATCGTTTACAGTAATATTTAAGATACATAGTGACAATGAATCAGGGGCATTCCCACTATCAGTGTTTGGACTTCTAAAAAAAATTGAAAAAAAGATCTTAGACAAAAATTTTTATTACAATTTCAAGTTCCTTGCTTGCGATTGGCCTGTTCAGGATATTTACTTTAGTTTTGGGAGTGTATATGTTTCTAGAAATAGGTACATTTCTTCTAATTTCTCTAGGTTAACAGGATAAAGTTGTTTATACTAAGCTCTCATGGTATCTTGGATTTTGTAGGTTTGGTTGTAGTTTCACTCCTTTCATTTATGATCCAATTTATTTGAGCACTTTATTTTTTTTTCTTGTGACTCTTGCGAATGGTTTGTATATCTTTTTGTATTTTTTTTTTTTGAAGAACAGAAGAACCAATGCCGGGTTACATTGATTCTTTGTATTGCTTTCTTAGTTTCTATATTATTGATTTATGTTTTTTTAATTATTTATTTTATTCTACTAGTATTTGGGCTCATTTGTTGTTGGTTTAATGTATGTGTTTAGGTTGTTAATTTATCTTTTTCTTCTTTCCTTATGCATCACACTTGAGTTTCCCTATAATTACTGCTTTTAATGTAACTCCACCCTGGATTTAGGTGTAGCTACCTGAGACCCACCCATTTCTGGGAGGGGTCTTGGGAACCAGATATTATGTGTGACCTTACCTGCAAGACCCCGCCCATTCCTGGGAGGGGTCTTGGAATAGGTAGATAGGCCTTTGAGCTAGGGGATTAGGGGCTTTGCCCTGCTGGGCTCGCTGGTTTTTGGGTCTCTGCGTTCTGGTCTTTAACCAGCATGGAGCCCAAAGGGAAGATGGCTGAAAGAAGTTAAAACGCAGGGCTAGCGAAGTATGGCTGTGCTTGAAAGGTTATGATAGAAACCACACATGTGGTGGATAGGGATGAATAAAGTTGATGCTTCCTGATGCCTGTCTCTGGATGAGTCTGATTCTGCCGTTCACCTGGGCCTGGGACCCGCCGGCTGGATGGGGGTTGATGAGCCATGTGGCCTGGGATGGCATCCACTTCCATCCAGCTCAATTATTAATTATTTGATTCAACAGGTTTGGTTGTAATTTCACTCCTTTCATTTATGATCCAATTTATTTGAGCACTTTCTCTATTTTTTTTTCTTGTGACTCTTGCGAATGGTTTGTATATCTTTTTGTATTTTTTTTTTTTGAAGAACAGAAGAACCAGTGCCTGGTTACATTGATTTTTTGTATTGCTTTCTTAGTTTCTATATTATTGATTTATGTTTTTTTTTAATTAGTTATTTTATTCTACTAGTATTTGGGCTCATTTGTTGTTGGTTTACCACACATTTAATGTATGTGTTTAGGTTGTTAATTTATCTTTTTCTTCTTTCCTTATGTATCACACTTGAGTTTCCCTATAATTACTGCTTTTTCTGCACCCCATAGATTTTGGTAATTTGTTTCTTCAATATCAATATTCTTAAGGTTTTTTTTTTATTTAATCCTTGATCTCCTCTTTAATCCAGCTATTACTAGGCAGAATGGTTTTGTTTGTTTGTTTGGTTGGTTGATTATTCCTGGATATGTACTCAGAAATCTCTCCTGGCATATGGGATGCCAGGGGATGGAACAGTTGTCCGTCCTAGGCTAGTGCAGGCAAGGCAAATGCCTTATCGCTTGTGCCACTGCTTCAGCCCCTACTAGGCAGAATGTTATTCAGACGTCAAGTGTTAGCTTTTTTCACCTCTTCTTTTATGGTCAATTTCTATCTCTGGGGTATTGGGGTGTGATAATCTTGGTACCTTCCTTCCTTCCTTCCTTCCTTCCTTCCTTCCTTCCTTCCTTCCTTCCTTCCTTCCTTCCTTCCTTCCTTCCTTCTTTCTTTCCTTCTTTCTTTCTTTCTTTCTTTCTTTCTTTCTTTCTTTCTTCTTTCTTTTTGGTTTTTGGGCCACACCCGGTGGTTCTCAGAGGTTACTCCTGGCCATCTGCTCAGAAATAGCTCCTGGCAGGCAAGGGGGACCATATGGGATGCCGGGATTCGAACCAAGGATCTTGGGTCCTGGATTGGCTGCTTGCAATTGCTGTGCTATCTCTCTGGCCCCTTCTTGGTATGTTTCTTATGTTTGTAAATTTATGTAAGTTAGACTTATGTCCTAAAATGTGATCTTCTGAAGAATGTTGTGTGTGCACTAGAGAATAACATGTATTCAGCTTTTTTAAGTATGAAAGGTGTGTCTAAATCATTAGTACCAGCTTATTTAGTTTCTCATTTAGGGCTCTTGTGTTTTTTCTGATATTAGGCTTACTACATATGCACAGTGATGATAGTGGTTGAAGTCTCTCTCTACTATCACATTTCCATCTACATGTTTCTTTAGGTTTGTTAACAAAAGCCTTACAAACTTTGCTGAATGATTATTTAATGTATATATTTCGATTAGAGTTAGTACTTCTTGGTCTACTGTTCCTTTAATAAATAGTCCATTCTTGCCTCTAGTTTCTTTCTTTAGATGAATTCAATTTGTTTTTTTTTTAAAGTGTGGCTGTCTCAACTTTTTATTTTCTGTTTTGTTTTTCAGTGACTTTTACTTTGAGCCTGTGTTTATCCTGAAAGTTTAGATGTGTTTCATGTAAGCATCAAATGGATGGCTTTTGTTTTTTGATCCATGCCATCACTCTGTGCCTTGACATTAAAGATATTATTGACAAAAAGGACTTCATTTTACTATGTAAGGCTGTTGCTTTTACAGTTGGAGATTTGGTTTATATAAGTAGCCTGTAAATAATCATTCAGAGCTGGTTTGGTTATCGCAAATGTTGCCAACTACTGTTTGCTTGTTTGCTTTGTTTTGGGGGCCACACCTAGTAGTGCTCAAGGGTTACTCCTGTCTCTGTTCTCAGAAAGAGAATCTCTATAAGGCTTGGGAAACCATATGTATTGCTAAGGATTAAACCCAGGTTGACCATGTGCAAAGCAAATGCCCTAACCGCTATGCTGTTCCTCTGGCCTGGCCAATTCTCTTTGGTCTGAAAATGTTTTCTTTTCCTTCCCTGCCATCTAAATGAGAGGTTTTCTGGGTAGTGGACTCTAGGTTGATAGTTTTTTTTTATTCAGTAATTTAAATATATCATTCACACTTTTCTTGTCTAGACTGTTTCCTATGGGAGATCTGTTGTGATTCTTATGTTCTTTCCTTTATATGAAGGTTTTCCTTCTCCCTTACTTATTTTTTTTTTGAGGGGGGAGGTACACCCGGCAGCGCTCAGGGATTATTCCTGGCTCTATGCTCAGAAACCATCCCTGGCAGGCAGGGGGACCATATGGGATGCCAGGATTCGAACCACCGTTCTTCTGCATGCAAGGCAAATGCCCTACCATTATGCTATCTCTCTGGTCCCTTCTACCTTACTTCTTTAAGAAATTTATCTCTCTTTTTTTTTTCATTTTGATTACGAAATGTCTTGGTTATTCAGTTTGAATCTATTCGTTTGTTACTCTTTGACCTCTTGAATTTGTGCAACTGCTTCCTTTCAGAGAGTGCGGATGCTCTGCAATTATATCTTACCACTTATTCTCCTTTTTTTTCACCTTCTGGTAATCCAATAATTCAGAGACTATTCCTTGTGTCTTTGTTCTTTAAGTACCTTACATTTTCTTCCATCTTTTTGTCTTCTCTTTTGTCTTGACTTCCTGATCAATGCTTACTTGTGATTTGTCTTCAAGTTTGTCTAGAGTTCTCTCACCATGAAATTCTGCTATTATGGCTTGCTAGTTTATTCTTTAGTGCTTTTAATTCCATTTGTATAAATTCTCTCATTATTACAAACTTCTTTGAGTTTGTTGAATTTCTCTTCTATTGATTGCTTAATTCCTCTTGACTTGTGCTTCCTTAATTGTAAAATCACCCCACACATTGTATCTCCAGCCCCAGGTGAATCAGGATCCAAACCAGGCTGAGGGTGAAACACATATAGTCTGACAGTCTTCTACCAAAAATCTCTGCTGCAGCTGCCAGAACTGTCATATTTTTTTATTAAATTTATTTAAAGAAAATGCATCACATAGTTGACATAACTGATCATAATACATTTGTTTCAAGATGACCAAAAGAAAAGTTTTTTTTAAAATAGAAAATAGAAAGAAAAACTAAAGAAATGAAAGAGAAAGAAAAGAAAAAGTTTAGTAGCAAGTATTTGTGAAAATTATTGTATCACTAATAAACTCATTAAAGAAATAGTAGTAATGGACTCATTAAAGCCACAAGGTATTATTGGTGCATATGGCGGCCGAGAGAACAAGTCCAACAATCCCCATAGCTTGGTTCTAACATGAACTCTGAACACAGACTTTTATACTAGCATTTCTTATTGAACAGATCACATATAAGAGTTATAGAAATACAGTAAAAAAAGGTGTGAGAGTGCAATTATTATTTGCATAGGCCCAGCAAACTATGGGAGAAAAAGGAAAATCCTTTACAGTATTCGAGTCTAGAAAGCTAAGTGAAATGATAATGAGTACTTATTTGGAGTCAATACCATGAAATAGGCATATGTCACAGAGGACATTCGACAGACATTGGTGTGGCAAACACATATAATCATGCATTTATATGGTCATACACTGAGGATAAACCCATGGTTGCAGTTGAAAAACTGACCTAGGTTCAGTGAGACAAGACTTTCTTTTAAAAGAAAAGAGTAAATAAGATAACATTAAGTAAAATGGCCCTGGAGTCTGGGAGGAAAAAGAGGGAAGGCTGTTGGGGTGAGGGGGCAGAAGCCCCCATTTAAGCTTGGTAGAAGAAGTTTGCTCTTGAGATTCTTGGCTACTCTACCTCCTCCTCCCCATGTGCATAGTAGAGTCTTAAGTGCTCTCTCCGCACAAGTTCTTGGTTCAGGTCTCACGACAGAAATTTAAGTTGAATTTTGATTCTGCCAGCCCCAGCATTATCAGGGCTCCCACTAGCAGTTTTCTTCGAAGGCATTGGGAGTGAATGTGAAGGCATCAGTTTGTCTAGGTGGTGGCAACAATTGAGGTCCTCGGAATTCAGGTAGAAAGTTGAATAGGCATCATAATACCTGTAAATGTCTTCCTTGTCACGCTTTTAGAAGTGCAGAAAGAGCATATAAATGGGCAGCCCCACAAGCTGAGAGTGGGCTTGTAGAGTCCAATTCCCAGGGTGGTAGATCACTTGTAAAATCTCCGACCGAAGCTGTGCAAAATAGTTCCAGGCTAGGAAACAGCATAGTGTCACTGACAAAATGTACCATGCCCGGCTCTTGGTACGCATGCTCAGGATTTCATTAATGAATCCCACGTCTGATGAGTATAGAGTGTGCTATGGGAGTGAGGTTAGAAATTGCGAAGCTCTTGTCTTAGTCACCTGGCTGTCATGTATGAGAGACTACCTGACTGATTTTAAGCTAAAACATGAGGCAATTGAGTATGGAGTAGGAAAGAGATTCATTGAATCAGCTCCCATGAGCAGGTAGGACCTGATTCCTGCATATTGCATAATTCCTTGGGTCAGTTTCTCTGAATATTTGGCAGATAAAAGAAATATAGGGAACCTGGGAAAATTCTCCAATCTGGTAGGTATTAGAGAAAAATAGAAGAAGGGTAAAGGCTTTCTTTAGTCTGTGAAGTCTTGTTAGGGGGATGTGCCCTCTGTCACATCCTAGTTTTTTTAAGTGTAATGGACATGGAATTATAATCTCACCATATTTTTCTTTAAGATTATTTATGGGGTGTTCCCATGACTTCAAAGTTCAATGGAAAGTGATCTTTTCTCCAACTAACATCTGTAGCACTGAACTGTAAATCTCTACCTAGAGCATCACCTTCACTCAGTGGCAGACATGCGAATATGTTTGGCACAGGATCAAAGAAATGAGATCACCATATTTATTATCTTCTTAAATAGATGTTCCTTCCATTCTTTGAAATCCAAACAAGAAGCATTGTCATTTCAATTGAGGTACCATAGATTCTTTTTATAGATACATAGTGTAACTTTTATATAATTAGCAGCTATTCCTGAAGAATGTCTACTATGCATTGCCCTTAGAAAAACAATTTTAAAAGCTTGCAAGGTTCCTTGGGAGTTGGAGCTATAGCACAGCAAAGATGGTGTTTGCCTTGATATGGCTATCCCAGTCTCAATCATCAGCATCCCATACGTCCCCTGAGCACCTCCTGGAGCGATTCCTGAACACAGAATCAAAAAAAAAGCCCCTGAGCACCGCTGAGTATGGACCAAACACAAAAACTAAACTAAAACAAACAAAAATGCTCACAGGATTCAGAAAAATTAATGATATAGACATTGGCTATAAATTTTGGGACTTTACTCTAAAAACTTGGAGAGTATTCCTGCAATGGTGTTTGGGGTCCCTCTTGGAAATGCTTTGGGGGGAAATGCACCTCCAGGCTGAATGTTCTTCCTGCATGCTAAGAAAGTATACTAGCTCTTGGAACTATCTCTCTGGCCCTATTATAGATATTTGAGAGTAATAATACTATCACACTTTTTTAAAATAATTTAGGAGTTCATGTTATGTGTATCCCAGGTTAATTATTTAAATCTTTTGGCCAGATCCTCAATGGGCAAAAAATCAGAATCAAAAGCCAAAACAATTTTTATTATAATGCCGTTCAATAGATACAAAAGATATAAAAAAAAAGGATTTTATAAGAGATGTCAAAAGATAATATATTATCTTTGTCACTTAAACACAAAGGGAACTTAAGTTTATAAATTTATGATTCAATGTAAAACTTACATATAGACTCAGAATCAGAAGTATAATATTTATCAGCTTTTTTTTTCATTTAATAGTTTTCCTTTCTGTTCCAACTTTCTCCCCTCTCCCAAAAGATAGAATGTTTTTTTTTTTGTCTCAGTAGAGGCTTATGTTGGTCAGAAATGTAGAGCATGTATGCTTTAACATAATTTACTCACTGACTGTCACACAGCAGTATTAATCCTTCAAAAATGTTTGTTGAACTTGGAAAAGAGTCAAAATTTGATGCCTTAAATTAATAATAGTTTTCTTCTTATTATTTTTTATTTTATTTAAAATTTATCATGTGTATCATATATTTAATGGGAAAAACTCAAAACCTCTGATGGAGTTTCAATTTTGCAGTATATGTGTCTAGGTTGAAAACATTTTTGTTTATATGATCAATTAAGGAAAAAGGACTGTAAGTTTTTTATAGACAAAATAACTTAATAAGTTAAACTACTTGTCACTAGTATCAAAGACAAATGGATGCTTTTCTTTAAATATTTCAATATCTAAGTAGATATTGAAATATCTACATATATATTTATTATAGGTATGTTTGTAAATCAACTAAAAAGAAAGTGGGCTTTTTTGTGGTGGTTACATCTAGTAGTTCTTAGAGCATACTCCTGACTCTTGAGTTCAGGAATCAGTCCTGCCTGGACTCTGAGGACCAAATGGGATGCCAAGAATCAAATATGGGCTAGGTATAAGCAAGGCCTGGGCCTACACATTATGATTTCTGGCTTTTTTTTTTTAATATTACATTTTACCATATTGGTGAGTACTCCACAGCTTTTATCTTCAGGTAAATGCCTTTCTTTCCTACTTCTAGAAAATTTTGTTCATATTTTCAAAATAGAAATATAATTACTATAAAAATACTATGTAAGTTTGCATACCCTAGGACAATACAGCAATAAATTCTCCATGATGGCTCCTGAGGATTTCCCACAGGTAGACTAGTTGAGACCAAGAGATAGAAACTTCCCTGAAGGAGTGTTTGCTTTCTGGAGATGGGAGTCAGTATTTTTTATTTCTTTTTCTTTCCCGGACACCTTTTACACCCTCCTTGAATTACTAGACCTTCCAGCCAGAGGTCTCTGTGCCTCCAACGTGTTTATGGGGCACCTGCACCTGAGAATTTGATAAGGAATTCCTGCTGTGATAAAAAGTGCTCTTAGGTCAAGTGTGTAGTGGTAAAATTAATTGTTCTGAGACTGTATGTCTCAAGCCATCTATAAAAGCCATGTTATTTATTGCCTGGGATACCACCTGTGCAATGCAGCTGTCTCAACTATTTTATACATACATCCACACCCACACACACATACTGTGAGAGGGAGCTGGGAAGGGAGGCTGAGAAATTATATTCAAGAGGACGTTTTATTTGGGTTAAAGCCATGTTCTCTGGAGGTTTTGTT
Source organism: Suncus etruscus (assembly GCF_024139225.1). NCBI lineage: Eukaryota > Metazoa > Chordata > Mammalia > Eulipotyphla > Soricidae > Suncus > Suncus etruscus. The sequence continues at coordinate 70,296,622 of NC_064863.1, read as the reverse complement.
TTTCACCTAATTGAAAACATCTATAGTCCTTCTGCCAATGAAACCTAACCTGAGGCCATCCTGGAAAAGGGGGCCCTTTCCTCTGAACCATGAATCATTGATGGTCTTGCCTCAAATCTAGCCCCAAGTCTAAGGTTCTGCTTATCAAATAAAAATAGTAGCAAACAGCAGGTTCACTAAAGTGACAGTTACTTGATCTCAAACAGCAGGTTCACTAAAGTGACAGTTACTTGATCCTCAGCCAAAGAATTGTCATTGGGCTTTTAGTCCCAAAATGTTTCATGGAGTAGCTAAAGTGGGATTCATTACAAAAAAATTTCAAAAAGCACAATAAGATATCTTTCCTACTTGTACTCCCCTGTGAATGGTTTATATCATCTTTTGCAATTTTCTTGTCCTTTCTACCTCCATTTTTTCCATACAGATTTGAGTAGTAGCAAAGTCTGGTTTGCTCTTTAGTAATTCAAAGACTTTTTCATTCATTTGTGTCTGATATCTATTTTTCTTTATGGACGTAAAATAAGCCAAAGAAGTTCAGAAAGTGAAGGTTGAGGAGGGGACTATCTTTTTATTCTACATCACGGTCTAGCAAACTATGATCAAAGGAAAAAAATCTAGTTATTTTTCTGTATTTGAAAATAAAGTGTTTTTGGAATACAGTCACATTCATCCACTTACATAGTGTTCAAGGGTGTTTCAAAGCTAATACTAAAAAACTGCGTAATTGTGTAGCAGAAAAGATTAGCAGAGCTCTGATCAATGGAGAAGAGTATTTGAAGACTTTCCTGCCTTTGGAAAACAAACTAGCAAGTAGAAATACTCCTAGGACTCTGAAACGTGGTAGATGATAAACCCAATACAATGGCAGCCCAATTAGCCTTTGAAGTAGAGATATAATCAGAAACTGCATTCTGAAATATATACAAACATGGAAAAGATATCTTTTAAAATATAATTATTTTATTAAAGACCATGTAGAACATAGTTGATCACAATGCATTTGTTTCCATGTAAGCTGGAAAGACTTTATTAAAAAAAAGAAAAAAGAAAGAAAAAGTAACTAAAAATAATGAAGAAAAGAGTACAGCAACAAGAAATTTGTAAAAAAAAAAAAAAAGAATATTGTATTTTGCAATGAGGTCATTAAGTTATTGTCATAAGGTTTACTAAGCACTTGTTGCTAGTTGATCCACCATTCTGTTACTTATTTTGCCTTTAAATATTAGGTGGCTTCAGATATACATTGGCATCTAAATGGTGTGTTCCTATGGAGATGACAGTATTAAACAAAAATGGTGTTTCATGATCCAGAAATTCCAAGCAATCTTGTTGTTATTGCCACTTTTGTGGGACATTGTTTGGCTGCCAGGGCTTCCAGAAGTATGAGAAGATGGAGGAGATTACTTGCACTCCAAAATGTCCTGGTAAGATCAGCCCAAATACTGGCTTATTTGGAGTTTTAACCAGATTGGTGTCTCAGTAGAGAACTGTAGATGAGTGGTGAATCAGGGCCATTGGTGAAGCAGTGATCATGGCTAATGGGTGCAGCACTCATGACTTTGGCAGAGTGGGGCCTTGGTATACTCTTTACCCCCAAGATTGCCAGGTTTCAGCCATGTGGATGTGTACCCATGATTTTTCATGGATTGATTTACATCTTTTCAAGATGTTAGTTATGGAGCTGTCCGAATGCAGACAAAATCAAATGCATTTGTGACCATGGTTTGAGCTGTCAGGGATTCTTGATGTATAAGAAGGTGTGGGGGTAGGGGAAGGTGCCTATACACATTCCAAAAAAGTCTTGGTAAGGCCAGAACAATTAATAGCATGATTGCAGTTTTAGTCAGATTGATGTACCTGTAGAGAGGCCTAGAAGAGTAGTGAGAGAATGTATTTTTATGGCATTTAAAAATATTGGGCTGGAGAGATAGCATGGAGGTAAGGCCTTTCATGCAGAAGGTCGGTGGTTTGAATTCCAGCATCCCATATGGTCCCCCGAGTGTGCCAGGAGCTATTTCTGAGCATAGAGTCAGGAGTAACCCCTGAGTGCTGCCGGATGTGACCCAAAAGCTAATATATATATTCGCATATAGTTATTAACATCTTATAAAAATAAAATAATTTTATGATAAAAATTTTTTTCTGGAGAAATAAGTTTATCATATACTTGGTCCAAATAAAGTCCAAGTATTTTCTTTATTGAAGGATTTGTGGTTCTCTATTGTGTTGTGGAATAAAAGAGGAGAATAATGCTCACATTTATCCATTTGGGTTGACCAGAGAAACATGCTGTCACATCTTGAAATACCTTATTTTATTTAGTATGTAGTATGGGTGACATTTTATCATGGAATACAAGCTAGGAATCCTCATCAGGATCTTAGTACACATTAAAACTTAGTGTTTTATTTTTCAATATATTGCTTCAATTTAAATTCCCTTTGACTGGCGTGTTGATATTTACTGAGCACACTACAGAACAGCTTGTCTAATTGTTCTGTGTCTTGAAGACCTCTATCATGTGGTAAAAAAAAAAAAAAGCTTCTCTGAGTCCTCAAATATCTCAGCAACCCTAGTTACCCTGAGTAACTAGTTATCTAGTTATCTCCCTAAGGTCATCCAATCACTACTTATTCTTAATAACAAAGGTGGTATTTCTACAGTGTTGTGCGAATTGGAAAAGAAATTTTAGAATCTGCAGCACTATAACTACATGGTCTGATTGATCCATACCTGTACCCTATGGGTTAAGTATGTTGTGCTTAATTAGAAAATTCTAGGATGAGTACAGTAATCCATTTAGAAATGTTGTTCTTGACATGATGTAAGAATTAGACACTGGAGGCATATCCAACATAACATGTCAGAGGCATTGAACAAGTGGGATTTTTGAAGGCTAGCACAAATAGCCTTAATTCTCACGTGGGCTTCAGAGCTCAATAAGGCAATTAAACAGTGCAGAATATAAGTGAGAAGGGAGGTATGGTAGAAATATCTTGAATAGTTGAAAACTGTAAAGTTTGGTATTTTTATAATTATTGGTAATAAACTGGAAACATAGCTGAGAAGTAATTGGCTCTTCAGTGTATGAAAAAGTACTGGGGGGGTTTAGGTGAATTAATGATTTGTAATATGATGAGTACCAGCCGGTTAGAGGCGAGGGAGCTGGGCATTTCCACCTGACACAGGCAGAAATGATTGATCAAAAATATTTTCTGAAGAGAAGAAATGTGACACAAGTCTTAAAGTATACTTATTTAGGAAGAGGAAGGAAATAAATGAATGTTTCAGGAAGAGCTCAGTTCTGCTTCTTATACCTTTCTAACTCAAATTTCTGCCTCATACTTATATTCTCTTTTAAAAATGTATATCAAACACAGTGTTTAACTTTAAATTCTCTTAGAACTCAATCAGATGTGGTGACTCTCTACTTTTTGCTACTGAAGACTTGATACTCAAGGAGAGAAAAATAATTTTCTCTCTCTGCTCCTAAACTCTTAGCTGAGACACTATAATGAAAGACAGGTTTTCAAGAGAAAGACAAAGAGGATTTTAATTTTCTTTCAGAGATGAAATATCTTATTGCTCACAGCTCAACATGCTTTATAGACTTCATATTTCTGTCCCATGGGTGAGAGGTGGAAGGAGTTAGGTGATGCTGAGAATGAAAATGCACAGTGAGGAAATACTGTTCAACCTTAGGAGGACTTGAACTTTCACAATGGATGCAAACTTGACCCTTTCTCCATACAGACACCTTTCTTTCTGATATTAGATAGTAAACAGTTCTTTATTTTGATTCACAGAAATATTAGAGCTGTGAGGTGAGGTTGCTTATTGTTCAAACATCCTTGAAAATAGAGAAACAGGGCCCAGAGAGATAGCACAGTGGCGTTTGCCTTGCAAGCAGCCGATCCAGGACCAAAGGTTGTTGGTTCGAATCCCGGTGTCCCATATGGTCCCCCGTGCCTGCCAGGAGCTATTTCTGAGCAGACAGCCAGGAGTAACCCCTGAGCACCACCGGATGTGGTCCCCCTCAAAAAAAAGAAAAAAAAAAGAAAATAGAGAAACAAAAAGACAATTTCAGTTCTTAAAAGATAAGAAAAAGAGGCCGGAGTGATGGCACAGTGGTAGGGCATTTGCCTTGCACGCCACTGACACAGGATGGACCACAGTTCTATCCCTGGTGTCCCATATGGTTCCCCAACCCTGGAGCGATTTTTGAGCGCAGAGCGAAGAGTAAACCTTGAGTGTCACTGGGTGTGTCCCACAGATAAGAAAAAAGAAAAAAAAAAAGAAGATAGGAGATAGGAAAATTTGGGGGAAAAATAGCCACAATAAGGTGTTGACTTTGAGTCTCCTGTCCAGGACAAGAGTCTATTATCTCTGGTTGATGAAATTACCAATGAGTTAAGGTATGCCTGCCAAGTTCCTTTGGAGGGTTTATTTTTAGGCAAAGAAGTTAGAGAAAACCTCTTTATGTATCTGCTGTGTTTGAGTTGTGTACATGAGTGTGTGTGTGAGAGAGAGAAAGAGGGAGAGAAAGAGAAAGAGAGAGGGGGGGGGAGAGAGGAAGGGAGGGAGGGAGGGAGAGAGAACGCACAGAGAGTTTGCCTTGAATGCCACTAACCCAGGTTTGATCTCTGGCATCCCATATGGTCTCCCAAGCCTGCCAAGTGTAACCCCTGAGTGCTGCTGGGTGTGCTCCCCACAAAAAGCAGATTTGAACCCAAGCCTCATACATGAAACCAATCCAAGTGCTTCTACCTCTGCTCTTTATTCCTGACACTCATACATGCAAGCTTGTCCTCTACCCGACTCACATCCCAGATATGCAGTAGTATATTCACTGTAGGATCTCCCTACAGCCCTCTAGTCTAGACTATTATCTTTTCTAATAAATTGTATCCTCTTTAAAAATAAAGTCCTGATCAACTTTTCACTGATTTATGAAATTTCCTCCAACCCCAACCTTCCCCATGTAGAAGTTATTTGTAATGACTGGAAGTTTCGCATCTACTGGGGTATGAGGCATCAGAAATAGTTCATCCAGCATCGCACATGGCACCTAGTGGTGTGCTACTTAAAGTTAAATTCATTGCCTCGTGCCTGCAAGACATTTGCTTTCTCCCTGAGCCCCTTAATTATCTTTTTTTATATGCTCAATCAATATTTTGCGTGTTGCATCGAGACAGGAATGGAGCCAGTATAAATGTGTTATACAATTAAAATAGAAAGGGAAGGGATCTGAAACTTGACTTTTCATGGGAAAATGTTCTGTTGTGCAGACACAGCAAAATTAACAACCATACATTCTGCTATTCTCTTAAGTAAATTTCTAAATATTTATACAAGGACCAGGAACTCTTGTACCTTATCATTTAACATGCCAACACCCATCAACTCTCCTCTCCATCTCTGATCAGTTTCTAGCATTGGTCAGGATTTTCTTTCAAGCCTATGTACTAAGTCCAGAAGCTTGGTATGTTTCTGCCAACAAAGTTAATGAGTTGCAAATGTTGAACAGCAAGAGATGAAGACAAAAAGGTCTAAGACCAGTTAGAACCAAATAATAGAACTAAGTGACTGTTAAATAACCCTCTTGGGTAATATGCTCATTGTAATATATTTGCAGGGCAAAAATCATACCTATTCACTGACAGTTTATAATGGCCCCCAACCCTTTTAAGAGACTACTTTGGTTTGAATATGGGTGGTGCTTGAGCTCTAAGTAATTCCCACACCAAAAAATTCCTCTGAAATTTCTTATGTATTTTCTATTTTTTTTAAATTTACTCCATTTTGAAATATATCCACACTATGATCCTTGAATGCATATTTTCACTTTCAGTAAATAGCTTGTCCTAGTTTATCTGATTTGTTGTTTGGAATTTTTTTCTTCAGCCAATTTAGTAATCTAGCCCCCTAGGGACTGGAATAACAGCATTAACTCTAATCAGACTAATTCTACAACAGTATGATTAAAAATGTTTATTTTCATAAAAATGGCTCTTGGGAAAATTAAAAAAAAAGAAATGGCTCCTGGGGACTGGAGCAGTTATGCAGGGCATCCCCCAAGCTAGGGACAATTTCTGAGCGCATAGCCAGGAGTAACCCTTGAGCGTCACCAGGTGTGGCCAAAAAACAAAACAAAACAAAACAAAACAAATGGCTCCTGGCTAGGGGTACCAAATGGAATGCCGGAGATCAAACCCAGGTCCATCCTGGGTCAGTCAAGTGCAAGGCAAATGCCCTACTGCTCTGCTATCACTCCGGCCCCTGTCTTACCAATATTTTTTACTTACCATATTTTCTGGTGTATAAGACGACTGGACATTTAAGACGACCCCCTACTTTTGTAGTTAGGCCTATATTTGCTGTATCAGACAACCTTCCTGTGCTGCAACTGTATGTACCACAGTGAGCCAATCACAACAAGCAAAGGTTCAGAGGTTATACTGTCATAGACTTCCTCTCTGACTCTGGCCAATCTGAGCAGGCTTTTTACAGTGTAGATTTGGGTCCAGAACATTGTCTAATTTGCATGTATCAAAAGCCTGCTTGGATTGGCTGAGTCAGAGAGGCGGTCCGAGCAGCCTTGAAGTGATTGGTGCAGGATCAAGTTGGAAAATTCGTTTTGTGGCAATATTCAGACAATTTTCCTTTAGCAGCATATTGAAACATTTTTCGGGATATACTCAACGTATAAGACTACCCCAATCTTTGGTTGACTTTTTTTTTTTTTTTGTTTCAAAAGTCGTCTTACATGCGGGAAAATACCGTAGTCTTTTAGAGAGCAAGATAATGCTCCTTTATGTATAAAGAACAATGAATGGTGCCCTTTAATAAAAAGTAAATAAAAAACTAAATGGAAAAACTATAACTCTTTGCACCTTGAAAATTTGTTATTTTTTAATTTAAGCTATTTTGGATACATTATAGATGCTTTTATTATTCAACTGTTTTATTTTGTCCATGTTGTTTTTGCTAAACCTATGTTTAGGAAGCCTGACTTAGGAAGAATAAATAACAAATTAGATAAGTTAAATTTTCTCATTATGAACCCAATATAATTATTAATTTATCTTTAGTATTTTAAGTTATATTTCTATCAATTATTTTGGTATTTCCATATAACATTAGCAAAAATAGTAGTTTGTTCTTTTTATAAAAAATTTTAAAAATTTAATCACTGTAATTTATAATATGTAACTGGTAGGGTTTCATGAGTGCAATGATTTAATGGCTTAACATCACACTCTCCCCCAACAGTTTCTCAGTTTTTCCCTTCTGTAACTGCTCTCTGCTCACCGAGATAAGCTTCTATACATCAGTGACCAGTTCTTCACTTCTCTTGCCTTTGGGTATTTACTTACTATTAGTTTTTATCACATATATGAGACATATATATATGGATATATATATGTTGTTCATCTCATATATTCTACATATCTATCTATCCATCTATCCCTCTCCTTTTGACTAACTCAGTATGATAAAGTTTATCCCACAAAGAGAAAATCACATCATTTCATTTATTTTTATAACTGAGTAGTATTCCAGTATGTGTGTGTATATGTGTGTGTGTGTGTGTGTGTGTGTGTGTGTTTGTATGTATCAAAGTTTCTTTATTCAGTCATTTGAATTGAACACTTGTTTATTTTTTTCCAAGTTTGGGCTAATGTGAATAGTGCTACTCTGAGTAAAGTTGCTGAACCTTTGTGGTTAAATACCAACAAGCAGAATTTCTGAGTCATATAGAAACTCAATTTCTAATTTTTTTTCTGAGAACTATTCAGATTGGATCTGTTGATATTTCCATTGCAGTGAACAAGTGTTCCTATTTCCTCATATCTCTACCTGCTTTTATCTTTTTAATGAGTGCCAGTCTCACTGATATAAGTGAAATATATTTGTTATATTCTAATTTGCATTTTCCTAATGATACGTAATACAATGCATTTTTTTCATATACCTCTGGGCAATCTGTTTTCTTTGGAGAAATTCTTGTTTATCTATTCTCTCCATTTTTTATATGGTTGATTAATATTTCCTTGTTAAGTTTTTAAGTCCATTATATATTTGATCTTAACCCTTTGTTACATGAATGCTGAGGAAATATTTTCTTCTAGTCTGTGTAAACTTTTTATTTTGTTCATTGTTTTATTCACAGTGCAGAAGCTTCTTATTTGTTATACTCTCACTTGTTTATATTTTTTTTTGTTTCTTTCACTAATGGAATTAAATCAAAATTTAGTGATATAAAGTATTTTGTTTCTGTTTTCCTCAAAACAATATATAGATTCAGGCTTGTTATGGAGATCTTTCATCCATTTTGAGTTGGTTTCTTATACGGTGCTAGTAAGTTTCTGATTTGTGTGTGTGTGTGTGTGTGTGTGTGTGTGTGTGTGTCTTTTTGTTTTTTTGGGGGGTCACACCCGATAGCACTCAGGAATTACTCCTGGCTCTACTCTCAGAAATCACTCCTGGCAGAACTTTGGTGACCATATGGGATGCCAGAATTCAAACCACCATCCTTCTTCATGCAAGGCAAATACCCTACCTCCATGCTAAGTTTCTGATCTTTATTTCTTTTTTTCTTTTTTTTCAAGTGACCAACTAGTATTCTCTACACCAGTTATTAAATAGGTTTTCCTTTCACCTTGCTCAACTTGATACTACTTTATCAAGGATTAGCTATAAGTCTATTTGAGGAGCTGTTAGTGGTCTGTCAATTCTGTTTTATTAGTGTGAGAGTTGGTCTTCCAGTACCATATTATCTTGATTATTATTACTTTATAGTGTCATTAAAGTTCTGTAAAACAAAATTCTCCCAGGTGCTTTCCTCAATTTTATGTGACTACTCAAAAGTTTTATTGCTCTATATCAATTTCAAGAGCATTTTCTCTGTCTCTAAAATTATCATGGATTTTTTTTTAAATTTTCATTTGATTGAACATTGTGATTTACAAAGTTATTCATAGTTTAGTTTTAGAAACACAATGTTCCAGCAGTGATCTCACGTGTTAACTTCCCTCCATCAATGTTCTTCAAGTCCCTTTCCTCCACTCTTGACCTGCCAGCCTGATAAAATGATTGTTAAAGTTTGAGTTTCATGATTTCAGGGATGTTGATTTTGTGGTTTGGATATTGAGCTTTATTATTTCTTAGTACCACTGGTGTACCTGAATCCCCTTTACCTCTTGTTCCTTGTTGTTTCTCATCTCCCTACCCTCAATTCTATTTCTTTCCTTCTTTTCCTTATACTCTGGGGCCAAAGGTTATCTATGCATCTTCCTTTCAACCCATTGCACTTCCTCCCCCACTGATTCTAAATATCGCATAGAAGTGCTATCATCCTTTTTCTTTTGGCTTATTCTTCTTTTTTCTGGCTTACTTAATTTAACACGACTTCTTCCAGTTCCATTCATGTTGCAGAAAATTGCATGATTTCATCATTTTTTAAAATCTTGTTCTATTACAGATGTAGTGTATATACCACACCTTAATGATATGCCTACCTGCTTTGAACACCTAGGCTGACTTCGAATCTTAGCTATAGTACTAAGTGCTGCAATGTACAGCGGTGTGCATGCATCCTTTTGAATGAACACTTTTCTGTTTTGAGGCTAGATAACAAAAAGTAGAATTGCTGGACCATAGGATGGCTTGATGCTGAGTTTACTGAGACCCTACATATTGTTTTCCATAGGGGTTTAACCACACAACATACCCACCATCAGTGAATGAGAGTTCCTCTTTCACCACATCCCTACAACACAAATTGTTCCAAGTATTTTTGATTTATGCCATTCTCATTGGCATAAAATGGTATCATATTATAGTCTTGTTTTGGATTTCCCTAATAAGTGACTAAGAGCATTTTTCATGTGCCTGTTGGCCATTCATTTATTTTCCTGAGAAGTGTCCAATCCCTTCTCCAGTTTTGATGTTTTTTTAGATTATTTTTTGCTTATCTTTGTGAGCACTTTATATATACTAGATATCACATTTTTTGTTATGTATTGAATGTAAATATCCTCCTACCTAGATGTCTTTTAGATTTATTATTATTATTTTTTTTTTTTTGGTTTTTGGGCCACACCCGGCGGTGCTCAGGGGTTACTCCTGGCTGTCTGCTCAGAAATAGCTCCTGGCAGGCACGGGGGACCATATGGAACACCGGGATTCGAACCAACCACCTTTGGTCCTGGATCGGCTGCTTGTAAGGCAAACGCCGCTGAGCTATCTCTCCGGGCCCTGTCTTTTAGATTTAGATAATTTCCTTTAACATATAAACCCTTTTTCATTTGATATAGTATCATTTATTTAGTTTTGATTCTGCAGCCTTTGCTAATGGCATTGTATTGTTGAAGAGTCCTCTGACATCTAGGTCTAGAAGCATTCTGTCTATGTTTTCTTCAATGTACTTTAGAGATATAGGACTGATCTCCAGGTCTTTAATTCACTTTGAATTGACTTTTGTGTAATGTGTAAGATATGAATCCCTATTAAACTTCTTACATGTGATTATGGAATTCTTCCAATACCATTTGTTCAAAGAGCTGTCTTTATTGCATTTTTTATTCTCAGATTTTTGTCAAAAATCAGCTGACCATAAAGATGGAGGTTTTCTCCTTGGATATTATATTTTGACCCATTGGATATTTGGGGGGGGTGGTCACACCTGGTGATGCTCAGGGATTACTCCTGGCTATGTGCCCAGAAATTGCTCCTGGCTTGGGGGACCATATGGGATGCCGGGATTCGAACCACTTTCCATCCTGGATCAGCTGTGTAGAAGGCAAATGCCCTAATGCTGTGCTATCACTCTGCCCCCCTGTTGGATATTTTTTATAAGTATTGTATTGTGTCTGTATCTTGCTTTGGCCAGAATTGTTATTTTAAATATATATATATATATGGTTTTTGGGTCACACCCTGCAGCGCTCAGGGGTTACTCCTGGCTCTATTCTCAGAAATCACTCCTGGCAGGCTCAGGGAACCATATGGGATGCCTGGATTTGAACTGCCAACTTTCTGCATGCAAGGCAAACGCTTTACCTCCATGCTATCTCTCTGGTCCCTATTTTAACAATCTTAATTTTCTTTACTTTCTTAAGATTTTTTAGAAGTTTCTTCAAGATTTTTAAGACTCAACATACATGGTACATGACATAGTTACAAAAGAGCTAAATATCGTGTTAGTTGAGCTTGTAATTTTCCTAAGACATTAATATATGATGTTAATATGATTTCTTTTGATTGTCAAATGACAGAACTCCATTCCCAATCATTTTATATGAGAAGAAAATTTTATGTGAGACCACTGAATTAACTCTTTAAGACAAGGACAGGGAGTTAGATAAATATGAAAGCCCATGAATAAGAAAGAATTTAGAAAAAGGTTTTCTTATTATTTTTTCTTCTTTGCCTCCCCTTCCTTCTCCTCTTTCTCCTTCTCTTCTTTCTCCTTTTCCTACCTTTTCTTTCTTTTCCTCTCATCTTTTTACTATTTGGACTTCCTCAAAATTAACACCATGTACAATTTTACTTGGTAGGGTAAGTAGCCAATCTAGATTTTCTGGTGTCTAGTTCTAGGTTAAAATTTTGGAGAGATTTGCACCGCAGATGCAACTAATGTCACTTGGTACAAATAAGGCTACATTTGCTTCTTTGTTTTTCTGTGTGACTTGAATAAGGAACAGCAGAACTTGTCTATTTGATTTTAGAAGCCACCATAGCTCTCAGAAATGACTGAGTCATGAATTGTAGTAGATATCCACAATAAAGTCAATCTGATTGGCACCTTGTTCCTCCATCCAACAGGATGTCACAAATTTAATGACTGGATTAGGTATCAAGTTAGCCTCAAGAGCCATGAATGAATGAATGAATGAAGGGCTCCTAGACCTTTTATAAGGCCCAGCCTAAATTTTCTGCCTCCATCCTATCAGGCACTCTACATAATGAGTTAATTTATAAAAGAAAGGTTAAACTATTAGTTGTAGGCATGAGGATATAGGAGCAGAAAGCAATAACTTTAAGTCTATTGAACACTGATCTTTTGTGGCAGTCCTTACCCTGCCAGGTCATCTATGTTATATGGTTCAAGGCTATTCTCTCCCTGGCATGATCTTTTCTTCTTGGTCCCACAATTTTTCAAAGAGATTGTTTCTTACTTAGATTAGGCCAATGCTTTTCCTTAATTTTGCCTAACCCAGGATACATGCCCACATATTAGGGCTTGCATTGATGGGGTGATTTCACACAATCCTATCCAGGATCAGATCAAATATACTTATAACTGAAAAAGATAATAAATGGAGTTCAGAGTCTAGAAATCATTTTGACTATTTCTCCTGTCTATCATTAAGAATGTCTTCAGGGGCCGGGCGGTGGCGCAAGAGGTAAGGTGCCTGCCTTGCCTGCGCTAGCCTTGGACGGACTGCGGTTCGATCCCCCGGCGTCCCATATGGTCCCCTAAGCCAGGAGCAACTTCTGAGCTCATAGCCAGGAGTAACCCCTGAGCGTTACCGGGTGTGGCCCCCCCCAAAAAAAAAAGAATGTCTTCAGATACACATAAAGAATTTCTTTGTGTCATTAGTCATACCCTGTGATCTCCTAGAATCGTTTGGATGCCATATTCATTTTCCAGTCTCTGAACATCCCTAAAAAGGCTATATATGGTCTTAATTGTGGATCTTACTTTACCACAGACTTTGCTTCCTTTCATGTCAATTGCACTTTTCAGAATTTTATGATACTCAACTCTTTGCATGCCCTTAATTCCTTCTTTTTATGTAGATATCGACAATAAAGCCAATCTGATTGGCACCTTGTGCCTCCATCCAACAGGGTCTGTCACAAATTTAGTGACTGGATTAGGTATCAAGTTAGCCTCAAGAGCCATGAATGAATGAATGAATGAATGAATGAAGGGCAGATAAATTATAATCATTTTTTCTTCTCTCAACTATCATTTTTTTCTTCTGTTTATGTCTCATTTTTGCTGTGTTTTATTCTTTGTTCTTTTGGTTTAAGAATCATAAATCAAGGTGCTCAGGGACCTAAAATTCCCGATTCTGTTCTCAGGGGTGATTCCTGTGGTATTCAGAGGACCACATGTGATGCTAGGGATTTGAACCAGGATTAGTTGTGTACAAGGTAAGTGCCTTATCCGCTGTACTATATTTCTGGATCCTATAATCTTTTGCTTATTTATATTTTAATCCATTGACTGTTCCATAAATATCAAAAATAGTTATCCTCAGGGTCAAAGTGATAGCATAGTGGTAAGGCATTTGCCTTTCATGTGGCTGACCCAGGAAGGACCTGGGTTTGATTCCCAGTGTTCCATATGGTCCCCCAAATCAAGAGTAACTTCTGAGCACAGAGCCAGGAGTAACTTCTGAGAGCCTCCGGGTGTGGCCCAAAATAACAATAATAACAATACCACCAAATAGTTAACCTCATTTAAGTAGAATTTGGATATAGTGATTGAGGGTTATCATTTAGCTTTGTTACATCAGGCACCTTTCCAGGCTTTCCTTTGTGATGCATTTTTTGTTTTGTTTTGTCTTGGACCTACTCCTGTTTTTGTCCTCAGGGATCACTTCTGGTGAGACTCAGGACCATATGGGGTGCTAGGGAATGGAACTCATGTACAAAGCAAGCACCTTACTCTGTGATGCATTACTGGATACAGGTCCCAAAGTTCACTTCAGTGTGTCTTTCAGTGACACATGTCTAATTCTATTATATCTCATATTGTCTTGCAAAACATGTAGACAGCAAATCAAAATCACTCTGTTATAAAAACGCATATTTTTTCTGTATGGTCTGGAAGTATGAGTCAATAACTACTAATTAATCACTTAACCTCTATAGTTCTCCATGATGGATGAAAAATGATTGGCAATATAGAGGGCAAGAAATGGAGGAGAAATTGAGATGAGAAGATGAGACTGTGTATAAGGAGGACAACTTAAGGTCTGTTTCCTGGCTGTACTTTATGTATTTCGTGATTACAACGATCACAATCTTGATTCTACAATTATAAGAATGAGGAAGCCAACTTCCAGACTCTAGTTGAGTTGACTAAATTTATATTATTGTTTTGGCAGAGAGGTTAAAATAGCACCGTTTTGATCTCAACTTGATAGTTTCCTGTGCTAATTCTTACGGAAACTCAAACTATCTATGTTTATGCTTTTTTTGTCTCTAGTTTTATTTGTATACATTTTAATTTTATTCAGTTATTTCTAGATGACTTCTAAGATGTCAACTAATAGTTCTAGATGATCACTGATATGTGTTTAGTGTATTATGCTGTGCCTCTTTCTGTGCAAACTTTTCTTTCAGCCTCCTGACCATTTCAAAAATTCTAATATCTTGTAACCCTGAATATCATCTTGTCATTGATGCAGAATCTCTGGCTCTATCCAGGTATAAAGAATCAGATGTGCATTTTAAAAAGGCTCCATTAGGTAGCTTATAGGCAAATTAACATTTGAGGACTATTGTTTTAAAACATTAGGTTTTATAGTAATAATACCCAGTATAGTAAGAATACCCAGAGAAAATAGAGATGAGGGCTTGAAGGATCAGACCATGATATGAAGCTTACTTCAAAGAGTGGTAAGTGCAGTTAGAGAAATAACTTCATGAACTACTACCATGACAATAGTAGGGAAAGAAATACAATGCCTGTCACAGTACAATACCTGTATCATCTCAGAGGATGAAACAGAAAGGAAATGAGGAATCTTTGTGGTGGGAAAGTTGCTCTGGTGAAGAGGGGTGTGCATTTTATAGCTGAAACCCAATGACAAACATGTTTTGTAACCTTAGTGCTTAAAAATAAAGTAATTATTAGTAAAAATAATAAAAATTGGGTTGTTTTCTCTACAACACAGTTTATTTAAGTAATAATATAAAAAGAAACAAAATTAGTATTAATAACTTTAATTGCTAAATAGAATACAATAATCAAAATACAACTTAAATATCACAATATTTATTGGAATATTAGTATAAATTTAATAAGTAGAACCTTTACTCCTTTTTTTGTTTTGTTTTGGGGCCACACCCAGCAGTGGTCAGGGTTACTCCTGGCTTTGCACTCAGAAATCATTCCTAGCAAGTTCAGGGAACCATATGGGATGCCAGGGATCAAATGGTTTGGCAGCATACAAGGCAAATGCCAACCACTTTGCTATCACTCCAGTCTCAAAAACCTTTACTTCTAATAGCGCAATAAATAGTATACTTAAGGATTTTTATCCTGGAAATAGTTTTTTTACAAGGAAGAAAATGTTATAAAATAAAGAAAAATGCTATCCAACAAAAATATACATTTTTAAATAAAAAATGGGTAAACATTTTTTTTTGCTATTTCAGGAGGATTCTTTCATATGGATATGGATTTCCTGGACTTCACATGTATATATATTTGTATTGCAATCATGAGAATTATTTATTGATAAAATATTTATATTTTATTTTAAATGAATATCAAATTCTTTAAAGTACACTTGATCTGGGCTTGAGTTTGCTAGAAAATAAAACTCTAGGAGAGAAATACTGTCTTTGGTTACCGGATTTTGGCTTCCTTTGTCCTACTCTTTATGATGAGTTCTATTTCTTCTGGAGGTCTACTGGATAGTGGATAGTCTAGGCTCTAGTGGATAGAAAAAAGTTGTAAATAATTTATATTATAGATCCAGATAATTATTTTGACTCACCTTTAGGGTCCGTGCAGAGTTCATTGACTTCATAGCCAATTCTCTGAGAATGAGAAAGGAAGGCAGCTCTAAGGTGCATAATCACTTTTTTGAGTCTTCTCAAGACTCAGAGTCAGAAGAATATGCCAAGTTACAAGGAGTGAGTGTAAATGAAGTCTTAAAATTTCAATAAGAACAAAACAACAAAAAATTACAGAAATTAGAGTATTGCTTCCAATACTGAAAAAATACTTCATAAAGTTTTTATAACAATTTTTTGTGTAATACTATAACATCATTGAAAAAAATTTGTATTGCAAATATCAGGCCCATTTTATTAGATTATATAAAATGAATGTTTGATTTCATAATTTTCTACTTATCCCAAACTTATTCCCTGAAATATGCTACTAGTTATTGATCCCATCTTCAATGCCTTTATTAAGAAAAGTAGGTTAAACAATTTACCCCTAGTCTTATCTATTCCAATTTAGCAAATACTTTCACTTCAAAATTCTTTCAAAGAAAGGAGTTCTGACATCAGTTTCATTATAATTAGAGGGAGCTTTTTCTCCCTCTATCCCACTGCTTATAAAGATTGATATTTTCTTTACAATGTTGATAATCAATAAAAGCCTTTACTGAAATTCTCCAAAGTGCTGGTGGTAACTTAGCCCTTCCATACATTTAGAGAATCTCCAAGGGATTTCTAGGCCAAAGCATCCTACTACTTTTATGATGACATATGAGGGCTATATATAGGGACGTATTCCACATCTTCTAAATGAAAAGTCACTGGAGCAGGTAGTTGAAGGAACAGATTTATAACAAGTTTCAAATGAAACAAAGGTATTCCTCACAGCTGTGAGCCATCTGCAACCAATTTTCTAATACTCAGTGTATATTGAAGATATTATTCCCATACCCACCAACCCCCCTCATCACACATAGTGACACATAGAATCTGCCACCCTGAGGACCCTTAACTTTTCTAAAATGTACAGCTGTTCAACCTCCCATTGGCCTTTCTCTTGTAGTTCATATCAATTTCAAGCCATTATTATAATTACTCAAATCCTTACATTATTTCAACCTGGAAATACTGCTTAGAAAAGGAAGGACCATTTACTTGTTATTGATGTTCACAGCTATGACTAATTGTTCAGTAAGGTCATGTTTAATGTTAATATTATAGTCTACAAATTCCCAATAGAATACAGAGAAAAATATATGTATAAGATCAGTATATTATAGTAGCCTTGAAAAGAGCTCTTTTCTGCAAATAGGCTTAAGAACTACATAAACTTGTTCCCCACTTTTTCAACTGTAACTTGTGGTTATTAATAATATCATCTAATAGGGTTCTTAGAAAGAATAAATATAAAAATGAATGGAAAACATTTAATAAGCCTCTAGAAGGCGGAATATGCTGTGTGTGTGTTTGTGAAGAGAACACTGGGAATTGAACTCACAATTTCACCCTTGCGAAGCAGACACTTTTGTTGTTATAGAAACACCTTGGTTTTTTCTTTCCTTTTTTTATTTTGGGCCACACCTGGTGGTGCTCAGAGCTTACTCGTGACTCTGGGTTCAAAAATCAATTTTGGTGGGGCAATGTATGTAGTGCTGGGAATCAAACTAGGATTAGATGTGTGAATGATAACTTATCCTTTGAACTATTCAACTAGCCCACTCCTCCCTTCTTATCATTGTTATTGATATTGCGATGACTAGATTTGCAGTTGCAAACATTCCTGACAAGTTGGTGCTAGTTTATTTATTTATTTTTTACTTTTAGCTCAGGTGCTCACTGGGGGGGGGAGGGGTCACAAAATGTGTGGTACTCAGTTACTGGGCCAATGTGCTCAAAAAGGTTTTTTTTTGCCTTAAGTTGAAGTTCTGACACATAGCTCACTGAACATTTTGATGTTTCCTGAGGCACAGAAATTATGGCTGTAATGCTTATGGAGTCACTCTGTTGTTTACATATCTGCTTCTCTGGGTTTGCATATCCTGGGAATCCCACAGTACATCCCAGGGGTTGTGCCATGTGTGTGTGTGTGTGTGTGTGTGTGTGTGTGTGTGTGTGTGTGTGCGCGTGTGATGCTTGGTTAGTTAGTAAATCGTTTTCTTGTGCTGCCAGGATTGTGCTACACATATATAAGACAAGAGAGATTTGAAGTCATAAACATATGTTTGCAAAGCAGCTGTTCTACACCAGTGTTATTTAATCTCTGATCTGCAGGTTTCTATCAGTCCTCAGGTGTAGAAATATTGAAAATCACTGTTCTATTGCCCTGGTTATAATTTCTGTTCCATGGACTGTTGTGCAGAAAGATTCTGGACCCAGTTCTATAAAGGTTGAAAGTGTTGCTTTAATACCTCCCTCCAGATCCTAAATACACAGCTTAATCTAGAGATATGGTCAGATCCTATAGCTCTCTGATTAGTTTAGTTCTAGCTTGTATATTTAAAGACTCAATACATTAGTCCAATACTGTATTATAAATCATTCTCTTCCTCCTGCATAGACATCCAAGGAATTTTGTCTGTAACTTCTCTTCTTTAATTCTCTCTGTGATCTTGAGGATCAAATCAAATCAAGGGCCACACAAAAGCATAAAATTTTGATTTTATCTGTTGGAAATGGAGAAAATTAAATACATTTAGCAAGGATAAGTCTCTTTTTAATATAAATAAATTGTAAGTTAATAAGTTCTTGTATTTTCTTGGGAATAAATCAGTTATCTAAAAAATTACATAAATGACCTGAAAAGGGGAGGAATTTAACTGCTAATTCTCTAATACAGTTCTTGTTTATATTCTCAAAAGGGGAGGTGTTTCACTTTACAATGGCCCATAGGTGCCTAAATTGGTCTTCTTCCACTGTTTTTAGTTCTCATCTCTATGTTGAGTTCTCATCTGAACATTCAATTCTCATCAGTAGGATCTTGTAGACTCTTGCTTCTGGGCATCCTCACAAACTAGTGTCTTCTTTCAGTTAGTTATGGGCATTTAATTCAAATATACATTCCATAGCAGTATAGTTATTCCATTACCATCTCTCTCCACTTTACCTTGGGTGCTAATATTCTTCAACCTTACCAGGCACTAAGCAATAGTAGACTAGCATGTCCAGTATGAAATAGCTAATTTGGTAGTAGTCAGAGGCTTATAATTTCAATTTATGCTACAAACCATTAGGGAATCTCAACAAACCCCTACTTGTTTTGTATGTGAGAAAGGAACACTTCTCATGACAGGTAGGATAGTGAAGAACAAAGATTTGATGAACAGAGCTTTGGCCCCTTTGGCTTTTCCCTCCACACCCTCACTGTCATTGTTTATACTTAGAAAACAGGCTTAGGTTTAGAGAGAATGATCACAATTATAAGAAAATAGTCTAGTTTTTAGTTATCACTTGTTAATTCATACAACTATAAAGTTTCTGGTCTGTAGTTGCCTAAACGATTTTACTCTTTGAGCAAAGTGGATTATTTTGGGGTTTGGGTCATGTTTAGTAGAGAGGCATGCTGACCGTTTTCTAGCAATTCTTAAGTTCTTGCTATACACTAGGGATCTGTGAGGCTCAGTTTGCAATTTATTCTGTACACATTTGACAGGGTGAGAGATTACTTATGGCTCTGTGCTCATGAATTATTCCTAGCAGTGTTCAGATGAACATATGCTCAGGGGACCATATTCTGGGTATTCATCTTGGGTTGGCCTCATGCAAGACCAATTCCTTAACCCCTGTACAATCTCTCACGCTCAAGTTTATCAACATGAATATTAATTTGTAATAAGAATCAGTGCTGAGCTTTCTAGGTACCTAAACTTCATTAGCCCAACTCTCATTTAATAATTTAGGAAGGTTGTACTCTTCTTTTCTTACATTGTTCCTCATTGTCCTGGACTTGAACTTTACTTTACAATAGAATGTCATCTAATATCCTCCAACTCTTAGGAAAACATCTGAAAATAGCATGCATTAAAAAACAACAATTTAATATGGTAAATTTGACCTCTTCAACTATGATTTCATGGTTAAAATTGAGACTTCACTTTAAATAAGCAATATATTCTAGATTATTTATTCTGTTTCTTAAAGAATTTCAGTTATGCAATGTGAGAATAAAAGCAAATATCTGAATGTATTTTTGTCTGTACACTTATTCCAATAAAAATATATTTAAAGGAAATAAATGAAAGAAGATAAACTGTAGCTATTTGAGTTACTTTTTTTAATAATATCTTTTTCTATATTAGTCTTCCTTAATTGAAGTGGGTTCTTCATTAAAGTGGATTATCTGGTGTATGCTACACATAGATTTTTCTCATTTTCAGGGAAAATGATCATTTTTTAGAAGCATTAGTGCTACAGATTTTATTCTGTGCTTGCGAATCATGTTGTACTGAAAATCCTGAGAATCAAATCTATAAATTGTTGTAGTCATAGGAACTACCTCTCAATCGAAAACACCAAACTTCATTGACATCTCTTATTTGGATTTCACCACAGACCATGTCCTGGGAATAAGGACATCTTGATTTGAAGCATACAACTGTGTAATGTAATCACAAATAGTAAAGAAAGCATTATTCATAAGTAAATATCAGAAATAGTTGTAGGTTTTCCAATGACATATTCCATACATTTATGTAATCATGAGACCCCCGCCAAATACTGTTAGATATCAACACTGCTTCTATTGCCTTCCCTTTCTTACTGATGTGTGATCTGAGTAGTGCATGTATGTCTATTTATGTCAAAAAGAAAGTTGCTAAAGTTAGCATATAAATGTATTTAAATATCCTATAACCAGTAGGTACAGAACCATCAAAATTAACCTATTCCTAATAGTTCTCAAAGTTTGTCTTACCTTCCTAAATTATTAAATGAGAGTTGGGCTAATGAAACATTATTTACTTTTATAAAATTTCATTTGCTTAAAGAACTTGATATAGTCATTGTGAAATTACAAAGTTATTCATGACTATCTTTTCTTATTACCAAGTAATATTCCATTTTATATATATCATTATTTTTAATCCATTTATCTATTCTTGGACACTGATTGTTTCCAGATTTTAACTACTTTAACAAGTACTGCAGTAAACATAGAGGTACAAATATGTTTTCTCCATTTTGTTTTTGTGCCCTGTAGCTCTATACCATCAATAGTCTGGTATAAAATACAAATTTATTTATATTTTAAATGCTAGCACCTATTTGTGGCTAATCTGGTTTAAATATTAGGGTTTAGATGTCATATACAAAATTTCATATAGGAGTTGCAAGTAAGACAACTCTTGTTGCTCAGCAATGCCACTTTGGTCTACGTCATTATTCTCAACAATTAAACCTCATTTCCAAGTTTATTTTTTCATAGTTACAAAAGAGCTGCAGAATGGTCAAGCTGCCTTTTTGTTTTCTGGATATTGCAAAGTGGTGAAAGAAGGTTGAAGATTAACAGGTTCATTTAAGGAGTCCTTACTTTCTTATATCACATAACTACTTTGACTGCGAAGAAAGCTCTATGGTGCTATATATTCAGAGATCTTTTCATAATAAAATTGTGTTTTTATACCTCTTGTATAATATATTATATGTAACTATCACTTCTTTATATATACATTATACCCTGACTTAGAGAAACCAGTCTAAATGTCCTCCTATTACTTTTCTCAGCATCACATCTTAATATGAATGGGTGTGGATCTCCCTATTACAATGGCTGGTATGTGACTCCATTGCCAGAAAATTTATCATCTCCCATGGCTGCATTGACCACTGGATACTGAGGATATATCTTTGGGATGAATTTATAAAGCAAGTGCAAAATCATCTTCCCGTTTGTATCCTGATATCATTCAACCTTCTCAAATGTTTGTAGTTTCTGTAACAAAACTGAAGTGAAAGCATCTGAACTACATCAAAGTCAGAATTTTGGCAAAGGGGAACAGCCTTTGTGATCAGTGCATTTGTAAAATTTGCTTAACTGACTTTTCAATGTCTATCAAGACTACTAGTGGATTCAGTGAAGGAAATAATCAATTTGAATGTGGGTTAGTTCACTTACTCTGGCGTATCTTATTTCAACATAGCTTCACAGTCTTTGTTACTTATTTATTTTTTATTTTTTAATTATTTAAGTAACATGATTATAGTTGGGTTACAGTCACAAACAGAACACCCCCTTCACTAGTGTAACATTTTTGTTATTGATTTTTAATGCAAGAACTATAAACAGTGACAACAAATATCTTGAAAATGCAAATTTCCTCAGTACTTTCTTCTAACATGAGGTGTTCTTGAAATGACTCCTAGTCTCTCCATACTTCTTGTGAAGTCCCCACTTCAAAATCTGTATTCCACATTTCATTTCATTGCAACACAGAGCAGTGGGGTCTGATTGATGCTTTAGGTGTGACATGCACAAAATACCTTGACTGTGTAACTCATATCCATTACCACCACTGTCTTATCTGTGCACTTTACTGTGCTTGATCAATTATGAGAGAACAAGTATCACATTTTCTTCACTCAACGCTCGAGAAATAAAGCATATTTCATAGGGAATGTTTCCCTCTTAGGTTATTTTTTGAGCCATATCTCTTTTCTTGATTCCAGGGATATAACATATGGTATCCCATGATTCATTCAATAAATATTGGCAAAGTAAAGAATCTTTAGAGTATAAGTTTGGCTCAGATCTTTTTTTATTATTTTTTTTTTATTGTGGGCCAATTGAATTACAAATCTTTCACAGTAATATTTAAGGCATATAATAGTAATGAATGAGGGGCATTCCCACCGCCAATGTTGTCCTTGCTCCATTTCTGTTCTCAGCATGCATCCTTCTTCCCCCTACTCTATCCCCCTTAATGCTCGTGCAGCTGTTCCCCCCCATGTACAGCTTGATGTAGATTGGTTATTTCTGCTTCTGGGTTCGCAGAGATGCTTAAGACAAAGACGCATTTTCTTTGTCCACTAGGGGGCAACGCGATACTGAAAGTAAGCGCAGGTTGAAGGCAATTGTCTGGTTTCAAGAATGTGAAGTTTTGGAGCTTAGGAAGGAATTGTCAAGGAGGGAATGCTCAAAAGCAAATAACCAATTATAAAGCCTAAAATCACACCCCCTTAAAATTAAAAAAATATGTCCAAAGATCATGACTAAAATCATAAGAAAGGAATTTTTAATTTTGTAATAAAATGTAATTTTGTATTGAAAGAAATACATCATATGAAAGAAATACATTCTTTTGTATTCATAGTGATTGGCTATAAGCAAAGGATCCAGTTATATCTATTTTTAGATACTTGTTTTTCTTCCATGTAAGGGAGAAGGAATTACTTATTCAGTTAAGCAGAGAGCAAAGTAGCACTGTCAGGAAGAAAGTTAAAAAAATTATTCATTTATGAATAATTAAATAATCACTTAAAGGCACCTAGAACCACATTTACCAGGGTTCATATGCCCTTTCTGTGATACACAGATCTGTGGTGCTGGGCATCTTATTTAATTCTCTAATCTTAAACTTGCTTATCTGCAAATGAGGATTAAAATAACAGCTATTTGGGAGTCTAAGGAAATAGCTCAAGTGGTTACTCATATGTTAGCAAATTGTCTTTAGCACCATAAGCCTGTCTCCTTTCCCCAGCACTGTTGGTACAGCCCTGGTACCCTTGGGTACTTCTGGCTGTGGTCACTATTAAAAATAGCTATCTCACAAGAGAATTGTGAACTCAATAATGCAGATAGTTTCCCTCAGCTTCTCTGTGCTATGAATGTAAAGATGGTAACCTCACAGCTCATTGTTGGAAATATGTTTGACTCTTGCAAAGTTCACTAAATATTGGATACAGTTATATTGTATCTTATATAATATGTAATATATTATTGTAATATTTTATTACCTAAGATCTAATATATAATTAATTCCTAAATATGCTATAAATAAATAAGTAGGCATGGGAAAATAGCCCAGGAATAAATAGCCCAGCAGGAGGAGGGGGAGATGACAATATCACCAGTACAGCGGCCGATATTTTTCTTTTTTTAGGGATCTAGGCAAGTACTGTGCAGGTGGGCCAACCCACTTGCTGGCTATATTCTTCAGGCTCTTTTAGGAGTTTGGAAGGCAGGGAGTGGAATGCTGAGTTGGGATGGAGCAGACATCAGGTGTTGATTCTTCTCCAAATCTTTTTTCCTGTAAATGGTTTTCTGCAAAAACTGTTAACTTATTTTTCTACTTATGTTTACTTTTTCCAAATTTTATCTAGGCTATGCAATTTACGTTATTATTCATAACAGTGTTTCAGTTCTACACTTAAACTGCCATTGCATGTGTCAGTGCCCTTCCACCAATGTTTCAAGGCCTCTTCTACTTTCCCACCCTGCCCACTTGGCAGGCTCAATTCTGTAGGCTGATTTATATGGCCCGTTTTCACTGGCTATTTGTTACCCCATAGATAGGTTTCTTCATATTCCACACAAAACAGATCATTTTAAATCTGCCCTTCCTCTGACTGACTGACTTCATTTGTCATGACCCCTCCTAGTTGCAACCATGTTTGGGCTTATTGCATACTTTCAACTTTTCTTATTCTCCTTTTTATATTGGGATTACTTGACTATATGATATCTTCATAGACATTGGATATAAGATGATGACAGATATATGGGCATCTGGTTTGCAAAAAGTCATTCCACTGACTGACTCTCTTTTTATTTTGTTGATAGTTTCTTTTCTAGAAGAGATCAGTGGTAAAAATGTTGGCTAGATAAAGATGGCATTATATTTTTCTGCCATCACTAAAAGCATTGCTAATTTATGTGGAATAGAGTTATGACCTATTCCTATATGACAATAACATTAAAATATACATGTACCAAATCAATGTGTTCTATATCTCAAACTTCTGTGATGCTATATGTGAACGATTTCTCAGTAAAGAACAAAAAAGTTCTGCTGAACTCAAAGTATCTGTTATGGGAAAGCCAAGAAAGTGGTCAATGTGGGGATGGCCCAGGCCAAATGAAAAACCTTACTTTTTCCAGTTTAGTCTTTCTCCACCTATTTCTCCTCTAGAAAATTTTTTTGCTTCTTTTAGTTCTGCTTTTAAGCTAACCCAAACATCTTTACTAATAAAAAATTTATTTTACTTATGCATTGCTTATGCAATTTAAAAACAATTTTATTGAAGTTTTATTGGTTTGTGATGAAAAATTTCAGATCTATGGCATTATAATTTGACATCTAGTTGCACTAAAAGTAACCAACAGCCTTAATGATTGAACCTGATTTTCCCACCTTATTTTATGCCTTGCCTCTAGTAAATGCTATTTTGCTTCTTGAATTTAAGAGTCTTGTACAACAAATATTTATTAAGGATTTACTGTGTGACACAATTTGAGAATACAGTGGTAAGAAGCTTGATATAAAAACCATATAATAAATAAACAAAAAACATATAAATAAGACAATCTTTGATTTTGGTAAACTTCAGAAGGGAAAGCTAAAACATAAAATGGATTGGATAGGGATGGCTTCTTTAAGGAGAATCTGAGACCTGAAAAATGAACACAAGCCATCCATGTAGAGGCAAATATGTCAAAGTGGATTTGATATATTTGAGGTCAAAACTATGGTCTCTGAGAGAAAAAAAATGGGACGTTATTAGGGAAGCCATCAGAGAATAGACTTTGGAGACTAGCATAGATTTAGTTGTTTTTATAATAAAATAAAGTTTTTATGTTTTAAGAAAAAGTTCTCCCTATCAATATCATAGAAATCTTTATTCTGTTTTATAGTTTGGTTTCTACTCTGAGAGCCTATAGTTAAGCTATTCCTTTCTCTCCTGATGTAGTTGATCCTTGGGTGGACAAGTAACTGGACTGATTAAACTGCTGCTTTGGGTTGGATAATTTGGGCCAGATGCATAATGAGTTGATAGGAATCACTGAAACCCTAGCGTACTAGTTTGCTTGAATGTTGTGAATCCCGGCTCTTACTCTGAGCCTGAGGAAACATGGAAAAGCAAAGACATGTGAAAATAAAGAAAAGCTTTTTGGTAGAGTCTTTAGGTTTTCCTAAATATAGTATATCATCCACAACAGTGAGAGCTTGATTTCTTCCTTTCCTAACTAGATGTCCTTTATATCTTTCTTGCCTAACTGCTATGGAAAGGTACTTCCAGTATTATGTTTAACAAAGTTTAACATAGTCCTCTCCAGAATCTCAAGTGTTATGACAACTCAACTATTTTTCTTTTATGAGCTTTATTAGGCTCCAGACAAAAAGTTGTAGATGAATGTCTGAGGTCCAGGTTTAAGTGTAGTGAGAAAGGGAGTGGTGAGATGGGGCAGCTTTTTCTTGTGCCAGATTTTAGAGGAAAGGCTTTAAATTTTTCCCATTTAATATAATATTTACCATGGACTTGAGTACAAAGGGCTTGACTATATTGGGAAAAGTTCTTTTCCATCCCATCTTGTTGAGAGTTTTTATCATGAGCAGTTGTTGAAACTTATCAAATGCTTTCTCTGCATCTATTAATATGATCATATGGTTTTTATTTTCCTTTTATTGATATGGTGTATTACATTGACTGACTTGTGTATATTAAACCATCCTTGCACCTCTGGGATGAATCCTACTTGGTCATGATGTGTGACCTTCTAGATGAGACATTGGATTCTGTTTGCTAGGATTTTGTTAAGGATCTTTGCATCTGTGTTCATTAGGATTAGTCTGTAGTTCTCTATTTTTATGGTATCTCTGTTTACTTCTGGGATCAGGGTGATGTTATCTTATTAAAAATTATTTTGGAGTATTCATATTTCTTCAGTTTCCCAAAAGAGTCTGTAAGTCCTCTTGAAAGGTTTGAAAGATTTTGCTAGTGAATCCATCTGAGCCTGTGTTTTTGTTTTGGAGAAGACTTTTGATTACCATTTTGATTTCCTCAGTAGTGATAGATTTGTTCAGATGTGCCAGATCATCTTGGTTTAACTTTGGGAGGTTATACGAGTCCAAAAATTTATACGTTTCTTTCAGGTTCTCATGCTTTGTGGCATAGAGTTACTCAAAGTAATCTCTGATTACCTTCTAAATTTCTGTGAAGTCTATAATAATTTCCCCCTTTTCATTTATAATTCATTTCTTTAAGTTTATCTTTATCCCTTTCTTTGTGAGTTTGACTAATGGTTTGTTGATATTGTTATTTTTTCTTCAAAAAATCAATTTTTAATTTCATTGATATTTTGGATTTTTTTGTATTTATAATTCACTAATTTAAACTCTACCCTTATTATTTTCTTCTGTCTGCCTACTTCTGGTGGTTCATTTTGTTGATATTTTTAAAATTTTTATGCTGTGCCATTAAATTATTTCTGTAGGCCACTTCTTCCTTCTAAATTAATGCTTAAAAATATAAGTTTTCCTCTTAATACTGCTTTTACTGTGTTCTAAAATTTCTGATAATTTGTGTCTTAATTCCCATTTGTTTCCAGGAATTTTTTGATTACCTCTTTGATTTTGTCTCTGGCTCATTTTTTTTTTTTTTTTTTTTTTGGTTTTTGGGCCACACCCGTTTGACGCTCAGGGATTACTCCTGGCTAAGTGCTCAGAAATTGCCCCTGGCTTGGGGGGACCATATGGGATGCCGGGGGATTGAACCCCACACTTACAAGGCAGACACCTTATCTCTAGTGCCACCTTCCCAGCCCGGCTCATTTGTTTTTTAGTAGTAAGTTGTTTAATTTTCAGTTGTTAAAGTGTTGATTTCTGATTCACTTCTAATTTTAGAGTTCATTGTTTGCAGATGACAAACTATATTTAGAAAACCCTAAAGACAGTACCAAAAAGCATCTAGAAACAATAGTTTTGTATAGCAAAGTGGCAGGCTACAAAATTAATAAAAAAATTCAATGTCCTATTTATATACAAATAACAAAAAAAAATAAATAGACATTAAAAAACAATTCCATTTACAAGAGTACCACGAAACCTCAAATAACTTGGTGGCAACTTAACTCAATAGGTGAAGGACATATACAAAGAAAATTAGAAAACACTGCTTCAAAAAACTAAAAGAGGACAGGGGCCAGAGAGATAGCACAGTAGGAGGGAGTTAGCCTTGCAAGCGGCCGACCCAGGACAAATGGTGGTTTGAATCCCGGCATCTCATATATAGTCCCCCATGCCTGCCAGGAGTGATTTCTGAGCAGAGAGCAAGGAATAACCCCTGAGCCACTGGGTGTGGCCAAAAACAAAAAAACTGAAAGAGTACAGAAGGAAATGGAGGCATATAACCTGCTCATGGATTGGAAAGATCAATATTATTAAAATGTCAATACTCCCCAAAGCATTGTACAGGTTTAATGCAATCCTTCTAAGGATACCCATGACATTTGTCAAAAAAAAAATAATAATGACTAAATATGTGAAGGACCTATACAAAGAAAACTATAAAACTCTACTCCAAGAAATAAGAGAGGACACACGGAAATGGAAACACATACCCTGCTCATGGATTGGCAGGATTAACATAATCAAAATGGCAATACTCCCCAAGGCATCATACAGATTTAATGCCATCCCTCTAAAGATACCCATGACATTCTTCAAAGAAGTGGATCAGGCACTTTTGAAATTCATTTGGAACAATAAACACCCTCGAATAGCTAAAGCAATCATTGGGAAAAAGAATATGGGAGGAATTACTTTCCCCAACTTTAAACTGTATTACAAAGCAACAGTTATCAAAACAGCATGGTATTGGAATAAGGATAGGTCCTCAGATCAGTGGAATAGGCTTGAATACTCAGAAAATGTTCCCCAGACATACAACCACCTAATTTTTGATAAAGGAGCAGGAAATCCTAAATGGAGCAGGGAAAGCCTCTTCAACAAGTGGTGTTGGCACAATTGGATAGCCACTTGCAAAAAATTGAACTTAGACCCCCAGCTAACATCATGTACAAAGGTAAAATCCAAATGGATTAAAGACCTCGATATCAGCCCCCAAACCATAAGATATATAGAACAGCACATAGGCAAAACACTCCAGGACATTACAGGCATCTTCAAGGAGGAAACTGCACTCTCCAAGCAAGTGAAAGCAGAGATTAACAGATGGGAATATATTAAGCTGAGAAGCTTCTGCACCTCAAAGGAAATAGTGCCCAGGATACAAGAGCCACCCACTGAGTAGGAGAAACTATTCACTGAATACCCATCAGATAAGGGGCTAATCTCCAAAATATACAAGGCACTGACAGAACTTTACAAGAAAAAAACATCTAACCCCATCAAAAAATGGGGAGAAGAAATGAACAGACACTTTGACAAAGAAGAAATACACATGGCCAAAAGACACATGAAAAAATGTTCCACATCACTAATCATCAGGGAGATGCAAATCAAAACAACGATGAGATACCACCTCACACCCCAGAGAATGGCACACATCACAAAGAATGAGAATAAACAGTGTTGGCGGGGATGTGGAGAGAAAGGAACTCTTATGGAAAGCGATATGGAGATTCCTCCAAAAACTGGAAATCGAGCTCCCATACGATCCAGCTATACCACTCCTAGGAATATACCCTAGGAACACAAAAATACAATACAAAAACCCCTTCCTTACACCTATATTCATTGCAGCACTATTTACCATAGCAAGACTCTGGAAACAACCAAGATGCCCTTTAACAGACGAATGGCTAAAGAAACTGTGGTACATATACACAATGGAATATTATGCAGCTGTCAGGAGAGATGAAGTCATGAAATTTTCCTATACATGGATGTACACGGAATCTATTATGCTGAGTGAAATAAGTCAGAGAGAGAGAAAAACGCAGAATGGTCTCACTCATCTATGGGTTTTAAGAAAATTGAAAGACACCCTTGTAATAATAATTTTCAGACACAAAAGAGAAAAGAGCTGGAAGTTCCAGCTCACCTCAGGAAGCTCACCACAAAGAGTGATGAGTTTAGTTAGGGAAATAACTACATTTTGAACTGTCCTAATAATGAGAATGTATGAGGAAAATGGAGAGCCTGTCTAGAGTACAGGCGGGGGTCGGGTGGGGCGAAGGGAGACTTGGGACATTGGTGATGGGAATGTTGCACTGGTGATGGGTGGTGTTCTTTACATGACTGAAACCCAAACACAATCATGTATGTAATTAAGGTGTTTAAATAAATTTAAAAAAATATCAAAAAAAAAGAATATTAGTTGATACATTTGAAGATCTTTACAGAACAAAAATAAATTAATGTTTAAAACAAAAAAAAAAGAATCAAACACTACTGAAATTTATTTGGAAGAACAAGTCAATGAATAGCTAAAAATACTCTTAGGAAAAAGAAATGGAAGACATCACTTTTTTCAACTTTAAATTGTATTAAAAAGCCATGGTAATCAAAACAGCATGGTATTGGAATAACGACAGACCCTTAGCTCAATAGAATAGAATTGAGTATTCCGAAAATGAATCCCAGGCATACATCCAATTCATCTTTGGTTAAGGGGCATAAAATAAGAAATGGAGCTAGGAAAGCCTCTTCAATAAGTGATCAATCACTTATTGTTCAAAACACTGATCAACCTCATGCAAAACAGTGAACTCAGACTTCTCTCTAACAACATAAACAAAGTTCAAATCAAAATGAATTAAATACCTTGATATTAAACCTGAAACTATAAGGTATATAGAAGAAACATAGGAAAAACTCCATGATATTGATATTAAAAGCATCTTCAAGGAGGAAACACTTCTATCCAAACAAGTAGAACCAGAGATAAACAAACATGTCTACTTTAAGGAGATTCTTAATGAGAAAATTCTGAGAAGATTATGCACCTCAATGGAAACAGTGACTAGGATACAAAATCCACTCATGGAATGGAAGAAACTATTCACCAAAACCTATCTGGTAAAAGGATAATTCCAAGATATACAAGGTACTTATATAGACTTAACAAGAAAAGGTATTACTCAAGTGTATGTTTATATGGAACCAGAGCTTGGCAAATAGCCAAAGCAATCACAGGACTAAAAGAAGTGGGAGGCTTTTATTTTCCCAACTTAAAATTATTTTATAAAGTTATAGTTATCAAGATAGTGTGAACTACAATAAAGGCTCTGAACCCAGTCAATTAGTATTACCCCAAGAAATATCATCAAATGTACAGTCAGTTAATCTTTGATAAAGAAAACAAAAGCATGAAGTGGAGTCAGAAAAGCCTCTTTAGCAAATGTTGCTGGACAAACTGGTCAATCATATAAAAAATGATTCCAGTCACTATCTCTTACTAGGCACAAAAGCCAATTAAAATGGATTTAAGGGAACCACTTTGATAGTATACTATATAGGGTGCTTGCCTTGAATGTGACTTAAATGCGACAATTTCTTGCACCAAGTATGGTCCTCCAAGTTCCACCAGAAGTTATTTCTAAGCACAGTGTTCAAGTAAGCCTGATTACTTTTGAGTTTGGCCTTAAACTCTCTCCCCCTACAATGAATGAATTTAAATAAGATAAATTAAGAATATATAATATCACTTTTCTGAAAACATACTTTATTCTGGGCAGATATCTCAACTAGTAAAGCATATGCCTAGCATATACTAAGCCTAGTTTCTACCCCCATACAGAATGGTTCTCAGAACACTACTAGCTTCCCTCTATTAAACACACACATATGCAAACACAGGCATGCCCATACAAACACACTCTAATTTATTTTCGAATTATTGGTTATCTATATAAATTTGAACAACCCAAATGAAAAGCAATAGGGTAAATTGTAGTCAAGTAAGAAATGGACTGGTCAATAGACACATTCAATAAGAAGCATGTGGAAATATTTCTCATGTGAAAATACCATAAGGAGAAATAAAAAGCTAGACAGATAATAAAGTGGGTAAGAAACTTGCCTTGCATGTGGCTGACTGATTCATTCCTTGGCACTACATTTGATTCCCAATGCACCCCAGGAGTAATCCCTAAACAGGAAGTCAAAGGTAAGCCTCAAATATCAGTGGGTATGAACCCAAATAAAAACAAAAAAAAACTCCTTCAGAAATGAAATTCAAATTAAGTTCTGAATTATCACTCATACAAATATTAATACCAAATCACAGTTTCTCTTTGTTAGCTAGCTAGATATGGCCTAGAAAGAGAATGGATTCCTGTGAAGATGATAAGTATTAGCAAGCTGGACAGTTTTATAAGAAAATTAAAGAAACGAACAAAAATAATTGACTTCTCACCCCTTCTCCAGGCCACCTCCTGAGTGAATAATGATTAGATTATTGCTTTTGATCTAGTCAGGAGCTTAATCATCAAAACTCATTAGCAGCCTTGTGATTTCTTGGCCTTGTGAAAAGCATAAATATGAAAACTGGTATTTGAGAGGTCATCTGGGTGGCATAGAAACTGGCTTAGATTGCAGTAGAATTAGGTGAAGAGAAGAAACACCAAGCCAATACAGATATGATAACTGGCAATTTCCTGCATAGCTCTTTTCCAATGACATTTGCAAACACTACTGAAAGAGCAAAGCCAGCTGAACTAAATAACCCAGATGTCCCCCTTCTTCAGCTTGTAAAATAAAATACTGCACTATAAATGCAGAGAGATGACATCAAAGTAGATTGCAAAGCCAGGGTTATAATGGAATCCAAGATCCCTGAATGCTTTCATACATCTGCTATTGAACCGCATCATAGACCACTCGGAATCTGGCCAGTTGGCATATGAGAAAGCACACAAAAGGAAACACTGCCACAAAGGCTAAAAAAGTGCATTCCTTTCGATAAGAAACGGCATCCTTCATTAAATTATATAATAGTGCAGGTTTCCTAATCAGGTAGATTCTTTATGCTTCAGAAGAAATGTAAGGTGTTTCAAAATATGAATAGGAGCAATCAAACACAGAGAATAACCACAAAGAACCAGTTGGAAATTCTCATATGTCAAAGTCTGACTTGATTTGATTAAATGAGAGCACAGATATGAGATCATACAACATGTGGGTGCACTCTACTTATATCTCCTTGGATCCTTATCATTTCCATACATACCAGCCTGACTTAATGGTCAACACCTGCTCTGGGGCTGTTAGAACCATTCTGTCCATTGGAATGCCTGGAATTAATGGCCCCACAGGGACATCCTTAAAAATGCTTGAGGGTTGGAATCTAAATATTCCAGCCCACCCCCAACCTTTGTCAGAATAATTCTGGTGTAGCTGAATTTATGCTCTCCCCCAAAGCTTCTCATTTAGAGTAATTTCTCCTTGTTCATTGGCTTACTTAATGTTTTCCTACTGAATACCTTACTTCTTTTTCCTTTGTTCTTGAACCTCCAAAGTAAAAGCCTGCTTTCAGGATGCGCTTTAGCACTGTGTCTCAGAAGAACTCAACTATTAAACACCTCATTGAAATAACTTTTCACTCCTGGATCTATGGAAAAGAAACATAATTTCTAAGCTGTGAGGAATACTGCAAATTCAAAACATCAGTTCTTTTGTCAATTAGGAGAGTGCATAACTGAATGTTTCTATTTAGTGACTTTAGTGTGACTACTCTATTTTTATGGTTTCTTTTTTTATGGCCACACCCAGTGACTCTTAGAGGTTACTCCTGGCTATGCGCTCAGAAATCGCTCCTGGCTTCGGGGACTATATGGGACACCAGGGGATCGAACCGAGATCTCTCCTAGGCTAGCGCGGGCAAAGCAAACCTTACCCCATAGGCCACCACTCTGGCCCCTTGATTATTTTATTTTTATATGCTTATGTTAGCCCAACCATAGAGTGAAGTAGAAGTTACAAAAATAATTACATTTTATTATGTGCCAGAAAAATTTAGAGAGTTTATTAAACTAGATTCCTGTCTAGATCTCCTGTCTCCTTGAATCTGCAGTCACTGCTTCACCGATAGAATGTAGTGGAGAGAGGCTGTGGGCTTCAGACCTAGGATTTAAGAGGCTGGTGACTTCTCTTGTATATGAAAATATTTCCATAAGATTATTCTTTGCCTGTTGTCCCACCTTTAACTTCCAGGTGGGGTCGCTGTTGAGAACAGAATAAATAATTTGGGAGCAAGGTGTTCGGGGTCTTTTGCCAGAGTTGGCTGGCTGGCTCGAGGTGTGTTTTGGAGTTAGCAGCAGGCTGACCAAGGACTCTCTTCGCCCAACCTTTCACCCTTTAACCCTCCTGTCTGTGTGGATTATTTGCTGCAGATAAATATTACCAAGATCTCCCCCCAAAAGGGGACAAGGGGATGGGAATCAA
Source organism: Suncus etruscus (assembly GCF_024139225.1). Taxonomy (NCBI): domain Eukaryota; kingdom Metazoa; phylum Chordata; class Mammalia; order Eulipotyphla; family Soricidae; genus Suncus; species Suncus etruscus. The sequence continues at coordinate 70,262,585 of NC_064863.1, read as the reverse complement.
TTTCTCATTCTGAGAGCTCTTTGCGGATACACAAACAACCAACAAAGGAGTAAACGGGACCCAACAAATGGGCAACAACTTCTATTTCTGGTGTTTGGGAAAGTTGACTATTGAAATCAAGCTACTGTGCTGTAAGGAAGCTAGAAGCTAAGGATGTATTTGGTAAGGTCTTTTAGATATATTGTGGTCAAAAACCTCAGATGAGAGTTCAAACAAAACCTAGAAACTACCACATGAGTGATATCGTCTTCAGAGATGTAGGTCACTTTAAAGTAGCAGGTACTGATCCTTTAGGAAGTAGACATATTCAATACTAAGATATTCAATCTATGTTCATGAATGAACCACTATGGTAGTTTTTTTTAATTAAAAATAGTTTTATATCACCCTAACTTATCAAACTGTTTTAGGCATTAATGTTCAAACACCTTTCCCACCATCTTTCCATCAATGCTCCTTTTCATCGATGACCTTTCCATCAATGCTCCTATTTTCCCACACATCTCCTAGGCCTGCCTCCATATAGGAACAAACAAATTTACTTCATTGCTTGTTACAACACAAAGGCAAATGGAATGATCAAAACACAGATCAATAAGGGTCAAGTTATAATAATTTTTATAGGTCTCAGTGGCATTACTAACATCATTATGTAAGAACTTACTGGGCTATGGTTAGTGCTAGTTGAGACTTCTGTAGACTCATTGAGCTTGGTGGTCTTTTATGCAACTTTTCTATCAGATTTGATGGCTTATCTGAGGTCCACTGTAGAGAAATTTCTGATCTGCATGGCATTGTTTTCCTGTTGCTCAGTGGGGAAGTAAATGAATAAAGTTGACCAATTTTAAGAGGTGAGAAAAAGGAAGTAATTTCTACTTTGGTCTAGTTTATTGTTGACATATGCAGGTTGCCAAAATCCTGATATTTCAAGATAATTCTGAAGTGTAAGCTGATATGTAGAATCTCTTTATGTTAAATGTAATAATATTTTAAAATAAAATGTATTGTAAACATCAAATAAAAAATGACTGGTCAGGCATTAAATCCTATTAGTGTGTTTTGCCACAATTTCATGTATATGCAGATTGTAAGGGGACAAGTGACAAGCAGAATCTAGAAAAAATAAATAAAAACCATCACAACCTTAAGTTTAACTGTGAGCTAAAATTGTCAGCCCAATTAAGGGAAAAATAAATGAACTGTAAAACTAGAATAAAAGGAACTTTTCTATTTGCTTGCCAATGTGGGTTGTCTCTTTTTGTATGTAAAATAGCCATCCATATGCACTAACCTAGAATCCAGAACCCATGGCCTAGAGTGTTAAGTGCAAAAGGAAAAGAGAATGAACTGGAAAATCAATCACTTAAAGTCATGAATAAGTAAATTTTCAAAGATTTAAGAGAACAGCCTTTCTGGTGGCCATTTGAGCCCGTTAAAATGCTAAATTCATCCACAGAATCAATAATAAAAGTAATTGAAATTCACAATCAATTCTTCACTTTGATATAATACCATTCCAAGAATAATTAAGAACTCTCCCACTCAGATATAATCACAGCTCTCTAAAGGTAATTAAAATATATATTAAACTCAGAATATAAATAAGTGGCATGGGAATGTAAAGGAATACTAGATTAATATGGGCTAAATGGGATCCAGAGGAAGAGTCTAATGCAATTGTACTATTCATAGTTTGGCTTCAAGATGATATTACTTTATAGGGGAAAGTCTGAAAGGAGAGAATATATAGAGATAGATAGGCTATAAATCAAAGTTTGCCATAAGGTGGTCTCAAATCTTCCATAAGAGGAAGCATATCTTTGACTAAGAAAGACATGTGAGAGTATGTGAGGAACACATAAAAGTGAAGACATATTTATGAAAGAAATCACAGAAAGTGGCAAAGCAAACTTTTGCTCACAAAATTTAACATAGCCCTCTCCAGAGTCTCAAGTGTTATGAAGACTCAACTATCTTTCTTTTTTGAGCTTTATTAGGTTCCAGACAAGAAGTTGTAGATGAATGTCTGAGGTCCAGGTTTAAGTGTAGTGAGAAAGGGAATTTCCCATTTTGATAACTGAAGCCCAGGTTCTAAGTTTAGGACTGTGCTCTGTTTTGTTTGGGGATATTGTTTTTCCTTTTATATTTTGAGTCAGTACACAGGATCTCAGGGGACCTTCCTTATAAGGTACTGGGGTTCAAATCTGGATTGACTATGTGGAAGACAAGGACTCCACCTGCTGTACTATTGCTCTGGCCTCCTCAGTCTGACTTCAGATACCTGAGTCTCTTGCCAGTCCTTGAATCAATGAGACTTGGTATAGTGAGACAGCCTTTAGGATGGGCTTGGATAGTGGTGGATGGTGATGGAGGGACCTTTCTCTGCCATCCCAGGCCACGTGGCTCTACAACGCCCTTCAGACGGTAAGTATCTGGGTCCAGGAGAGCTGCGGGTAGAAATCTCACTCAAAGCAGGCTTCAGGAAGTATCAGCTTTCAGCTTTATTCATGCCCTATCCACCACATGTGTGGTCTATCTTAACCATTTACACATGCTATCCTTAGCTTGCCCTGTGTCTTAGCCTTTTCCAGCCATGTCTCCTACTGTTACCTCTCCATGCTGGCAAAGCCCTTAATCCCTTTTTGCCCCTTAGGCAAAACCTTTTATAACCTTCCAAGACCCCTCCCAAGAAATGGGAGGGTCTAGCAGGTAAAGTTACAGGAATGGGCCTTGCAGGTAAAATCAAGTTACACAGGAAGAATGGGGGGATGGGTAACAACTTGAGTCAAAGCAAAGATGAGTGCTCTGTTTAAATGAGTCTAGGTCTCATCACATGATCAAGAATTGGAGTTTTTCTGTTCTGTTTTATATTTAGTTTCCTGATTTTTGACAATATGTATTGAACTGTCAGTTGATGAATATTATATTTATTCAATTGCATTTGCTGTTAAACCAATGCTTTGAATTCTTGCTGTCATATGCTAGACTTCTCAGTTTCAGAATATTTAATTGGTTACTTTTAAGAGATTCACCCAAGTATGTTTCAAAGAAGTCAGCAGAGGAATCAAAATTAATTCCTATTAAAAGTAAATAAATATTTGCCCACTAACATTTGATAAAGGATTAATAGCTAAGTAGATATGGAGAAGAGAATTATTCACTGTTGGTGGGACCAATTGGTCCTGACATTTTGTAAAACAATATGGTTACTTCTTAAAATAGTAGGAATTAAGCTTCTATATGATCCCAAATTCCCACTTCTTTGCATGTACTCTATAGACACAAAATTATTTATAAAAATATTTTGCACTCCTATATTAAATTTGGCTCCATTCAAAATAGTCAAAATTGGGAAACAACTTGTTCAAGAATAGATGACTAGAAAAAGAAACTATGGCACAAGTAAACAATGGAGTACAACTGAACCCTAAAAAAATAAAATAATATAATTAGTTGCATAGATGAATATAGAGGGTATCATGTGCAATGAAGTTAGTCGGAAGGAAGATAGACCAAAGTCATCTTTTTCATGTATAGGATATAGAGAAGTATATTAGGGGAGTAACAAATGAATAATTGGTCTTTAGTAGAAAGTTTACCACAGATGACAGTAAAGGGATTAGGAGAAGGGAGGCACTGGGATAATAGTAAAGGGAAGTGAATATTCTGGGGGAGGGTATAGTGGTGCAATATGTTATTCATAGGACTCTATCATTAACAATATTAAGACTATGATGCCTAAGATAAAATTATCAATGTACTATAGCTCATGAAAAATTGTCACTCTATAAAGCACAACAAACCATGAAACCATTAAATTTTATTGCCATGTTCAGACAAGTTTAGAGTAGTACTTGAAATTATATTGTGTGTTTGATGCATTTGCTGAGTTCCTAAACTTTAATGTATTGGAAATGGGTTCTATTAAAAGTAATAAGGTTTAGCTGATATCACAAATATAGGGATTACATAGTGGAATTAGAGCCTTTTAAAGAGAGATCTAAGGGACCGGAGCTGTGGCACAGTGGTAGGGTGTTTGCCTTGCATGCGGCTGACCTAGGACAGACCGTGGTTAGATCCCCCAGCGTCCCATATGGTCCCCCAAGCCAGGTGTGATTTCTGAGAGCATAGCCAGGAGTAACCCTTGAGCATCACTGGGTGTGGCCCAAAAATGAAAGAAAGAAAGAAAGAAAGAAAGAAAGAAAAGAAAGAAAGAAAGAAAGAAAGAAAGAAAGAAAGAAAGAAAGAAAGAAAGAAAGAAAGAAAGAAAGAAAGAAAGAAAGAAAGAAAGAAAGAGGGAGGGAGGGAGGGAGGGAGGGAGGGAGGGAGGAGGGAAGGAGGGAGAGGGAGGAAGAGGGAGGGAGGGAGGGAGGAAGGAAGGGAGGGAGGAAGGGAGGAAGGGAGGAAGGGAGGGAGGAAGGGAGGAAGGGAGGAGGGAAGGAAGGGAGGGAGGAAGGGAGGAAGGGAGGAAGGGAGGAAGGAAGAGAGGAAGGAATGAAGGAAGGGAGGAAGGAAGGGAGGGAGGGAGGAAAGAAGAAAGAAAGAAAGAAAGAAAGAAAGAAAGAAAGAAAGAAAGAAAGAAAGAAAGAGAAGAATAAAGAAAGAAAGAAGAAAGAAAGAAAGAAAGAAGAAAAGAAAGAAAGAAAAAGAAAAGAAAGAAAGAAAGAAGAAAGAAAAAAGAAAAAAGAAAGAAAGAAAGAAAGAAAGAAAGAAAGAAAAGAAAGAAAAGAAAAAAGAAAGAAAAGAAAGAAGAAAGAAAGAAAGAAAAGAAGAAAGAAAGAAAGAAAGAAAGAAGAAAGAAAGAAAAGAAAGAAGAAAAGAAAGAAAAGAAAGAAAGAAAAGAAAGAAAGAAAGAAAGAAAGAAGAAAGAAAGAAAGAAAGAAAGAAAGAAAAAAAAGAAAGAAAGAAAAAAGAAAGAAAGAAAGAAAGAAAGAGGGAGGGAGGGAGGGAGGAAGGAAGGAAGGAAGGAAGGAAGGAAGGAAGGAAGGAAGGAAGGAAGGAAGGAAGGAAGGAAGGAAGGAAGGAAAATAGATCTATGAGAATTCTTTTTTTTTTTTTTTTTTGAAGGGCAGTCACACCCGGCAGCACTCAGGGGCTGCTCCTAGCTTTATGCTCAGAAATTACCCCAGGCAGGCTCAGGGGACCATATGGAATGCTGGGATTCGAACCACCATCCTTCTCCATGCAAGGCAAACGCTTTAACACTGTGCTATCTCTCTGGCCCCAATTTAAGAGAATTCTATCTATCCATGAATCCATGGATAATTACCACTAAAAAGTCAAATTGTTTCTTTAGTCTTGGCCCTCAAAGTCTTGCTGCAAAGAATAAATCAGTGTCTTGTCCAGATTGAAAACTAGCCTAGACAGCCCACAAAAGGGAATCGGCTGGACACTTGCTAAACATAATTTCTACTACTCCTCCCTGTCTCACTAATTACAGACACCTGAGCCGTTGTTTATGTTAGCAGGTAGATACATTAACAGTAAAAGCTGGAATATAGTGATGACCATTGCCTAATAGAAAACACATTTAATGTATAGCATTAAGGTGACCAAAATTTTCTATTCTTATTCTGCCTGAACACACACTGGCAACCTTCAATATCGATACTAAGATAAACTTGTTTTCCCCAGAATCTATTTATTAAATTTTTATTAAGTTTACTATTTATTAACTTTTTATTAAGGGGACAGTTTACCCACATCTCTCACCCTATATACACAAAAAAGTATATGGGTACACAGCAACATGGTGGTCATTTACAAGTCAGAAAGATAATCCTCTCCAGAATTAGAACACCTTGGGCCCAGACTTTTATATTAGAGTATATACTATAAAATAAATTTCTGTTGTTTTGTCTAGCCATGCTATTATTTTTATTATTTAATTGAGGTGCTATCCTCAATAATATTGTTAGTTATACTTCTGGTGCAGACATTATTCTAAAACTAGATTCATCACCAGAGTGCCTGCTTTTCTCCACCAGTGTCCCATATGCACTTTCCTTCAACACTAGCCCACCACCCCATTGGTAAGCTCAGTTCTATTTTCTTAGTATATTTCTTTATATACTAATTTCACTTTATACTCATTATGAGTATAATGTGTCTTGGGATTTTCCTAGTTGGGTCTATTATTGTTGGAAACTTTCTGACCTCTTAGACCTGGATAACTCCCTTTTCAACTCTGATGAATTATTATCTATAATTTTTTGTTTGTTTCTTGGGCCACACTCAGCAGTGCTCAAGGGTTACTCCTGGATCTGAGCTCAGAAATCACTTCTGGCAGGCTTAGGGGACCATATGGAATGCAGGGGATCGAACTCAGGCCTGTCCTGGGTTAGCCACATGCAAGGCATATGCCTTACCACTATGCTATCACTCCAGCCCTATATTATTCATAATTATTTTAACTAGAAGTTCTTATTCAAGTTTTCCTTCCTGTTCCATCAGCACTCTGAAGATTTTTTGTTTGTTTGTTTGTTTGTTTGTTTTTGGGCCACACTTGGAGGCACTCAGGGGTTATTCCTGGCTCTGTGCTCAGAAATCGCTCCTGGCAGGCATGGGGGACCATATGGGATGCCAGGATTCGAACCACCATCCATCCTGAATTTGCTGCATTCAAGGCAAACACCCTACCACTGTGCTATCTCTCCAGCTCCAACAATTTTTAAATTGTTCTTCCTATCATCCCATAACTCTGATGTGAGCATTATTTCTTTTTAAATATTTCCCCTGATTTCTTTTGTTTTTGTTTATTGGCTTCCTGCATCTCATCTTAGAGCTTACTAAACTTTTCATCAGTTGCTATTATGCTGCTCAACACATCTTTTAGTCACTTGTATTTTTTACTTATATCACTTTGATTATAGTTTTCTCATTTCTGTTCTCAAACTTTGAGCTTTCCTAATTATTTGTGTCATGATGTCTTTGAGATCATTAAACATCATTAACATAGTGTCACAATAGTCATTCTCTGAGAGTTTGCAGGGGCAGTTAGTACTGGTATTCTTCCATGCTATTAATTTTACCTATTGAACTTGATGGACTTCTACACAGTTTCCCATTGTGTTCGCTGCGTTCATGTTATGTTGAGTATAAATTTGTAATGATCTGGATTGGGAGTTTCAGAGGGATTAGGTTGGGTGTTACAATATTTTTTCTTGACAGTTTTCATCCAGTGACAGGAGATACAAGTGTATATAGAGTGAACTATAATTAGTAGACCTGTTGGTTCAGGGTATAAATAATGACAAACAGAGTTAAGGATCCATGGAATAAATTTTGTTTAGTCTAGCTATGTTATAATATTTTTTATCATTTAAATGAGGTACCATGATAAACAATATTATTAATTATGCCATTGATGCAGACATTATTTCAACAACAGACACATCATAAAATCCCAGTTTCCCTCCATAAGGATCCCAACGGCCCTTCCCATCAACACTGGCCCACCACCCCTACGGGTAAGTTCAGTTCTGTAAATGTTGACATGTAAGATTTAATGGGAAAAAAAAAAAACAAAAAACAGACGGCCTGAAATGTGAAGGTGAGCTGGCTAGATAGTGAATGTCAGATTTGGAGGCTGCTGGAACCCAGTCAGAAGGAAGAGAAATCAATTGCTAGTTCTAAGAAGGACTGAGAGGTGTTCACCAAGAGATGTTCACCCTAAAAAATTAAATGAGCTGCAAGGTTTCTTCGCTGTTAACTTTGCTGGGTATTTGTGAATCCAAGAACAGTCCCCAGAATGAGAAATTACTTCCCATCCCCTTGTCCCCTTTCGGGGGAAGACCTTGGTAATATTTATCCGCAGCAAATAATAATCCACACAGACAAGAACTATAGGGTTTAAAAGATCGGGCAAGGAGAGCCAGAGAATCCTTCTGCAGCCAGCAGCTTTTTCACAGAAGGCCCCCTCACTCCTGTCCCTCAAGCTATTTATTGCCAACTCCACAGCGCCCCACCTGGAAGGGTTAGGTGGGGCAAAAGTCACAGAACAATCCTAAGGAAACACTTTTATATACAATTCCAAGAATCATCTTATGGAAACTTTTTCATATGCAACAATGAGCAAGCAAAAAGTCTAAGATGTAGAGGTGGACTTGTTTTTATTTTTGTTATTTTCTTTCACATGACACTCTAAATAGGCTATTCAAGGGATCAATGACAAAGTCACCTTCTTTGAGTGGTGAGAACTGCTTTGTGGAGGTAGGGCAGGATCAGGTAGCTAGCTAAAAGGCAATACTAAGAAAATAGGAATCCAGAAAGCACTAACTTGAGAAGATCTGAAAAATAACCTTGACTTTGTTTAGAATTGTCTCATGCCTGGTGGATTGTATCATCCTTCAATTATATAGATTTTTGTTTCCACATTTATTTTATTAAAATAGATATAAAGAATTTGGGTCTCTAAATAGGTTTCATTATTTGGGGGCTGGAGAGACAGTACAATGGAGTGGGAACTTGCTTTGTATGTGGCTGACCCAGGTTTAATCCTGGCACCATACATGGTCTCATGATCCCTGCCAGAAGTGGTCCCTAAACATATAGACAAAACCACACAAAGCACAAAGTGTGGCCCCAAACCATTTTAAAATAGGAAAAATAAGTTTTATTATACTGTTGTACTTTCATGAGTTATCTTTACTTTTTGGACATCCTTAGGGGTATAGTTAGAAGAACTTTCAAGTAGTCTTTGAATTTTTGAAAGCTGAAGCATCTGAACATGGTTTTTCAAGTCAGACAGCAGTTTAGAACTGAGTCTTTGAAGTCAGAGGACTCTAATAAGGAGGGTTATTTCTTTTTTTATTACTCTCCTGAAATAGTAGGTGAGATCAGATGAGAGAATTCATACAGATACTGATTTTGTTTTCTCTGCCTAGAAGACTATTTCTTGTTTCCGTCCTATAAACCTTAGGTTCTAAAATATACTGAGCTATTCTTTTTTAAATGTACAAGAAAAAAATATTCAGTGTGGAGAAAAAAATCATCTTTTATAACATGCTAGGTACCACTTTATCCCTATACTTTTCAAGTAATAATCACAAAGACTCAGCTTTTCAAAAAGCACATAGCTATTTCCACTATGGTTTTAACATCACAATTTTAGAGGTCTCAAAAATAAATGCTCTTCCTTACATTGTACCTACAGCATACCTCTCACAATTCTTGTTATTTAGCATTATTTTCCATTATTGTAATACTAGTAATGATTTCTATAAGGGATGATTAGCATAAATTTGCATATTTTAATTACTGAAGAAAAGGATCCATAAAAGTAGTACAGTGAATATGGTTTTTGTCTTGCATGTAACTGAGCTATAATTGATTTTCAGAAACCTAGGAGTTCCCTGAACTTTTCCAGCAGTACATACACAGTGATATCTGAAGGAAGAACCAGTAACAATGTGGTCCAGAAATCACCTCCTACCACAAATTAATAAATCACTGGACAAAAACACATTACTGAATATACATGATATAACAATACTACTACTAGCTGTTTATATAAAATATTACTTTAAAATGCACACATTGATAATCATATATATCCTTTTGTTCATAGCAGCATTATTTGTTATATCCTAGAATAGGTGGAAGTTTGGATAAAAAAGTTGTGCCTATTTAATGAAAAAATATAAAATTTAGAGTAATGAAGTAATTTTTGTGACAACATGGATATAACTTTAAGTGCTTATGATAAGTAAATTCAGTCTAGAAGTGAAAGACAATAATAAAATAGTGTAATTCATCTGTGAAACATACATTTACAAAGCAACCAAATTAACAGAACCCAACAAAAATAAATATTGTACTGGGTGAAAATATTATAGTTACCAGAGAGAAATAGGAGTGGGAAGAATGTATAAAGGGGACCAATATAGAATTTTGTTGTTACTAGAAATTTGGTGGAGAGTATATTTAAGTATATATACACACGTATAAAGGTGTGACAGTGTTTTCCTGAAACATACAAGAATATATGATAAATTAACCTTATTTTCTTTAAAAATGCCTAAGTAATAAGAGGTCTATAACTCACCACTTATGGTTTCAAATTCACATTTTTTCTACTATAATTCTATGTGGAACCTATAATTTCTACATTTCTGTGTATGTTAGAGAAAATGTATTAACAGTTAATTTTTCCATTTTAGGATAGTTTAAAACTTTCAATAGGTTAATAATGAACATAAATGGTACCAGAGAGATAGTACAGTGGGTAGGATGTTTGCCTTGCATATAGCTAATCTGGCCTTGATGCCCAATACTACATATGGTACCCCAAAACTTCCAAGAGTTGGACAGGAGAGGTAGTATAGGAGTAGGGCATTTGCCTGCACACAGACAATTCAGGACGAATGGTGGTTCGAATCCTGGAATCCCATATAGTCCCCCATACCTGCCAGGAGTGATTTCTGATCACAGAGCTAGGAGTAGCCCCTGCACATAACACAAAACAAACAAACAAACAAAGCCTCCAAGAGTGATCCCTGAACACAGAGCCAGGAGTAAACCTTTACCACTGCTTAGTGTAGCCCCCCAATTCAATAAACAAGCAACAAAAATAAATGAGTGCACAGTGACTTGAATTTTATTTTTCTATTTTCTTATAAATCTTTCTTTTTTTGTTTTTGTTTTTGGGCTATAATCTGGCTGTGATGAAGGCTGACTACTGGCTTCATGCTCCAGGTGGACTTGGGGAAACAAATGCAGTACTGGGATCAGCCTTGTATAAGACCAGTGCACTGTAGCTTTACAATCTCTTTAGCCTACAACTTAAATTTTTTAAGGTAAAATTGATTTATTCTTCCTATATATTTTAATACATATCTTATAATTTCAGGTCTGATATAAAAGTCTTTAATCCATTTTGATTTGACCTTTGTGCATGGTACTAGATGGAAGTCCGAATTCACTTTTTTGCATGTGGCTGACCAGTTGTCCCAGCATCACTTGTTGGAGAGGCTTTCTTTGCTCCATTTTGCATTTTTTTTTGCTTCTGTATCAAAGCTTAATTGATTGCATATCTGGGGAACATTCTCCGAATACTCAAATCTATTCCATTGATCTGAGGGTCTGTCTTTATTCCAATACCAGGCTGTTTTAATTACTATTACTTTCTAATACAATTTAAAGTTGGGGAAAATGATGTCTCCCATCTTCTTTTCCCTAAGAGTTTCTTTAGCTAGTCATGAGTATTTATTGTTCCAAATGAATTTTAGAAGTTTTTGATCTATTTATTTGAAGAATATCATGGATATCCTTAGACGAATTGCATTAAATCTGTACAAAGCTTTGGAGAGTGTTGCCATTTTAATAATCTTAATGCTCCCAATCCATGAACAAGGTAGGTGCCTCCATTTTCTTGTTTCTTCTTTTATTTCTTGAGGAGTGTTTTTTAGTTTCTTTTGTATAAGTTCTTCACCTCCTTAGTTAAGTTGCCACCAAGGTATTTGAATTTCTGTGGTGTTATTGTGCATGGGATTGCCTTTTTAATGTTTATTTATTTTTATCATTATTTGTGTATAATGTCATTAATTTTTGTGGTTAATTTTGTAGCCTGCCAGTTTGCTATATGAATCTCAATCTATTGTTTCTAGAAGCTTTTTGGTAGGTCTCTAGGGTTTTCTAAATATAGTATGTCATCTAAAAACAGTGAGAGCTTGTTTTCTTTCTTTCCTATCTAGATGCCCTTGATATTTTTTTCTTTCCTAATTGTCATGGCAAGTACATCCAGTACTATGTTAAATATGAGTGGTGAGAGGGGGCAGCCTTGTCATTGAAACTAAAAGGAATACCACTGTCCAAACAAATGGAAGCAGACATAAACAAATATTACTACATTAAACTGAGCAGCTTCTGCACCTCAAAATAAACAGTGACTCAAAGGAAAACATCTCAAAGGAAACAATGGTCACCTATGGAATGGGAAAAACTACCCAATACCCACCAGAAAAGGTGCTATACCTAAGATATACAAGGTACTGACAGAACTTAACAAGAAAAAAATCTAACCCCATCATAAAATGGGGAGAAGAAATGAACAGACATTTCTTCAAAAAATGAAATACAAATGGCTAAAAAGCACATGAAAAAAAAAAGTTCCACATCACTAATCATCAGGGAGATGCAAATCAAAACAGAGACTGGTTCTCAGCACAAGGAGCAAGAACAACCAGTGCTTCCGGGATATGGGAAGAAAGGAACTCTTTTTCACTGCTCTTTGGAACATGGTCCAGTCCACCTTTTCTGGAAAATAATATATATATTTCTTAAAAAGCTGGAAATAGGGGCCGGAGAGATAGCACAGTGGTAAGGTGTTTGCCTTTCATGCAGAAGGATGGTGGTTCGAATCCCGGCATCCCATATGGTCCCCCGAGCCTGCCAGAAGCGATTTTTGAACGTAGAGCCAGGAGTAACCCCTGAGTGCTGCCGGGTGTGACACCGCCCTCCAAAAAAAGCTGGAAATGGAGCTCTCTTATGAACCAGCAATACCATTCCTAGGGATATACCTTAGGAACACAAAACAATACAAAAATACCTTCTGCATACCTATGTGCATTGCAGCCTTATTTACAATAGACAGTATCTGGAAACATCCCAGATGCCTGACAACAGATGAGTGGCTAAAGAAACCATGGTTTCTTTACATATACATAATGGAATACTATGCAGCTATTAGGAAAAATGAAGTCAAAGAAATCTTCCTATATATGGGTGGACATGAAGACTATTACGTTGAGTAAAATGAGTCAGAGGGGGAGAGATAGGCACAGAATAAACTCACTCATCTGTGTGATTTAAGAAAAATTAAAATAATAATAATAATTAAAGTAATAAATTAAAAAAAAAACAAAACAATACCAGAGACAATAAAGATGAGGGCCCAAAAGATCAGTCCATAATATGGTGCTTACCATAAAGAATGGTGATCTCAATTAGAGAAATAACTACATTAATAACAGACATATTTTTAGTGATGATAATGTCTGGTAACCATGGAATACCAGAAAGACTAAGGACTTTTTTTTTAGGATATAGAGTAGTATCCCAAGCAGAGCCCAGGAGATGCAAGGATTTTTTTCCTAGTGATTCTCAGTTCACTGTTACCATGGTTCAGTGCTAGGACATGCTGCTCTTGTGCTGCATTGCTGGAGATTAGTCAGGCCACACTATGAGTACTCAGGAGCCTCCAGAGTTGTACTGGTTATTCTGCAGTGCTTGGAGGTACCGTGTAGTTAGGGGGATTGAACCAGAGTTAGCAAAGATGAAGGCCCAAAAGACCAGTCCATGATACGGCAAAAGTTAGCAAAGGCCCTTAACCCTTTTAAAAACTCCTGCCATTAAATTGTTATACTCGAAGTTTCTAATCATCCCATGGTGACTAACCATTAAGATGGTATGTGATCTGCAGTTAACAGTGATTATACAACTCATATTTGCCAAGATCTTTGCTATTGAGTGTTGTTTTTAAAGATCAGATATCTGTAAAAGAAATGAAATTGAACAGAAAATAAGCCATATAAATAATTAACATCATAATATATAATCCATATTGTCTTCTCTGGAAAACTTTGCTCAGATTCCAATGTTTGTAAAAAGAATGGGGCATTGTAGATTGAAACTGGTTACCAGGGGAACAATTTACCTGTGACACAAAGCAAACACACAAAAAAGTTTGAAACTCGTAATTAGTTTGTTTGAGAGATCTCCCCCCATAAACAAGCAAAGGGCCTTAGTTTCTATATCTTTATGGTAACATTTACAGGATAATAAAACACATCCCTACCCCAGTTCTGATTCTGTATCTCTTAGCAGCCTTTCAGTGGTAATTGAGTACACAAATAAATTTCTCTCCAGGGAGGAAATGAGTAAACAGATTGACTTGACTTTCCAATATGCTTGGCAGTGTGATTTCTCACCATAAATTAAGCAGCTGGATCCTGTAAGTGATGCATTCAGATGACTTGAATCAGGTCTCATTGGGCCTGACACTGTGTGATCAGATAGAAATCATGACCTGGGGTCTGTAGAACAATAATAGCAACCACTTACATCTGTAAACTAACAGTTTATGAATTCTTTCAACTTCTGTAATTTTTAGCTTTCATAGCATATCTGTAAAGTTGCCATTATGTCATCTTTATACTAAGATTTAGAATGATTGAATGAATTTGTGAAGATCAGATAGCTAGAGGGAGATAGGACATTAAACAGAGATGCTGACACTAAAATTCATAACTTTATTCCTAGGGACAGATGAATATAGTAATGTCTATAGAGCTAAGTTTGCAGCAACTTTTAGTCTTGCCAATATCTTGTTACATTAGAATAGTGAAATGGAAGGTATATCTGTTTTTTTTTTAATTTATTTAGTTATTTTTTATAACCATCTATAACCTCCAACCCTAGGAGAAAACTGATCAACCTTCTGTCTCTGGAACTTTACTTAGTTTTGCATTTTACATAAATAGAACCATACATTATATAGTTCTTTCAGGTTGACTTCATTCATTTAAATAGATGTTTCAAGGTCTGTCGTCCTTGTATCAGCAATTCTTTATTTTGTATTCCCATAGGATATTCCATTGCATGGCTAAATCATATTTTGGTTATTCACTAATTAGTTGGTACACGGTCATGTAGCTTCCATTTTGGGGGAAGGGTTGGGGTTAGGGCATACTTCTAGCTCTGTGCCCAGGGTTCACTCTTTTATTTATTTATTTATTTATTTATTTATTTATTTATTTATTTATTTATTTATTTTTGGTTTTTGGGCCACACCCGGCGGTGCTCAGGGGTTACTCCTGGCTGTCTGCTCAGAAATAGCTCCTGGCAGGCACGGGGGACCATATGGGACACCGGGATTCGAACCAACCACCTTTGGTCCGGGATTGGCTGCTTGCAAGGCAAACGCCGCTGTGCTATCTCTTCGGGCCCCCAAGGTTCACTCTTAATAGTTCTCAGAGGACCATATACAGCGCTAGGGATTGAAAGTTGTTATTAGAGGCGTGTGTTTTCTGTTGGAGTTGTGGATTGTGCTGGTTTCTTTAGCTTGGCAGACATTTGGGGACTTCTCCTGGCATCCCCTGACGGCTTGCCTCGGCTGAGGTGAGTGTTTGGGGGCCAGAGTTGCGGATCAGGCTGACTGCTGGACCCCTAGGACCCCTAGGCCCGGCAGACATTTTGGGACCTCACCCAGCCTGCATCAACCTGGGAACTTTGACCTCCTTCAGCATTAATCTCTTCAAGGCGTGTCTCGCTGAGGCGTGTGTTTTCTGTTGGAGTTGTGGATTGTGCTGGTTTCTTTAGCTTGGCAGACATTTGGGAACTTCTCCTGGCATCCCCTGACGGCTTGCCTCGGCTGAGGTGAGTGTTTGGGGGCCGGAGCGCACTCCACCTAGCCAATGAGTACCACCACAACACGTAGAAAAACCCACAGCGTAAGCGTGACAATGGGGAGACTACGCAGACCAACTTCAACCATAGAGAATGAAGATGGAAACTCTGATGACCCAACAATGACCAACTACCTAAGCAGTCTTTCAGAAATGGAGTTTAGAGACGAAATATGGAGGTTGCTAACAGATATCAAAGAAAGTATAAATCAGAACACTAATAAAAATCAAGAGAATATGAAGATAGATCAGAAAACTCCAAACTGAAATATCAGATCAGATAACAGGTCTGAAAAACTCAGTAGACGAATTGAAGAACATAATGGATGAGCTTTCCAACAGGTTAATAGCAGCTGAGGATAGAATTAGTGCTTTAGAAGACGAGATGCATAACAACTTTACACAGCAGAAAAGATTGGAAAAAAGCCTCAAATCAAATGATCAGACAATGGAAAATTTACTCAAAGAATATGAGAAGATGAAAATAGAAGTCTTTGATAAGCTCAACAGAAACAACTTTAGAATCATTGGAGTTCCAGAGACCCAAGAAGAAAATCTGCAGGAAGAATCAATGGTTAAGAACATCATCACAGAGAAACTACCAGAGCTAAAGAAAACATGTGACCAAATCCTGCATGCCTGAAGAGTACCAGCTAAAAAGACCCCAGTAGAAACACCCCAAGACACATCCTAGTCACCATGATGAAACCTACCGATAGAGATAGAATACTGCAAGCAGCAAGATCGAAAAGGGAAATTACATTCCAGGGAGCATCCTTGAAATTTACAGCAGACCTGTCACCAGAAACACTCAAGGCCAGAAGGCAGTGGTGGGACGTAGTGGCAAAACTCAATGAAATAAATGCTTCACCAAGAATATTGCACCCAGCAAAACTAAGTTTCAGGTTTGACGGATATATACACGGCTTCACAGATAAACAACAGCTCAAAATCTTTGCAGACTCAAAACCAGCCTTAAAAGAAAAACTGAAAGATCTACTCTAAAAACAAGACAGAACAAAAAACACACCAAACTTCTACACAAAGATGGCAATAAATCCCATGACAATTATTTCTCTCAATGTCAATGGACTAAATGCACCAGTTAAGAGGCACAGAGTGGCGAAATGGATCAAAAAACTGAAGCCAACCTTCTGCTGTCTACAAGAAACACACCTGAATAGTCAGAATAAACATAGACTCAAAATCAAAGGCTGGAGGAAAATCATTCAAGCAAACAACACCCTTAAAAAAGCGGGGGTGGCCATACTAATATCAGATGACACAAACTTTATACTCAGAAAAGTTATAAGGGACAAAGATGGATATTATGTACTAATCAAGGGATTTGTACAGCAAGAAGAAATCACTCTCCTAAACATATACGCACCGAATGAGGGTCCAGCAAAGTATTTAATACAATTGTTGACAAATCTGAAGAAGGATATCAATAATAACACAATAATTGTGGGGGACCTCAACACAGGCTTGTCAACAATTGATAGGTCAACCAAATGGAAACCCAACAAAAATATACTAGACCTGCAAAGAGAAATGGATGAAAGAGGCCTAGTAGATATATATATAGGGCACTCTATCCTCAGAAACCTGGATACACATTCTTTTCCAATGTACATGGATCATTCTCCAGGATAGATCACGTGCTGGCACATAAAACATACCTCCATAAAATAAAAAAGATGGACATTTTGCAGGCTGCCTTTGCTGACCACAAGGCTCTGAAGTTAGATGTGAACTGCAAAGGGACACAGAAGAAAAAATTTAACACCTGGAAGTTAAACAGCCTCATACTCAATAACCAGTGGGTCCGAGATGAAATCAAGGAGGAAATCAAAAGGTTCCTGGAAACAAATGACAATAAAGACACAAACTATCAGAACTTATGGGACACAGCAAAAGCAGTACTGAGAGGAAAATTTATAGCTTTGCAAGCACACATCAGGAAGGAAGAAGGAGCTTACCTGAGTAGCTTAATGACACAGCTAATAGAACTAGAAAGTGCTCAACAAAAGGACCCTAAAATAGGGAGACAGAAGGAAATAACAAAGCTGAGAGCAGAAATCAACGAAGTGGAAACCCAAAAAACAATCCGAAAGATCAACGAAAGCAGAAGTTGGTTCTTTGAAAAAATAAACAAGATTGATAGACCATTGGCAAAACTCACAAAGCAAAAGAGAGAAACTTGATAACGCATATTAGAAATGAAAGGGAGGAGATCACTACAGATAATGAAGAGATTCAAAGGGTATTCAGAGAATACTTTGAGAAACTCTATGCCACTAAATATGAGAACCTGGAAGAAATGGATAAATTTCTGAACTCATATAACCTTCCACGGTTGAATAAAGAAGAGGTAGCATATCTAAACACCCCCATCACTATTGAGGAAATTAAAACTGTAATCAAAAATTTACCCAAAAACAAAAGCCCAGGCCCTGATGGATTCACGAATGAATTCTTTCAAACCTTTCAAGAGGAACTACTACCAATTCTGGCCAGGCTCTTTTATGAAATCGAAAAAAACAGGAATACTTCCAAATAGCTTTTATGAAGCCAACATCACCTTAATACCAAAACCTGATAGAGATGCTGCCAAAAAAGAAAATTACAGACCAATATCCCTGATGAACACAGATGCAAAGATCCTCAACAAAATCCTGGCGAACAGGATCCAGTGCCTCATCAAGAAGATCATTCACTTTGATCAAGTAGGTTTCATCCCAGGAATGCAAGGATGGTTTAACATCTGTAAATCTATCAATATAATACACAACATAAACAACAAAAAAAAAAATAAAAATCACATGGTCATATCAATAGATGCAGAAAAAGCATTTGATAAGGTTCAACACCCATTCTTGATGAAAACTCTCAGCAAGATAGGAATAAAAGGAACCTTTCTCAATATAGTCAAAGCCATCTACCAGAAGCCAGTGGCAAATATTATCCTCAATGGAGAAAAACTAAAATCCTTTCCTCTAAATTCTGGTACAAGACAAGGCTGTCCTCTCTCACCACTCCTATTCAACATAGCACTGGAAGTACTTGCTATAGCGATTATGCAAGAAAAAGATATCAAGGGAATCCAGATAGGAAAGGAAGAAGTCAAGCTCTCACTGTTTGCAGATGACATGATACTCTACTTAGAAAAACCTAAAGACTCTACCAAAAAGCTTCTAGAAATAATAGATTTGTATAGCAAAGTGGCAGGATACAAAATTAACACACAAAAATCAATGGCCTTTTTATACACTAATAATGATAGGGAAGAAATGGACACCAAGAGAACAATCCCATTCACATTAGTTCCACACAAACTCAAATATCTTGGAGTCAACCTGACTAAAGATGTGAA
Source organism: Suncus etruscus (assembly GCF_024139225.1). Lineage (NCBI taxonomy): Eukaryota > Metazoa > Chordata > Mammalia > Eulipotyphla > Soricidae > Suncus > Suncus etruscus. Next base: position 70,243,805 of record NC_064863.1, on the reverse strand, counting down.
GGATCTATACAAAGAAAACTACAAAACACTGCTCCAAGAAATAAGAGAGGACACGCGGAAATGGAAACACATACCATGCTCATGGATTGGCAGGATCAACATCATTAAAATGGCAATACTTCCAAAAGCATTGTACAGATTTAACGCGATTCCTCTAAAGATACCCATGACATTTTTCAAAGAAGTGGATCAAATACTTCTGAAATTCATCTGGAACAACAAACAACCTCGAATAGCTAAAGCACTCCTTGGGAAAAGGAATATGGGAGGCATTACTTTCCCCAATTTTAAGTTGTATTACAAAGCAACAGTTATAAAAACAGCATGGTATTGGAATAACAACAGACCCTCAGATCAGTGGAATAGGCTTGAGTACTCAGAGAAGGTTCCTCAGACATATAACCACCTTGTTTTTGATAAAGGAGCAAGAAATCCTAAATGGAGCAGGGAAAGCCTATTCAACAAGTGGTGTTGGCACAACTGGTTAGCCACTTGCAAAAAAGCGAACTCAGACCCACAGCTAACACCATGTACAAAGGTAAAATCCAAATGGATTAAAGACCTTGATATCAGAACTGAAACTATAAGGTATATAGAACAACATGTAGGTGAAACACTCCAGGACATTGAGACTAAAGGCATCTTTAAGGAGGAGACAACACTTTCCAAGCAAGTGGAAGCAGAGATAAACAGATGGGACTATATTAAGCTGAAAAGCTTCTGCATCTCAAAGGAAATAGTGCCCAGAATACAAAGGCCACCCACTGAGTGGGAGAAATTATTCACCCAATACACATCAGATAAAGGGCTAATATCCAAAATTTACAAGGTACTGACAGAACTATACAAGAAAAAAACAACTAACCCCATCAAAAAATGGGGAGAAGAAATGAACAGACACTTTGAAAAAGAAGAAAGGCAAATGGCCAAAAGGCACATGAAAAGATGTTCAACATCACTAATCGTCAGGGAGATGCAAATCAAAACTACTATGAGGTACCACCTCACGCCACTGAGATTGGCACACATCACAAAAAAGGAAAACAAGCAGTGCTGGCGGGGATGTGGAGAGAAAGGAACTCTTTTTCACTGCTGGTGGGAATGCCGTCTAGTACAACCTTTATGGAAAGCGATATGGAGATTCCTTCATAAACTGGAAATTGAGCTTCCATACGATCCAGCTATACCACTCCTAGGAATATACCCAAGAAACACAAAAATACAATACAAAAATCCCTTCCTTACTCCGATATTCATTGCAGCGCTATTTACAATAGCCAGACTCTGGAAACAACCAAGATGCCCTTCAACAGATGAGTGGCTGAAGAAACTGTGGTACATATACACAATGGAATACTATGCAGCCATCAGGAGAGATGAAGTCATGAAATTTTCCAATACATGGATGTACATGGAATCTATTATGCTGAGTGAAGTAAGTCAGAGGGAGAGAGAAAGACGCAGAATGGTTTCACTCATCTATGGGCTTTAAGAAAAATGAAGGACATTTTTAACAGTATCTCAGAGACAAGAGAGATGAGGGCTGGTAGGTGCAGCTCAGGACATGCAGCTCATCACATAGAGTGATGAGTGCAGTTGCAGAGATGACTACACTGAAAACTATCATAGAATGTGAATGAATGAGGGAAGTGGAAAGCCTGTCTCGAGTACAGGTGTAGGGGGGTGGGGAGGAGGGAGATCTGGGAAATTGGTGGTGGGAATGTTGCACCGGTGAGGGGGGGGTGCTCTTTACATGACTGTAATCATACAACTATAATCATGTTTGTAATCACGGTGTTTAAATAAAGATAAAAAAAAAGAAAGTTGTTATTATCTGACTTTTGCTAGTAGTCTAATACAGTGATGTTTCAGTTGTTCTTTTTCTAGGTTTAGATCTAACGTTAAGTTTATTTACTTGTAAACAAACTTTTGAAGTGTCTGTGAGCTGCAATCTCCATAAATACGAATATAAATATAGCATTCAAATGAGATGGATAAAGTTCTTATCAAAATTTCAAGTAAAATGTTATAAAAATAAATTTATTTCTGGAGCCGGAGCCATGGCGCTCTGGTGGGGCGTTTTGCCTTGCATGCAGCTGACTTAGGACCTCTGTTTGATTCCCAGTGTCCCTAATGATCCCCAAGCCTGAAGTGATTTCTGAGTGCATAGCCAGGAGTAACCTCTGAGTGTCACTGGGTGAGGCCAAAAAAAACAATAAATAAGTAGAAATCTATTTCTTAAACCATTTAACCTAAGATAGTAATATTGAATAGTAGAAAGTAATATTGAATAGTAAGAATAACACACATTAAATAGATTGAAGTTCAAGAACAATTTTGAAATAGGTCAAGATTTTTTCATTCCCTGTTTATTTCTAAATTGTTCTCTTTCATCTGATTTTGATCATATTATTATTATTATTATTATTATTATTATTATTATTATTATTATGGCCATACCTGGTGACACTCAGCGGTTACTCCTGGCCATGTTCTCAGAAATTGCTCCTGACTTTGGGGGACCATATGTGATGCTGGGGATTGAACCCAGGTCCGTCCTGGGTCAGCCACGTTCAAGGCAATTATTTTACTGCTGCACTATTGCTCTATCTAGACTTAATTTCAATTATATTATTATGTACAAATATTTAGCAGAAAATTCTTCTATGGTTGACCATGCTTGTTAGATGAAATTCAAATCTTCCTAGGACAATTTATCAGATTTTAGCACATTTTTATAACAAAATGTCATCTTTTCCCTATCACTTCTTTGATACTTTTAAAATTAAATGAAAGTATATTAGTATATGTACATAAATCTAATTATTCCTTGACTGAGCAGTAAGAAAGTCTTATGAACTAATGAGGTAATTACTTCTTCAAACAGTAAGAAGAACTAAAGGTATTGTAGGGGGCTGGGGAGTAGGGTTTAAAGGTGCTTTCCATTTATGCTAAAAACTCCAGTACCATTCCTTACACTGTATATGGCCTACCTAAGAAATGTCATAAGGCACTTTCAAGCTGAAAGCCAGGAATTGCTCCTGAGCACTTCTGGGTATTACTCTAAAAACTACATACAATAACTTGATACAAGTTACTTGGACCTATATAATGAACCTCTGCATAACTCATTTGCTTAGTTTTTTGGAAAACAATGACAAGAAAAAAATGACTAATAGTCCCTACGATTTGAATGCATACTGCTCTTAGATCACACTCTAATTCATTTATTCTGCTTTCACTATGGAGTTTCTTTCTCTCAGTGGGATTGAGGATTTGCTTGGGACATTGGAAGGGATGAGATCACAATGGTGTTGGGACTGTAGATTTGCAATATTGCATAGAATATTCTGTGCCTGATAACTTTACTATAAATAACTTTATAAATGTTAGTGTCCTAATAAAAATGAATTTGAAAATAATAAAGGGCTAATATTTAAATCTATGATTTTTGTTTTTGGTTATCATTTGAGAAACTCTTAATTCTTCTGTCCTACTCTCATCAATCCCAGAACTTCTGAGAGTCTGAGTTTTGACATACATGAAGCTGAATCCTTTTGAGAAGAAAGTACCAATAGTTGGAATGTAAACATCAAACTTTATTTCTCTATCGTCTCCTACACCATCACATCATCTGACTGAGAAGGGTCAGGGTGCTCCCCCCAACCTCATGACCACTGGAGAGGTTTTTATGATGACTTAACTGAGTTCAATCATTGACTGAAACCTCCCAAGTAAAGGCAATTGTAAAAATAAGATAGAATGTGTGAAACTGAATGTTCCATTTATATTGAACAAATAAAACTCAAAACCTATTTGAACATAAAGTGTATTTCCTGAAAACATACCCTAAGGTAACAAAAATCCACCTGATACCAGACAGCAATTGCCACTTTCCCTGAACCCAGTATTGGTCTCACATATTTTATTAATCCTGTCATATTATAACACAAGTTTTATAAGTTTGATAAAATGTTTAGAGTTTAATTCTCAATATTATTAGTGACGTTTTATTTTATTTATGTATTAACTTTATAGACATGAGGTAATATTCCTAAGCATAAATGTATTCTTTTACCTGATGTTGCATTTTCTAAGTAATGTGTTTAAATTTAGATTTTCCTTTTTCCAAGTGACCCGAAAATGTGAACAACAGATAAAATGAAGGGAAAAGGGTTCTGCAGTGAGTTAGACAGCTGGTTTCTATACCCTTTGTGAGACTATAATTGGCTGTGTGACCTTGAATCAAATAATCTTTTTGGATTTCTATTTCCTTACTTGCAAAATAAGTGAATTAAATTATGACATGATTTCTAAACTATAGCAATTTAATGCTATATGCTTCTTTCTGATTGAAATCTATAGCTTGATATCTGGGGAGATAGCACAGAATTCGAGTGCACTGAGCACTGCCAAGTGTGAACCCCCAAACCAAAACTAAACAAATACATAAATGTATAGCTTTATTTAGAATTTATGAAGATGTGCATGATATACCTGCAGTAACAAGTGGCAACTTGCAAACCACAACTAAAAGGAAAATAATAGAGAGAGATAGTAAAGAGAAATGTCTGCCATTGAGGAAGGCAGTTGAGAGGTCAATGAGAAGAGCAGGAGGAAAAGGGGAAGTTGGTGGTGGCAGAAAATGTGCACTGGTGAAGGGATGGGTGTTAGACATCGAGTGACTGAAACTCAGTCATGAACAACTTCATAACTGTGTATCTCACAGTGATTCAATTAAAACATTTATTAAATAAAAAGAATTCAGAAGGTTCACATCTTCTTGCGTTGGTTATTACTAAACAGGTTCCAGTCTTTTTGTTTTGTTTTGTTTTTTGGGTCACACCCGGCAGCGCTCTGGAGTTATTCCTGGCTTTAGGCTCAGAAATCACTCCTGACAGGCTCTGGGTAGCATATGGGATGCCAGATTCAAACCACCAACCTTCTGCATGCAAGACAAACAAACTCCTTACCTCCATGCTATCTCTCTGGCCCCCCAAGTTCCAATCTTAATTTCTGTCTTTCTTATTCTCTTTTTTTCTTCATGCAATGTCATTTTGTGTGTACATAATTGTTGATACATTTATAACAGTCAATATAGTCTTTTATATCCTTATATTGATATTATGCTTATATTTACTTTCAAACTATTTCATGAATACCTATGCTAAAAAGTTAATATAGGCATGACTACTGTCTTGTTATTTTATTAATATCTGTTTATAAATATTAATACTGTTTTATGAATATCTATGTTAAAAGTTAATATTGGTTTGACTAACTTATCCAGTATCTGGGGACTTGCACGTCACTGAAACTGATGAGTAACCCAATTTTGCCTAAATAAGTAATTAGATTCATGATGAGCATCTGCTTTTCTTCTAGAAGTCTACTTTTTTTCAGTGGGCACTAAACAAAGGGTACCTATGTGACATCGCCCTATTAAAATATTTAGTCAAAATGCCTAAATGTGTCTCTCTAATAGACCACATTTTATTTGGATGAAGACTTTTAAAAGTCTGCTCCTGATCTTCATTCTCTGCTCCCTTTTCGTTGGGTTGATCTTCCTTTGTATTTCCTGAAGACAATACTTATAACCATGAAAGGTCTTTATGCAAATCTTGTCAGTACTCATGAGAAATGATCAAACTTGAGAACGGCCTGGGAATCTTTGATTCAAACATTCTTTATCATCTATATTATCTCAGGAACTGGTACATTTGATAGTGTTGGGAAGTTAAAGGCACTAAACTCCCCCTGATGCATATTTTTTCTCTCTCATTCTATCAAAAAACAGGAAACTAGCTGTTTACAAAATATCTATTATTAAATATTATTGACTTAATTTGTAGGAAAACTTGAAGTATATTTTCCATATTTTTTTTCAGCCCAGGAAGAATAATCTGATTGTTGCAAAGATGGGATATGACTCTTTTCACTATAGCATCTTTAGGTGTAAGCAAGCCAGTTAGCTCCTCCACTATCTGAGCCAATAGTCCAGTTTTCTAGCCTTAGGTATTTTGTTTCTTTTTCCTTTGGCTGCTGAACTCCTTTCACATTGAAATAAGAGTGGAAAGCCCGACTTCTTCCTGCCCTGTGGAGCAGAGGGAATTAGGCTAGGCCTGTGGTCATCTCTCCTTGGAGAGACAGCACTGAAATTTGAAGGAATAAGTAGCCAAAAATAGCATCAATGATCTGGCAGTGCTGAACAGAACACACAGGAAATGTCCTTTAATTACCACTGATACAACTATTTAAAAGATGCTTTGCATGTTTACTGCTTCCTTGTTAGTCTGGTGCTTTTGTTGAAAAAGGAAAATTGGTTCCTGATAGCTGCTTGTCAGTTTGAGTTTCTAAATTATCTCTTGTGGGTTGGTTTTTTTTTTTTTTTTTTTTTTTTGGTTTGCTTTGTTAAGTTGTGCTTCACTAAATCCATAAAGCGTTTCCTCTTCCAGCCCATGATTATCCCATTTCAGCTTGCCATCCACAGCTGTTGGGATCCAGTTGTCACTCTTCAATGCATGTCATCAAACCAGCAAAATAATATTACTGTGTACCCTGGCTTTGCTCCAAGACCATTAGAGGACACCATTCCTCTGGAGTATAAAGGACTGAGGGATGAACTATGCAATAAATTCAGAGTGGTAAAGATTCACTCTACCAGTAAGATGTGGCCCCTCTAAGTGATACATATTTGTATAGAGAAAAGAACGTGCATCCGTATTTGTATTAATTTTCTTCCCTTTAAACCGAGAAAATAACCTGCATTCTTATTTGTTTTAATTTCCTTCCCTAAAGCCTAAGGACAAGTGAGGTTTGAACATATTTTCAGAAACTGACTATAATACACATAGGAAATAAGGGTATTTAGTTTTGAAGATAAAGTGGGGCCATGGAAACTAGCATAACATTGAGGAGGAATATTTGTTAACACATAATTGTGTTCAACTCACTGGCAAAGACCCAGCATTAAAATAGCAAAATGGATTCAGTTTAAGTTTAGATTGGCTCAGAGTGGTTCATGGGAAGATTTAAATTATTGTATATATATTTTTTACTAATGTACATTTTTATTCTTACCATTTTAGAAGGATGTGTCCTTAATTTTATTATATTATAAGAAAGTTAAGCTCTGAGAATTTTTTTTTTAATTTTTATTTTGATCATAATGGTTTACATAGTGTTGACAATAATATTTTAGGTACATATTTACATAAAATCAGGGGGGATTCCCATCACCAAATTGTCCTCCCTACACCTCCATTTCTGTCCTACCTCCCATTTCCTCTTCCCTCATCCCAGGTCGGCTTGAATATGTGGTCCCCTCTTTATCTAACCCACAACTTAGTAGTCTTGCACCTGTTTGGTCTTGATGCCTCCCTTAGTTCCCCCTCTAACTGGAGGCAGGACTAGCTAGTTCAAGTTGCGTGGTTTTGTTTGAAAAAGAGAAAAGTAATAAACTGGGGTAAGGATCTAATACCCCGAAACTGGGCGGAATCCTTCTAGAGGCTCTCATCATCGTTTTGAGAGATGGAGAAAAAGAAGGTGAAACACTCCACCAGTACCAAAAGAAGTGTCAAATATCTAGTGAGGGCTTGAGCTGTATCGATAAGCACCACAAAAAAAAAAAAAAAAAAAAAAAAAAAAAAAAGGCCAAACAAAAAAACCACAAAAACCAAAACAAGAAAAAAAAAAAAAAAAAAAAAAAAAAACACACCATGGTCTTGAAATGAGAAACATGGCATAGCACATAACGAAAGAAAAGAAAGGAAGAGAAAATATAAGTATGGTTGGGGACAGTTTCAATAATCACTCCCAAACAGAGAAATCGACCAAAATAGATAGGTGAATAAAAATAATAACAACAATAATAAATGGAGGTAAAAAATATATAGATAATAACCAAGGTTTTGTGCTTTTTGTATTTTTATTTTTTCCCTCCTGCCCTGGCACAGTAAATATTGGGGTCATTCGAAAAGGAATTCACTTGGCCTAAGAGATATGGGGTTTCTCCGTCCTTGGAGCATACTGTCATGGGATCAACACTAGACTTTGCTCAGGAGCCTTTACTCTCCGGTGGTGGTTTTTTTTTTTTTTTTTTTTTTTTTGGTGTGTGGAAGACTTCTGTTCTGTGTTTAGAGGTCTCAGTATCTGCACAGCTCCTGAGGTGGGACTTATGATGAAGTCAGTCTTTGTGGTTCTAGAGGTTCTGTTACCTCCGTATCATTTTAAACCATCTTCTGTGGTTGGTGATCTTGGTCTTTGCCCTGATCCTAGGGTGGCACCTAGGATAGCATCTTTCTTTGTGCTTCCAAAAGCCCTGTTCCGTTACAATTTTCTCTGCCGGACCTTTGGGACTGGGGATCCTGGTTATTGTGCAGGTCATAGTTCAAACCCTAAACTAGGGCTTTTTTTTTTTTTTTGGTCCCAAGATGTATACCGTCTGGTCGTAGTTCTAGCAGCCAGTCAACTATAAATCACGATCTTGGCTTTTGGACCTACCAAAGGGTGCCGAGACTTCTGGTTGTGTCTTGTCGTTAGCTGGTAAGGTAGGTTAATCTGCTCTGAGGTCAGGATGTTCAGATTTTCCTCATTGTCAGGAAATCATGTTAGAGTTGGCCCTTGTTGTTGACCCCGCAGTATTAAGGCAGTCCCGGCTGGGATTTGTTTCTTGCCACTGTTGTGAGGAACTGTGCCGTTTCTATGTCTGGGATCCAGGGTTCAAGGCTGGATGAATGGTATCTGATCACCTGAGGTCTAAGTTGATTCCACATGACATATTTTCAAGGTAGGAGATATCCCTGTTTTGTAAACAACTATGAGTTCCCATCTCTAGTAGACAAGAGCTCTTTTTTTTTTATATGTAAGATTTCCCCTTTATTTGGTGTGCCTTTGCAGGGGGAAGTGGTGCTACATTATAATGTCTGTGTATTTGTGGGTGGACAGAGGGGATAACAGAAACAGGTCACATACCCAAAAGCGAGGAAGAAAAAAAAAAAAAAGGAAATAAAAAATGTATGCGCTCACAAATGTATATGTAGGACAAACATTTAAAAAATAAATTAATTAATTAAAAAAAAATAAAAAAATTAAAAAAAAATTTAAGGTGAGTTAGTGAGGTTTTTTAAGGGACCAAAGTGGTGCAAAAGACTACCTTACATTTGGGGGAGAGTAGGTAAAGAGGTGGTGTATTACCAGTCTTATGCCTATGTTGGAGGTACAGTTTTTCCCATTGTCTTTTGGGTGTTTCCTGTGGTGTGTGGGTTCCCAGGCATCTTCCTATCCCACCCCCTGACCTTCTTCAGATTGGTAAAAATTTGTGGCAGGGAGGTCTTGGAAGAGTTCTTGCGTTGGGGATACTTTTGGACCTAGATCCAGTTTCAAGAAACAGTCCACGTTAGGGGGAGTTGGTAGGGAAGGCCGCACAGCATGAGTCCGCAGGGAGTTGGCTGTCTTTTCTTGCAGGAGATGAGGTGTGGGTTTGACTGGGTGTCCCCTCGCCTGGGTGCTGGGTACTGTTTCGTTGGGTAGGAGGTCGGCCTTGATGCCTAATAGATTAAGGATTGAGGGTGAAGAGTTTTAATATGGTGGGAGATCTGGATGGAATTGAGGGGTGAAGGGATAGTTGGATTTCCAGAGGGGAGACAGGGGAAGGTATATGGGAGGGGTATGCAGTGAGAGGAAAGAGAAAATACCTTAGAAAGAAAAGGAGAAGAGAAAGGGGAAAAAGTAAAGAGAGGAATAGAATTAAAAAAAAAAAAAAAGTAGTGAGAAGAGAGGGGAGAATAGCAAGGGAATGCTGGTTAGGTTGAATGTGTTCGAAGAATAGAGCCTGTAGTTTAAGTCTGTACATCACAGGCACTGCTTCGGTGGTCTGACTGGTCACTTGCTTCAATTCCTAAAAGAAGGAATAACCTAGAGATAAAGTATATGTTAGAGAGTTTTCTCGTGGCCCTCTCGTAGTGCATGCTATGTATGGTATCTCGTGTGGTATCCCGAGTTGCCATCTTAGTTTGTCCGCCCTTTGTATCCAAGGGCGCCTGTGGACAGAAAAGCTGAGAGGTTATTTAAAATATAGTAAGATAAAGGCATTAAAACATAGTGCTATGGTATGCTGCCATTGCAGTCGTGATTTCCCTTGGTGTTCTATACTTGTGTTCCTGTATACGAACTCTAAGGGATTATTGTGGGCCTTTGTTTTGGAAGTAAGCTCTGAGAATTTAAGAGATTTGCTCTAGATAATATGTGATTGAGCCAGGACATTAAGCTATATTTGATGAAGGGAAAAATCGGTGACTATCAGCCACATCACACAGAGAACAGAGACTATAGTTATGAAAACAGCAGATACACTCATGTTGAGTTTTTGGACTTCAAGAATCTATTTTTTTTTCTTTCAGTACTAATAAAACTTAGTGGTGGTTTCTGAGACCAAGATAGCAGTAGAGAAACTCATTTGCTTTCTTCTTGAGAAGAAGACCCTGAATGCTGAGGTTAGACTGAGGTATCCTCCATACTTTAAAGACCAATACAAACAAAAAAAAGAGGAAATCTATGAGTTATCAAACAAAAGATTCCATAAGGGAATTATAGTCTAGGACAGGACACACAGATAGCAAGAGAGCCTGCCCAGTCAGAGTTTCTAGTGAAGGAGAGAGAAGTAGTCTGGAGGTACATGCTTTCAGCCTAATGAAGTCTACAGAAGCATGGTGGCCTCATACAGGTAGGTCTACAGAAAGAAGGACAGCAGAGACAATGCACTGGGCAAAAATTTCCCTAATTTGCTCTTTAGGTCTGCTACTGGCTTTGCCAAATGCTCAAATTATATACAATGAATAATTTTATGCATCTCATCTATGTGTCCAGAGAGATGAAATAGAAGTTACACAAACCCTATTTCCCTGTCAGATAGTTTAAACTGCTGTTTAAAAAAGAAAACACAGAATATCATGTCAAAGATCTTCAAAGGGACACCCAGAAAATGAATGAGAAACTAAAAACCCAGAATAACTGATTGGTGTTTATAGTAAGCAACTAAATATATAAAAAAAAAAGTTTTTCTGGGGGTGAGGGAGGGGGAAAGCTCTTCTCAGTTCTCAGTTCTCTTCATTGAACAATTCAGTGAACATAAGGTAGAATTTTATCTTTAATAATTAAAATTAATAAAGGTTGCAGACATAGTACAGTGGGCAAGGTATTTGCTTTGAAAGCTGCCAAACTTAGTTTGATCCCTGACAAATCTCACAGACTCCTGAGTAATGCCAGGAATAATCCCTAAGTACAAAGCCAAGAGTAAGTCCTGAGGTTCCTCTTGTGCCCCTCCTCCCAAAGCAAACATTCCTGACAAATCCCAGAGATTCAGGATGGGAAGAATTTAATAAAGGAGTCCAAAGTACAGTTGTGAATATGTTTTTTTAAAACACCTACCTTTCAGACCATACAATTATACACTCAGGATAAAAGAAAGATAATTATTGGCACTTCTTAGAATAATGCTTTTTTGAAAAGGAGCCTTTAATTTTATTGTTTCCTTTAGAAAATAATTATAATAAAAGTTTCCAGTTTATAATTGAAGTCATTAAGAGCAAATTTCCTTCATAGAAACATGGCCTAGGATCAAAGTCAATAAAGTCTGTCTATTCTATAAATAACACAATGGATACAGAAAACAATAACTAAAATCTATTATAAGTTATTTGTTCTTAATTCATTGTTAGATCTTTTTTAAATGAGAGACTTTTAAGTGATTTAATGACATAGTTTCAAGTGTGGGCCTATTACTTTTTCAACATGATCTTGTATTCTGGCTCTCATTAAGTAGCCTGATGAGCAAATTTACAACCATAAGTTTCATGTAAGCCTTCGCCAAGTTCCCAGTATGATTTCTCCTTAAAAGTAATACTATCTACTTAGACAGTAGACAGTTTCTCTTTAGAAAGGGAAGTGTTAAAATGATTCAGATTTGACTTTTCATGACTCTTAAACAACGTTTTCTTCTCATTTAAAAATTCTTTAAATGGGCCAGAGTGGGCATAGTGGGTGTAGTGGGCAGGGCACTCCCCGTACACTTCAGGATTGTTTAATTCTTTTCTCTAACTTCTCCTCCATATGTCCCTCCTTTGTGTTTAAATGAAAAAGGATAAGTAGACTCCTTAGTCTTTTGCAGTAATTTTCTCAACCTCTCCCAGTTCTCCTGACTTTTTACATCATCTGATGGGATGATAATCAAAGTCAAGGGAATTGGTCAGAAGATCAAAATGAGATGAATAGATTGCATGTGTGCCAGTCCTCAAAAATTATCATTAATCTGTGCCAGGCCTGAAATAAGATTATTATGAACACAAGTAGATAAGTCTTGATAATACCATCTGTTTTTCACACTAGACTAAAAGTGCTTTAAGAATATTATCTAACTAACCATCCTATCCAAACAAAGCAGATGGTAGGACATTGACAGAGATTAACTATATATTAGATAATTTACTTATCTATTATCTTAGAAGATGATAAGTGCTGGGAAGAAAAGTAATGGAAAGGTAACAGGTGCTGTAATATCAACTGAGATACAGGCTCTATTTAAAGCCACTGCTTCCAAGTGTGTAGGAATAGATAGCTGATTTGTGAACAAGCAAGCAAAGTCTTGTGATGGATCGCAAAGTTTGAGAAACATTGACTTAATTAGAATTCTTTGTATGTTACTGTCTCATAAAGATAGAAAATGTGTAAACATTTTTCTCAATTTTGTGTTTTGTTGGGCTTGTTCTTTATATGCTTTTACATGGAACATATAGTAACAACTTCAGAAAATAAAAAGTTTATCCTCACGGTCTTTTTTTTTCTTGACACTTGTGCCAATATCACAGGTTGGTTTTCAGAGAGAAAAAAGACAGGAATATCATAAACCTTAGTTTGAAAGTATGATCAACTTAAATGAAATAGCCCAGAGATAAGACCTAGCACCATAATAAAATATTTGCTATACTACTTTATTCAATTACACAGCGGTGCTTTTGTTTGGACTAGAGAACATAATTCAATTTCCTGTTGCTGAAAACACACATAGCCATAATTTTTATTATCTTTATCTATGAAAACAGGCTATTCTAGATGGCCTTTATATCATATGACTTGTTGATATAAATGGACAGAGAAGTAAATCTTAATGAACTTTGTTCAGTGGTCTTCATAGTGAAAGATTAAAAACTGGCATAAAAGGCGAATGATTTAATAAGTAATCCCTGATAATAGAAGCAGCGAGATTGATTCTTGCTGTAAAAAACACCCAAGAGAAGGAGTTATCACCTTTCAACTTCCCTTAGCCACCTCTACTTTCTTTTTCAGTGACTCCTAGATTTCTCATATAAACTTGATGTTTATGTTAATGCAGGGCACAAGAAAATTGTCTTCTCCTGTTCTTGATTTGAGACATGGATATAGGTGAGAAATGAGGGTAGAGATTAATTAGGTACTTCCCATTTGTTTTATTCTGGCACTGAATGTTAAGTTGAAAAATATTGAACACTAACATTTGTCTTACGTTTCAAGAATACAACTTTGTCCCCTTCATTTTAATTTTGTCTTGAAACAGAGACGAGACATTAGGATTTAAACTGATGAAGTATATTGTCTCTTCAGTTTTGCAAAGTCTCGTCATCTTTTATTGAATGATTCTTAACTTTGAATTTGCTGGTATTTAAGAAAAAATTTAACTCTAGCATAATTAAACCAAAGAATATATTGCTTTTAGGCATATAACATAATGATACAATATTTGTCCATGTTCTAGGATGATTATACAATAAATGTAATCACCATTCATTAACATACAAAGTCAGAGTTTTTTTTTCTGTGGGGGAAAATTATTAATATTTCAAGTTCTGATAGCTTTCAAATATGCATTACAATGTTATTAGCTATAATTAGTATGCTTCATATTATAGTCCTGTGACTATCTATTTCCTAACTAGAAATTTGTACATCTTAGCCCCTCCTTTACTCTTTCCTACCCACCCCAATCCTTTTTGAAATCATTCTATTCTTTGTATTTGAGAAATTCCTTTGTTTGTTATGTTTTTTTTAACATGGAATGCTTCACAAATTTGCATGTCATCCTTGCGCAGGGGCCATGCTAATCTCTGTATCATTCCAATTTTAGTACATGTGCTGCTGAAGCGAGCACTGTTTATGTTTTTAAGATCCCACATATAAGTGAAATCATATATATTTATCTGACTTATTTTGCTAAGCATAATACTCTGAGCTCAGAGTCAGGCATAAGCCCTGCGCACAGCTGGGTGGGGTCCAAAACCCAAAAATAAATAAATAGCAGGTATACATTGGTATCTTGGTACAATTTTGATTTGAATTTCCTGGTATTTAGTGTAATGTAACATTACACATAATTTCATGGGCTTGTTGGTATTTGTGAATGTTCTTTAAAAATAGCTATTAAAGACATTGTCTGTAGTGCCAACACACTTGTGGCTTGCCTGGAGCCTAGAGGTGGTCTTGTGCCAGGAAACTTCAGGGGTCAGGTCTCTTTGTATTTAGACCAAGGTTATTCCTTTCCATGACCCTCATATTTTGGTGGGCCTATGCAAACAACAATTGCCACTCTAACACCATTTTTACTGTGCTCCTTTGACTCTAATCCTTAAAAAGAACCCACTTAAAATTTGAGGTTAACTTAAGCTAATATGCATGTACATGAAAATGTAGAAAAATACTATGCCTGTAATGTTTAAGGAGTTACGTAAGTTTTATGGCTTTAGATTGCCCTGTGTGCTGTTAAGAAATATTATAATGTGTTACAATCTGGGGACTTGAGGGACAAAGTAATTGTACATGGATTCTGTCTTATTTATCTTAATATTCTTTGGCTGAAATTTCAAAGTTAAGATATCAGCAAGGGAACTTCTGAGAATTATGTTATGGGTGATTGTCCTTCCACTGTAACTTTACCTTGTCATCTTTCTTTGCATCTTTGTTCTCATAATTAAAAATAAAAAATTATTGCCGGAGAGATAGCATGGAGGTAAGGCGTTTGCCTTTCATGCAGGAGGTCATTGGTTTGAATCCCGGCGCTCCATATGGTCCCCTGTGCCTGCCAGGAGCAATTTCTGAGCCTGGAGCCAGGAATAATCCCTGAGCACTGCCAGGTGTGACCCAAAAACCAAAAAAAAAAAAAAATTATAAAAAAAAATAGCTATTAAAGACAGGAGAGTTAGTACAGCAGGTAAGGCCCAAAACAAAAATCTAAAATAGAAGTAAACAGGGACCGGAGAGATAGCATGGAGGTAAGGTTTTTGCCTTTCATGCAGGAGGTCATCAGTTCGAATCCCGGAGTCCCATATGGTCCCCCGTGCCTGCCAGGAGCAATTTCTGAGCCTGGAGCCAGGAATGACCCCTGAGCACTGCCGGGTATGACCCCCCCCCAAAAAAAAAGAAGTAAACAAATTTATTTGTTTAGATTCTCTGCTAAGAAACTAAATAAATGAGTGACATCATGATCTAGTTTAAGAAATTTACTTTCCAAGGGTCCAAATATTATATTAAGAAAAGACATTTACAATTTTATTTTCGGGCCCGGAGAGATAGCACAGCGGCGTTTGCCTTGCAAGCAGCCAATCCAGGACCAAAGGTGGTTGGTTCGAATCCCGGTGTCCCATATGGTCCCTCGTGCTTGCCAGGGGCTATTTCTGAGCAGCCAGGAGTAACCCCTGAGCACCGCCGGGTGTGGCCCAAAAAACAAAAACAAACAAAAAACAAAAAAACAAAAAACAATTTTATTTTCATTGCAATACTATTTACAATAGCCAAAACCGGGAGCAACCCAAGTGCCCAAGAACAGAAGACTGGATAAAGAAAGCACTGTGTGTGTGTGTGTGTGTGTGTGTGTGTGTGTGTGTGTGTGTGTGTGTGTATGTGTGTTAGTACCACTCATAAAAAAGGTGAAATCATATAATTTGATCCTGTGTGAACCAATCTGGAGAGTATCATGATGAGTGAAGTTAGTTAGGAGGAGAGAGATAGATATATAATGAACTCCCTCATAGGCAGAATATTAAAAAAAAATAACAGGGAAGTAAAAAATTGCCAAAAGGCAACAGAAACTGAGTGAGAATTAGTCTTTAATAAGAAGCTTCTCATGATTTGGTTGATAAGGAGTTGAAGCACAATAGCCCAGGGAAGGAGGATAGGATGTTCATGGAGACAATGGTAGAAGGATGTCAACATTATCATAGAGTGTGAAAGTTTTGGAATGCTTTATGCATGATACTGGGTCCAGCCTCAGGTGACCTAGCCTGAATCAGGGGTGCCTTGAGAATTAAGAAAACAAGATAAATTGGGCCAGAATGATAATATATTGCTAAGGCATTTGTCTTTTATGTGGTAGGCCCCGGTTTGATTCATGGGTTCTCATATGGTCCCCCGAGACTGGCAAGAATGATTCCTGAGTGCATGCAGAGCAAGGAGTAATCTTTGAGAACTGTTGGGTGTGGCTCTCAAACAAACAAACAAGCAAACAACCCCCCCCAACTAAGAAGCTTGCCACAAAGAGCAGTGAGTGCAATTATGGTAGAGAATGGTTTACTATTATAATAATAGTTGGAATTGATCGTTCTGGACAAGAACTGGATGTTTGCTGAAAGGAATAAAGTGATATGCATGGAACCTCTTCATTAATAATAGTGCAAGCTACAATATCATGGGAGGTAGATTAGTGGGAAAGAAACTGGGAACAGTGAAGGTGGGAAAAGTGCATTGGTGAAGGATTATGTGGATTCTATGATGGAAACGATCATAAACAGTTTTGTAATGGTGCTTAATTTTTGTATGTATGTATATATACATATATATAATAAGAAAATAAGGCAGGCATAAGAGAAAATCCTGGGGTCAGAGGTCTCACAGCCTTGTGGATTGACGTAGCTCTGATGCTCCTGCCACTATACAGTACTTATTGGTTTAGAACCAGATAGCGTAACAAGAGAAAGAAGTGCCAAACACTACACATATAAATTGCCTCTCTATGCTAATCTAAATAGTAAGGTCATTAACATATTAAATGAGCCTGGCCCCTCTAATGCCAAAATTCTTTGAAAGACCATTCTGGAAAGGTGACAACAATAAAAGAGTGAACTACAGGACACCCCACACAATAGGACTATTCCCTAAGGATCCATAACTCACCTTAGAGCCCCTCTCTTTAGACTATCCATCTTTCTAGCTAAGTGTATTTATTTCTTGAATATTCTGTATATCACAACACATAAACCCACCCTCATTAATAGCTATTTAAATCACTAATACCCAACATGATTTTCTTAAACAAAATTTGGTGCTTTAATTTAGAAGAATTGACTTTGAATTTATCCATTAATCTTGTACTCTATAATGCAATATTTTTCCTGTATACAACTCATGTAGGTACATTCTTGAACTTCCAGAAGCTATTTTTAATATAATTTTTATTTTGATCATAGTGGCTTACATATTGTTGACAATAATATTTTAGGTACATATTTACATAAAATTAGGGGGAATTCCCATCACCAAATTGTCTTTCCTACACCTCCGTTTTTGTCCTGCCTCCCATATCCTCTTCCCTCACCCCCAGGGTTGCTAGAATATGTGGTCTCCTCTGTATCTAGCCTATTGCTTAGTAGTCTTGCACCTGTTTGGTCCTGGTGCCTCCCTTATTTCCCCCTCTAACTGGGGGGGCAGGACTAGCTAGTTCAAGTTACGTGGTTTTGTTTGAAGGAGAGAAAAGTAATGAACTGGGGTAAAAGTCTAATACGCCGAAAATAAGCGGAATTTTTTTTTAGCAAAATTTGGATATATAGGTACCAGAATTTGGGGGGAAAATTAAAATTAAAAGTAAAATAAAAGTAAAATAAAAGGCAGCTTAGTATTAGCATAATATTTGACATATAGAAGCAGCTCATTCGATGCTGATTCTTATAATGTGACATGATGTTTTAATTCAAGGATTAACATTGATTTGGTGAAACATTCTATGACCATAAGAAAATTTTCATGTGGAAAAGGGCAAAAACTCACTATTAGTGTTTATAATATCAATTTAGCACTTACTGTGAACTTTGTATGTTGTATCTTTTAGACAGAATCGTGGCAATCAAATATTAAAACCTCTCAGATAAGATGTCACACAATAGCATCTATGTCCTTCGTACGATGAAAATTTGCTTCAAAAGGCAACTTCAAGATGCTGTACTCATTAGTCTGTTTCCATAAAGCAATGCAAAAAATATAATGGTTAGCTTCTGTAGATTGGAGTATTTGTGTGAGAGTGTGTATAAGGGCACTAGTACTTTATTTAATTATTATTATTATTATCATTATTATGTGGTGATATATCTAGAAAACTGAGAGCAATATGAGATCCTTAGAGAGTATCAGGCTTAATGTCAGTAGAGCCCTTTATTCTCTGGCTACCAGACTCCCTGCAACAGCAGCATCAAAGTTAACTCCAATTTTTTTAAAATTACTCCAGACTGAAAGGTTCTAGCTAGGACTTCTCAAAAGTAAGAGGGACATGCTCTCTTGCTTCTGTTCATACATCAGACAACAGTCTTGTTTCTAGAACAGAATACTCATGTTTCTGAGGAAGATAATGAGATAATCTTTCCAAACCAACAGAATCTACTCTATCTAGTTGTAGTACATGCCTTTCCATGCTGAAGATCACTAAACCTGATATCACAGGGCAGACCAAGAAGAGAGTCAATGTACAGATTGTTTCCTTATAAAAAGGAAAATATTAGAGGTGGTCTTTCATAAAATAGATTTCCTTTTCCTTAAGAGATATATTTATTTTTATGGAGTTATGTATTTTTGGGGGGCCACCCCTGCCCTTGAATGCACCTTGCCCATTGTACTATCTCTCTGGCCTTCCTTAAGGTGTTATTTTTATATAAAAATGAACTAGAAAAGCCATTTTAAAATTAGTCTTTACTTATTAAACAATTCATCAATGCTTTTCAAATGAGGACTGTAAACTCAATAATTAAAAGTAGAAAATGAAGTCATAAAATTTTAAAAATGTCATATTAGTCCCAAATCAAATAATTTCAGAAATGTAGTCATATTATTTTTCCCACAGTTTTGTAAGTGAGGGTATTTTTTTTTATTCAGATTTGGTTTTTAGTTGCTCCTCAGGAGAAATGTGTATTATAATTAGTTCTGAATTTTGGGGATAATTTGCCCCTGAGACTAGAATATAAGCTTCTAATTTCATGGAAGCATCTTTATTTTAAAATAAAAGTCAATAAAGTGGTTTATTTCAAAGCAGTATCTTCAACATTTGAACAGAATAAATCTATGTTGAGAGAGATAAAATGGGTAAAAACAGGCTAAGTTTTGGTCTATATAAACTGACAGGCTCTTCGGCTCACTGAGGGAGAAAGTGTGTGAATTAGACACAATTTAAATGGTCAAAGCAATGCAGACTTTAAGGATTTAGGTAGATGAGTTGTGTCAGTAGAAATATTTGTAGGCCCTGGAAGATAGGTATCACGGAACCTTAGTAAGAATAGGATTTAACTATCTCTTGGAGAGACTTTTGGGCATTCCCTAATAGTAAGGGAGGTGGACTGAAGCAGATGAAATGTAGTGTGAATTTTCTACCCTTGAACTTGACATAGCTAAGCCTTGAACTGTGTAGGTCATAATGCTAGAAGATTTTTCGGAAGCTCTGCTTAACACTGCGAAGTCACCAGAACAATAGGGAGATTTATTTTACTTATTGCATCTAATTGAATCATAGAATGATTTTGTTCCTTTGCCTAATTCTATTAATAGGTAACACCGAATATCGTGTATCTAAACTATGTGCTCCCTTACATGTCACATAAATAAATAATAAAAATTTTATTAATTAGACATTTCTCTTAAGGTAAAATTGAAGTTACAGTTAATTAATCTATTACGAAATGTGTTTTCCAGAATCTGTCATAGTGACTGAAGCAAAGAAGATTTAATAAGTATGTATGGTGTAAGAGATTGAAGAGAAGGACTTCAAAAACCATCTGACTAAATGTGACATCACAAGAATGAGACCAATATTTCCAAGAAAATTTAACTATGATGTTCATTCACTGAAAGACACTCTGGAACATTTGTTAAAATAGAGAAAAGAACAAGAAAAACAATAGGCCCTTTGTTTTGTAATAATGATTCGGGTTAGCCATTTTATAACAAATACAAGTTTAGCCACAGAAAAAAATGATCAAATTACTTTCATGTATAATTAATTGTGAATATATTTCCAGTACCCAAACCTGACCATTGTTTAACTAGGTTCTCCTGTCTTCTGAAAGAGAAATAAAATAAGTTTGTTCAGAAACAAAAAAGTAATGCCTCATTTTCTTCAATTTCATATTTGGTCAAAGAAGTCTATTATTAGCTTTCACTTCATAAATAAAACTATAAAGCACAGAAGATTGAAACAAATTCAGGTTTATGTAGTTGAGAGTCCTGTGGATTTTAGAGAACTATTGCTATATACAGGTGCTATTGTTGAGACACCCGTGGGTCTTAGAGATAGATCTTCATCAAGGTAAATTTATTTCTCAAATAGTTGAAAGCTCATTCCTCTTGGCATGCCTGCCTATGTTTTAGAAAACTCTGTGGAAAACTAAGCAATTGACATGTCATCAGTTGGAGGTTAGCTATTCTCTAATACCATGGAAGATTATAATGTCTTTCGAATGTGATTCAGCCATAACAAATTAAAGATTTTTTTTTAGACATTTATGGGCAAGATCATGTACACAACCAACTCAGGGTTATTCCTGGCTCTACACTCAGAAATTGCTCCTGGCAGGCTCGGGGGACCATCTGGGATGCCGGGATTCAAAACCATCATCCTTCTGCATGCAAGGCAAAACACCCTACCTCCATGCTATCTCTCTGGCCCCCTGGAGGCACTAATTTTAATTACTCTATTTCTAACGCTTTCTTCTTTTCTTGTTTCCAGTCCTAATGTGGGCATTCCAACAAATGGCTGCCATTTTTGCCTAGTGTTTTTGAAAACAAAACTTGTATATTCATTGCAGTTCAAGTTCTCAATGTTTGATATTTTGCTATTATCTCTATTATCAAGGCATTCTAACTTAATGAAAATCATAAAAGGGGCAAAAGACGCAACAGTAAATTTTATAGTTCTTACAAAATTCCCTAAATGAAAATATAAATTTCTAAAAACTTTGCCAAAATACTAACAAAATATTATATGGGACATTTTTCTTCACCTCAGTATTTTTGGCTTAGCCCTGACACAACAAAAGTCAGAGACATTTTTTTCAGTGTAAATACAAAGCTACAACTTCATTTTGGAAGAAGAAAACAAGATGATGATGATGATATTCACAGTTTGATAGAGAGCAATTGAAGCAAATGAGTAGTGCCTCTTAGATTAACTTAAAACTTTTTATTAGTAGAGCATGATTTCATTACATGTACAATGACCATTTTTATTGTCCTCTAATTTTCTTCTAAATAATATTCCAGTATTGATTTCTAGGCATTCTTTATAAGGAAAGATTTACTATGTAGTGTTATTAACGTGTTGAAAATGTTTTCAAGATTGTCACTTTTTCTGCTTTTTCTATTACCTGGGGAGGGGGGCTTGTCATACCAGCTATATTCAAGGCTTATAGCTGGGCTCTGCACTAAGAAAATTATTCTAGAGGTGCCAAGGGTACCATGTTGGCTGCCATGGAATCATATCTACTAGGTCAGTCATTTTCAAAACAAATGTCCTACTTGCTATATTATAACTGTCTCCCCTAGTGTCATCTTCTAACTTTGCCTTAAAATGAAAGCATTATAATTCTTCTTTTCTTTTCTTTTCTTGTCTTTCTTATAGAGGTCACCTCCATCGATGCTTAGTTCCCTGCTCTGAGAAGGTACCGAACAGGGTCCATCCAAGTAGTGCTAGGGATCAAACTTAGAGCTCACCCCATTGCTTTACTGCCACTAATCTCCTCAATCTGATTATTTTTATTTATATGATTTACATTTAACTTGGTATTTGTTTTCAGTATACAATATGTTAATTTCTATATGTAACTACTACAACATAATTACTATGTGAATTTAGCTAACCCCTTGATTACCTCATAAAATTAACATATTTTGGTGTGAAAAATATTTAATATACAGTCTCATACATGAAGTATCTTATACAATACTAATGATAAAATCAATATGTTGTATTAGGCATTAAATCTCTTGGAGCTATTTATTCTATAGTTTCAAGTTTATTATAGAATTTAAAGCAGAAATCTTCAAAAAGAACCCCAAATACTTTGTGTATTGCAATTTTGTGTCTAGCTCTCTCCCTCTGTCTTATATCACTCAGCATAATAGCTTCCATGTACATCATGTATAGGAAAATTTCATAACTTCTTTTTTTCTGATGGCTGCATAGTATTCCATTGTGTCTATGTACCACAGTTTCTTTAGCCACTCATCTGTTGTTGGGCATATGGATTGTTTCCAGATTCTGGCTATTGTAAACTGTGCTGCAATGAATACAGGTGTGAGGAAAACCTTTTTGTGTTGTGTCCTTGTGTTCCTAGAGTATATCCCTAGGAGTAGTATAGCTGGTTCATATGGAAGCTCAATTTCCAATTTTTTGAGGAATTTTCATGTTGTTTTCCATAAAGTCTAGACTAGACAGCATTCCCACCCACAATAAATGAGAGTTCCCTTCTCTCCACATCCCCACCAGCACAGATTGTTCTTGTTCTTTGTGATGTGTGCCAGTCTCTGTGGCATGAGATGGTACCTCATTGTTGGTTTTATTTGCATCTACCTGATGATTAGTAATGTGAAGCATTTTTCCATGTGCTTGTCCATTTGTATTTCTTCTTTGAGGAAGTGTCTGTTCACCTCTTCTCCCCATTTTTTTCTGAGGTTAGATTTTTTCTTGTTAATTTTTGTCAGTACTTTGTATATCTTAGATATTGGACCCTTATCTGATGGTTATTGGGTGAATAGTTTCTCCCATTCTGTGGGTGTCCTTTGTAGCCTCATCACTATTTCCTTTGAGGTGCAGAAACTTCTCAGCTTAATATAGTCCATCTGTTTATCTCACTTACACTTGGTTTGGACAGTGCTGTTTCCTCCTTGAAGCTGCCTTTAATTTTAATGTCATGGAGTGTTTTACCTACATGTTGTTCTATATACCTTATGGATCCAGGACTTACATATCAAGGTCTTTAATCCATTTGGATTTGATCTTTGTGCATGGTGTTAGGTACAGGTCCCAGTTTGCTCTTTTGCATGTGGCTGACCAGTTATCCCAGGACCTCTTGTTGAAGAGGCTTTCCTTGCTCCATTTTGCATTTCTTGCCCCTTTATCGAAATTAATTGACTGTATATCTGAGCAACATTCTCTGAATACTCAAGTCTATACCACTGATCTGAGGATCTCTATTTATTCTAATACCATGCTGTTTTAATGACTATTGCTTTTTTAGCAACTTAACGTTGGGAAAAATTCATGACTCCCATCTTTTTCTAAGGATTGCTTTAGCTAATTCATGGGTGTTATTGTTCCAAATAAAATTCAGCTGTTTTTGTTCCAATTTTTTGAAAAATGGCATGTGTATTCATTTTTTTTTTTTTTTTTTTTTTTTGGGCCGGCGTTGCTCAGGGGTTACTCCTGGCTGTCTGCTCAGAAATAGCTTCTGGCAGGCACGGGGGACCATATGGGACACCGGGATTCGAACCAACCACCTTTGTTCCTGGATCGGCAGCTTGCAAGGCAAACGCCGCTGTGCTATCTCTCTGGGCCCGGCATGTGTATTCTTAAAGAAATTGCATTAAATCTGTACAAAGTTTTGGGAATATTGCCCATTTTAATGATGTTAACCCTCCCAATATATGAATAGAGTATGTGTCTCTATTTTCTTGTATCCTCTTTTATTTCTTGAAGCAGTGTTTTGTAGTTTTCTTTGTATAGGTCCTAAACCTCTTTAGTTAAGTTGACTCGAAGATATTTGAGTTTGTATGGCATTAATGTGAATGGGATTGTATTTTTAATGTCTATTTCTTCTCTATAATTATTGGTGTAAAAGAAGGCCATTGACTTTTGCATGTTAATTTTGTAGACTGCCACTTTACTATGTGAATATATTGTTTCTAGAAGCTTTTCGGTAGTCTTTAGGATTTTCTAAATATAGTATCATGTCATCTGCAACAGTGAGAGTTTAACTTCTTTCTTTTTTATCTGGATGCCCTTGATATCTTTTTCTTATCGAATTACTATGAAATGCCAGAGATTGAACTTGGTTCTGTCTGCAAGGCAAACACCCTACATACTGTGCTATAGCTCTGGTGCTTTCAGGAGACCATCTTTCTCTTTGCTTTTATTTTTGTTGTTTGTTTGTTTGTCATTAGGATTACCAAATGTGTTAGTGTTATTCTGTTAAGGTCTATTTTGTTTGGCACTCTTTTTGCATTTTAGATTTGTACAGCAACTACTTTCCAGACAGTGGATACATTTTCTTTAAATAAATTAATTTAAAAATAGTAAATTTGACATCAGGACTCAAATACAGCAGTATTTCATATGGACTTACTTTACCAATTTCATGAGAGCAATAGATTTCATGAAAGCAATAGATTTCTATTAACTTCCTCAATAGTTCTAGTCTGGGAATCAAATTGATATTAATTTTGGCTTTGTCAAGGAAATTTGGACAGGTATCACTAGTTGTTATGAAGAGGTCTTTCTACTAAGCTAGGGGTTTGATACTCAGGTTGAGCTACTTAAAAACACAGATCTCTTAGAGTATTATGTTAGATACATACTAGTTTCTTTCCCTTTATTGGTAATTCATGTCGTGATGTCACTTTCTGAAAAGTAAACAAATAAGGAAGACAACTTTAAAAAGCACTGAAACTCATACCTGTCTATTACCAAATAAATGCTCTTATAACTTAAGTATATTCATTTTTTTTCTCACATTATAGAATCAGTGTATACTAGTGCTTCTCAAATAGTAGGCCCCACCCCACAGGGGTGCACGAGGCTTCGTAAAGGGGGGCACGTTTGACCTCGGCAAACACTGTCATAACAAGCTAAGCCCGTGTTTATGTCTCTGTATGTCTCTGGAGCTGAGAGTTGCTGTGTCCTGCTTTAAACCCCGCTTTGAAAAGCGATGCATTGCAAAACGTGCTCATTGTAGCCACTAATCCAGACATCACCTCTGATTAAAAAATCAGCTCAAATTATTTTATATATTTTTGTTTTGCAGGTTAAAGTTTTTCTAATAAAGATACTATTTACAGTTGCATGGGGGGGGCGCAAAAATGTTTTATTCTTCCCAGAAGGACATGACAGAAAATAATTGAGAAGCACTGGTGTATACCATAGCAGTATTATGATTAATTATTAAGTATTATAATTAATTATTAAGATTGAACCATTTAGGGGCCGGAGAGATAGCATGGAGGTAAGACGTTTGCCTTTCATGCAGAAGGTCATCAGTTCAAATCCCAGCGTCCCATATGATCCCCCGTGCCTGCCAGGAGCCAATTTCTGAGCATGGAGTCAGGAGTAACCCCTGAGCTCTGCAGTGTTTGATCCAAAAACTACACACACACAGACAAGATTGAACCATTTAAAAAATAGAAATATAGTTCTCACATTTTTTTATTTCAGAACAAGTATTGGCATATTCAATTACAATTGAGAATTCTCTTCTCAGGTAGTGGATTACTACCTTAACATTGTGTCTTCACGAGAGGAAGTGTGTGTGTGTGTGTGTGTGTGTGTGTGTGTGTGTGTGTGTGTGTGCTCCTGTGAGAGATTTTTTCTCTATTTATTTTCTAGAAGGGCACAAATCCTATGTTATCAGGGTCCGTCCTTTATGATTTTACTTACACTTAAATATTTTATTTAAACATTCATCTCCAAATATGACTGAACTAGGGATTACTGCTAATATAGCAATTTGGGGGGTGAATGCCATTCCTTCCATAGCAGGGTCTATCTTCATGTTTTATCTTGAAACTGGGCCATCTCTATATATTGAGTTGTTTAGTGATTATTTAGGAGTGACAAATCTATTTCTAAAATAGCTGACTGCTATATTATTTCTATTTTAGACTCAATGAACAATAACATTAACAGATGTTTAAATCAGCCTAGTGCTCTGATTTCTTTTGTCACTAATATATCATTAGAAAAAATTAATTAGCTATTTAGAAGTTTCTAAAGACAGATTATTATTCTTCTCTGAAATTAAAAGGAAATTCTGAGATCTCTCAGTTAAAATTCATTTTGTTAATTCAGAATTTAAAGGAATTCAGACAGTGACTAAAGATAGGGATATAAGAAAGAATGCTCAGAAGAACCTAGGCTAGAATTAAGAACCAGATTTTATAAGGATGTAACAAACTTATCACCAATAACATTTCATTCTTTGCTTAAATGATTTTCCAAAAATAGTCTCCATGTTTATTCTTTCTCTCCATTAGCTGTTCTTTGAGAGAGGGAGTAATTGTTCTCAAGGCTTATTCTTGGTATTAGTTTAAGTAGGCGTGCTGTTCCTAGATCTTCCACAAGAAATGAGCAAATTCTCACCATTTGTTTTTGAGGGGTATAGAAATATAAGACCATATCTGCATATAATCTATTTAAAAAACTCATTGCAATCATTTCTTTTTCTAAGTGGCATGTGATAAGAAACAGATGAAATGTCTTAAAAGGGGACAGATATATTAGAAAACACATATGCACATAAAAATACAAAATTTTATTGGCTCTGATAAATTGTATAAACCCTTCAGAGAGTCTGAATGTTTTCCGATATGGTGTGCTGAGAGTGCTGTCATATTTATGTGACGGTGTGGTCAAACTCAAATATGAGGCATAGCTTTATTTCGTCATGTGGAGTGAGAAGAGTTACATCATTATGTTGTTATGTAATGGATAATATATATAAGAATATAAGCTTCATTTAATGAGCATATGAATTCCCTATATAAATGTAGAAAAGATATGTATGCATGGTTGAGGGATTTTCAGAGTTATGAAGATCAGAGTGAGCAGTTAATGTAAATAATTACATACATTGATTCAAGTGATTAAGGACTATAACAAGGGGTTGGAGACTTACATTTTTAAGTAGCTTATTTCAATGTTGTAGCTTTTCCTTGCCTTTTGCTCTATTGTTGGGCTCTTGCTACTGCTAAGGACAAAGTTGCAAAGTTAGTAATAGAACTCATGACTTGTTATGCTGTTTCTCAGGAAACACATAGTTTTGGTGTTTACAAAAACTTTTGATGCACTGTTCACTAAAAATTTCACTCAGGGTGTGGTGCTCCCTGGGCTCTCACACTTAGTTCTGGTTCTCACACATGTTATGCTATACCAGAGATCTGTGCTGCCAGAGATCCAACAGCCAGAACAGTTGGAATCTCATACAGTATTCACAGTAGTGCCAGAGATCCAACTCTTAGTCTCATTCCTTCAAGGCCAACTGAACTATGGTCAGGCCCTGAGACTGAAGACACTAGATCTTAGTAATAGAGTTCTGAAAAAGAGTAGGTCAATCTATGTTTTTAGAAGACCAAGAGACCTGTGGTACAAATAATACAAATTAAAAAAAGCTACTTTACGTACTTCTGAATTGTTTTCTAGGAAGCTTGTTGAATTGAGAGAAGTACAGCTTCTCGAAATCTTGAATTCCATAATCAGTTTGCTTGAATTTAGATCTCTTCTCAGCTTTTTCTGTGTAATCTGCAAAAGTTACTTAGTTTTTTTTTTTTTATAAGGATTTGTATTTTTTCCTTGTTTCTTTGGCTACTAAATGAAAGTTATAGTTTATACCACAAGGATTGTCATGGGGAAAGATGAAAATATGAGTAAAAATTATTCAGAAAAATGTTAAGTGACATTACTCAAAGGTTATGCCCAATTTACACATAGGTAATCAAGTGAAATTGTAGCAGAAAGAAGAAAATAGGATACTTTGCTTTGCTTTTCACAATGGCATTATATTTTCTAGCTTTGAAAATCTGAAGGAAAAGAAATAGAAAAACATCAACTATTGATTGAAATATCATATACTTTTAATGAAAAACAACATGGAGAATTTTTGAACAAGTAATATAATCCCACATATAATTTTACTACTTAACATTTACCAACAAAACAGAAAAGCATTTATTCAAAATGATATAATTACACATATGTTCATTGAAACACTTAAAATATGGAAACAACTCATTGTCCAACTATGGCTGAATAAGTCAAAAAGCTGTAGCATATATACACTATGAAATGTTATAAAGCTGTAAGAAGGTATAAAATTATGCAATTTGCAGATATGTGGTTGGAACTAGAGGGTATAAATGCTGCATGAAGAAGTGAAAGAGAAACAACAGACACACAATGAGCTCTCTCTTATGTGTATATAAGTATACATAGCAATGGAGCCATAAATAGTCAGAGGCAACAGAGCTTGAGAGTTGGTTCACATAACTGAGTTGGTAGGGTAGGGGGAGATGGTCTGGAGACTGTGGACATATGGAAGGAAGCAAATACTCAAGTGGTGGAAATGGTGGTATAATGATATCTGCATGAAAATATCATTAACAGTATTCTAAATTAGTTCCTCAAGAAAGATGTGTGTATATGTGGAGGGTAAATTATTGAAGGCTGCCAATGGCATAATTATTTTACAAAGTCTCTAAGTTTCCTTCAAGGAGGGTGAATTCATTACCTTCCCTAATCTTATTAGAGAGGAAGAGAGAAATGAATTAAAATTATTTTATGGACCTTTTGCCTTTTGACATTTGGGTATAAAAAAGTTTTTGTGGTATATTTTAAATTTGAGAACAACAACATTCCTTTTGGAATTAGTGGGTAATTTTTTTAGTGTGAAAATTGTTCCCTTGGATGTTAGATACTTTAGAAGTAGAATTTGTTACAGCTAAATACTCAAATATTTGAAAACCCACTGATGTGATTTATATGTAACTATCATAAAATTGTATTGAAATACTTTCTTGTTAAGTTGTAAGTTAGGTATGATGGAATGATTTTAGATTTTTTTCCTTATAGAGTGCTTTGAATGGTACAACAAAACACTCACAAAATCCTCTAAACTATTTCTAAATAAATGTTTCCAATCACGCCTTTTGTTTGTTTTGTTTGTTTTTTAGTCTCTGTTATTATACTCAGAATCCTTATCTCCGAGTTGATGGCCTTAGAGTATTGTAGATGTGCTTAGGGCACTTAAGAGGTACAGATAGCTTTTTACACTGATAGGACATATTTTGTTTTCAGTAGTTAATGTTTTGTTCTTTATTTTTGTTCTCCTTTTTTTTTTTTTTTTTGTGAGGAGGGAGAGTAAGGAAAGTACTGGAGGGAAGCAAATCCAGAGGACATTTTTACTATGTCTATCCAAATAGCACAGAAGGGTTCAAATGTCACAAAAGGCATGATTCATTGATCTTATAAACAGGAAAAGAAAACTAAAGCAACCATTAGTATAAATTTTTAGTTAAGTATGAAGAAATGATAATATATATTTTACTAATAAGATTTAGAAGTCTAACAGATATTTAATATTGAGAAATTGATTTATAATTAAAATCTAATAAGAAAAGGCTATGGATCTTTTGGTTAGTCCAATAAAAAATCCTCTTTTATGAATAATTGCATGCTTAATGCAATTATGTGAAATCTATCCACTAGCCATTGGGGATCAATGAGCAATGATTACATTTTCTAAGTGATTCTGGTTACTACCAAAAGTTAGTCAAATATGTAAGCTTGTGAATTTCTCCTAGCAATCTTTTATGTGATACTTAATTACATCCCAGAATCTAAAGCATCCTTAATGGCTAGGAATTCACAAATGTGTCTGAAATGTGTAATCAGGTTGGCCTCAGACTAGGAAAAGAAAGATAGGAATTGAGAAGCCCTGTAGAAATCAGGGATAGAGTCCAAGTATAAATTAAGATAAAAGAACAGAGATGGCTGTTGGTATAGCCCCTGACTTCTCTTTGACTTGTTTGCCTGCTGCCTCATATCTCTGTCTGCCAGGGAGAGGTAGAAAGTAATAAAAATTATTCCCTCAACCAATCACCTCTGAGAATTGGAGGGGAAGGTACCCAGAACCTGAGGGGAAAACTGTGAGATGAGCAGTCTCAGACTAAATCTTGGAGATCAGAGTAGGCGGAAACTCCAGCTGCCTCCTTTGTGACTATGATTTCGTCACTGATTTCTTCATCTTGCTTGAGTTTATTTTTCCAACACTTTTCCAGGGTTTCCTGATAGCATTTCCCATATAGAGTATTTGCCACAAATAGCATCTCATGATCAACTTCAAGAAGAACTCAAACTAAGGCAACTCAAGCCAGCCGAAAAGAAAGCAAATTATGTTCAAAGATAGAAAATGGTAATGCACACACATTCCCTTACTCATCTTCACAAAGACCACAATTTTAGTCTAGATGGAAATAAACTGATGCAACACTTATTCTTTTTTGAGTCATAGTGTAAACTAAGAGGAGATTCCCTAAGAGTGAAAGGAAACTTATTTTAATATCTACATTAAAACTCTTCATGGACTCTAGTCAAAAGTACCTCTACAAAAGTATCCTGCTTGAGTCATAAACAAGTTAAGAAATAAAAAACAAATGAGAGATGCTAAAAATACCTCTTCTGCTTCTGTTAGAGCTAGATGATCACAATATACTTGTCATTTAAAAATCTAGATTTCCAGTTCTTTCTGCTGGAACACATGAAAATGGAGAGAGATAGAGAGACAAAAAGAATAAGAAAAGAGAGATACAGAGAAGAAGAAAGTGAGAGAAAGACACAGAGAGAGACAGAGTGAATGAGACAGAGGCAAAGACAGAGAGAAAGACAGACACTGGAGGTACCTAGTGTTGCAATTTAGGCCTTGATTGGGCTGGAAGGTGATGGGATGAAGGATGAGGTCTTTCTCCTCCAGCTTAGACCACTCGTCTGCCACCCTGTTCAGCTGACGGGTCTGAGGGTTCAGGATAGTGTTGGGTAGAAGACTCACAGGCAGTCAGGCTTCAGGAGATAACAGCTTTATTCAGTGAATAAGGCTGAAGAACTACCCCAGAATGAGCCCCAGCCTTCCCCAGATCCTTGCTTTTATACACAAGAATCAGGTACTACCCTAGGGTGGGAGCAGAATACCAAGTAAGGAATAATCCAATATATTATCACTAGGTCACACCCTAGGGTGGGGCAAAATTATTGATTAGGGTATGATCAGTATCCCAACACTTAGTTCCTTATTTGTGAGGGAAAGAAGAGTGAATTTCAGTCGCAGCAATACTTAAGGAATCATTGCCCTATGTATAACCAGTGAATGGTAGTAAATTATAATTAAAAAATGTATGGCTCATTTCTAGGGCAGGTTATTCATTCAAATGTGAGAAGAGATCAAGTTTTTAAATCACCCCCTCTTAACATGGATGATGCAATCAATACACTTTAATTTTAACAGCTTGGATATGCAAAGAACAGCTTTTTCTTGAAGACTTTCATAGTAAAGAATAGCCAGTTTGGAAAAAAAAAGGGGGGGGGGAGGGGGAAGAATGAAGAAAAGGTAACTTCCTAAATACCCCATGGGCTGTTAAAGAGAAAAATTAAATAAAAATATTTCCTGAAGGTTGGCGTTTAAGATTTTATTCTGAGTAAGTCTTCAAGGAGTTAGCAACTATACACTATCCCTAAGCATTGTTTTTTATTTAAAATAGCCTCCTATTTTTTTTTATTGATTTAGAAGATGACAGAGACAGACTACGTACACATGACAGAACCCTCCTACCCACCCCACACCTTCAAGTTCTGGTATTATAAATATAGTTGTAGGTGCTATTTGCAGATTCTGAACATTTTCTTGCTCTGAGCTTCAATAATTTGTTTAGAGTTCTCTTAAATTGACCATCAGACCAATGAGACCAGTTTGGTTCCATCATTTTAAACTGTGTTTTATGGAATCATTAAAATAGTTCTCCAATGCTGCTAACCAGTAACTGTTCTACTTTACCTCACAATTCCAAAGGTTTTTTGGTTTTTGGTAGTAATCTGTTACCCAAACGGGGCCAAATCTATTAAGCTATGTCAAGATGTCACTTTTCTTGAAAATGCTTAAGCAAGACTTCAGAGAGTTGACATGTTTAGAGTTGAACATAGGTCTTTGAAGTGATATTGTCTCTCCTGACATCTCAAACGTATTGGTCTCTTGAGCCAATGTTGGGATTTTGTGTGTGTTTTTGTGTGTGTGTGAGTGTGTGTGTGTGTGTGTGTGTGTGTGGTTTAATGTGTCAATTGCTGTGATATTGGATTGACAATTTGATGACATATTTTGAGAACTACTTTCATGTTTACAACACCGAAGGAAGTTTTTTATTTTTTTAAAATTGTTTTATTTAAGTACTGTGGTTACAAAATTGTTCAGTGTTGGGTTTTAGTCATACAATGTATATCACCCTTCACCAGTCACCAATCTTCCCCCTACTCGCATTGCTCTAGGGCAGTGGTCGGTCAGCAACCTGCGGCTTGCGGGCCACATGTGGCTCTTTACACTTTTAATTTGGCTCTTCTGTGTGCCCGGCGGCTGCTCCCAGGAGTCAGGACTCTACTCCTAGCCTCTGTCAATGCCCACCCTGTGTGCAGCTGCTCCACACAGCTCCAGTCGGGTCATGTGGTATGGGGGGTGGGGGCCGCGACTTTCTATCTGGCGCCATGGCATTGAGGCAGCATCCTCCCTGCACTACAGACTGAGGAGCAACAGAGGAGAGAGCCGTGTGTGGGTCAGTGTTTGCATCATGGTGCCTGGTGAGTCACTGTCCAGCCTGGACCCCTTCCCCCCCCCTCCCCTGTGGGACAATATTTGTATTGGGGCCCTGTGAGCCAGAGTTTCATGCATTTTTTTTTTTATCTAGAAGCCAGCAAAATAAGTTAGTGGCCAGGTTCTGAGGTCAATATATAACAGTACCAGTGAGGACTATTTTAGTGAACCCTGCTTAAAATATCCATGATGAGCCCCCACTAATTTTATAATACTATTTATACACACATATATGGAGCCATATATGGAGCAGCCACAAATCTCCCCCATAACAGTGCGTCATCCTCAGTTTTGCTTCCTATTATCAGAAATCAAAGCATTTTTTTCTGAAGAAGGGTATTCACTATCCAGAATTAACAAACGATCAGTGTATTCAAAAACTGTATTTCATGGTGGATGTTACTTCACATCTAAATCAGCTTAATCATAAACTACAGGGGAAAGAAAATACAGTTTTTTTCGATGTTAGAAGTTATTTTGTTTGAAAACAAATTATCTGTTTTTGCTTAATATTTTGACAGAGAAACTTTGATTCACTTTCCAAGCCTGTTGAAGGATCGCCAAGAAAATAATTCTGATATTGACATTACCTATTTTAAAACAGCACTTTCAAATATGAGGGAAGCTTTTCTCAAGAGGTTTCAGGATTTAAGAAACAGCAAAGCAACGTTGGCCTTCGTTAAAAAAAATCCTCTGGATGCCACTGTAACGGAATTAAAATTTTTCTCCCTTTAATATCGACACTGGCAACTTTGAAATGCAATTGCTGGATTTAAAAAACAAAGAACTCTGGAGCTCGAATTTGAACATCTTTGTGTTAATTTAGAAAGATTGGAGAAATGCAAATGTGGACTTAGTTCACAGCACAAGTGGTCTGCTTTGAAAGACCTGGAGAAGGAAGATATGTTGAGTTTTAACATCTGGAATAGTATTCCTGACTCATATAACCAACTAAAAAAGCTATCATTTGCTGTTCTTTCCTTGTTCGGGTCTACATATTTATGTGAACAATAATTTTCAAGTATGAATCTTATCAAGAGTAAATTGAGAAATCGTCTCATTGATGAGAACCTGGAATCTTTCCTAAAATTTAAAACCACAACATACAAACCTGACTCACTCAAACTATCCAAGGAAATTCAAGGCCAATGTTCACATTAATGTTTGTGACTTTGTCAGTCATCGTCAGGATGTAATTTTCTCTACATTGTAAGGCAAATTTTATGGAATTTAACCTTATCGATAAATAATATCATTCTAAAGTTTTTGTTTTATTAGTTGTGTTTTTTGTATCCTCCCGACCTATTGGATACTTGCATGCAGAATATTCTCAATAAAAACTTATTGGAACTAAAAGCAGTGTACCATCCTATATTTTCGGTTTTAAAAATGTGGCTCTCGGGGCCGGAGAGATAGCATGGAGGTAAGGTGTTTTCCTCTCATGCAGAAGGTCAATGGTTTGAATCCCGGCATCTCATATGGTCCCCTGAGCCTGCCAAGAGCTATTTCTGAGCATAGAGCCAAAAGTGACCCCTGAGCGCTGTCGGGTGTGACCCCCAAAACAAAAAAGGCGGGGCAGAGAGGTAGCACAGCAGTAAGGCATTTGCCTTACATGTGGAAAGTCTTTTGTTTGAATCCCAGCATCCCATATGGTCCCCCAAGCCTGCCGGGGGGCAATTTCTGAGCTTAGAGCCATGAATAACCCCTGAGCATTGCTGGGTGTGAACTAAAAACCAAAAAAAAAAAAATGTGTCTCTCAAAATAAATTTTAATCATGGTTTTTGGCAAGATTTGGCTCAGTTGAAAGATAAAGGTTGGCGACCACTGTCTAGGGAATGGAATTTGCTTCTCTCTCTCTCTCTCTCTCTCTCTCTCTCTCTCTCTCTCTCTCTCTCTCTCTCTCTCTCTCTCTCTCCTCTCGCTCACTATCTCTCCTCTCTTACTGTGGTTTTCACGATTGTTAATGGAGAGGTGCCTTGCCTGTTAGTTTCTTTCATTTCAGCGAGCGATCAGTTCCATTTGTCATTGTCCTAGTAGACCCTTTCCTACTCTAGCTACACTCACTGCTTGTTGTAGAGAGCTTTCTACCCTGGGCCACACCTCCTAACCTTTGGCTCTGTTGTCTTTTGGTATTTAGTACCTGAAAGCTGACTGAGCTCATCATTTCTCAGCTCCACACTAACTTAACAAATTGGGGGGGGGGGTCCCAAGTGTGGAGTGATTATTGGACAATAAGATTAGCTGTTCAAAGTGAAAACTCAATGATAAAATGCTGCTTGGTACTATTTAGTGGAAAATTACCTTAGTCTCATTGTTGATGCTTGAGGAACAGGTGGTGTGGTATTGAACCTGGGACAGCTACATGCAATGTAGCTTAACATCTCCACTATCTCTCTGCCCTCCTTATTTCATGTTTAGTGGATGTCACACTAGTAAGGCAAACTATTTATTGGAGGCTAATCAAGCGTAATTACACCATTATATATCAGTTGCTCTCACACCCCTCATCCTAGGACAGCCATTTGGTAAACATTTCTCAACACATCATTAGATATAATCAACAAACAAATGCAGGAGAACAAGAGTAAATATAAAAATCCAGTAGATGCCTTTGTGATTAGGAAGTATATTACAACTACTTCAGTTACATTATCATCTATATAAACCGAGTCTATCACACATTGAGAGCAATTCTTTTGAACAAGTGCTTCAAAATAGACATCTCTAAGTGTATTTCTTGCAGTTATCAGTATGAAAAATGACACATTTGTATCACTTAATCATTCATTCTTTAAATCAGTTGTGAAGCATCTTCTTGAAAATAGCATTTGAATGTTTATTAAGTTTAAACATTATTTTATAGTTTATTATATAAGCTGGAAAAGACTGAATGATTTCATTGGACATGTAGCTGGTGACAACAACCAACATTCCTCTACTCCAGCATTCTTCATTTTCTTATACCTTTGAAATGGTTCCTATATTACATATTAGTCTATGAATTGGAGATATAACCAAGTTTATAGACCAGTAGCTGTACCTGAGGAGTGGCACCAGTCCACAAGCCTATGATTGAAGACACTGCTGTACTCTGTCCTCTTTGACTTAAATTATTGTAGCTTCCAGAAAAACTTTCAATAATTCATTTTCTTTGTTGGAATATATTGTTCAGATGAACCAAACTGACTGGCCCCTGAGAAGATAGTAACAAATGAAATAAAGTAAAGCACCAACCACTACTTCCTATAGTCACTGTTATGTCTTACCCAATTTTTTTTTCTTTTTTTTTTATTAATATCTTTATTTAAACACCTTGATTACAAATATATTTAGTTGGGTTTCAGTCATGTAAGGAACGCTTCCCTTCACCAGTGCAAATTCCCATCACCAATATCCCAAATCTCCCTCCTCCCCACCCCACTCCCACCTGTACTCTACACAGGATTTCTACTTCCCTCATTTATTCCCTTCGTTAAGATAGTTCTCTATGTAGTTATTTCTCTAACTGCACTAATCACTCTGTGGTGAGCTTCATGTCGTGAGCTGGACCTTCCGGCCCTCCTCTCTTTTTGTCTCTTGAGAATTATTGTAAAAATGTCCTTTATTTTTCTTAAAACCCATAGATGAGTGAGGTTATTCCGCGTCTCTCTCCCTCTGACATATTTCACTTACCCAAATTTTTGTGATGGTTTTCTTGGATTCTGGAAGGAAAAGTCTTCTCTTTCCAGCAGGGGGAGCTAAAGAAAAGAAAAAATACTTGCACAATGTACTTCCCTAAAAGGTGAAGAATTTCTGGTTCCTTTTTCTCATAACTTTTTTAGGGATGTGAAGATTAGGAATAAAAATCCCTTATTCTGGCACCCCAATCTTTGTAGAGGTAATTGGACTTGACTTCTCAGAGTTCTTTTATAATGTAGAACTGTTTTTCTCAGCTTAGCTCATAACTCTTAAGGCAAAACAGTTTCATCTGGTTCTTAAAACAGGAATCCTGTTGCAAAACAGTTTTTTTAGAAAATACTTTTTGTGTTTGGTAATTCAGTTTGTGAATAAAATGAACTATAACACTTGCAGCTTTTAAACGCTTTGATGGAAGTCTAAATAGTGCATGCACACGCGCGTGTGTGTGTGTCTGTGTGTGTGTATTCACATGTGCATTTGAGCAAACAAAAGTATGTGCTTCTCAGGCCGGAGCAGTGGCACAAATGGGAAGGTGTCTTCCTTGTCCTTGATAGCCTAAAACCGACCATGGTTCGATCCCCTGGCGTCCTATATGGTCCTTCAAGCCAGGAGCAATTTCTGAGAGTATAGCCAGGAGTAACCCCTGAGCATCACCGAGTGTGGCCCAAAAAACCAAAAACCAATTTATAATTATGTGGCTTAAATAAATATATTATTATTTTAAAAGCAGTGTGTGCTTGCACAAATATAGATATGTATGTATAAGCCTGTATGTTCAGGAATAGGGATCTATGTTTAATTTATAAGTTCACAAAATCATTCTCAAGAATACTTATATTACTGTTGATTAATTTTGGATCCATGATTTTATCTCTAATCCCCAATCTTCTCAGGAACATTCAATCACATTTTAGAAACTTATCTCTTAGGAATCCCTGAAAACACAATGTTGAAGATTGAGAAGAAAAAAAAAAACCCTTGAGGAATTGTATGACCAGAAACATCTATTTCTTTCAATAGAATGTTAGGTCTGTCACTGATTCAAAATAGCCAGACATATTTTTAGAAAAATGGTAAGTATGCTATTAAGTTGATTCTTATCACAAACTCTGTCTCTCTTTCTCTCTCTGTCTCTGTCTTTCTCTTGCTCTATCTCTGAAGTCAGTATTAGCACATGATGGGACAAAACATATTTATCTCAGAATTGACTTGAATTTGGAAATGAGTTCAGAGATTTACTATAAAGATTATAAACAAGAAAGAATTGGGAGTAGTGTATGATGGGGATAGCAAGGTAGATTCTTAGGTGATTGTGGCAAATGCATCAGAAAATGAGATTAATTGAGGATTAATTGAGGATCACATAGATCAGAAGGCAAGATAAAAGGGAGGAACATATGAAGTTAAAATAAATTCCTCTTTATCCAGTTCATGGAAAATACTGACATGGACCAAAGAATGATTGGCTTGAGGACTCAAGCCACTGTATAAATTATTAGAAATGAATGACACTTAGGCATGGTCTTAAATGACATCTGCACAGAATGGAAATTCAATTAGCAGTACTTTTTTTCTTCCTGTTCATGATAATGCCTCCAAGTAGAACATAAAACACATTATGTGTTGGAGTCAAATCATCTTTGTGACAACAGATTTTCCAATGCAGGTGAAAGTTACCTCAATGTGTGAAATGACTGAGTGAGAAAAATAACAATGACAACAGTAGAAATACAACCACAGACGGAATTGAGAATGAAATAATAGGGGTCAATTCCTTCTTGAAGGAAGCAATGATATTTGGATACCCAAAGCTAATTTCTCATGAGGCCCACAAACTAGTGACCATACTGAAAAAGATAGCCAGTACTACTTAAAAATTGTGGCGATTCATATAGTAAGTAAAGTAATGTGGCAGTACATGTATAAGGAGTTTACTATTTGATATGTGTTCTGAAAACTAATCACATCTATCTAAGAAAGTCAGGATGTCTAGGGTAACTAAAGGAACAGAAATTGATCAGTTACAAGCTTTCATATGTTCTTTGGGTCAAGTGTAGAGTACAGGGTGGCTGGTGTCTTAAAATCTGTGAGCTACAGATACAAGATGAATAAACAGAATTAAGGCCTTGAATGAGAAAAAAAAGTTATTATACTATTATTTTTGATCTACCACAACAATATCAAACTTTGTCTACTGTGATACTCTTGTAAAACAGAACAATTATTTAAGCCAAAGTGGTCTGACTTCAGATCCCCAAATATTCTCAATAATCTACATATCTTGTGGATGTTTCATATCAGAAACAGTTGTTTCAGAATGACTTATGATAATTCTTCATTTTTAATGAGAGGAAAGTTTTATATTTTCTTTCCTTTTTAAAATCCTAAGTTCTCTTCCTTCACCAATTTTTGTGGTTCACAATGGTAGTCTGCATAATAAATATATATTGTAAGACATAGCATATATTATTATTACATATGTGGATTTTTTACAAAAATATATATTTGTATAAATACATAAATGTACTTGTAGAGTGTAAATAACCAATTTACATAGTATTTTATATATGTAATAATTTTGAATTTTTGAAGAACATTTATAGAAATTTGTCTACTTGCTGTTATATTTAATTATCCTTGAAATTATGTAACATATTGTATACAATGCATAATTTCTAATAAAATCCTTATACTGAAAAAAAAAATCTGTGAGCTAACCTGTATCGATAGTGTCTCAACTGTTTGCATTGCTTGACTTGTTTAGGTTTTCCTTCCAGTTATAAAATTCAGATCTACTTGAAAAATGCTCAAAATAAAAAATTTTCTCTCGGGGCCGGCGCGGTGGCGCTAGAGGTAAGGTGCCTGCCTTGCCTGCGCTAGCCTAGGACGGACCGCGGTTCGATCCCCCGGTGTCCCATATGGTCCCCCAAGCCAGGAGCGACTTCTGAGCGCATAGCCAGGAGTAATCCTTGAGTGTCACCGGGTGTGGCCCAAAAACCAAAAAAAAATAAAAAAATAAAAAA
Source organism: Suncus etruscus (assembly GCF_024139225.1). Classification (NCBI taxonomy): domain Eukaryota; kingdom Metazoa; phylum Chordata; class Mammalia; order Eulipotyphla; family Soricidae; genus Suncus; species Suncus etruscus. Next base: position 70,204,219 of record NC_064863.1, on the reverse strand, counting down.
ATTTTTCTCTCATGCCTTAAAAATCCCTCAATCTTTATTGTGATGTTTCACACCCTTCCCAAAGTTAATAATTTTCTACGAGCTCAAAAACCCTTCTTAACTGCTTGAGCTTTAATATCTTTTCTTAAAATGGTATGAAGGGTTTCTTTCTTGGAATAATTTTGCTCTTAGAGTGCAATGTAACATTTCAGGACTTCAGAGATATTTATTTTGTTTGAGGGATATGCAATACACTCTTGAAATAATGCTAATTTGCTTATCATTAAATTGATAATTTGTTGTCTTGATTTGGAAGATTTAAAATTTTTTGTATTACCCATATTCCATCACTACTACTAAGTACCGTTTTGATAAATATGTCTTGTTTTCTCTTGAATAATTGTCCTTCCACTGAACATGCAAAATTGGTAGAAATGCCCATTAACGTTTCTTACCTTCCTTGAATAGCCTTCCTTGATAGCCAATTGCACACAAATGGAATTTTCTCCAGTTATTTAAGTAGAAGGGAATTTACTACAGAGAACCAAGCCTCTAGGGATTACTGGCAGATTTGACTGCAAACAAAAAAATAATAATAATAACTTCCCTCAGTTCACTACAAAGTCAAATTCTGGTTCCAGTGCAACTGTTGGCTCTAGGAATGTGCCACTGTAGTTGTGACCTGGGTATTAGATGCTTCAGCAGGAATTGTTGGCTTCAGAGCTGTACTATGTCTGCGAAAACCATACCAACAAAATAGATGATCCATGCCATACCTGTCAATGCATATTAAACTGGTGACAGTACACTGGAAATTTACCTAGAACAACTGCTTGATTTCTATGCCATAGAACAGAAATTATAAAATCAACAGAAATGCAGTAGTTCCTTAGTTTTTAGTTACTTAATTCTGCTTTTCTAATCAAATGCATGTGATTGATATATTTCTTATAAAATATTGGCTCAGTACAAAGACCTAATGATGCATGCTGTTTGGATGCTGTGGTCTGGAGATACCTGGGCCACCCAGTGGTGCTGGGGATTCCCCAGGCCATGCTTAATGTTGCTCAGGGGCTTCCAAGGGTCAATTGTCATGCACAGCAATTGTCAGGGGACTATTGGATAGTATTCAACTAAAGCTAGGTGCATGCTACTTAATGTGCCTAATCATAGTATTAATTGGCTGCACAAATACTACCTTTTTAATAGCATGACAAATCCTTTGAAGGAAATTGTAGATAAACAATTGTTTTAAAGTTGCTTTTTTATTAGATAAAATTTTTATTACAGAATTTCTAGCCAGACTTGTGAAAATCTCTGAATGTCTTATTGAAGAAACTTTGAAAAAGAAAATTATGTTTAATGGATAGCATATTAGTATTTTTAATGCAGCAATTTATCTCCACTATTTAAAATGTAAAACTAAAGCAAGTCTATCTGTCAAGTCCTATTGAAATATAAATTTGAAAATGGTCAAATCACAACTAAACATCCTAAAAAGATTTCAAAATATGCTCTGTTCTCCCTGAAAAAAATATTTTCTGGTGAATAATGCTTGACTAATTGTTTTTATTTTTATTTATTTTTTAAATAGTAGTAGCCCAAGAACTTTGAAAAACATCCACAAGAAGCTACTATAGGAGCTTCCAATTTAATGAATTTTAACAGCTGTTTCAGCTACTAGGCCTTTAAGTGGAATTTGATTTCCCTTGAGGCAATTTTATTAATTTGTTTTTATTATTTTAGGATAGCTAATATGTTATAGCTGGCTGAGTTCTGACCTTAGGATCAGTGTGGGTGGCATGGCAATTCTGGTCCTAATCACCTCTCCTCTGAGGACTTCCTCCAAAGACCACCCAGCTGGGCATATGGTCCTTGAGCAAAGCAGTTTTCTTTGAATGCTGCCATGTGTTGTACTGGTATGTACTCAGAGAAGAGCTTTTTTTTTTTTTTTTTTTTTTCAAGCATTCTGAGAACTGTCTCAGGAGATCAAGACACTTAGCAATTTCCTAAGGTGGTAAAGGACTGTTATTTCCCCCGCAACTTTTAAATGTGTAGACCACGTGCAAGTCTAATGTGTTGATATGTACTTGTGATAGGTCAAGTTGAAGATTCCAATTTCAAATACATCTATTTCCATATTTATACTAGAATTATATCTGCAAATATGCAGAACGAGTTAGGTGTCTTTATTCATCTATCCATCCTTGGAGATTTAGGCAGGTTTTTGAGATTTTAGGGAAAGCCTGCCAGAGATCATTTCAACCTTGGGCAGTGAGGAACCCCAGGAATAAGAATTCTACATAAGAATTGCCTGGATTAGAGAGAAATAAATTTTATTCTCCTTCAGGGGTCCAAAGGTTGCTCTGGATGTAGGTGATAAGATACAACAAACTTCCAGGGTTCAGGGTTCCTATTTTATGGGACATGCTCCTGTAGCACAATGATTTCCACAGTTTCAGGACAGTTTCAGGTCAGCCCTTATAGCTTAGGCTATAAGAAACAAAAGCTCTGAGGCAAAGAAGAGGCATAATGAAGAGTTCAAAAGAATCAGAGAAACTCTCTGTGGACCACTGGCAGCATTCACAAACAGTTGGACTCCCCCACAGTAGGTTTTCAACCAATTTGGAAATAAGGAAGCATAGTCTATATTCTGCATTCCAATATCTCCACTTATACTCACATAAAGATTTTTCCATCGCAGGAAAAATTCTAATGAAGTGTGCTATGTTTGGATTGAAAGTATATAAAACACACTTTAGAATGAATGAAGACAGATGTTAAAAACAGGCAGGTGCTGATAAAATTGTAAAAGACATTGGAAGCATTGATAATTTTATCAATACAATAAGCCTAAAATAAAGTCATCGTTCAATAAGAGCCTATTCTTTTTGGAAGATTATCCAATTAATCCAGTAATACTCAGGGATCCAGGGAGTATTCCTTTTAATACTCTAACACCTCAGTTGTAGCTCAATCAGAGAGCCCTAAAATATAATGCTGTTTAGGACCAGTGATTCAGGGATACCAGGTCAGACCTGGTGGTGCTGAGAGGGGAAAACTTGCTATTTTAAGAAATAACATTAAAATACATGCATAATATAGCAGCATCTTCTATCATCTTTTTCTTGTCTTAAGTTACCTAGATATTTTTGTGCCTTTTGCTACAGAGCTTCTTTAAGGTCTATCTTCTTCTTTGACTCCTTCTATATCTGTTTCTTCATCACTTGCTCTACTTCCTCCTCAGGGATTTCTCCTGAGTCTGTGCTCAAAGGTCTTTCTTGGTAATATTTGGAGAGTCATATGTGGTTTTCGTGGTTAAATTGGAGTTTAGTGGTTAAACTGGAGTTTAGTGGAGTTTAGTAGTTAAACTGGAGCAAATACAGTGCTTTTTGTTTTGTTTTGTTTTGTTTTGTTTTGTTTTTTGTTTTTGGGCCACACCCAGTGACGCTCAGGGGTTACTCCTGGCTATGCGCTTAGAAATTGCTCCTGGCTTGGCGGACCATATGGGACACTGGGAAATCAAACCACGGTCCGTCCTAGGCTAACATGGACAAGGCAGATGCCTTCCCCTTGAGCCACTGCTCTAGGCCCACAAGGAAAGTGCTTTAATCCTTGCATTATCTCTGATCCATCAATTTTGCAGTTTAAATTTCTTAATCTCTCATTGCAACATTTTCTAGTTAGCTCCAATTTGTATATAAACTCTCATTTTATATGTAAAGAACTAGGAAAAGATTAGAGATAAGCTAAAGCAAAATTAGTTAATGGATCCAATAATATTTTGGCTAGGGGCTGGAGAGATAGCATGTAGGTAGGGTGTTTGCCTTGCACGCAAAAGGACAGTGGTTTGAATTGCTGCATCCCATATGGTCCCTCCAAGCCTGCCAGGAGGGATTTCTGAGCGTATAGCCAGAGTAATCCCTGAGTGCTGCAAGGTGTGACCCAAAACCAAAAAATAAAAAATAAAAGAGAGAGAAACCAGGATTCCTATAATATTAAGTCCTTGGTATTTCACATGCATCTTGTAGAACAATACCTTTTTTTTTTTTTGAGTTCTTTTTTTTTTAAATTTATTTAAACACCTTAATTACATACATGATGTGTTTGGGTTTCAGTCATGTAAAGAACACCACCCATCACCAGTGCAACATTCCCATCACCAATGTCCCAAGTCTCCCTCCTCCCCACCCGACCCCCACCTGTACTCTAGACAGGCTCTCCATTTTCCTCATACATTCTCGTTATTAGGACAGTTCAAAATGTAGTTATTTCCCTAACTAAACTCATCACTCTTTGTGGTGAGCTTCCTGAGGTGAGCTGGAACTTCCAGCTCTTTTCTCTTTTGTGTCTGAAAATTATTATTACAAGGGTGTCTTTCATTTTTCTTAAAACTCATAGATGAGTGAGACCATTTTGCGTTTTTCTCTCTCTCTCTCTGACTTATTTCACTCAGCATAATAGATTCCGTGTACATCCATGTATAGGAAAATTTCATGACTTCATCTCTCCTGACAGCTGCATAATATTCCATTGTGTATATGGACCACAGTTTCTTTAGCCATTCGTCTGTTGAAGGGCATCTTGGTTGTTTCCAGAGTCTTGCTATGGTAAATAGTGCTGCAATGAATATAGGTGTAAGGAAGGGGTTTTTGTATTGTATTTTTGTGTTCCTAGGGTATATTCCTAGGAGTGGTATAGCTGGATCGTATGGGAGCTCGATTTCCAGTTTTTGGAGGAATCTCCATATCGCTTTCCATAAAGGTTGAACTAGATGGCATTCCCACCAGCAGTGGATAAGAGTTCCTTTCTCTCCACATCCCCGCCAACACTGTTTATTCTCATTCTTTGTGATGTGTGCCATTCTCTGGGGTGTGAGGTGGTATCTCATTGTTGTTTTGATTGGCATCTCCCTGATGATTAGTGATGTGGAACATTTTTTCATGTGTCTTTTGGCCATGTGTATTTCTTCTTTGTCAAAGTGTCTGTTCATTTCTTCTCCCCATTTTTTGATGGGGTTAGATGTTTTTTTCTTGTAAAGTTCTGTCAGTGCCTTGTATATTTTGGAGATTAGCCCCTTATCTGATGGGTATTGGGTGAATAGTTTCTCCCACTCAGTGGGTGGCTCTTGTATCCTGGGCACTATTTCCTTTGAGGTGCAGAAGCTTCTCAGCTTAATATATTCCCATCTGTTAATCTCTGCTTTCACTTGCTTGGAGAGTGCAGTTTCCTCCTTGAAGATGCCTGTAATGTCCTGGAGTGTTTTGCCTATGTGCTGTTCTATATATCTTATGGTTTTGGGGCTGATATCGAGGTCTTTAATCCATTTCGATTTTACCTTCATACATGATGTTAGCTAGGGGTCTAAGTTCAATTTTTTGCAAGTGGCTATCCAATTGTGCCAACACCACTTGTTGAAGAGGCTTTCTTTGCTCCATTTAGGATTTCCTGCTCCTTTATCAAAAATTAGGTGATTGTATGTCTGCGGAATATTTTCTGAGTATTCAAGCCTATTCCACTGATCTGAGGACCTGTCCTTATTCCAATGCCATACTATTTTGATAACTATTGCTTTGTAGTACAGTTTAAAGTTGGGGAAAGTAATTCCTCCCATATTCTTTTTCCCAATGATTGCTTTAGCTATTCGAGGGTGTTTATTGTTCCAAATGAATTTCAAAAGTGTCTGATCCACTTCTTTGAAGAATGTCATGGGTATCTTTAGAGGGATGGCATTAAATCTGTATAATGCCTTGGGGAGTATTGCCATTTTGATTATGTTAATCCTGCCAATCCATGAGCAGGGTATGTGTTTCCATTTCTGTGTGTCCTCTCTTATTTCTTGGAGCAGAGTTTTATAGTTTTCCTTGTATAGGTCCTTCACATATTTAGTCAAGTTGATTCCAAGATATTTGAGTTTGTGTGGCACTATTGTGAATGGGGTTGTTTTCTTAATGTCCATTTCATCCTTATTACTATTGGTGTATAGAAAGGCCATTGATTTTTGTGTGTTAATTTTGTAGCCTGCCACCTTACTATATGAGTCTATTGTTTCTAGAAGCTTTTTGATAGAGTCTTTAGGGTTTTCTAAGTAGAGTATCATGTCATCTGCCAACAGTGAGAGCTTGACTTCTTCCTTTCCTATCTGGATTCACTTGATATCCTTTTCTTGCCTAATCGCTATAGCAAGTACTTCCAGTGCTATGTTGAATAGGAGTGGTGAGAGAGGACAGCCTTGTCTTGTGCCAGAATTTAGAGGGAAGGCTTTTAGTTTTTCTCCATTGAGGATAATATTTGCCACTGGCTTGTGGTAGATGGCCTTCACTATATTGAGAAAGGTTCCCTCCATTCCCATCTTGCTGAGAGTTTTGATCAAGAATGGGTGTTGGACCTTATCAAATGCTTTCTCTGCATCTATTGATATGATCATGTGGTTTTTATTTTCCTTTTTATTGATGTTGTGTATTATGCTGATAGATTTACGGATGTTAAACCAGCCTTGCATTCCTGGGATGAAACCTACTTGATCATAGTGGATGATCTTTTTAATGAGGCATTGAATCTTATTTGCCAGGATTTTGTTGAGGATGTTTGCATCTGCATTCATCAGTGATATTGGTCTGTAATTTTCTTTTTTGTTAGCGTCTCTGTCTGGTTTAGGTAACAAGGTGATGTTGGCTTCATAAAAGCTATTTGGAAGTGTTTCTGTTTGTTCAATTTCATGAAAGATTCTTGCCAAGATTGGCAGTAGTTCCTCTTGGAAAGTTTGATAAAATTCATTAGTGAATCCATCTGGACCTGGGCTTTTGTTTTTCGGCAGACATTTGATTACTGTTTTAATTTCATCAATGGTGATGGGGGTGTTTAGATATGCTACATCCTCTTCCTTCAACCGTGGAAGATTATAAGAGTCCAAGAATTTATCCATTTCTTCCAGGTTCTCATTTTTAGTGGCGTAGAGTTTTTCAAAGTAGTTTCTGATTACCCTTTGAATCTCTGTCATATCAGTAGTGATCTCTCCTTTTTCATTCCTGATACAAGTTATCAAGTTTCTCTCTCTCTCTCTCTTTCTTTGTTAGGTTTGCCAGTGGTCTATCAATCTTGTTTATTTTTTTCAAAGAACCAACTTCTGCTTTCGTTGATCTTTCGGATTGTTTTTTGAGTTTCCACTTCGTTGATTTCTGCTCTCAGCTTTGTTATTTCCTTCTGTCTTCCTAGTCTTGGGTCCTTTTGTTGAGCATTTTCTAGTTCTATTAGCTGTGTCATTAAGCTACTCATGTAAGCTCTTTCTTCCTTCCTGATGTGTGCTTGCAAAGCTATAAATTTTCCTCTCAGAACTGCTTTTGCTGTGTCCCATAAGTTCTTATAGTTTGTGTTTTTATTGTCATTTGTTTCCAGGAACCTTTTGATTTCCTCCTTAATTTCATCTTGGACCCACTGGTTATTGAGCATGAGGCTGTTTAACTTCCAGGTGTTAAAGTGTTTCTTCTGAGTCCCTTTGGAGTTCACAAAAAATTTCAGAGCCTTGTGGTCAGCGAAGGTAGTCTGCAAAATTTCTATCCTCTTGATCTTATGGAGGTATGTTTTATGTGCCAGCATGTAGTCTATCCTGGAGAATGTCGCATGTACATTGGAGAAGAATGTGTATCCATGTTTCTGGGGATGGAGTGTCCTATATATATCCACTAGGCCTCTTTCTTCCATTTCTCTCCTCAGGTCTAGTATATTCTTGTTGGGTTTCAGTCTGGTTGACCTATCCAGTGTTGACAAAGCCGTGTTAAGGTCCCCCACAATTATTGTGTTGTTGTTGATATTATTTTTCAGATTTGTCAACAGTTGTATTAAATATTTTGCTGGCCCCTCATTTGGTGCATATATGTTTAGGAGAGTGAATTCTTCCTGCTCTACGTACCCCTTGATTAATATAAAATGTCCATCTTTGTCCCTTACAACCTTCCTGAGTATAAAGTTTGCATTATCTGATATTAGTATGGACACTCCAGCTTTTTTATGGGTGTTGTTTGCTTGGATAATTTTTCTCCAGCCTTTTATTTTGAGTCTATGTTTGTTATGACTATTCAGGTGCGTTTCTTGTAGGCAGCAGAAGGTTGGATTGAGTTTTTTGATCCATTTAGCCACTCTGTGTCTCTTAACTGGTGCATTTAGTCCATTGACGTTGAGAGAAAGAATTGTCCTGGGATTTAACGCCATCTTTATGTCAAAATTTGGTGTGTCTTTTGGGTAGTCTTGTCTTAGATTAGGTCTTTCAGTTTTTCTCTTAAGACTGGTTTTGTGTCTGTGAAGATTCTGAGCTGTTTTTTGTCTGTGAAACCATGTAATCTTCCGTCAAACCGGAAAGTGAGTTTTGCTGTGTATAGTATTCTGGGTGAAGCATTCATTTCATTCAGTCTTGTCACAATATCCCACCACTGCTTTCTGGCATTGAGTGTTTCTGGTGACAGGTCTGCTGTAAATCTCAGGGAAGCTTGCTTGAACGTGATTTCCCCTTTTTATCTTGCTGTTTTCAGAATTCTGTCTCTATCTGTGGGATTTGTCATTGTGACTAGGATGTGTTTTGGGGTGGTTTTTCTGGGGTCTCTTTTGGTTGGTACTCTTCGGGCATGCAGGATTTGATCACATATATTCTTTAGCTTTGGAAGTTTCTCCTTAATGATGTTCTTGACCGTTGATTCTTCCTGGAAATTTTCTTCCTGGGTCTCTGGGACTCCAATGATTCTTAAGTTGTTTCTGTTGATCTTATCATAGACTTCTATTTTCGTCTGTTTCCATTCTTTGACTAATTTTTCCATTGTCTGCTCATTTGCTTTAAGTTTTTTGTCCAATCTCTCCTGCTGTATGGAATTGTTATGTATCTCATCTTCCACAGCACCAAGTCTATTCTCAGCTTCTGATACCCTGTCCCAGAGCTTATCCATTTTGTCATTCACTTCGTTTACTGACTTTTTCAGTCCTGTTAGTTGACATGTTATTTCAGTTTGGAGTTTTGTGATTTCTGTCTTCTTATTTTCTTGGTTTTTATTAGTGTTTTGTTCAACTCGATCCATGGTTTCTTGGAGGTCTTTGAGCATCTTCCATATTGCTAGTCTAAAGTCCTTATCTGAGAGTTTGTTTAGTTGGTTGGTCATTATCTGATCCTCAGAATTGTCATCTTCATTCTCTATGTCTGATGCTGGCCTGCGTTGTTTCCCCATTGTCACACTTGTATTGTGGGTTTTTCTACGTGTTGTGGTGGTATTCTTTGTCTATATGATGCAGGCAGCACACTCCGCTGGCTCCTCCCTTTCTGGATGGGCTGACTTGCCTCTAAGGGAGGGGAGTCCTCCGTGGATGAAGCCTCACACTGGGTCAAAACTTAGGCCCGAGCATGCAACAGAGAAGAAAGTCCGGAGAGAAATGTTTGCTTCTGTGATATAGCACTGTTCTTAGTGTAATTTTTCCTTCTTGTTGCAATGGTGTTCTTTCCTTAGAAAGAGTGCACGGCCCCGTAGCGAAGCGGAGTGGCCGTGCTCCGCTGGAGCCTCTTTTTGACCCACTCGCAAGAGTTTCACACAAGAGGACAGTAGACAGACATATACAGGTCACACTCACAGTTTTTCACAGTTGGGCCCCACTGGGCCGGTGTACTTTCGCGGATTTTCCCCGCCTGGTGTCACACACAGGGAGCTGGCTTTTGCAAAGTCTTACTGGTTTTCATGCTCTGGAGTCCCTCCCTGAAAATGGCCTGTGGGCGAGCGCGTTTTCTGGAGCCTCTTTTTGCCCCACTTGCAAGAGTTTCACGCAAGAGGACAGTAGACAGACATATACAGGTCACACTCACAGTTTTTCACAGTTGGGCCCCACTGGGCCAGTGTACTTTCGTGGGTTTTCCTCACCTGGTGTCACACACAGGGAGCTGGCTTTTGCAAAGTCTTGCTGGTTTTCATGCTCTGGAGTCCCTCCCTGAAAATGGCCTCTGGGCGAGCGAGTTTTCTGGAGCCTCTTTTTGCCCCACTCGCAAGAGTTTCTCGCAAGAGGACAGTAGACAGACATATACAGGTCACACTCACAGTTTTTCACAGTTGGGCCCCACTGGGCCGGTGTACTTTCGTGGATTTTCCCCGTCTGGTGTCACACACAGGGAGCTGGCTTTTGCAAAGTCTTGCCGGTTTTCATGCTCTGGAGTCCCTCCCTGAAAATGGCCTCTGGGCCAGAACAATACCTTAATGCACTGCTTCTTACCATTAACATGGATATTTTTAAAAAATAATGTAGTTAAATATTTAAATTACACTCAATGTTATGCAAAAAAATCTTCATAAATTTCTCATCTTGCAGAAGTCATACTGTGTCTAAATGGATACAGTGGCTCTAGTTCTTGGCTCTTTGCTTCTCCCAATTCCACAGAGGTCAACTCTTCCTGCAAGAGCACCAGTTGCATTCCTGAGGCATAGAGGGAATATTGGAGTGAATGGATTTGGCCATACAGTGCTCCTAGTGACGAGGGATAGTTTCAACTCTGGTAAAGTGGAAACTATGACTATTAGTGACCCCTTCTTGATTTGAGTGACATGATCTACATGTTCTACTATGATTTCACTCACTTTACTATAGCAAGTTCATTGGCAAAATCAAAGTAAAAAATGTAAACTGCTAGTTATCAACATAAAGTCTGTCTCCATCTTTCAGGAGCAATATCCTGCCAACATAAAATGGTGTGATTATTATGCTGAATATGTCATGGAGTCTGCTGGTATCTTTACTACACTGGTTAAGGGCAGGGATTACTTAAAGGGTGGTATCAAAACAATCATAATATCTGCCTGTTTTCTGATGATCCCTTGTTTGTGATGGGTGTGAGCTATAAAAAGTATGATTTTTCTCAAGATTTTTAACAATGCCCTCAACACCACCAAGTTCTTGATTCAAAGACTAAGTTCATTTATGATACCTTTGGCATCATGGAGGGTCTCATGAGACAATTCATGCTATCACTGCCACCCACAAGATATTGAATGGTTCAGTGGGAAGCTGTGTTGTGATGGCAGAGGTGCCTCTGTGATAATCATCTCTGTTGCTGGCAAGACTGCTGGCAAGACCATTATGAACCTTAAAGGGGAAGCTGGATAGCATATGTTGGTTGTGGATTTGACCTTCTACCTGGAGCAAGATACTAATAAGGTGTCATCAATAAAGTGGTGAATCAAGCCTCAGAGGGCTCTTTAAGGGCTCATGGCTACAATGAGAGCCAGGGTGACATTAGCAATAACATTTCATCTACCTTTAATGTAACCTCTGACATGGCCCTCAATGATTAATTTGTCAAGCTCAATTCCTGCTATGACAATGAATTGAACTATAGCAATAAAGTGGTGGGTCTGATGGTGCACAAACCTTCTACAGAGTAGGAGCTTTAAGGTTGGTGAGCCTTGAGAGCACTACGGAGAGAACTTTTTTCCCCTTAGGACTCCTTATCTTACTCATTCAACATACTAAGAACCTATTGAGTTCAATGGTTTCTATCCCAGACTCTCTAAAGAAGGGGAGGAATTTAAGGAGGTCTGTAACTTTAGTAAAGTAAACTGTAACTTGCCACAAAAAAAAGTTTCATCATTTTGAAGCCCCACTCTTAGTGTTGATCATTTTATTTTCTCTTTCTATAAATTTGACTGCACACTAAATCTCTCAGAATAATGCAGTGTTTGGTGGCTATTACTTTCACTTAGCTTTATGGTGACATGACTTGTCTATATTGTAAATGAGTTAACTTTTTTCTGTTATAAGATTTAATAACATTTAACTGCATTCATAAGTTGAACAATATTCTATTTAATCTTATATGTTATTTTTATTTATCTATTAGTATTATTTATCAGTAGGTTGCCTTTACTCTCTAGCTAATCTGAATTATATAGCTCTGAAAATACGTAAACACAAATTATGTAATCGTTGGAGAATTGCTATACAGTTAGAATAATTTTCACAAACCAACATCATCTTTCTTAACATTAATTTGAATCTGTGTTTAATTGTAATAATCTGAGAGATCAATAACACCTATTTTTTGTACAAAACACATTAAACACATATTTATACTTTTCCAGAAACCAGCTTTGACAAGATACCCAAACTATAATAATTTCAATTTTGAAATGTGCCCATTATGAAGTAAGACTGAGGCTGGATAGAAATGACAGAATATCAATAGAGGGAAGTTGATGCTGGTAGGATGAGGTTAAAGCATTGTATGCCTGAAATTCTGTTACTGACAGAATTTGTAAATAACGATGCCTAAAGAAAAAAACAATAAAATAATAAAATCTGAAAAAGTAAACAAGTTTTGAGATTAAAATTACAATTAATCTAACCAGAAACTTCACTTAGTCAGAATATATTATATATTACATATGTCATAATTATATTAATATTACAATTAATAATTACATTATTTGTTGACTATACTGCAGATAGAAGGAATTGTGCTTTAAATATGGTAAACCTTAATTCTTTGAGGTTTTGGGTTTTTTCGGGTTTGTTTTAGTTTTTTTTGGCCATACCCAGTGACACATAGGGGTTACTACTGGCTATGTGCTCAGAAATCACTCCTGGCTACCTTGACTTAATTAAATATTGAAAGGTTAATAATGGAATTTTTGTGAGAAATAATGACATTTGTGTGTGATAAATTCTTGCCAGATGCAAGAATAAGAACATTTTAAACAGGTCCTTTTAGTACTAAACTTATTTCCATTATGTGAGACAAATCTTTTTAGAAAGATGAAGAACTTCTCAACCAATTCCACCAAATTTTACCAGTCATGGTTTTTACTGTTATAAATGTCTTCTCTTAGGAATTTTATTTCTTTTGGGGAATCTGTTAAATTGCATAGTAAGGCATTATTTTGCATCATGCACTCACCTGTGATTCCAAGCCAGAAAAAGTCTTAGTAGCACATCTGTGTAGTTAAAAAAAAAACTCACAAAATAAACATAATGAACTCTGGCGGACATAGTCAATACCTTTGTATGTATTTATCTCTTGAGGGAAACATATAAAAATTTCACTTAATCCAGCTAGTTCATATTACAAAATTGATCTCAGTTTAGCTTGATTCATAACTTCTCCAGTTCTTTTTGACTTGTTAAATATTTATATTCATGCGATTACTTTTTATATACACCCCCCACCATCAAGGAGTCTAGTTATATGCTGTTCTGATCTTCTACCTCTGTTTAAACTTAGCAATGTGAAAACAATAAAGATACTTCCCTTCCTAAAGGTGTTATATATATATTTATTACATCTTGGCACTTTTTGAGAAGAAATATGGAAGACATAAGAAATCCAAATGAAAAAAATCAGAACCAGATGGCAAAACTTGCCATCATTGGCAACTGGTACCGATGGCTTCCTCTGCTAAATTCTAGATGTGAGTGGGTAATATCTGTTTCCTTTCATTACCACTCCTCCAAGAGGGATATAATCATGTCACATGGGCAGTATTACTAAACCAACCTGAACAGACTGTGAGTTGTATGATTGTGTACATGGGCAAGGGACTCGGGAGGAATTTGAGGCTGTGGTACAGAGTGACCCCAAATGGGGAGAGATTTCCTGGAAACTAAACTTCAGCTGAAACCTAGGAGTTTAAAAAAGGTAAGAAAGTAAATGTCAGCTTCTACCACTGGAATAAGTTATTGACAGTGGATTAGGACAGAAAAAAATCATAGTAATTATCTCCACATCCCTATCAACTATGTCTTCTTTGTAATTTAATAATATTTCAACTGGGAATTAAAAGGGTTTCTCAATGTTCATATTTGTGTGTGTGTCTGAAAACAGAACATATTTTAAAAAGTTAGTGAAAACATAAAATAGAAAAAGTTTGGTTCTTTGCCCAGTTTATTTTCCTACCAACCTTTTTTAAGCTCAGAAAACTCAATGGGGACTCTGTAAACTAATTTGTCACATGATTCTTACTGACTTGAGGACTGCAAATGAAGCATATTTATAAGAAAATAATAAATATATTTATTCTTGGTTCTCTCTCCCCTTTCTTGTTGTTGTCTTTTTTTTTTTTTTTTTTTTTTTGGTGTCAGGGATCAAACCCAGGATCTCACACAAAAGAGATAACACTATTCCACAAAGCCATATCCTTAAGTGCCTTTTGTTTTCTCTGAAATGATCTGCTTCCTTAGAGAATAGAATGTGCTTCTTTGCTTCACTTTGATTGATGTGTATGTAGCATATTTGATAGAGGCATCCATGATTTTGGGTTTAGATATTCTTGAAAAAGTTTTTCTGCAAACATTCAGAATTAGGGAGCATGAAAGTAGAAAAGCACAGAAAGACTTCATTGAGCAGATCTAGATTCAAGTTCTAAATCTGCTGTGTAGCCACTTTGTGACCTTGTATAAATTTCATTGCAGATCTAGACCCTTTAGAAGTGATAAGAACTACCTCACATAGTTCTTTTAGAGAGAAAATGCTGTTGTAGAGCACTGAGGTAACTATCTCACCCCCATTTCAGAAATTATCCAATAAATACAATAGGCAAAAGAGATCAAGTCAAGAAATGTTTTATTTTGTACTTAAAAATATTAAACTGATATAATGAATATAGGAATATAAATAATTTCTTGAGAGCCTCTGGAGATTGTTCCAAGCATAATTTTATAATCCTATAAGCAAGTACTATTATTTTATTTTACAGCAATAAAAAAGGCTCATCTTGACTCCTATGCTAATTTTGGTATTTGGGGTTATAATTTTTTTATTATTTTGGTTATTTTTGGTTCCTTGGTTATTTTGCGGATTGGTAGACTCCAGATTCAATAGTTGATGAGCCATAGTCTTAACTGCTGCACCATTATAGTTCCCTAACAGCTATTTATGATAGAAGCTGTATTCTCAGGAACTCTGTAAACCATATTGAGAACACCAAAGACAGTCTCATTATATTACCATAGTTTCTGATGACTAATCCTATAACAAAGATAAGATTTTTTTGAGATAATAAAAGGCAGCATTTTTTACCATAAGTCAGAAATAGATCTATATAACACTTATGTATTACTCATTAAATATTTTTGACCCAACAAAGCCAACTGTTCCTTAAACCATCCCATGTTACAAAAGAGGAAGTTGTAGTACAATGTGTCTAGAGTTTTCAGCAAATTCAAGAGAAAAGAGAGACTTGAAATGAGTAGTCTGACTCTAGAAACTCATGTTCTATTTATATTATCTGTCTGATGAATTGTGAAGATGAAAATATATTCACATCTAAATTTCATTTATCTTAACAGACCCTAAGTAATATAGATATGACAACAAAGGGGCTAGGAATGTCAACCCCCACAAAATTGAAAAATATGTGTATAACTTTTGATGCCCCAAAACATAACTATTTGCCTGCTATTGATCAGAGCCTTACTAGTAACATAGTGTTGTGACATGTATTTGTTTTTTTGCATATTGTACACTATATTCTTGCCATGTAGTATTATATTTTAATAGTGTAAGTTTAAATATTTTATAAGAAGGTCAGTTGATGATCAAGTAAATTAATGCATTTCAAAGTCACGAGCATAATAATTATTTTTATTTAAAGAAAATGCATCACATAATTGATATAACTGATTATAATATATTTGTTTCAAGATGACAGAAAGCAAAGTTTTAAAAAGATGGGAAGAATAGAAAGAAAAACTAAAAATAAGAAAATGGAAAAAAAGAAAAAGTTCAGTAGCAAGTATATTTGTGGAAATTATTGATATCTCCAATAAGTCTTTAATACAGTAACAGAAGGTTTAGTGAGCTCTTTTTTTTAAAGATAGTCAAAAGTACAAAAAGATGGTGTGTGTGTGTGTGTGTGTGTGTGTGTGTGTGTGTGTGTGTGTGTGGCAGTTGTTGTTTGCATAGGCACAGCAAAATATGAGATTAATAGAATGGAAAATCCTTTGGCCTAAAAACAGGGAGACCTTATCCATGAAGTATTCTGTATTAAGATAAGCTCCAGGATCTAGGCATTTTAGGCTATTCAACCCCACAGTCATTATCTGTGGTCCCAGTAAAAAAGCTCTTCACCATCACGGTTGTTGCTGTCAGGTTTCTGTAGTTAGATTTCCTAATTTCTATACAGAGCCTATGTCTAAGTTAGGGTGACACAGAGAGTCTTATGGTTTCATCTCACCATTAGGTGGCGGTGCAGAGAACCCTGCCCTGAAAGCGGATAGTTGCTGTTGCTAAATCATCAGGGTGTCAAAAGAGCCCTCTTTGAAGTAAGTCGATGCCAGGGTGGGCAGTAGTAGGGCCTTCCCTGGTAGAAGTTCTATTCCTGGTGATGGTGTAGAAAACCGTGGTTGTTTCCATAGCATAGATGGTATTCATGGCTCAGGGGTGAGTGGTCATGTCCAATCTTCTGAGGCCTAAGCCAAGCGTGAACATATTTATTTTGATGTCATTATTTTAAGCCATGTTTTATGCCTGCAGAAACATACACATTCAGTTCTCCACATTAAAAGGATATCCTCAATATGGTCATCATTATAAAAAATTTGAGTATATATAAAAAAAATCATGTAGGAATACAAATAAAACAAATCTTACTTGCCTCTTTTCTTTTACTCTGTTACTTAGAAAGCCCATACTAAGTGTTCAACAGGAATGATCTTTGAGGGAGATGTAGTTACAATCTACAATAGTGTGACCTTGGGTAGAAATATTAACATCTCTGTAAATACTTTATGGTATAATATTACTTAAGAATTTGTCCTGAGGAATAGAGAGATCATTTTATAATGTGTCCTTCCTAGAGTAAATGTCTAATAAGTATTGATTCCTTCCATTTTTGTTTCTCTTGGAATTCATTCTGGTCATCTAAGCATTTTCATATTCTGTTTTTAAAAAACTTCAAAACATCAATTTGCTTGAATTTCTTAGAACATACAATGTCTAAAATAATTTTTTTTAGGACATTGAACCTATTTAGTGATATTCACATATCCGATGGTCCTGGCAGTCACAGATGGTGTCTAAAGCCCAAAGGGAAGTTTCATGACAAAATTTACCTTCATATTATTCTGACCATCTTGGTGATTGATTAGTTTAGCTGACACGAGTAATGTTTATCTCTAAAACTGTCAAGAACATTTGTTCATATTAACATTTTGTGGTCTGACTCCTGGAGTCATTGTAGTACAAATTTAGAAAGATTTCTTCAAATAGCAAAGCAGGGTAAAGAGACAATTATGACTGTTCTTACTACATGTACCTTTTATTTTTTTTTTTTAAAATAATCTGCTTAAAATAATCCCATATTCCTGGTCAGAGAAATATTTCCATATTTCTGGAAATGTTCTTTTTTTCCTTTTTTTTTCTTTCAAGCACACCCGGTGATGCTCAGGGGTACTCCTGGCTGTGCACTAAGAAATCTTTCCTAGCATGGGGGACCATTTGGAACTCTGGAGGATTAAACAGCACTCCATCCTAGGCTAGCATAGGCAAGACACATGCCTTGTGCCACTGCTCCAGCCTCTATTTCTAAATATTTCTTGAGTGAGAAGACATAATTTTTTAACAAGGAATTTTTCTAAAAGTTTTAAAAAAGATATTTCAATGATTATTTAAAATTTTATTAAAATAATGTTTTATAACTGTTTAAAGTATTAAGGTAGATAGCACTATAAGCCAACATCTGTACTTTCTATTTTATGACCAGCTCAGGTCTAGCATAAATTCACCAATACAAAACTGACCCCAATTTACCTTATTTACACAGTAAACCATTTCTCTAGTGTAGCCAACATTTTGCTCTTATAAAAATTGATCTTGGTTTTGGTTTTGATTCATTTATTATTTTTTACCTATCTAAATAAATAAAATTATGTCATATATTACTCTGATATATTCTTATAATATTAATAATAACTTTTAAGTTCAAGCATTTTTGTTGCAAATGGCAAAACATATCTTTTTTTTTTTTTTTTTTGGTTTTTGGGTCACACCTGGCAGCAATCAGGGGTTACTCCTCGCTCAATGATCAGAAATTGGCCCTGGCAGGCATGGGGGACTATATGGGATGCTGGTATTCGAACCACCGTCCTTCTGCATGAAAGGCATGCTATTTCTCTGGCCCCTAAAACATATCTATTTTTTTATAGTCAAATAACATTCCATTTTGTGTATGCATGTGACATACTGTAAAACAAAATTATTGTCTTTAGAAATTTTATCATTTATTATAAAGATACATTTGTGTTGTCTCATATCTTAGATATTAATATTGCTATAATGATATGACTAGATATATTTTTAAAATTAGTGTTTCTGTATTCTTTGGATACAAATATATTAGTAGAATATCTGCATTATATGGTAGTTTTATTTTATTTGTTTTGTTTTTGTGTTTTTTGGCCACACCCGTTTGATGCTCAGGGGTTACTCCTGGCAAAGCGCTCAGAAATTGCCCCTGGCTTGGGAAGGCCATATGGGACGCTGGGGGATAGAACCGCGGTCCTTCCTTGGCTAGCGCTTGCAAGGCAGACAAACACCTTACCTCTAGCACCAACTCACCGGCCCCGGTAGTTTTATTTAAAATTTTTTAAGGAATCTCCATAACAGTTGCCTCAGTTTACATTCCCACTAACAGCATAAGTATTCTCATTTCTCCACATCTTTTCCAGTAATTAAATCATTATTTTTGTTGTTTGGGCCACACCTGGCAGTGTTCACTCCTACCACTTCAATGAGGGATTACTACTGGTTGGGCTTGAGGAGATTATTTTGGCAGTTCTGAATTAACTCATGTCAGTTTTGTGCAGGGCAAATACTGTAATCATTGTACTAATTTTAATGACTTTTATTAACAATAATAAGATTAATAAGAATAGCATCCAGCTGTGATCTTATGATAATGTAAACTATCAATGTCTCTTCAACTTAGAAAACTGAAAAATAAATAATATAGCCTGATTCATAGACTTTCTACTCAGGAAAGGCTATAAAAAGATTTCCTTGGGTTGGAGACTAAAGATTGTGCTTGCCTTCCAGGGGGCTGGCAGAGATTTGATTATCACCTTTCCACTTCAATAAGCCCTTGCCCAAACCAGCTTTTCTCCATCTCACCCCCCGAAAAAAAATAAATATTTTTGCTGTATCTGGAAAACAAGAAAATTAGATTGTGAAAGAGACTCCTGAGGCAGCTAGAAAATTTTCCAAGTAAAAAGTGAGGCAAATGAAAATTGGAGAACGGTAATATACTCCAACAAGCAAGAAAAAAAGGGAAAGAAAGAAAGAAAGAAAGAAAGAAAGAAAGAAAGAAAGAAAGAAAGAAAGAAAGAAAGAAAGAAAGAAAGAAAGAAAGAAAGAAAGAAAGAAAGAAAGAAAGAAAGAAAGAAAGAAAGAAAGAAAGAAAGAAAGAAAGAAAGAAAGAAAGAAAGAAAGAAAGAAAGAAAGAAAGAAAGCAAAGAAAGAAAACACTTGAAGAATTATCAGATAAAAGAAGAGTTCCTCAAGTAGTGATGATTGTATGCCAAACCAAGCTTTAAAGCTACAGCTTATTAAAACAAAAAGTTAAAGCACAAAAGAATTTATAGGCAGGCTATATTTGACATTAAAGCTTTATCTAGTATAGTCAATTTGTCAACATGAATGAAATCATCTAGGGCTTGACTTATCTGCCTAAGGCTTGGTTTTATCTAACATATATCAGATAAAATTTGTACGTTAAGGAACTGTACTAGTGTGAGGAGTAGCAGCCTTCCTGGAACATAGGAAATGGCTGACACCCATGTAAAGCCAGTCCAATAAGGAAAGTAGTGTGAAGATCAAGGAGTGGCCAAACCTAACCATCTCCCCAGACAGCCACAGGGGAAAATGTTGACACTTCAAAGCAAAACAGTAACTAGACCTCAATAAATTGAGAAACTGTGGTGGTTTGAGAACAGTGCTACTTTTCAGAGTAAGATTGTATATAATTTTTGGTAGAGAATCTCAAAGAAACTAAGGTTTTCAAAAATATTTTCAAAGAAAAAAATTAAATTACATATAACATTGACTTAGGTTTAAATTGATTTTTAGATCACTAATAATTTTCCTTCAAAATAAGAATCACCTCAAGTTTCAATATTTCTCACACTTGATAAATTCTTCATAAATTTGGACATTAAGATGTGTCATATAAATGTAGGATTTTGAAAGAGAATGATCCAGCAAGAATTATAATAATAAGTAATCAATTTCCAAACATGAGAGTATAAACCAAGTATGGCTTTAAAAATATTGTTTGATCACAATATTTTCTGGGCTTAACTATGTAGAAAAAAATTGAAAGAAAATATATGGCACTTCAACTAGAAATGAATTAACTAGAAAAACTTCCTGCTAGGTGAAGAAACATCCTTCAAAGCAACACTTGGTCAGAATATTCATAAGAGCTTTTGAGATATTAACACAAATATTAGGATACCCTTTGGAATATGAAATCTAATCTGATGACCAAGCACTTTTAACACTTTCTGTCAAAAAATTTTTAATTGCTCATTTTGGTATTTACTCAGTTGAGGAAACATTTTTGGCATGCATGGAGTTTAACTTCTCAAAATAAAGCTTATTCTTGTGGAAATATTTGGTATTTAGAGATGCAATATTACATATAAAAATAAACTACGGTTTCTAACAACACAAGGGTCCATGATTTGATTTGATTTTTTTTATTTTAGAAAATAGGTCATATGAAACTTGGACAGGAATATACTTTGAAGAGAAAAAACTTCTTGGCAGATCCATTAATTGAAAGTATTAAATGTATGTAGAGGCCCAGAAATAATTAAGGTGGAAAGGCATATGAAAGCCCGTGAGTTTGCTCCTGGAATGCACCCAGCTTGTAGTCAATGTAGTCAATGCCCAAACTGGCCCTGCTGATCCCAAGCAGCACTGATCCAAACACTTCCGCTTCTACCAGGAGTCATTTGGATTCAGAACAGACAGGATTGGTTCCTATCTGAATGACAAGAGAAGCATTAAATTTTAATTTGCAATGATAGTGTGATTACTGCTATTGAAGTTCCCAAGCGACAATGTGTAAAATAAAAATAAAAAATAGTTGGCAAATTACATCTAGCTTGTTCCTGAAGTGCTAGGAAGATGGCATATATTTTAAGTAAGTTATTAGTTCAGTAAATTTTCTGCAAAACCAGCACAACTTTTGCAACTGAGTAATATCCGGAAAATCTAGTGCAATAGCTTGAATATTGTGTCTCCCAGATGTTGAAATATAATCCTCAAGTGATAGTATTAGGAGGTGGGGAATCTTTGGAAGTGATTAGGTCAGATAGTGGACCCCTCATGAATGGAATCAGTTTCCTATAAAAGAGGCCCTAAAGAATTCCTTGACTTCGTTATTAAGAGAGAAGGAAGTGAAAAGATTTCAATAAATGAAGCAGGAACTTGGGTCTCACTAAAAGTCACAGTTCACAGTAACTTGATCAGAGATTCCCAGTGTCTAGAATTGTGAAAAATATATTTGGTGTTAAAACCATACTCTCATGGTATCTGGTTTTAATAGCCCAAATAAAATACAAGTCTTAAGTCTTAAAACCAAGCAGCAAACATGATAAGATTCAATTAAATAGGGTTGTTTCAGTTAACCTTTACTGAATGATAATCTACTTTATAAGTTAGTAACTTCCCCCCATCTTCCCATGTAGGTGCAGCTAATGACATGAAGCTCACCACATAGAGTGATAAGTGCAGTTGAGAAATAAGTACACTGAAAACTATCGTAACAATGTGAATGAATGAGGGAAAAAGAAAGCCTGTCTCGAGTACAGGTGTGGGTGGGGTGGGGAGTAGGTAGATCAGGGAAATTGGTGGTGGGAATCCTGCACTGGTGAAGGGGAGTGTTCTTTACATGACTGTAATCATACAACTACAATTATATTTGTAATCATGGTATTTAAATAAAGATAATTAAAAAACAGTCATTTACTGAGCTATTTCATTTTAATTTTTTAGTTTTGACGTCATAGCTGGTAATGTTCAAGGCTTCCTCCTGGCTATGCGCTCAAAAATTACTCCTAGTGTATTCGGGGATCATATGAGTTGTGGGAAATTTAACCTGGGTCAGCATCATGCAGGGTAGACACCCCACTCTGTTTTTTTAAATCTGTTTTATCAATCAATAATTTGGCATGGCAAAACTGAATAATTCTTTTTGCTGATCTTGACTGACATTAATGAGCTGAAAGATGCCCCCACCCTTTTTCACAATTTATGTATTGAAGCCCTAACCTTCAGTACCTCAGAATATTTGAAGATAAAATCTATTAAGAATTAGTATAAAATAAAATCATTAGGTTGGGTCATATCTTGCATAATTTGTATATTTATGAAAAAGAAATGTACCTTTGTTTTTTCTTCTTTCTCTCTCTCTTTTTGGTTTGTTTTATGAGCCACACCCAGCGGTGCTCAGGGGTTACTCTTTGCTTTGCACTCAAGAATTTCTCCTCTCTGAGGATCAGAGTTTACAGATCAAAGACCAGATGTGAATAAACAAGGAGAACACCATGTGAATGTGAAGTCAGCTGCTTATAAGCCAAAGAAAAAGACATAGGATAGACCTATACCACAAGAGGAATCAAGTCTGGTAACTCCTTAATCATAAACTTCTAGATGCTAGATTCTCTGTTTTAACTTTTGGTTTTTATCACCCAGCCTGTGGTGTTTTGTTATAATAGCAATGACAATCAGTGGGCTCTCTAATTTATCTGCACATAGATATGTTCCTCAATGAACTGATCATACTGGCTTTAGTTAGGATAGATCTTCTCTCCATGTGCTGCTTCTTCCTTCAGCAAGCTAACAAAACTCATTCTCATTGTCACTTGCAGATTCTAATAATAATAATAATAAAAAAAAACCAGGGCTGCAGAGATAGTATAATAGATAGGGAGGGTTTGTGCCTTGCAAGTATCCTGGTTCTGTCTCCAGAGTTCCTCATGATCCTCAGAAAAGAAGACAAAAGAAAAGCAGAAAAGAAAAAACAGAGACTGTAGAATTTTAGTTTGTTTATATATATATATATATATTTATTTATTTATTTATTTATTTATATCAATTTATTTAGTTTTGGGGCCACGTTCAGCTGTTCTCAGGACTTTCTCCTGGCTTTGTTCTCAGGAATCACTCCTGGAGGAAATTGAGAGATCATATGGGGTGTGCCCTATCATCCCCTGTACTTTCTACCTAGCCCAAGAAACTGAAGAATCATTCATTAAATGACTATTAATTGAGTATTTTATTAAGAGCCAATTAGTGTGTAAGCACTGGAAATACCAACATGTATTTGTCCTTTATGAGTTCACTCATTAGTTAATCAACAAAAATAATGATCAGGAATTATCATTTGTGGTGTTATAAAGAAATAAAGAAATGCACAAAGTGGTGCCATCAATATAGACTGTAAAATAAGACCTGAAAGAGAAGGTGCTCTTTTAATTGAAACTTATACATTAAAGACATTGTCATTTTAAGAAGTGGTAGAACATTTACAGGCAGAGGACATAGGAATTGCAAAATTGCAAAAGGTTAAAGGTTATTTATTTATTTAATTTTTTATTAAATCACTGGAAGATACCAGTTAAAAAATTGATGGTTGACTTTTCTTAAACTCACTAAGTCCATAGTGTGGGATGAAATTGTGCCCTGGATTTCACCACCCCCCCATTAAAATATCTCAAAAGACTTAATGGTGATACCTATATTTCCTTTGTAAGTTTAATACCTTTATAGTAATACCTCTTAGTGTTTTATTAGTGTTTATAGTAATACCTCTTAGTGTTTATTCCCAAATGTAAAGTAGCCTCCTTTATCTTTTTAATTACTTTTTTTAAACAACTTTATTACATACATGATTGTGTTTGGGTTTCAGTTATGTAAAGAACACCACCCATTATTTTTTTTACTTTTTTAAAATTTATTTTTATTTAGTTTTTCATATATATATTTCTCTTTAAGTTCACTTATTTTGGTTCTGCTTAGTACTAAAACCTAGAAGAAAAAGTCTTGCTTGCGATAGAAGCACAGTTGAAAACCAGGGCACAGGTCAGCCCCTGCTGTGAGATTGGTGACTGGAAGATACTGAGGGGACCAGTCAGCTTTGTGTGCTTCTCTTCTCTTCTGTCTCCTGAAGCTCTCCTGAGAGGGCCAGGAAGGGCCAAGAAAAACTGTCTCCTGGAGGCTGAAAAGTCAAGAAAGAGTGAGTGAAAACCGGCTACCAGAGGTGCCAGGCAGATGTGGCTTCTTTGTAAATGTGGGAGGGGTCTGCCCCTGCTATGAGATTGGCGAGGCAACCTGTCAGCTTTGCATGTTTCTCTTCTATTCTGTCTCCTGAAGCTCTCCTGAGAGGGCCAGGAGGGACCCAGCAAAAACTGTCTCCTAGAGGCTCCAGAAGAGCATGGCCACTCCACTTCACAGTAGGTGCTCTTTCTAACTAATAAACCCCACCATAACATGCAGAAAAAAAAATCACACTACAAGAGTGACAGTGTGGAAACCTCGCAGGCAAACACCATTCACAGAGAATGAAGATGGTATCTGTGAAAATACCAAAAAAAACCAACCATCTGAATAATCTCTCAGATAAGAAGTTTAGAATAGAAATATGGAAGATCCTCATGGAAATAAAAAAAAAACATAGTTTGAGTTGAAAAGAACACAAAGACAGAAATCAGAAAACTCCAAACTGAAATAAGAGATCTGAAAAACACAGTAGCTGAACTGAAAACCTCAATGGAAAGCCTCTCCAACAGGGTAACAGCAGCCAAGGACAGAATCAGTGAACTAGAAGATGAAATGTAGAACAACTCCATATAGCAGAAGAGATTGGAAAATAACCTTAAGACAACTAATCAGACAATGGAAAATGTATTCAAGAAATGTGAGAAGATGAAAATAGAAGTCTTTAATAAACTCAACAAAAACAACATAAGAATCATTGGAGTCCCACTCATCCACTGCTTGTGGGAATGCTGCCTGGTCCAACCCCTATGGAAATCAGTATGGAGGGTGCGTACTTAACTCAGAATTGAGCTGCCATATGATCCATCAATTGCACTCCTGGGTATCTACCCTCAATATGGAAGAATATCCATCTCAAAGTATGTATGCACTCCACTATTCATAGCAGCACTCAGCACAATAGCCAAGAACTAGAACCAAACTCGATACCCAACAATAGATGAATGGATCATGAAGATGTGGTATTTATACACAATGGAATACTACATAGAGGTTAGAAATGACATAATCATGGATTTTGCAGCAACATGGATGGATCTCCAAAATATTATGTTAAATGAAGTCAGCCAGTAAAAGGATAAATAATGATAGCAATTATTTGAGGTATTCAGAACATATACTATATTTACATATAGTAATCCATAAACAAATACAAGGGTTGAAAGGGTAAAATCTCCAAACACTGTATATGGTGGCACCATATAACGTGGTGAAGTGTTCGAATGAAGTGGAAGTGTAGCAACACAAAGATGTAAATACACATTATAACCGAAAGAATCCAGCAATGACAGAAGCAACAGTTTTGAGTGAAAAGGAATCAATCTCTAACCACCAAGGTCTATAATAAGGTCCAAATGTATTTTTCCACAGAACTAGGTGCAGAATATGATTGGAAGCCTGGTATCCTGCAGTGATTACTAATAATATGCTTTAATGCCTTATTTTTACCAAGTATAAAGTAACACTTCAGCTTCTTTGTCCACAGGAGGCTTTGGAAACAAACGATGGACACCGTAATTTTTAACCTTTGCAATCAATCATACTGGATACCATATACAGTGCCCATTATGTCAATGTCTTGATAAAATACTCCAATTAAACCACTACCTTTTGTTTATATCTTCAATTGGGACCCCCAAAATATGATCATTCAGACCACTGGAACTGTCAATGGTGCACCACAGACTTATGCTACAGGTCCCACTCATCAAAACACTACTTTCTTTCCTTCTTTCTCTCTTTCCTTCTTTCTCTCTTTCCTTCCTTCCTTCCTTCCTTCCTTCCTTCCTTCCTTCCTTCCTTCCTTCCTTCCTTCCTTCCTTCCTTCTTTCTTTCTTTCTTTCTTTCTTTCTTTCTTTCTTTCTTTCTTTCTTTCTTTCTTTCTTTCTCTTTCTTTCTTTCTTTCTTTCTTTCTTTCTTTCTTTCTTTCATCTTTCTTCTTTCTTTCTTCTTTCTTTCTCTTTCTTTCTCTTTCTTTCTTTCTTTCTTTCTTTCTTTCTTTCTTTCTTTCTTTCTTTCTTTCTTTCATCTTCCTTTCTTTCTTTCTTTCTTTATTTATTTATTTCTTTCTTTCTTTCTCTCTCTCTCTCTCTCTCTTTCTTTCTTTCTTTCTTTCTTCTTTCTTTCTTTCTTTCTTTCTTTCTTTCTTTCTTTCTTTCTTTCTTTCTTTCTTTCTTTCTTTCTTTCTTTCTTTCTTTCTTTCTTTCTTTCTTTCTTTCTTTCTTTCTTTCTTTCTTTCTTTCTTTCTTTCTTTCTTTCTTTCTTTCTTTCTTCTTCCCTCTACTTTTCCCCCCTCTGTCCTTTATTCTTCTTCATCAATTCAACCTATTGCAGAAAAAGCTCTCGCTGTCAGTTGCTCCTTAGGAAAGATACCTCTATACTTAAGATGCAGCGGATGATACTACATAGGGTAACTACATCCTATAGTCCTCATTACCACATTGCTTAGTTCTCTAGATGTGAAAACTGTGCTTATCCTAAAAAGCTCCAGCCACTATTTAATCATGAAACCTTTATCTAGCAAAGACCACCCCATCAGTGATGAAGAGCCTTGTAAGTGGGAAATCTTTCAATACCAACACACTGGCCCAATCCTCTCTTAGTTTTACTGCATTTACTTATTCTTCTTTTCTCTTCTCTCTTATCTTTTGTTTTCCCCTCCTTTCTCTCCTAAGCCATAATTTAACCAATTATTTACTTTTTCCTAACTCAATCATATTTTAAGAGCTCAGGCCAGCATATGAGGGTCAGGCCTCCAACAAAAACCTAGGAATAGAACACTAATGTCTGTTTTTATGTGGGTATGAGTTTTTAGACATTGGACTCCCCTCTGATTATCAAATATAAGTTGTAAACAAGCCATGCCTAAATTGGATATAGTCCCTCTTATATATTACCCTTCTTACCCCCTTCAGAAATTCTTCTAGCTTCTTAACCCCCAATCCTGATCCATTATCCTTCCTAATTTAATCCTCTATACCCTCAGTTATTAACCCAGTAGGTACTGGGACCAACCTCCTGCTCCAATAAACCACCACCGAGATCCCAAAATGAAAGGATATCCTCCCAGCCCCACATCACATGACTTGGCAAGAAATGACAACCAACACACCTGCTGATTCATGCTTCATGGCCCTTCTTTTTACCCTTCTATTCATGGACTGTTGCATGCCACTGACTCAACCCCAGAAGAACCTCAGTCCAGGGATATTTCCCTCATGGTTACAAATAATTTCACAAGCTCAAGACACAATGTGTGATGAAAAAATGCCCTGGACTCCACCCACCACAAGAATATCTCAAAAGGCTCAATGGGGAAGCCTATATTTTCTTTATGTGTTTAATACCTCTATAGTAATACCTTCTAGTCTGTTTATTCCCAAAAGTAAGTAAGCCTCATAAACAGCATTTTTAATGCATTTTTAAATGTATTTTATTTATTTATTTTATTATATATCTATATATAGAGGTATAGATGTAATTTTTTCCTCTTCTCTCTTTCTCTCTCCAACCACACCTGTTTTTGTACTGCTTGGTACGAAAACCTACACAAAAAGTCTTTCTTGGGAGAAAAGCTCAAGTCAAAACCAGGGCACAGCGATTGTGCAGCCTTTTATTCATACCTTCAAATCCACTAGCAATATAATATGTCACCATACACTTTTGCATAGACACTCTAAATAAATGGAAATTTATACACAAAACAAGCTCTTATCTATTAGGAATAAGAAGCCGTAATTTTTAAAAAGTGCACTGTCACCTCCCACCATAAACATGTGTCATATAGACCCAACTTAGATTGCACATGATTGGACAGCGACAGTCCAATCCAGAACTCCAGATCCCAGATGTGGAACCAACAGAGGTTCCCAGCAACAGCACCAGAACCAAACTCCTTCAGGGGAAACTCTGAATGCAAACCAGATCCAACTTGTACCAGTTTTAGCATGACATCCTGACATGAGAAAATGGCAACAACTTGAGTAAAGAGAGGGCTGCCCCATCTCTTTACCTAATGGTAAGATACAACCAGGAGACATGCCATCCTTTGCCCTAAGCAAAAACCAAAATTGCTATCTACAGAAGACTGACTTTGACAAATATGGTCTGGACAGAACCTATCAAGTGACCAATGAGGAACTTTCTAACCTAGGCCTTGGCCTAGAATTTGTACAAAAATCAAATCTCTAATTTCAGAGGTCTAACTTTGACAACTGTGACTGAGCAGAATTCTGGAAGTATGCTGAAAGACTATACCCTAGGCTCTGTCCTAGGTTCTGAACAAAAACCAAGACCAATAATTACAGAAGACTGATTACAACAACAGTGATGGAACAGAACTCCTAGAACCATAAAGAAAAACTCTCTCCTAGCCTTCACCCTACAACCTACAGAAATAAAACTATCTCAGCTAAAGAGATGGGATGTCATCACCCACATCTGAGTGAAAAGTGTCTTGGCACCATAAAAAGACCTTGGAGTGTGTAAATGAGAGCACATAAAACTTCTAGTTGTTCTCATAGCAGTATGCTTCAAGGGCAGAAAAACCCTGTATCTCTTAGGCCAAGGGAATTCCCGTTGTAATTTCCCCAATCTTTATATGCCTATGAAAAAAAAAGAAGAAGAAAAAGAAGAAATTATCCCTTTTTTTTTTAAGAAGTTGCTGGTCTGGTTTTTTTTCTTTTTCTTTTTTTTCTCTTTTCCCTATAGCTGATGGTTTCCTGGAAACAAATGACAATGAAGACACAAACTATCAGAATCTATGGGGCATAGCAAACGTGGTACTGAGAGGAAATTTTTAGTTTTGCAAGCACACATCAGGAAGGAAGATGTGTACTTATGACACAGCTTATAAAATTATATATGATCATCAAAAAAACCAAAAATAGGTAGACAGAAGGAAATAACAAAGCTTAGAGCAGAAATAAATGAAGTAGAAACCCAAGAAAAAAATATGAAAGATCAATAAAATAAGTTTGTTCTTTGAAAAACTGAGCAAGATTGATAGAACATTGGCAAAACTCAGAAAGAGAGAGAAAATTGATAGCATGTATCAGAAATAAAAAGGGGGAGATTACTACAGATATTGTAGAGATTCGAAGGGAAATAAGAGACTACTTTAAGAAACTATGCCACTAAACATGAGAACCTGGGAGAAATTGATAAATTTTTGGACTCATAATCTTCCACGGTTGAACGAAGAGGATGTAGCATATCTAAACACCCCCATCACCATTGAGGAAATTTAAACGGTAATCAAATGTCTACCCAAAACAAAAGCCCAGTTCCAGATGGGTTCACTAATGAATTCCTACAAACCTTTCAAGAGTAAATACTACCAATCATTACCAGGCTCTTTCATAAAATTGAAAAAACGGGAACACTTCCAAACAAGTTTTATGAAGCCGACATCACCATGATTACAAAACCAGACAGAGATGCTTCAAAAAAAGAAAATAACAGACCAATATCCCTGATAAACACAGATGCAGAGATTCTCAACAAAATCCTGGCAAATAGGATCCAATGCCTAATCACAAAGTTCATTCTCTGCAATCAAGTAGGTCTCATTCTAGGAATGCAAGGATGTTTTAACATCCATAAATCTATCAAAATAATGCACAACATCAAAAACAAGAAAAATAAAAATGACATGGTCATATCAATAGATGCAGAAAGCATTTGATAAGGTCCAAAACCCATTCTTGGTTAAAATAAACTCAGCAAGATGGGAATGAAAGGAACCTTTCTCAATATAGTTAAGGCCATCAACCACAAGCCAATGGCAAATAGTATTCTCAATGGAGAAAAACTAAAAGCATTTCCTTTGAATTCTGGTACAAGAAAAGACTGTACTCTCTCAAGACTCCTATTTAACATAATACTGGAAGTACTTGCTATAGTGATTAGGGAAGAAAAAGATATGAAGGAATTCAGATAAAAAAGGAAGAAGTCAAGCTCTCACTGTTTGCAGATGACTCTACTTAGAAAACCCTAAAGACTCTACCAAAAAGCTTCTAGAAACAACAGATTCATATAGCAACGTGGCAGGCTACAAAATTAACACACAAAAATTAATGGCCTTTTTATACACCAATAATAATAGGGAAGAAACAGACATTAAGAAAAACAACCCCATTCACATCAGTGTCACACAAACTGAAATTTCTTGGAGCCAACTTGACCAAAGTCGTGAAGGAACTGTACAAAGAAAGTTATAAAACCCTGCTCCAGGAAATAAGAGAGGAACATGTGGAAATGGAAATACATACCCTACTCATGGATTGGCAGGATTAACATAATTAAAATGGCAGTACTCCCCAAGGCACTGAACAGATTTATTGTGATCTCTCTAAAGATACCTATGACATTATTCAAAGAAGTGGATCATACACTTCTGAAATTTATTTGAAACAAAAAATACCATCGAATAGCTAAAGCAATCCTTGGAAAAAGGAATATGAGAGGCATTACTTTCCCCAACTTTAAGCTGTATTACAAAGCAATAGTTATCAAAACAACATAGTATTGGAATAAAGACAGACCCTCAGACAGAGGAATAGGGTTCAATAATCAGAGAATGTTCCCCAGACATACAATCAATTACTTTTTTTATAAAGGAACAAGAAATCCTAAATGGAGCAAGGAAAGCCTCTTCAACAAGTGGTGTTGACACAACTGGTTATCCACTTGTAAAAGAATTAACTCAGCTAATACCATCTAAGAAGGTCAAATCCAAATGGATTAAAGACCTTTATATCAAACCTGAAACCATAAGGTATTTAGAACAACACAGGGGTAAAACACTCCAGAACATTGAGACTAAAGGCACCTTTAAGGAGGAAACAGCACTCTCCAAACAAGTGGAAGCAGAGATAAACAAATGGGAATATATTAAGCTGAGAAGCTTCTGCACTTCAAAGAAAATAGTACCCAGGATACAAGAGCCACCCACTGAGTTGGAGAAATTATTCACTCAATACCTATCAGATAAGGAGGTAATATTTAAAATATACAAGACACTGATAGAATTTTACAAGGAAAAAAATATAATCCCATCAAAAATGGGGAGAAGAAATGAACAGACACTTGGTCAAAGAAGGAATACAAACGGCCAAAAGGCACATGAAAAATACTCTACATAACTAATCATCAGGGAGATGCAAATCAAAACAACTATGAGGTATCATCTTACACCACAGAGATTGGCGCACATCACAAAGAATGAGAACAAGCAGTGTTTGCAGGTATGTGGAGAGAAAAGAACTCTTATTCACTGCTGGTGAGAATGCCATCTAGTCCAACCTTTATGGAAAGCGATATGGAGATTCCTCCAAAAACTGGAAATTGAGCTCCCATATGATCCAGCTATACCACTCCTAGGGATATACCCTTGGAACACAAAAATAAAATACAAAAATCCCTTCCTCTCACCTATATTCATTGTAATGCTATTTACAATAGCCAGTTTCTGGAAACAACCAAGATGCCCTTCAACAGATGAATATCTAAAGAAACTGTCAGCAGGTTTCCTCTGTGTATAGCAGTTGTACGTGAGTATCCTGATTCTATTGTAGTTGACTTTGGGTTTGTTGTTTAAGTCTGGTCATTTTTTAATTTCCACCCAATGTTCATATGACTGTAATCTTTGGATATTATTCTCATATTATTATTTAATAGACTGCAAATGAGTAAGATAATTTTTCTGTCCCTCTTCCAGAGTTAAAATTTTGATGTGATAGAATAGGAATCCTAGAATAAGTTTAATAATTGTTGCTCTGAAAGATTGAGATCTGAAAAACAGAAACCACCTTGTGTAGCTCTTTATAGGAAAGGAAAAGAAGTTTGGACTTCATTTAATGAGGTGGAAATGACTAAAGTATTTAATCAGAAGTTACATGACCCATTTTATGAAGAGGGTGCTGCTTTTTGGAAATTGGAGTGACAGGATTAAATGTAGAAAGCTCAATAGTATAAGTGCTCCAGTCATGTAGGTACAGGTAGAGGTCATCCTAGATGAAGAGCCTGGGACAACCAATAGTAACTCAATGTAGTACTGTTCACAAAAGGAGAATATCTCCTTTTTATGGATCTGTTTAGTAGTAAGTCATAGTAGATAAGTTTCTCTTGGGTTCTGAGTTCATATTAGAGCTGGATTATTGGGGTTGTTTAGCTTGTTATTATTTACGCCCATATTTACCAATAGTATCTTGTGGCATTGTAACATTTAGAGGGTTCTTATGACACCCTGATGACTTGGTAGCAGAACAATCTTCTTTCATGGCATGGTTATCTGCATTGCCACCTAATGGTAAGTTGAGACCAGAAGATGCTCCATGTCATCCTGACTTCAACATAGGATCTATATAAAACCCAGGATCTCGAACTACCAAAACCTGATTATTAGAACTGTGACTGAGAAGAGTTTTCACTGGAGACACAAAGAAGGACTTCTGGGGTTAGACAACTTAGTATGCCCAGAGCCTGTCGTTGGTCTTATGGCAGTATGCTTCATGAGTAGGGTCTCTCTGTTTTTAGGCCGAAGGTTTTTCCTTTCTATTTTCCCCATCTTTTGCCATGCCTTTGAAAAACAAAAACGGAAACAAACAAAAAAAAACTGCCACACACAAATTATTCTTTCATTTTGTTTTATTTTTGTAATACTTATCTTTTAAATGTGGGCTCCTGCCTTTTTCATAGAACCTTTGGACATGGATTACTTTGTTTTACCACATATTTCTTCATTTTCCTATAAAACTAAGAAAGAAATAAAGAAAAGCTGGGGGCTAAAGGCCAAGTGGACTCAGATGCATTGGTAGGGGAAAAAATAAGGACAGAACTAAATATCTAAACCAAAGTCAAAAACAATAAAATAGTAAAAAAAAAAAAAAAAAAAACCTAAACTTTAACAATTTTAACTTAAATGAGCCAGTTATATTGGCAGACCAGGGCATGAAGGGTGGTGGTACAGGATGCACTCTGGGTTCATTGGTAGAGGAAGGATGACACTGGTGGTGGGAATGGTCCAGAATCACTGTATATCTGGAATTAAATGATAAAGGACTTTGTAGAGCATAATTTTTTCAATGAAATAAAATTTAAATAGGAGTTTTCTAAATAAAGCTGATTGAGATAAGAAAAATATGTAAAAAGTAGTGTCCTTCATTCCATATTGTGAAGGCAGAACTTAATTAAGAGCCAAAGAAATCTTAATGACACAAAAGGCTAATGCTATTTCTTTCCTGATGACACATGCACACACCTATGTAACTCAAACTAAAAGTCTTATGTTAGGGTAGGCAAAATGGGTGTAGGCCAGTCCCCTGCCCTGAGAAAAGACTATATTAGTGCTTTTACATTATCAGTATTTTGTTTAAAAACTGAGAGTTCAAGATCATGGTAAGATCTGGGTTCAATCCCTGTGGCATCCTAAAAGGTCCTCTGAGTTTTCCAGTGTGATTATTGAGCATAGAGCCGAGTATGACTTGTGTATAGTTGAATGTTCCCCTCTGCTCTCTGCCAAATATGAAACGATTTACAAGAGTTGAAGCATTTTCTTCTGACAAGGCTGGATCCTCTTCAGAGAGAATCTACAGTATGAACAAAGGTTATGATAAGAACTTGAAGGTGGATCACCAAATACTCAAGCTTTGTTCCTTGATGATACCAAAACAACAGACTCTTATCTAGGTAGAAAACCCCACACAGAGGCAATTTGAGAGAAAAATCTGTAAAACTGATTCTATAGAGTGATGTCCCATCTCTCTCTTTCTCTCTCTCTGTCTTCCCCTTTCTTCTCTTCCCCCTTCCCTGTAACCTCCAAATTAAACTGTTTTATTAAAAAATGCAAGAGTTTTGTTAACATAGATAAGCTGATTATGTTTATTTAAACAAGTGTTTTAAAAAAAGCTCCGAATAGAAAAAAATACATTAGGACTGTTTCAGATAAAGTCGTGTTGTTTTTTTTTTCCAGAGACTGGACTGTAATCTTTTGATGTGAGAAGAACAGATTATGGCAGATCATACAGGATCTATGGAGACTGAACCTTAAATCCAGAAAAAACGAGGATTCTGTTGGAGAACAAGAGTAGAGAAGGGAGTTAATTAAGACATGAAGACATGAATCCAACTAAGAAATTAATGTGGTTGAAACATTTGGTGGTAGGGGAGGGAAGTTTTCTATCAGGTCAGAACCAAGTTAGATGTTTTTGGAGGTCAATTTTTTTTTTTTTATAAAAATTTCATTGAGACCATTGTGAATTACAAGTCTTTCATATTTGTATTTCAGGCATATAGAAACAGTGAATTAGGGCCACTTCACCACCAGTGTTGAACTCCCTTCATCAGAGATCCCAGCATGCATCTCATAACTTCACCACTAGCCCCTTCATGTACCAGTGTAACAGGACAGTTTTGTGTTTGGCTTGTTATAGTTTGTTTCTGTTGATTCTATTTTCTTTGACTTTGGCTTGTGTATTTAGTTCTGACCATTTTTTCCCCTCTCGATCTGGAGGTTGATTCTGATTAGAGAATGAGTATTTTCTCTATTCTACCATTGTAAAATAAATATACTCATTTTTAGGCCATTCCCCTATTTTGACAGGCAAAAAAAGAGTTGAGAATTACTTGAGTTGGTGCAAATAAAATATTGCTCTATTGACTTCTTTATAACCCCCCCCCAAATGTCATTTTTTTTTTTTTTTGGTTTTTGGGCCACACCCGGTAACGCTCAGGGGTTACTCCTGGCTATGCGCTCAGAAGTCGCTCCTGGCTTGGGGGACCATATGGGACGCCGGGGGATCGAACCGCGGTCCGTCTCCTAGGCTAGCGCAGGTAAGGCAGGCACCTTACCTCCAGCGCCACCGCCCGGCCCCCCAAATGTCATTTTTATATGTGGAAATTCATTATTATTTTGTTCTGTTTTGGTCTGTGTGGTTTGCTTCACAGATAATATTGCAGTTATTTCTCCACCTGTATTTATCACAATAGCTTTTAATCAAATGCATTAAAACTCTGGCCTGTAATAATTCACCTTTGAGTTATTCAGTTTATTTTTTAAAATTTTTGCACTTTAATTTCTTGGGCTCTATTTAAATATAATATTTTAAGTATTAGAATTAATTCGATTCTTGATCTGGAGGCTAGCTCTAGCCGGCATGGGGTCTGGGGAGACCCCAGGTCGAAAGACTTCTCCCTAGCTTGGGGGTGCTGGGAGCCTTAGTAGGCCCCCAGCCATCCCCTCTCCTGCCCCCCCCTCGCCTCCAGGCCTTCCCTGGGAGTCAGCCCAGGTGGCCAGAAAAGGTGGGTGTGGGTGGTCCCTACTAGAGGGGCTCCCAAGTTTTCCCTGCCCTTCCCCTAGCGGAGCGGGGGAAGGGCACAAGGAGGACTGTGGGCAGATCCTGGCTTCCTGTTCTCTACCGAATCCTTTCTTGATCTGGAGGCTAGCTGTAGCTGGCATGGGGTCTGGGGAGACCCTAGGTCGAAGGCCTTCTCCCTAGTTTGGGGGTGCTGTGAGCCTTGGTAGGCCCCCAGCCATCCCCTCTCCTGACCCTAGGCCTCCAGGCCTTCCCTGGGAGCCAGTGCAGGCGGCCAGAAAAGGCCTCAGAAGAATGAGCATTCTCCATTCACCCCTGAACCAGGGAAACTATCTGTGAAACATCCAAGGTCATTCATAACATTATCTGGAAGCAATCCTTTACCAGAGAAGACTCTACCGCTGCTCTGATAGTGACCTGCTCAAAAGAGACTTCCTTCAACACTAAGAAGACTTGACAACAACGAGCTGCTTACAGGACAGGGCTCTCTGCATTGCCCTTTTATTGTGAAGTGAAACTAGAGGGCGAAATACACCATCCTGACTTCAATTTAGGATATGCAGATTCCAGGACCTTTAATACAGAAACATGATTCCAACAACAGAGACTGTGAAAAATAAAAGTGTATTGGCACTACAGACAATAACTTGTATTGGGCAAACTAGTTTGCCTGGAGCCTAGGTCTTCTTCTAGGAAACTTCAGGGGTGGGGTCTCGTATTTAGGCCAAGGCTTTTCCCTTCCATGTCCCTCATATTTTGGTGGGCCTATGCAAACAACAACAGCCACTCTAACACCGTTTTTATGGTGCTCCTTTGACTCTAGTCCTTAAAAAAAAAACTTAAACTTTTGAGGTTAACTTAAACTAATATGCATGTGCAAGGAAATGTAAGAAAATACTATGCCTTCAATGTTTAAAGAGTTACATAAGATTTTATGGCCTTAGATTGCTTTGTGTACTGCTAAGAAATGTTATAATGTACTACAATCTGGGGACTTGAGGAACAAAGTAATTGTACATGGGTTCTATTTTATTTTTCTTAATGTTCTTTGGCTGAAATTTCAAAATTAAGGTATCAGCAAGGGGATTTCTTCTAAGAATTCTGTTTATGGGTGATTGTCCTTCCACTGTAACTTTACCTTGTCCTCTTTCTTTCCATCTTTGTTCTCATAATTAAAAATAAAAATAAATTCTTTAATAAAATAAAATAAAATATCTTATTCATCTTTACACTGCCTGATATTATATAAGATAAATGAATTGTATTATTAAAACAGATAAATATTCACAATTAATTAAAATATGAAAATATATTATAATTATGAGAAGAATAAAAAAGAATTGGACAATTCTTGTTAAGTTCTGTCAGTACCTTGTATATTTTTGATATTAGCCCCTTATCTGATGGGTATTGGGTGAATAGTTTCTCCCATTCTGTGGATTGTTTTTATAACCTAGGCACTATTTTCTTTGAGGTGAAGAAGCTTCTCGACTTGATATATTACCATCTGTTTATCTCTGCTTCCACTTGTTTTGAGAGTGCTGTTTCCTCCTTAAAGATGCCTTTAGTCTCAATGTCATAGAGTATTTTACCTATGTGTTGTTCTATATACCTTATGGTTTCAGGCCTGAGATCAAAGCCTTTAATCCATTTGGATTTTACCTTTGTGCATGGTGTTAGCTGTGGGTCTGAGTTCACTTTTTTGCAAGTGGCTAACCAGTGGTGCCAACACCACTTGTTGAAGACACTTTCTTTGTTCCACTTTGGATTTCTTGCCCTCTTATCCAAAATTAATTGATTGTATGTCTAAGGAACGTTCTCTGAATACTCAAGTATATTCCACAGATCAAAATCTAACCCATCAAAA
This sequence comes from Suncus etruscus, assembly GCF_024139225.1. NCBI lineage: Eukaryota > Metazoa > Chordata > Mammalia > Eulipotyphla > Soricidae > Suncus > Suncus etruscus. Next base: position 70,166,766 of record NC_064863.1, on the reverse strand, counting down.
ATGGATATAAGAGCTAAACAGACACTTCCTCAAAGAAGAAAAACAAATGGCCAAAAGATACATGAAAAAATACTCCACATCACTAATCATCAGGAAGATGCAAATCAAAACAATTATGAGGTACCATCTCATGCCAGAGAGACTGGCACACATCACAAAGAACAAGAAGAATCAGTGCTGGCTAGGATGTGGAAAAAAGGAACTATTTTTTGTTTGGTTGGTTTTGGTTGTTTTTTTTGTGGCCATACCTGAAATTGCTCCTGTCTTGGGGGACCATATGGGACTGAACCATTGTCCATCCCAGGCAAGCACGGGCAAGGGAGATGCCTTACTGCTTGTGCCACTGCTCCAGCCCCAAGAAAGGAACTCTTATTTACTGCTGGTGGGAATGCTCTCTAGTTTAGCTATTATGAAAAATAATATGAAGATTCCTCAAATAACTGGCTATTGAGCTCCCATATGATGCAGCTATACCACTCGTAGGGTTATATCCTAGGAACACAAAAATACAATTCAAAAATTTCTTCTTCACACCTATATTCATTGCAGCTCTATTTACAATAGCCAGAATCTGGAAACAACAAGGTTGCCCTTCAACAAATGAATGGCTAAAGAAACTGTGGTACATATACACAATGGAATATAATGCAGCTATCAGGAGAGATGAATTCATAAAATTTTCCTATACATGTATGTACATGAAATCTATTATGCTGAGTGAAATAAGTCAGAGGGAGAGAGGTAAACAGATAATAGTCTCACTCATATATGAGTTTTAAGAAAAATTGAAGACATTATGATAATAATGCCCAGAGACAATAGAGATGAGGGCTGGAAAGTCGGGCTCACAATATGAAGCTCACCACAAAGAGTGGTGAGTGCAGTTAAGTAAACAACTACACTAACAACTAGCATGACAATGTTAATGAGTGAGAGAAGTAGAATACCTATCTGGAAACATGCAGGGGTGGAGGGACATTTATGTTGGGATTGTTTATGACTGAAATCCAACTATAATCATGCTTGTAATCATGATTAGTAATGATTAATTAATAATAATGATTAATAATGCTTAAGTAAACATTTTATAGAATAAAAAGAATCAGCCAATTCTTTATCACACAGATTTCATAAAATTGAGGTGATTAGCTAACTTATTTGTCTTAAATATTGACACAAAACAGTGAAACAAAATAGATGCTCAATTGAATTGTGGCATTTTGGAATTTAGACATGCTTTCCCAAAGGATTTGGCATCTAGCTTGAGTGGGTTACATATATATAAAAGACACGTTGTAAAATAATAAAATTGCAAACATCTTTGAACGTTCTACAATCCATTGAGAATTTGTCAGTTCAGAAGGAGAAAATATCTAAAGATAATGAGAATCAAATATATACAATAATTATTGTACCTTTGATGCAGGGTTGCTGCAAACTTGGGGAAAAGTACCACCACTGAACTTTATAATGTTTAAGCTTACAAGACCATACCTAAATAATTTACAATTTTTAGCATTCCATTTAAGAGCATAATTACAAACGTTGTATTCTTTTGGTTTTTAATCTAAATCTAGCATTTTCCAAGTCATAGTTTTGCCAAGGGAAAAACAATGACATGTAGCATCTCAGAACTTTATCTTTTCCTCTAGCACACTGAAAACCTCATTCCCATTCATTATTATTTTGTTTTGGGGGCATACCCAGCAGTATTGAAGGGTTACTCCTCGCTCTCCACTAAGAAATTACACCTGGTAGTTCTTGGAGACCATATGGGGTACAGGATATCAAGCCCAGTTCAGCTACATTCAAGGCAAGTGTCCTACCCACTGTGTGAATGCTCTGGCCTCCAGACTAACTTTCTGATTGAAAATTAAAAAAAAACCATAATTTTAGACTCATAAAGTTATTCTTTCTTTCAACATTGTGATTTCACTTTACCAAAGACTTTATGTATCTCTGAGCTGGAGTGTTAGTATAGCAGTTTCCGCACTCAGTCATCCTGGGTTCAATTTCGAGCATCCAATATATTATCCCTGGACTCTCTTCAGGAGTAATTCCTAGGTGCAGAGCTAGGAGTAACCCCAGACCACCATCAAGTATGGCCATAAACAAAAAATAATTGATAATTCTCTAACTTTCCAAGGGGGTGATACTTTAACAAAAAACAGTAACATTCTTTTATATGTTTTTATTTTTGAGCCACACTGGTGGTGATTGGGGCTGACACTGGGTTATGTATTCAAGGTTCACTCCTGGAGGGGGTTTGCAGACCATAGGGGAGCCAATAATATAACATGGTAAGCCATGCACTATTGCTCTTGCTCCAGCAGTGAAGTTCTTATATACTCACTATAAGGACACTGTAGACTTTTACAAGATTTTATTTTTATTTTTTGGTTATTTTTCAGCCATACCTGGCGATGTAGGGGTTACTCCTGGCTATGCGCTTAGAAATTGCTCCTGGCTTGGGGGACCATATGAGATGCTGGGGGATCGAACCACGATCCATCCTAGGCTGGACCGCTATAGGAAAATGCCTATGGCTCGAGCCACCGCTTCGGCCCCATTACAAGTTTTTATTTTTTTTTTTATTTATTTATTTTTTTTTTTAGTTTTTGGGTCACACCCGGCAGTGCTCAGGGGTTACTCCTGGCTGTCTGCTCAGAAATAGCTCCTGGCAGGCACGGGGGACCATATGGGACACCGGGATTCGAACCAACCTCCTTTGGTCCTGGATCGGCTGCTTGCAAGGCAAACACTGCTGTGCTATCTCTCCGGGCCCACAAGTTTTTATTTTTAAAATCAATTTCACTTATATTAATTTTATTTTCAGGATGTACCCTGCTTTTTTCAAGCCTGCCTATGTAATGGTCCCCTCCTGTGAAGTTTTCCTAACCTAGAACATAATTCCCAATTCATTCCTAGCCAAAGAAATTCATAATTTCTCTAATTTGTGATAGTCATCACTGTACAGAGTATTACACACACATGATTGCCTTTGTTTTCACAGCCCTGGGACTTAGTTTAAAGATTTAGAACTGATATCAAATATACTCTGATTACAGATCAATATTTCTGCTTCTTGGACTCTTAGTTGGAAAATCATCTTTCTCATTCAAGTACTTAGAGGACTTTGCACTGACTTTTTGTTGGTTTAGTTGCAGCCTTCCAAGAAGTCTTTAGGAGGCTCAAGGGTCCCTGCTGGTAATTCTAGGTCAAAGAGGTTGGCCTTCAAGAACCTTATAATTCTATGCTGCTTAGGCCATGCCATGTTTACTCCAGCTGCATACAGATCCTTCAGGGCTATAACTGTTGATGCTTAGGGAACCATTTGTTGCAAGCTATCAAACTAGAGTCTTGAACCTTAATCCCACTATTATGGAGATAAGGATAGAACTGAATATCCAAGCCAAAGCCAACAACAATAGACTCAAGAGACCCAAACTCTAACAATCTAAACTTAAAATAGGCCTGTTATACTGGCAGGACAGGGGTCCAAAGGTGATGGTATAGTATGCATTTTGGGGAGCATTGGTAGAGGAATGTCTGACACTGGTGGTGAATTTGGCCCTAATTTCATTGTATGTCTAAATTCCAACTATGAAAAACTTTGTAAATAACAATGGTTTCAATAAAATAAAATTAAAAAATGGTTCTTTTCTGCATCTATTTCAGTTTTTGCATATAATGCATGCCTAATAAATATTTGTTTATTAATTTGTATTATTGTTTGTGGTGCAAGGAATTAAATTCAGAAAATTATACAAGCAAGGGAAGTACTTTACTGTAATAAAACTTACCCAGCCTAAATAGTTAAGTTGAAAAATATTTTTTCTAATTTTATGTTTTGGGTAGTGCACACTAGTGTTAAAGTTTATGGTACCAATGTACAAAATTACTGCACCCCATCATAACCAAACTGCCTATAACTCTTTACCAAAATTCTTAAATTAACGACCCCTTGACTATTGGCTAATATATTTTATAATTCATGGGCAAGGGTATGTCATTGTTTGATACCATATATTTCTTTATTTTGTTTCTTTTATAGCACACAGAAGATCATTTGGTAATTGTTCTTCTAACTGGACTTACTTTTCTTAACATGACAGTCTTCACTTCCATCCAAATTGCTGCAAACTTCATGTTTTGCAATTTTTACAGCTGCATATTATTCTATTGTGTACATATATGCTATAATCCTAATCCAATGCTGGACATTTCATTATTTTTACATAGTTTTTTTAACTAAGCACTGAAAAACCATAAGAATGCCTCTGTATCTTTCTGAATTTATGTCTTTGTACTTTGGTGATAGATGCCAAGACATGGAAGAGTATGTATGATAAGAATAGATGTGGGCCAGTGTGATAGCATAGCATTAGGGCATTTGCCTTGCATGAGGCTGACCCAGGACGGATCTGGGTTCAAGCCAGTGTCCCATATTGTCTCCTGAGCCAGGAGTGATACCTGCATAGCTGGGGTTGCCCCTGAGAGTCACTGGGTGTGGTTCAAAAACAAAAACAAATATAAAGAATAGACTCTAGTCTTAATGCTTAATTATTGAAAAGTCTTTGTTCTGTCATCCATAAAGGCTTAATGAAATAACATTCCTCCAACAATAAACAAGGGTTCTTTTTTCACTACATATCTGGCAACACAGTTATCTTTGTCTCTGGAATCAAATTATTAAAGCCACCTCTGAGATATATATACTGGAGAATTTTACCCAAGGTATTTTATGGAATCAGGACTAATCTCCAGGTCCATAGTACACTGAATTAATTATGTGTAAGATACAATGATAGTTTCTTTGTGTGTATGTGTGTGTGTGTGTGTGTGTGTGTGTGTGTTTGTGTATGAGGTGGATCCAGTTTTTCCAACACCATTTGTTGAAAATACTTTCCATAGTTTACCTTATATACCCCGATTCTTGTTTTAGATTAATCCTCCATAAATATGATGGTTTATAACTGGGCTCTTCATTTCATTTCATTCCATTAGTCTGATAATTTGTTCTTATTTTAATACTATAGTTTCAATTATTATAGCTTAATAATAAAATTTAAATCAGGAAAATGAAATATATCTCTTCATTTTTGTCCCTTTGGATTGATTTGATAACCTGGAAGCCTTTATAGTTCCTTAGAGTTTTTAATAGAGCTTGTTCTAAGTTTCTGAAGAACATCATCAGAAATTTAATGAAGATTGCATTGTATCTTTATAGTGCTTTAGGTTTGATGCTCATTTATACAATGTTAATTCTTCCAATAACTGAATAGGAAAAAATTTTCCCTTAATAATGGAAGTATATTTGTACTCTGGTTAGTTTTATAGTACTGTTGCATGATAAGCCTAGATTATGAATATTAATATTATTTCAAACCATGTTACCTCAGTGAAATACTTTTAATTAAAAACTGTTGGCTGAATAGCTGAATTATTCAATTTGACCAATGAGTGAATGCATAAATATAAATTATTATAACATTTATCCTTTATTTGTTCAAGTCTGCCTCCAAATTTTATGATTTGTCACAAGTAACAAAAGATTGTATAAAACTTCATTTGTCTGATTTCTTATAAAACTAGAATGAAAACATAAAATCTAGTTTTTTATGGAGACTATATTCTAATTTCAAGATCAAGAATAAAACTAAAAATAAACATTAACATTTCTGTACAAAGTTATTCTTTCACTTATTCATTCACTTTCACACTTAAAAATTAGTTTCCTGACACCACACACCAAAAAAAAAAAATCCAAAAAACCCTGGGATATGGCAATGAGAAGTTATGGAGCCAGTGGTTATTCCCGTGACAATATGCTTCAAGAGTGAATCTCTTAGGCCATGGAAAAAGTGGGTAACACCAAATCCTGACACTCCAGCATTCCTTTTTTCTGGTTTTCTTTTGTTTTTAGTCTGTTTTTGATATTATTTTCCTTCTCTTTTTTCTTCCACTTTTTTCCTTTTTTTTTTTCACTCTTGTGGATATTATTCAGTGATTTTTTTCATTTCTTTTTTTTCTTTCTTTTTTTTTTTTTAGTAGTTGATACCAATTTTTTTCTCTTTTCCCTAACCTTTTTATCTCCAACAGAATAGCATAACTTGAATCATTCAGCCTCATAAATTGAGAGGGGAAAAGGATAATACCAGGACTAGTCATATGAACATGTAGTGTAAATAAAAAATGAGCAGACTGGAACACCAAACAGAATAGATACCCAACCTACAACAAGTTGTAAAGTGGAGACCAGTTACACTAATATTCGGGGGGGGCGGGGTTAAAGGAGGGAGATATGGGAGATATGCTGGGAACAGGAGTGGAGGGAGGACAACATTGGAGGTGGGAATGCCCTTCATTCATTGTCACTATATAACGTAAATAATTCTGTGCAATGAACTTCAGTCACAATAAAAATTAAAAAAAAAATAGTAAAATATCCCAGAACTGAGTATCTTCAAGTTTTTTACTTCCCACCAAGTTGCCTTTATTTTTCTTCATTCCTTTTTTTTTTTTTTGCCATAATTGAAAGCCTGAGCACAGGAAATATAAAAAGACCACTATGCTGAAACTCAAAGATAGTGAGTGTGGTAAATGCCATTCACAGTAAACACTTGGAGTAATGTGAGGATCATAAATTAGAGAAATAGTTCCAAAGTGTGTTCCAGGGACCTATATAAATTCCAAATCCTTTTTATGAAAACTCAGATCAGAACAACTGTTATGAAAATACTGATAACTTACTTTACTTCCTTTAGCTCTTCCTAAGTAGAGCTCTCCAGGCACTATGTGATATAAGATCAAAACCACTTTTATCGCAGAAATCAGTGAGCAAATGCAATTACTTCTATGAAGTCAAATGGTAAAGAATTTTGCACTAATCTGAAGCAATCCTCTTAAGTAATACATTTTAGAAATATTTTAGATGAAATGACATCATACTAATATGAAATAGTTTAATAAGTCATTTGAAATGAATGTTCATAAAAATTTTTGTTAACTTTGAATATGATAAATATTCATATATAGAACCACATAAACAAAATTGTTGAACTCCTCAATAATTTTAAAACTGTGAAGTCTTCCGAAACCAAAAGAGTGAGAACCACTGAATTAAGCAAACATGGACTCACAAGAAGTTTTAAAACCCACTGCCCTCTAAAAGCAATATTGCCTAGAAAGTTTTCTCTAGCTGGTGTGTAGTCTGGGTGTAGAAAAAAAAAAGGCAGATTATTTACATAATTGGACACCCAACTCCTACTTTATTCTTCTGACCTACTGCATCCTTATGAGTAACTCTTCTTTCTTGGGACTATGCAACCAGAACAAATACTTAACCTCTGGCTTGACTTCAGACTCTGGTGTCCAGTCTCTAGACTGTAAATCCTTCAAAGTGTTCATTTCCCAGCACCATGGAGCCTAAACTCTGACATGAAAACTATTCTTGGATAAGTCATTATAATCAGCTACTAGAAGGTATGTTATTTTTGTAATTAAAATGTTCTTTTAATAGTATAAATGAATTATTTAGTAATTAGGAGAAATTAAGTATAATCACAGATATCAACTTTCCAATAATATATGAAATTAAAAGAATAGATCCTAAAACATTTTCACCATAAGTTGTCAAAATAAACAAAACAGGGTTTACCTTTCCTTTTAGTTAAGTAGTTTTAGTAACATTTATACAGTCACTCAATAAATATTTATTAACAACCCACCCACTCTGTGTCAGTTATGGTCAATAAATGTTGAAAATCCCACCAATAATGATGTGGAAAGTGGATCCCATCAACAAATGTGTAGTTTACTTCTAATTAGGGTCTTCAAGGGTAAGCTAGACTTATAGTTATAGTCAGTAATAAATACCATGATGGGAGAAAAATTAATGAATTAGTTTAGGTTAACCTGTAGTGATTGCACTGTCAAGATTACCAAATGGAAAAAAGCATTGATATCTGACAATGTGTTAAGGTTAGAGAATATCTAGTTGTTTCACTGGCTTCTTCATGGAATATGCTGGCCAGATACAGACCTGGAAATGATGAAGTATTTGCTACCTTTGAGCTGATAGTTCTGCCTGGCATTATGGTAACAAAGAGTGGGACACTCTTTACACAAACCAAACAAAATTTGAAAAAAATAATTGACTCAATGAACTACTAAAACTGAACAATTATTGTGTTGATTAAATGAAAACTTTGGTGTCTAGAGGACTTTTAGAGGAAGAACAACCAGTGACAGACTGTTTATTTGGGAAATAAGACAACTTAATATCTCTAGTGGGGTACAAATAGATTTAGTTCCTTTGAATGATTATGTGAAAAGAAAAATGCAATATAGATCTAGTTAGGTTTCTGGTGTTTGAATTCTAAAATGAAAAAATAATGGTTTTATATGTAAAAGAGGCATGTGAAAATGAATATTTCAAACAATTTTCATTTATCTTTTATGAGTTTGGAGGTAACTGTTTTATAAGTGATTATATGCATTAGCAAACAACAACATAAACAAATAAATTGAGACAAGAAAGCAAAAGCCTGTCACAATTAGCAAAGAATACATGCTGGCCTAATTATTGTTAGTTGGTCATGGATGGTCCTTTAAAATTGATACTGAGGACCGCCATTTATAAAGCTGTTACAATGCACTTTTTCCAGTTGTTATTGAGTACAAGTCAAATGAGTTTAAAATAGCTAACCCATCTCTAGTTACCGTGCACAGCATTGTCCTGTAAAATAGAGATATTTCCTGGTATTACAGAACAATACTGCTTTATATCGAGTAGGTATATGTCATTCTTTTATAAATTGATATTCGCTTAGTTATTACTATGAAGAAGAGCTCATCTTGACTAAAAATTTTTTTTGCTTTTCTTTCTTTTGGTTTTTGGGCCACAAATGGCAGTATTCAGGGATTACTCCTGGCTCTGTGCTCACAGAGCAGTCATGGCTCTGCTCAGGGAAACATAGGCAGTACCAGTAATCCATTAGCTTGGCCACATGCAAGGCGAGTGCCTTAACCGCTGTAGTTTCTTTCCATCCCTTGCTTGTGGTTTAATCCTAAACAGTTGTGAGAGTTCTGTAATACAGTTCGGCTAGATTCTAACATTAGAGACACAGAGTTCTAGGCTCAGAACTTCAAGAGTGTGGGGCTAGAGAATTGCACAACTAAAGGTTGAGTGAATTTGTAGCACCCCTGTCATTAGCTCTTATACAAACACCTCACAGCTCTTAAACATCTAAGACAATATAAATCCTGTGCAACTGTTTGTATTAATGACTTGGTCCACAAAACAAGAGGCTTCTCTTGGTAGTCTTGTTCTCTAGCAAACTTTGGAACAGTGGTAATCTGTGAGAGCACTTAGAAACCTATAAAAATGGCAATGTATTCTCTGAATGCAGAATACTGAGTTTCAGCAAGGTTCTTCTGTGATCTGAATTACATTCAAATTTTTGAAACACTTATTTTCATTAGAGTCCATATTGGAGAAATCCTATATGGAGGCTTCTAAGATGATCTATACCGGCATCTCTATTATATCTTCAAAGTCACCTTAAGGATATATTAGCATCCTATTCAATATGTAGACATAACTTAAAAATAAGTTTTTAGCTACCAAAAACTGGGGGATGGGAAAAGTATTATATTGATTTTATTTTGTTTTATTTTTGCGGTTCCAGTGATTGAATTTAGCACACGCAAGGCATGTGTTCTGCCACTGAGCCACATCCCTGGCGACAAAACCTTTTTTATAGTTAATTTTATAGTTCAAATTATTCAGTTTTTATACATGTTATTTTGTTTCATTATGTGTTTCTTATTTAAGATACCTATACTTGAAATTCTTGTTGGCATGGCACTATGCTTTGCTGATATTTAACGTTTCTAATTTTAGTTTTACAATTTTTCATTTCTGTGGCTTTAAAGCAGTTGATTTCCCCCCCTCAAGTTCCCCAAAATTCCACAGGTCCTAAGCACCATGACTATATGTTTACCTCTTATATCAGTGAATGCTGCTGGGAGGAGAGTGTCAAAATCTATTTTTGTGTTTAAAAATATCATTTTCTTAGTAATGTAAAATGTATTCTTGGGGCTGGGGGGCCAGGAGAGCTAATAGAAAGTGAGGTGACACTGATAGCAGCTCTGGTAAGATGCTGATAATAGTGATGACGGAGGGACATGAATAAATATTAAAAGGTCTGTATGGAAGAATTTTCAGACCACTGATGACCTTCAGGAAAGTCACCTTTATGGAGTAGTGGTAGGAAGCCAGATTAGTCACTGTGGTTACAGAGTAACAGTGCTGCCAGCCTCATTCCAAGAATCCAATTTTTATCTCTAGAATATGTAAAGAATCATATTTTACATGGCATAAAAAGGCCTTTTCAGATGTGATTTAATTAAGCATTTTGTTTTGCGGGCATTATTTAGATTATTTGGGTGCAATGCAAAGATTTAAGAGTTTTAATAAGTAAGTATAAAACATGAAGCATTAGTAAAAGGATGTAGAAGAGCCAAAATCAAGAAAATTTTTGAATTCTAAGCATCTTTCAATATGGAAGAAAAACATTGATCAAAGAAAGTAGAGAACTTCCAGAGTTGGAAAAGGCAAGACTGTTTCTAAACTGTTTAAAAAGAATGCAGTCTCAATGACACAGATTGGTCCAATCAGATATGTTTCAGTGTTCTGACCTCAAGAAATATATAAAAACAAAACAAAACAAAAAACTATTTTGGGGGCTGGTGCAACAGCACAGTGGTAAGACAATTGCCTTGCATGTGCCCAACACATTACAGGCACTGGTTCAAATCTCGGCATCCCATATGGTCCCCTGAGCCTGCCTGAAGTGACTTCTGGTTTCTGGAGGCTCAAAATCTTTTCTTTTTGAAAATTTTTTAAGTTTATTGCATATTTTTTAATTCTTTATTTAAGCACCATGATTACAAACATGATTATAGTTGGGTTTCTGTAATAAACAGAACAACCCACTTCACCAATGGAACATTCCTACCCCAATGCCCCCCTCCCTCCTTCCCATTCCCTACTTGTATTCGAGACAGGCATTCTACTAGTTATTTTATATATTATTTTAAGTTCAGTAAGCTGCTTCTTTCTTTCTTTCTTTCTTTCTTTCTTTCTTTCTTTCTTTCTTTCTTTCTTTCTTTCTTTCTTTCTTTCTTTCTTTCTTTCTTTCTTTCTTTCTTTCTTTCTTTCTTTCTTTCTTTCTTTCTTTCTTTCTTTCTTTCTTTCTTTCTTTCTTTCTTTCTTTCTGGATAAGTGTTAAAAATACAGTAGTAAAATTGTGAAAGTGGCAATTGCCATTGTTTGCATAGGCCAACAAAATATGGGAAAATGGAAAAAAGTCCTTGGCTTTATTACAAAAGGTCTCACCTCTGAAGTTTACTGGAATAAGACTGACTCTGGGATCCAGGTATACTAGTCTGCCCAACCCCTGAGTCATTCTCCGTGGGACCAGTGAAACTTTTTCACACTTTGCTGTTGTTGGTGTCAGGTTCTTGTACTTAAAGATTCTGGATTCTGTGTATTTCCTTCATCGAAGTCAGGCTGATGTGTGATGTGGAGCATCCTCTAGTTTCACCTCACCATTAGATAAGGAGAGACCTGCCCTGCAAGCAGGTTGTTGTTAAGTCGCCTGGGTGTTGAGAGTACTCTTTGGAGTAAGTCAATGCCAGAGCAGTGGTATGGTCTTCCCAGGGCTTCCTGGTAATGCTATTGACAATTGTGGTTGTTTCCATAGATGGTATCCATTGTTCAGGGATGTATGTGCAATGCCTGTTCTTCTGAGTTCTACGCCAAATCATGATGCCAATGTTCAGGGTATAAGGCCTAACTGCATTACGAAATTTGTGTTCCCATCTTATTAGATAAGACCTTGTTTGCATATGTAATATTTTCTCATTTTAATGTGCCTATGCAAAAGAGAAACAATGCCACAAGGTGCATCTGGGGCGGAGGAGGGAACAAGTCCAACATTCCCCGTAACTTGGTTCTGACATGATTCTAAACAGAGATACTCTTCTCCCAGCATTGCTTATTGAACATATCCCAAAGGGGAAAAACAAACAAACAAACAACAACAACAAACTGATGTTAAGGGAATACGTCTAAGATATACATAGGAGATATTCATGTCCCTTTTATGTTTTAGAAATAGGGGGATGGTGCTGATTCTGGGACACCACTTTGGTCTGTGATTTGGCCATCTGGAATCTGTAAATAAATCCCAGCAGTCCTGTATTAGGAAATGTCTTTGAGTGGGGGCTTCTTGAAAACTAACTATGGTAACAAGCACAGGTACTCAGTGAAGTGAGGTGAAGGATAGGAGTCCATTGCTAATAGATTGATGTAGCAAGTCAGCCCCTGAAGAGGTTGACTGATGGTGGGATGGAGGATGAGGTCTTTTTCTTCCAGCTCGAAGCACGCGTCTGCCACCCTGTCTAGCCCACAGTTCTGAGGTGAAACGGCGGGTAAACAGCTCGCAGACAGTCAGGCTCGTGGAAATATTCGCTTTATTCGGAGGACAAAACTGAAGTCCAAAGACTCAGCTTCAGTTCCAGCCAAAAGGCCCCGGCCTTCCACAGACCCTTGTTTTTATCCCCCAGAGTCAGGTACCACCCAAGGGTGGGATCAGATACCAACCAATGGTGGAAGCAGAATCAGGTCCCACCCTAGGGTGGGGGCAGAATGCCAGGTCACACCCTAGGGTAGGGCACAATCACCAATCAGTTTAGGGTGAGTAACATAGTAATCCCCCAAAATATTTACATACACAACAGATTGATAGGAACAGAGTTTTGGTTTCTTCTCAGGCTGAGAGTCTATTATTTCATTTTGGGAACTGACTGGCAGTTAGCTGAGTGAGGATAATAATCTGCTTCATAAGGAACGAATAGCTGAGGGTAAAAATGGTTACATGTGGGGTCATAGACAGTGGTAGCGAGAGTAAAGGACTAGAAATGGATGCTTGCAATCTTAAATCAAGGTATCAACAAAATTAATTCCTTCTGGATGGGAACAAAAGGGTTGTTGAAGGCCTATCTTTGTCTTGTAGATAACCATCTTCTGCATCACTTCATGTTATCCTTCATCTATGTGAACCTCTATGTCAAATTTCCCATTGAAAAATTTTTCCAATAATAGGGTTCAATATATTGGTATGTTAGTTACATCCACAATTACCCTCTAAATAAAATCACAGCCTGAGTTAAGATTTCAACATACAAATGGAGGGGAATAGATTGAATACTTTAATTATAGTTGCAATGCTTTTTCCCATCTGGTTATGGTGCACTGGAGATCACAACCATTTTATTGTACACAGAAATCATATTTAGTTGATTTTTCTTTGTTTTGTGCCATATTACATGGTTCTCAGAGTATTCTAGCTCAACATTTAGGGATAACGCCTGGTGGTGTTCAGGTAACATTTAGGATGATTGAGATAAAACCCAGGTTGGCTGCATTCAAGGCAAGATCTCCACCCGCTATACTATTGCTCCAGTCTTGGGAATCCTTTTTTGTAGGATTTTGTACTGAATCATATTCCACACTCAGTATACCTATGACAGTGAGACCTCACATTTTCAAGACAGTCATAATGCCTTTGATTCATTTCAAGTCCCAGTCCCTAGTCAACATATAAATGTAGAATATTTATTCCATAATAAAAAATTATTTTCCATATGAAGAGTCAGAGATGTTGGAGAATACATGTTTGAAAACAAAAAAAAGTTTTCTATTTGTACCATAGTAGAAGGAGAGTAACCATATAGATATGGCAGAATCAATCATGAGTATTTAGTGCCTAGGTGAAACCAGTATCAAGAATAGGTAGTGATAGAAAACCCAACTCTCTATACTATTGTATAGTATGTATAATCTGAACCCAAGCTTACCTGCACTGAACTGTCCTTTATCACATTTTTCCATGTCTAAATGCTTCTGCTATAGAAATACACCAAGTTCATTCAGGTTTCTGAACCATTTTGTTTTTTATTCCCTCAAAAGAATACACTTCTCCTAAATATACTGTCCAATGCTTTGCTCCATAAGACTTTACTTAAATTCTCATTCTTCATAGGTATTCTCTGAGTAGATCATACAAGTCATATTTTATACCTAACTGGCCTCATCACTCAGTTTTATAGTTTTTTATATTACCTGGTAATATTAAGCAGTGTTTTCCTTAATAGTTAATTTGTTTCTTTTATTTAGCTCAGCAGAATATTTTTTGTCAACATACTAATTCTTTCTTCAATATACTTCTACCATTTCTCCTTCTATATAGACATGATTTCTCATAAAAATAATATCATTATTTAAAACACCGTGATTACAAACATGATTGTAGTTGAGTTTCAGTCATAAAAAAACACCCTCCCCCTTCACCAGTGCAACTTTTCCCATCACCAATGCCCCCATCTTCTGTTTCCCCCCAACTCCCCGTCCTGTATTCCAGACAGGTTTTCTACATCCCTCACTCAGTGACATTTTTTATAATAGTTTCTCAGTGTAGTTATTTCTTTAACTGCACTCACCACTCTTTGTGGTGAGCCTCATATCTTGAGCAGGTCCTCTCCAGCCCTCATCTTCTGGGAATTATTTCAATGTCTTTTATTTTTCTTAAAATAATAAAACAACATGGTTTTCTTAAACTCACATGAGTGAAACGATTCTCTAGAGACAAAGATTTAAATGTAACCAATTTATTAGTTTTTTATGTATTATAAAAATGTGTTTTTTATAGTATATTTGTATTTTTGAAAGTAATACTGTATTCTATGCATAGTTTTAATTTGTGCAAAGAGTTTATATTATATCATTCCATTTCTTACATTTTCTTTTAAATATATTTTTGATGTACCTTGTTTTGTCTTGTGATATAAAATCTGCTTTCCTTAGGTCTTATATAGCATGGCATAATACCCTCCAATGATTTACATATTCATCTTTTTGGAGATATACTACCCAAGTACCCTTTCATCTCTAACCACTCTAACACATAGAAATTTCAACAACCTCCTTTTTTTGTGTTCCTGTGTGGACCTCATGTAAAAATATCTGTGGGATCTAATATATTCAGAAATTAACTTGGCCATAGGATGTGGGGATGTTAAATTTTCTTAGTTTGAGTAGATCATGCAGATGGCTTTCTAGAAATAACCTCTTCCAGTCTATCTCTTACCAGAGTTTACGTTCTCTGAAACAGAGCCTGGATTATTTTGCTCAATTATCATCATTGTTCAAGTATAGAAAACAGAAAGTGACATGGTAATTTCTTCTGAGATGAAAGCTTTCTCCTGCTGTTACAGTTAGAAGTGCTTCAACATGAGTGTGAAGTTATGTACTTCTTACAAAACTGAGTCAAAAGCTAGAACAGACAGATAGAATGTAGTGTACCAAAGAACTAGAGGTTACATTTAAGGTCAAAAAACACCCTTAGAGGAGCTAGTTGAGAAATAAATTTTGAAGGGGAGAAGGGTTGTGGTCTAGGAGAAATAATGACATCTTGTGTGGCTTCTTCTAGAAAATAGCCTGAAGCAAAACTCACTTGCGAATTCTTAATTAGAGGGTGTTATCCTGAGGAGGCTGGAAAAAGTAAAATGAGTGAAAAGGAAGAAAGCAAGTTTTAACATTACACTTGTTTAATGTGCCTATACTTTATTAGAAATCAAGTTGCTGCTCAGCCATGCACCTAGACAAACAGAATCACTACATCTTTGAATAGACTCCTGTGTGGGCAGGAAAGGAGCTACTGGCTTCCTCCTGGCTCTTATTGCTCAAAGTTGGCACTGTTAAGGCCCTTCCAAACAGCAGCTCAGGAAAACTAAATGAGACCTAGAAGGTAGAACTAATTGAATAACCTAAAGGTTACGAATTCCTATTAGTTTGGTCTTGTTTCAGGGGATGCTGAGGTGGATGAGGGGGACCTTGGGCCTTCAGAAACACTTCTGACTGTTGTAACTTTGAGGCATGGCAAAGGGCTGAAGCCTTTTATCATAAGTCAAGCAGAGCAAATACACCTATTTGAATAATTTTTAGTGGAAAATCCAGGTATATAGGGTGGATGGCTGAGGCTAAGTGGAGATAAAGAATATTGGATATGGGGCCGGTGATGGTGGCGCTAAGAGGTAAGGTGTCTGTCTGCCTTGCAAGCGCTAGCCAAGGATAGGACCAAGGTTCGATCCCCTGGCGTCCCATATGGTCCCCCAAGCCAGGGGCAATTTCTGAGTGCTTAGCAGGAGTATCTCTGAGTATCAAATGGGTGTTGCCGAAAAACCAAAAAAATAAAAATAAAAAAGAATATTGGATATAAGAAGTCTAATAAATTCAGATGTCAAATTGTGGGATGGATGCTCCACATGGGACTATGAGGCAGAGCATATGTTAGGGTGCCAAACTTGTAAGCCTAGTATATACTTCATGTACGCTGGCTATATTATTAATGAGCCCCCAAAGCTAGAAAAAATATTTCTAGTTCAAAAAGTCAGTGCATGAAGGACTGAAATTCAATGTAGGCAGATAAAAACAAAAAAATTATTCCTGATTGTTCTTCATAGTAAAATTTGTCATTACTTAGTTGTTAGGTGATTATTAATTTCTAAATTATTACTTTTCCAAAGAATATCTTTATTCCCAAAAGAAAATTATGAACATATTTTCAATTCCATTGAATTCTAGAAACATAAAAAATTCTTCTGGATGATGAGTCATAGTTTTTCTATCCCCAGGAATTGAATATACTCATAAATCCTGTACAGAAAAGATGAATCAGATGAATTTATAACCTCCAGATATTTATAGTTAAGCAAAGAAAATAAAATACACAAAGTAGAGAGTGATAAATACCACAGAAAGTGAGAATGATCTTTATGTGCTGAAGAAATGGTAATAATTGAGTTGATGGTGTGTTGAGGCAGAGTTAAAAGGGATCTGCGGTCCTTGGGGAGAAGGAAGTTCCATTACCATGGTGCTGAAATTATGTGCATGGAAGACCTTCAATAATAGTATTGTAAATCACAAAATCTGGATAATATTGAAAGATAAAAAAAATAAAGAAAAGGCATATATGTATCAGTCGCACTGATTGATGTACTGAGGGACAGGGAGGGGAGATAAAAGGGATAAAACTATGGAAGAAGGGAAGAGTAGAGGGAGCAGGATAGGTAGAGACTAAAGGCAGAATTTTTGTAAAATATAAAATAGGAGACAGTGGGGATGGATGAGAGTGAAAGAAAATATGGACATAAGATTGATCGGTTCAACAGGCGTGAGTTCACATGTGGCCTCTGATTGCTGTATATAATGGTTGACTCTTCCAAAGGTTTTGTGAATTAATATTCTTGGGGATCATCAGTAGGGACCAGCTGGCAGTGATTTAACATATGAAAAAGGTCATTATTCCCTTAAAGAAACATGAATGGAATGGAGCATGGTGTTCCTAATGTGAGGCCTAGAAAAGTTGTACTATCAGCTCCTATAGAGGATTCGAAGACCCAGAAAACAATAATTACGCTCAATTACTCAAAAATTATTGTATAACTTAAGAATATAAAATAAAATAGAACTTAACTGAAGAGTGGCAATTTTTTTATTGTTTTCACATATTAAAAAGTCTTGAACTACGTATATTCTAATAGAAGAATTAATACAACAAAGCTCTAAGGTTTAGGAAGAGAGAGAAGCAATTTAACAAGCATTTGTGACCCAGAGTATCATACTTTTTTGAGATCAAAGAGAAGTATAATTTTCCTGTA
This sequence comes from Suncus etruscus, assembly GCF_024139225.1. NCBI lineage: Eukaryota > Metazoa > Chordata > Mammalia > Eulipotyphla > Soricidae > Suncus > Suncus etruscus. Next base: position 70,148,976 of record NC_064863.1, on the reverse strand, counting down.
AAATCAGTGTCATTTATATAAGAAATGCATGATTTTGGTGTATTTAGGATTGGTGGTAGAACATTGCCGGATAACAAGAGACAGTGAAATCCATTGGCACATTGGCACTTTTATCACTCATGTTGCTGGCACCAGAGAACAATTAAACTAGAGGCAAAGGATATTTTTTTACTTGGTAAACAACTAAAATGGTTTCTGGAAGATAAGATAGATAGCCAGAAATGAATTAAAGAAAGGAGAGAATGAAATGTGCTGGGGAGAATTTTGAGTGGCAGTCCATAGGAAGGTAGTTTTGCTAAACTTGTATTCATAAAAGATTCAATTCTCCTGACACTGAGAATGAACTTGTACCTTGAGTTGGTCTGAGCTACAGCACAACCATGGAAAGCAGAAAAGCAGAAATGATGAGTGGGCAATAGAAATCTTATACAAGGGAAAGTATAGAGTTTCCTATGAGGGGATTCTCCAAGTAAAGATGATTCATACTCGATGAATTTGAATCACAATTTAGCTTAACATGGGAAGCTAAATTGGGAGGTTAAGTTCATCAGAAAGGTATTCCTGCCATCTGTTCCCAACTCAGTCTCTTGAAAGTAGGTTCACGAGAGGAAGAAAAATTAGGGGGAAATAGATATTTTTTTGTAAAAGGCTAAAAGTGATACACAAAGCAATATCCTGTTCTGAGGGTTACACTATTGTGGGCATATCCCTGTCCACAGAATTTACAAAAAACCTTAGCATGATGCCTGGCAGTCTGCAATGTCCAGTAAACAGAGGCACCCATACATAGCAGGAGTAGGTTGCTTTTTGAGCAGTTTACTAGACGTGAACCAAGGGAACCTTGCAGAGCAATGTGTTCTTCAATTCTTGGGGAGAGGAAAAAGAAGGCAAGATTGTTCACTTTGAAGTTAGAGTGACTGGTTCTGTGACTTAGACCTGTGAACTTGATAGAGTTTCATTAACTCTTTGGGTTTGTTTTCTGAGGTACTCTTACCTCCTAGGGGTGTGTGTCCTTCTTAAACATGTGATGGCACAAAAATCTCATTTAGTCCAAAGGTTCTTTCTCCTCACTAGTCATTGGCTCTTATTTATCTTCCATGCCATTTCTTTAGTGGACTCATCTCTGAGCCTCTGTAGCAGATTCTAGTTTGTCTAGTAATCACTGCCATCTTCTCTTTCTTTTAGGTACCCATTCTTTAAAAGAAGAAAATTCTGAAGTTCAAAAGCAAATCCTGAAGAGCCCAAGTGAACTCATGACCATCCCTGGCACTCCTTCCATATCAATTTTTCCCTGTACTTGAGGCTAGGACATATGGCTCAGACATAAGCAGGCCACTCAGTTTGGAATAGAGGGAGAATGAGAAGTCAGCTGGAGACCTTCCAGAAAGATTTCACCACTTGTAAAAAGAGACATATGCTATCATTACCTATTGTTGGGATTGTCTGTCATAGACGTAGAAGCTCCCTGAATTTAGAGAGAGGCCCAGGCACAAAGCATGCTGGAGATGGGTGGGGAGAATAACGGACACTGCCCAACCTTCTCTGCCATCACTATGTTGCTAAATTCAGCTGCTAGATCATTGACCTTGGGACTTCTGGCCATGTGATGTAATAAAGTTCCTTATCATAAAGACATATTAAATGGGTTAATCATTAAATATGAGTGCTCATGTCTAAATTATAACCCCATAAATATTTTTTCTCTTACACATTTTTTGCCATGGTATTTGCCAGAGCTAATCCCTAACACATTTGTTTTTTGTTGTTATTTTTTGTTGTGTTTTGTTTTGTTTTTTGCTTTTATGTCAGTCCTGGAAAAGCTCAGAAATCAAACCAGGTGGATTCAGACCATAGGCTATCCTGGAAAGTAAGCCCCAGGTGCGAACAAGGCAAGTCCTCTACCTGCTGTTCTATCACTTCAGTCCCTCGTAATTTTTTGTTTGAGGTCTGTTTTCTTCTGGCTTGTTACCTTAGTTGCTTAGGTCACATGTAGATTTTGTTCACTATTGAAGTCTCAGTTCTTAACACCAGGTCTTAGGTATAGCATCTGCTCAAACACATTTATTAAAACAAGGGCTCAAAGGCTAAAAGTCTGGTCTCTTTTCTACTTCCCAATTTCTTTCTAATCTCACAATTTCTCAAGATAAAGCTGACAGAATCTCACTAGTAGGGAGCCTAGCACCCCCACACTAAACTCTTATCAGTTGAATGACCCTGGGCCACAGCCTGCATTGGCCTCAAAGAACAGTAGACAAAGACGTAGGACATGGTTGACACAATACACACATCCATATTAAATAGGAAAAAATTGGGGCATGCTTTCTCTTATATCATGATGTATTTGCTATTTCTTTCTCATTCTATTTATTATTTTTTAAATACATGCTTTGGAGCACTTCTTAGCAGCTCATAGTTTCCAAACACAAACAAAAACCTGAATAAACCTAATGTAAGTACTTCGAAAATGTCTGATTTTCTCATTTGTTGTTAACTGTTCACAAAACCCCCCTCTGTCCACTGAAAACGCTATTAATACAGGGACTGAACAATGACTTAATCCTTTTCCTCTTTCCAGTATTATTCCTCATCTTTCTCAATTGGGAGCTTTTGAAGGCCTGCATAAAAAGGGAAAAACTCTGGCATATGTTCATGAAAAATTACTTTGTACTTTCGCTTATTCCCCCCCACCCCCAATTAGCACAAAATCCAACCGAACTACATTTTTCTGCATCTGAAATGTAACAGCTCCATCCAACCAACATATTTTATGAGGGCCTCCTGTCTATATGTGTTTTTATAAGTAATAATGCAGACTGTTGCTATGGGGAGTACCACTACCGCCTTGCGGTTTAAAACCCCGAGAGTTGGGTTCGAACATTTTCTGGAGCCACCCTTGAAATAGACCCTCACTGTACTTCCCATTCCTCAGCACAGAAACTACCCTTGTCCTTGGTATGGGGAAATTCCTTCGGGGGCATGAGGAAAGGGGTAAAGCCACAGGAAGGTCTCACAACTCCAGGGCACAACAAATAATGTGGTGTGTGTGTGTGCAGGGGGAGGGAGGGGGACGAGGCGAGAGGGTGTATACTTATATTTAGAAAACCATAATGCAAACCTTGAAACGGTGGCATAACAACATGCAAGCAAAGCGCTACTGGGAGGAGCATTTCCAGCCTTAGAAATCAAGAATACTGTGTCCAGGTGCTGGAGAGATAAGCCAGGGAGGGATTCAGGTGCTAACTTGGCTTAGGGCTGCCCAGGGTTCCATCCTCAGAGTGTCACAATGGTTCTCCAAGTCCCACCAGGATTGATTAGTGAGTGCTGAACCAGAAGTCCAGAGGCATGGCTCCAAAATTAAAAATATATATATATATTTTATCCTAAAATCGACATACAGATTCTCTAGTCTAGTGGATACCCCGAGCTACTTGAAAATCGAGGTTCCAACCATGATCTCCCAATATCCCATAAGCTAGTAGACTGGGGCCAGTGACAGCACCGGAGCCAAGGAAAAGCAGGCGCAAAGCGAACGTGCTGGGGCCACAGGATTCTGGATGAAAGTTGTTGGGGCCGAGTACAGAACATCCAAGGTAGGTAGGTACGTCCTTGAAGAAGGGCGAGGCCCAGCGAGGGGGAACAGAGATTTTTGCAGCGAAAACAAATTAGGGAGGAGCTGGGGATTGAAGGGGAGCAAGAGAAGGAAACCCTTTGGCAACTTTCCTCTGCCCTGGTCCACACACTCAAATTAGAAAGGATAACAAATACACACACACACACACAAACACACGCATGCAGACACACACGCACACGCTTGCAAGCACGAAGCAAGCTCTCTCCTGAAGTTGCCCGTCTCCAGAGTCCTGGGGTTTAAAGTGCAAGGTGCGGGCTATCACCAAGAGTGAAGGAACCTCAGGAGTCAAGGTTTAGGCCGGAGTGGGTGTGCGCCAGGGTGACCCCACCTTTAGGAAAGCTCTTCCCCGCAATCGCCCAGGCTGACCCCCGCCCTCCCCCCTTCTTTTCTTCCTTCCTTCCTTCCTTCTTCCCCTCCCTCCCTCCCTGCCCGCCCGTCTCCTCCGCACCGGCCCCCGCGGAGAGAAGCCAGGCGGCTGCACCTACGCCGCCCGCCGCAGCTCCTGCCCTCTGCGCGCTCGCGGGCGCCGCGGGTTCCCACGTCCCCGGGCCGCCGTGCCCACTCGGGCCGGCTTGGAGAGGACGGCCTTGGGAGCAGAGGCAAAGCCCGGAGGGTGGCCGCGCCGGGGGGATCCACTGCGGACCTGCAAAGTTACCCGTTTGCCCTGCCGGTGAGGTTCTCCGATTGGGGGTACAAGGGGGAAAAGGGGTGCGCGGGGGAAAGGACCGGGTCGGGGTGCGCGTGTGCAGCGGTGCGTGCGTTGCGCGCCGCGCGCTTCTCTCCCACACCCGGGTTGGTCTCCCTGCGTGTGCCGCTGGAGTGTGGATGGGTGTTAAGCTAGCTAGCTTGGCTGGCGTTCACCCGGTGGGGCTGCCTGGTATTCGGCGTGGCCCCCCTTTGGGGGACGTGTATGTGTTTGGGGGTAGGCGGCCAGAATTTTAAGTGATTACTTGAGGGCTGGAGGGGCAAGCTCAGCCTCCGCGGGGCGCCTTATAGATTATAGATCCTTTAGCTTTTGGGCAGCTTGGAGACCCCTTCTGGGATGGGGGTTCTTGCCGGTGTCTTTAGGGCGTGTTGTCAAGCCCGGATAGCATTGGGGGATGCCTACTGAGGCCAGGACTTTATGGGTCCTTGCAAACTTGTGTGGGGGTCCTGTTTCCTCTGAGCACTAGGAGCAGCTTCCACCATTCTCTTTGTGTATTTCCTGTTGATTAAGAAACAAAAAACAAACAAACAAACAAAACCAGAAGAAACAAGAGTAAACAAAACCAATCTGTCAGACCCTTTGGTGATGAGGGGGAAAAAGGCAAAAGGTTCAAATGTGAGAAACACTAGTGTGTGAATGAATGCACGGCGTTGGAGGCCTGAGCTGAGACTGTAATAGAAATTACACAGGCAGAATTCTTATTTAGAGAGAATGACGCTCTGACAAATGCCTCAGTCTCTGAAGCTTCATCTTGATGCCCAAGAAGTGAGAGCTTTGTTTTACAAACCAAGAGTGCCACATACTCCTGCCTTTCTCTTTCTCACCAGTTTCAGAATCATCAGATCTTTCTTTGTTATAAGTTTCTGTTTTAAGTCCTGGGGAGGGGGGTGATTGCCCCATGTTAACACATAGTAGCTGTCACGAGACACCTCTTTAGTTTGACACTGAAGTTTAGGAGCTTTTAAGGTGGAGGCTGTTTACGAGATTTAAAAAGCAACCTTTACTTTGGACATTTCCAAAGAAAGATGGAGAAATATTGAGGCACAGAGATCTTTCTGTTTGTGAAATATGTCAGTCGTCAGAAATCCTTAAATGGTGAGACTAATTCACAGTGAAGGCCAATGGTTCCAGGGTGTCTTTCAAGTCTTTTGATTTCCTTCTTTACTTGCTTTCTCTGGGCTGTCTTCCAACCAGTGATCCCCTTTCTCCTTTGCCTTTTCTCTTTCTTCACTGGTTGATTTTTTTCGGAGATTACAAAAACTCAATTTCCACTCATCTAAAAACCCAGTACATGAACCATGATGCCATCTTGAAGTCCTTATCCTCATATTAGTTCTTCTTGTGGCTTTTTGGCATTGAGTTCCTGTCCTATATCTGCCACACTAGGCTCAATTCAGTGTTGTTCTTCTGACCTCTTTTGGTTTGATATGCTGGTGGGATGTTAAGTGCAGCTTGCTATCTCTTGAAAAATCTCATCTTCATGGTTTCTTTAAAACTTATTTTTAGATTTGTTTGCTTTTCCATGTCTTTCATAAGTAGCAACCTCAGATATTATCTACTTATGCTTATATAATACTGGCATTGCCTTCTTTCTTCCTTTGTGATCTCATGTATTACTTTTATTTTGTTTTCAGGGTCAAAGCCAATAGTTCTCAGGACACCTCCTGCTCCCTGGGGATCACTAGGGAGCTGTCTGTATACAAAGCAAGAGCCTTAACCCCTGCTTCTTGTCTTCAGTACTAATGAACATCAGTTCTTACCTCAGCAAAATTTTCTTTCCACTACCTTCCTTCTTTGCTCCTGTTTCTATATATGTCCATCTTGGTGACCCACGGGCACCTTAGGTTCATTATATTTGTACTTATTACATTTCCCATTAATTGGGTAGATTTTTCACCACTTCGCCACTTTTTTGGTCAATGTCCCATTGCCTAGTCCACAGATGGTAATCCACTTTGAATGAATGAATTATTTAAAAGGGCCTTTCTCCAGAGCCTTCAAAGATCAAAGCATGGGCCTGTCAGGAGTAATTTGTGAGTGCAGAGCCAGGAGTAACTCCTGAGCACTGCAGGGTGTGACCCCTCCCCCAAAAGCCCCCGAAAGATTGGAATAATTTTTTATGTCTTTCATGTGTCCACTTGTTCTATGATCGCATATATTTTCTTTTGTTTTTTTTTTTTTTTTTTTTTTTTTTTTGCTTTTGAGTCCACATGACCTTGCTCAGGGTATTTTCCTAGCTCTGTACTCAAGAAACACTCCTGGAACTGCTTTGGGGACCATTTGGGATGCCAGGAATTGAACTCAGACTATATGAAAGGCATATATGAAAGTCTCCTGGCCTCTTTCACCTGCTTCTTCAGCTTTAGCCAGTATTTATTGTAGAAATCATTACTGAGTATTTTCAGTTGTCTCTACCACTTGGTTCACTAGTTCTTCTTTTCTTACTATCTAACTTCTCTGCTTCAACATTTCTACAGGCCTCCTAAACCAAGCAGTTCCAAAATGTAACTTACTGTTTGTTTACTTTATTTATATATTATTTATTTTTGGTCTGTGGGTCACATCCAGTTATGCTATGGAGTTACTCCTGGTTCCACACTCAGGAATTATTCCTGCTGGGGATTGGGAGACCATTCTGGATGCTGGGGATTTAACCTGAGTTGGCCACATGTAAGACAAATACCCTACCAGTTGTACTATGACTCTGGATTGTAACTTAATGTTTTCTTTCTCAAATCTGATGTAATATTATCTTGGCAGAGTAAAGTCACCTCTCTCTCAATTATCTGGAATTTTCTAAATCTTTCTTATTGTTTCCTCAAGTACCACCTCATGCAATTAGCTGATCTCCTTCTACAAAACTACTCTTTCTGTATTTTACCTGTTCATGTGACATTTTAACATCCCCAAATCACTGAATGGAAGGCCACCAAGTCTGGAAACAAAATATAGGATAGTTGGCATATCTAAAAAAATGCTCCACAAACATTTTGCTAGAAGTAGGGGCACTTTAAAGCAAAAGCCAACTTTTAGAGTAGCTGGACTGGACCAGGAACAATAAGAAGCTCATATAACTGTCTGACAAGAGAAAATGACTTTCCAAATTAAGATACTGTGGACAGTGACATAGCAGTAGATTCAATACTAAGCTTTAGGTTAGCTGTCACAAAATCAGATGAGCAGATGCTTTTGATCATGGCTTTGAGATGAAATTGAGATGTTTCTCACAAGGACAGTTTTGTGTGCTTTGCTGCAGTAGGATAAGCAGGGATTTAAATATCCAGTGATAGCTAATTATTTTCTAAAAGAACTTTAGTGAGACAAAGAATAACCCCAAATGCACCCCAGCATGTTTAGAGAACTGTATAAAAGCCTGTATAATTTGCTTCTCCAATTTCAGGCTAAAATATTCACATAGTGAAAAATATTCTTTTCTACTTTTTATAATACTTTGAAGGGAAAGAAATCGTAGAGTTACCTATATATAGAGTATCTACCAAATCTTCTATGACTCTTTTTCTTCTTGTAACCTTGTATATGGTTTATATTTCTTCGGTGCAAAAATTGAAGACATTAGAATACAATTGGGAGTGTTGTCTAGCCTTACCCAAGTTTTCACTAGTTATGAAAGAGAGGAAAATGTGGGGCCAGAGTAATAGTTCTTTGTTTCTTTCTTCTTTCTCTCTTCCTTCCTTCCTTCCTTCCTTCCTTCCTTCCTGCCTTCCTTCCTTCCTTCCTTCCTTCCTTCCTTCCTTCCTTCCTTCTTCCTTCCTTCCTTCCTTCTTCTTCCTTCCTTCCTTCCTTCCTTCCTTCCTTCCTTCCTTCCTTCTTTCTTTCTTTTGGTTTTTGGGTCACACCCGGCAGCTCAGGGGTTACTCCTGGCTTCAGGCTCAGAAATCACTCCTGGAAGGCTTGGTGGACCATATGGGCTGCTGGGATTCGAACCAATGACCTTCTGCATGAAAGGCAAATGTTTTACCTCCATGTTATCTCTCTGGCCCTAGGATTTATTTCTTTTATTGAATAGTTAACAAGTTTGGACAATGTACAAACACACACATACAACATATAATTTAAGTATCACAGAGGACAGTTTTGCTTTCTTTAAATTCCCATGCTCTGCTCTTTCTTTCCTTCCTCAAACTTTCATAATGGGATAATCTCTATTTTTTTAAAATTGTTTCCAAGTTATGTCTTTCAGTGCTAAGAGGTGATTGGAAAGGATTGGGCCACATCCATTGGTGGTCAGGGCTTACTCCTGGTTTTGTACCCAAAAGTCAATCCTATAGGACTCCAGGACCATAAGGGGTTCTGGGATCTAGCCAGGGTAGGTAATAATGCAAGGCATATGCCCTACTGACTATACTATTGCTCTGGTACTACAAAACCTATCTTTTCCAGAGTTCCACAGAGTTTTATTGTTGAAATAATTATATAGTATGTAGATTTTTCAAATAGACTTCTTTCACTTAACAACAGGCATTAAAATCTTTGTCTTTTTATGGTTTGATGGTATTTCATTCTGTGGATGTACCATCATTTGCATATTCACTCATTTATTAAACAATGTTTTGATTAATTTCAACTACTAGCAAGTATGAACAAAGCTGTTATATTATAAATATTTATGTGCAGGTTTTGGAATAGAATTGTATTTTCATATCAGTTGGGTAGATTGAGAGATTATATGCTTATCTAGTTTTATAATAAATCACCCATTTTCCAAATGACTATAATTTTGAATTTTTTTAAATTATTTTTATTCTATTTTATTTTATTTTTTTATTTAAATACCTTGGTTACAAACATGATTGTGGTTTGGTTTTAGTCATATCAGATGACACCCCCCATCACCAGTGCAACATTCCCATCACCAAAGACCTAAATATCCCTCCTCCCTTCCCCACCCCTACCTGTACTCTAGACAGGCTTTCTACTTCCCTCATATATTCTCATTGTTAGGATAGTTCGCAATGTGGTTATTTCTCTAACTAAATTCATCACTCTTTGTGGTGAGATTCATAAGGTTGGCTGTAACGTCCAGCCTTCCTCTCCTTTGTCTCTGAAAATTGTTGAGAAATGTCTTTCATTTTTCTTAAAACCCATCTTTCTCTTTCTCTCTGACTTATTTCACTCAGCACAATATATTCCATGTACATTCATGTGTAGGAAAATTTCATGATTTCATTACTCCTGATGGATGCATAATATTCCATTGTGTAGATGTACCACAGTTTCTTTAGCCATTCATTTCAATAACAATAATTAAGCATTCTTTTGCTTCATAATTGCTCCAGAATTTGGTTGTGAAATTATTTGAGGTTTTGACCATTCTAATAATAGGTGCATAGTAGTCTCAACTTTAATTTGAAATTATATACGATGTTGCATCTTTATATATTAATTAATAATATATATTTATTGGTGAGATATCTTCTTAAATTGTCTTCTTTTAAGTTAAATTGTTTGTTGTCTTAAAGTTGTTAAATTTTTCTTGTTCACTTTAGGTAGATGTTTTACAAAAACTTTTTTGCAGTCTGGATTGTTGCTTCATTCCCTTAACAGAGTTTTTTTTAAAGAACTCTTTTTAACGGGGAAGGGGGGACTCTTTTTAAAAAGAGAACTATTTAGGGGCTGGATTGATATCACAGTGGTAGGGCAGTTACTTTGCATGCTACTAACTGACATGCTACTGAGGATGGACCTCAGTTCTATCCTGGCATCTCATATGGTCCCCTGATGGTCCCCTGAGCCCAGAGCAATTTCTGAGCACATAGCCAGTAGTGACCCCTGAGCACCACCAGGTGTTGCCCAAAGCAAAGCAAAACAAAACAGAACTATTTAATTTTAATGAACCTTTCTATATTTCCTTTCTTAAACTGTGCTTTTGATGTTTCTCCCATAGTCATCACTATATCACTTATATCACTAAGATTACTTATACTTTAAAAAATTTTATTGAGACAATTGTGAATTACAAGTCTTTTACAGTTGTATTTCAGGCAAATAGTGACAGTGAATTAGGGCTATTCCCACTACCAGTGTTGATATTCCTCCACCATAGTTCCCAGCATGCATCCCATTCCTCTACCCTTAGCCCCCTGGACTACTAGTGTAGCAAGTCCATTTTTTTTTTTTTTTTAGCTTGCTAGACTTTGGATCTCTTGATTCTATTGTTGATGACTTTGGCTTGGGTATTTAGATCTTACCTTTTTTTTTTAACTCAATGCCCCAACCTCCCAAAATGATTCTATAGAAAATAGAAAGTTCTATGAAAAAGGCAGGAGCCTCTATCTAGAAGATATAGGTTGAAAGAGGGGGGACAGGTGTGGCAAGATTTTTTATTATTTATTTATTTATTTATTGTTGCATAGGCACAGTAAACATTAGAGGAATCAGAAAGGAAATTTCCTTGGCCTAAGAGATAACAAGGTGTCTCAACACATAAAGCATACTGTCAAAAGACTGACTACAGGCTCTAGTCATGTTGGTTGTCCAATCCCAAGGTCTTTCTTTATGGTCCCGAGAGAAGTTCTGTTCAGTTGTGGTTGTCCAAGCCAGTCTTCTGTAATTAAAGTCTTGGTTTTTGCACAGATCCTAGGATGAAGCCTAGGGCAAAGTCTTTCTTTATGACCCCAGGAAATGTTCTGCTTAGTTGTGGTTGTCATAGTCAGTCTTCTGTAATTAAAGATGTTGATTTTTGCACATATCTTAGGATGGAGCATCTTCTAATTTTATCTCACCATTGGTGAGTGAGGTGGTGAGGTAGGGCAACCTGCACTTACATAGAGTTGTTGTTTTCACACCATGAGGGTGTCATATGAACCGACCCTGGAGCAAGTTGGTGCCAGAGGGTATTAGGGCTTCCCCCAGGAGGAGTTTGATTCCTGATGCTGGTGCAGGAAACTGTGCCAGTTATAATGTTGGTATCTAGGGTTTGGGGTGGATGGTAGATGCCCAATTGATTCAGGCCTCAGATTACTTATACTTAATTCTACTTTAACTTCTTAAACCTAAGCTTTGCACTTAAATCTTTGATCCATTTGGTGCTAATTTTAGTAAGGTATGTAATATCTGTGTTTAGATTTTTTTTGCATATAACTGTTTTTTCATAGGTATATTACATTGCAGTTTGTTGAAAATACTATCCTGAATCTTGGAGGTACTTCAAAGTGCTAGAATGTATGCTTTACATGTGGGCAAATATGCTTTACAGTGGGAAGTCCGGGTTCTGTCCCTGGTATTTCCTGGTCTCCTAAGCACCAATCTAGGTGCCTCTGAGCACCACCAGATATAGTCCCCAAAAGATTATTCTTGCCCCATTGAATTTCACTTGCTCTTTTGCTGAAGATAAATAGACTATAACTGGGTTCTTTGCTCTGTACAACTGCTCTAGTTGTCCTTTCTTTTATCAGATTTTGCTGCTTAGGTCATTTTAATTTTGTGGTAAGTCTTGAAGCCTAGTAGTATCAACACTCTCTTTGCTCTGTAATACTGTATTTAATGCATACATTTTGTCATATAGATACATGTATATTTATGCCTTTTGGAGATTCATGGTGGTACTTGGGGTTACTCTTGACTCTAAACTCAGGAATCATTTGGAATGCTGAGGATTGAATTAGGTTGGTCACATGCAAGGCAAGTGCTGTACCACTGGATTATTGCTCTAGCCCTTAATACATATATTTTCTACTAAGAAGAGATGCTGTAAAATAATAACAAATTAATTTTACTCTCATGTGTATTAATCATCTATTATTGAGGCCCTGTGATAAATTCTTACCTTAATTTACTCTTTAATCCTAACATGAAACATTTCACAACATTATTTTACTTGCCTGTCATACATTGACATCAAATAGCTTATTTATTATTGCTATTAAAGTTCAATTCATGTCCCAATAGTACTAAATAAATAGAACTAAATAAATGTGCTTGAATATGGGTTTTAGTTTCATAAATGATCCTTTGTAATGCTATTTCCCATATTAACAGTATACATGTAGCTATGCACATAAATGTATTTATATTAGACCCCAGATGGATGCAAAGAGAAAAAAGATCTGAGCCAAGATTTTAATTTCAATCTACTTTAGAACTGAGGGGAAAATAGACTACAAAACCTAGTTTCTGCCATATTGACTGCAGGGTGTTAATCTGACTGCAAGACCATTGACTATTACTTTCTTGTCCTATCTCATTGTGTCCAGGGTTTCTTGTGTCTTGTATGTGATATTCCCTACATAGTGGTGAATAGAATGGTAATTTATATTGTAAAGCTTTCCTCTCCTGACATTTCTTGCTAAATGCCATTACTTGATCCATTCTTTCTTGAACCTGGTTGCAAAATAACACCTTCTCAACGGACCAGGTATTTTTGTTTTCATGATAATCAGGCATGCCCTTTTGGATTAAGGATGTCACTGTAAAAGGTGAATAAGGATTACATGCTGGGATCATAAATCTTAAGGAGTCTTCACAGCCAAGGAATCTGGACTGTGACATTCCTGATGTTATTTTGTTGTGTGTTTCATAATGACTTTTTTTAAGTGAAAAATATGATTGAGAGTCAGAGAAATAGCTTTTAGGACTAGAGAACATGCTTTGTGTACGTACAGGAGGCCTGGGTTTGATCCCTAGCACAAAATGGTCCCTTGAGAACTAGAGTATGGCACCAAAAAGAAAAATATAAACAGGCAGAGTAACCACAGTCCAGGTCACTACAAGGAATAATTTGCATATTCAAAGAACATCAGTCTGGAAGATTTTCAGTTTACTGAAATTATGTCTCACCCAGCAATGATCCCCTCTGGGAGTTTCTTCACTAAATACTATGTACCTTTTCTCTAGTCCCATGGTTTCACATATAATTTTTCTTGATGCCTGCTACCTGCCAAACATTAGCTGCGTCAATTTCTCCAGCATAATCTGATTCTGGTAGCAATTGAAAGGAAGTTACACAGCTGGAGAAGGGCAGATTGTTTTCTTCCTCTGGCGAGCCTGACTCCATTGTTTATGTAGAATCCTGTTCTTCATCTTCATGCTCATTTTTAATTGCATCATGTAAGAAAGATTTTAATAAGCTAGCTACATTGATGAAGCAGCAGCCTTTGGTTCAGTTATTCTTTGTATAGGCATATGTATTTGAGAAATGAATTCTCTCCATGACTGATATAGAAAACTGAGTGATTCTAATTATTTTTATGAAGCCATATATGTGATGCCTTGGCTTGAGGGACAAAATTTTAATGGTCAAACCAAGAAATAAGGCTTAGTATAGAACCATTTTGTAATTACTTGCATATCTGAAAGAATGAGTGAAAGATGTCTTAGTTACTCTCATTTCACCTCTTGTTCAAATTCTAAATATCTTGAAAGATTTATACAGCTTCAACAATGACTGTTAAAACCAGACTATAGTCTGCATTTTAGGAAGTTAAATATCTTTTATGTAATTGCGCTCAGGCTTATAAAATTATTGGATCAGTAAAAGAGTACTTTAAATTCCATGCATAGAAGGAAAGAGTCTTTCAGATTTAGATTATGAAAATTATAATGATAAACTGTATTTTGTGTATCAAATCTGACTATAAATTCATGTAGTGATTGATACTCTTGCTATTGTGTATGAAAGCTAGGTTTTAGTAAGCAACTGTTCTATGACTTTTTATAACTTAATTGTAGTGTCAAAAGTTTTTCTGCTCACATTAAAATTTTATTATGGGGTCTGGAGAGATAGTGTAGTAGGCTACGCACTTGCCTTGCATACAGCTGTTACAGGTTTAATCCCCATTACTCCAAATCATTCCCTAAACATTGCTAGGAATGATAGTGATCTCTGAGTGTAGGCTAGGAGTAAACAATGAGTACAGCTGAGAGTGGCTACAAAACAAAGCAAAATAATAAAACATTAAATATTTATTATGCATTCATATTCAATTTTTAAAATTGAGGTACCATTGGCTTACAGGGGAATAAACAGTTATTTGTATTAGGTATACAATGTTATTACACCATACCTACCACTGAATAGCCAATATTCCTCCTCAGCTCACTCTCCCACCATCCCCTAAGTAATATTGATTCTGTTACCAGAATTTTTTTCCCATTGGATGTTTCCCTTTCTTGTTTTCTTATATACCATAAAGAGAATATCCCATATTTGTCTTCTTTCTTCTTACATATCACTTTATGCTTACTTTTGTTCTATAGAAGACAATCCTTTCCTTCTACCACTATTTTTCTATTCATCTTTCATTAGGGATGTTTGTTCTTGAACCAAAAAGGCCTGTTTGAATGAGAGCACACTGCTACATATTAAATACTTGTACATATATTAATTGAAGATACCTTTAAGGTCACTTTTTACACTTCTTACTGTGTATATTTATTTTTAATTAAAGTACTGTGATTTTCAGTTATTTATAGTTGAATTTTAGACATACAGTGTTCCAGCACTGATTCTACCACCAGTGTCAAATTCTCTCCATCAACGTTCCAGGATTTCTTTCTGTACTTCCCACTTCTGACCTGTCATCTTGACAGGCTTCTTTTTAACTTATTTTTTAGAGTTTGGTTCTCATGATTGCAGTGTTGTTGACTTTGTGGTTTGGATATTTAGCTCTGTCCTTCCTTATCACCAATGTACCTGAATCTCCTTAGGATTACTGATATTTTTGCATGTCATTTAAAATCTCATTCAGTTTAATTTTTAGGTTCCAGTTTAATGTTTTCGGAATTGCTTATTTGAGATATATCCAGGATTATTTCTTTAATTCCAGTCTCCTCAACAAATGTATAATATTTGTAAGATACTAGAATTTGAACTGATTCCATGTCAACAAAAGCTTAAAGATTATACTTCCTTATTTCTGCAAAATAGGAAGGTTAATTTTTGAGGATAATGGTTTTAAATGACTATACTGAACCTGATTCAAAAGGAATGCTGAATTTTAACATAAGATTACTCATAAGTACATTTATTTTCTGTCTGTACTATTCATTTTAGGTGACTGCATTGGTTATTTGGTTGCATCTGGTTGGAACTAAAAAGGTTGTTCTACTTTTTACTTTTGTATGGAAAGATGCCTTTGCTGTTGCAGAAATATTATTCCAGTAGAGCTGGTGAATTGAATCCATTTCAGTCTCAGTATTTTATTTCTGAGTTTGAAATTTAGAGAAATGTGTGAGTTATACCATTTCAAACCCCTCTTCTGATTTTAAACTAGAGGTAATCCAATTTAGTTTAAAGTTCCTAGGTTTATGGTTGACTGCAATTTCACATAGAAATTAAACTGTAATGATTAATTGTTGGTCTAAAAAGATTTGACTTCTTGATTCTTAATTAAAGCAGTATTTTCCAAATTTAATCCTCCAAATTTTTGTCTTTGATTTTATTTGTAGTTCCTTATGATTGTTGTTGTTATACTTATTTTTTATTGAATATACTTAATAAGCCTAAAACATTCTTTCCTTCTTAAGTAATATTCATGAAATCACAATTTTGTCATACCAGTTATTTATATTTCTAATACAGGTAAAATACATAACTACTGAACTAAAAAAATTCTTTTTGTTATGGAAGCTTCACTTGGTCCAAGTGCTTGATTTTCTGGAGGTTGCAATTATGCATGTGGGTGTCATATCATGTTTGTTGAAATTAACATCTAAGCTCTTGCATTTGTAAGCCATGTACTCTCTCTATTAAAATATATTTCTGACTTCTATAAAATGTTTGTGCATCATTTTTATTTGTGGGGGAAGGTTTGGGCTATACTCAGCGGTGCA